>NC_092286.1:23621976-24296976 GCF_036320965.1 Panulirus ornatus | reverse complement strand
TGAAGACATCATCTCCCACCTAATTACCTTTACCCAACCGACCAAATTACCTTTACCCAACCGACCAAATTACCTTTACCCAACCAACCGAATTACCTTTACCTAACCCTACAAATTACCTTTACCCATCCGACCAAATTACCTTTACCCAACCAACCAAATTACCTTTACCCAACCGACCGAATTACCTTTACCCAACCCTACAAATTACCTTTACCCAACCGACCGAATTACCTTTACCCAACCCTACAAATTACCTTTACCCATCCGACCAAATTACCTTTACCCAACCAACCAAATTACCTTTACCCAACCGACCAAATTACCTTTACCCAACCCTACAAATTACCTTTACCCAACCGACCAAATTACCTTTACCCAACCCTACAAATTACCTTTACCCAACCGACCAAATTACCTTTACCCAACCCTACAAATTACCTTTACCCATCCGAACAAATTACCTTTACCCAACCAACCAAATTACCTTTACCCAACCGACCAAATTACCTTTACCCAACCCTACAAATTACCTTTACCCAACCGACCGAATTACCTTTACCCAACCCTACAAATTACCTTTACCCATCCGACCAAATTACCTTTACCCAACCAACCAAATTACCTTTACCCAACCGACCAAATTACCTTTACCCAACCCTACAAATTACCTTTACCCAACCGACCGAATTACCTTTACCCAACCCTACAAATTACCTTTACCCATCCGACCAAATTACCTTTACCCAACCAACCAAATTACCTTTACCCAACCGACCAAATTACCTTTACCCAACCCTACAAATTACCTTTACCCAACCGACCAAATTACCTTTACCCAACCCTACAAATTACCTTTACCCAACCGACCAAATTACCTTTACCCAACCCTACAAATTACCTTTACCCATCCGACCAAATTACCTTTACCCAACCCTACAAATTACCTTTACCCAACCGACCTAATTACCTTTACCCAACCGACCAAATTACCTTTACCCATCCGACCAAATTACCTTTACCCAACCGACCAAATTACCTTTACCCAACCAACCAAATTACCTTTACCCAACCGACCAAATTACCTTTACCCAACCAACCAAATTACCTTTACCCAACCAACCAAATTACCTTTACCCAACCAACCAAATTACCTTTACCCAACCAACCAAATTACCTTTACCCAACCAACCAAATATATATATATATATATATACATATTTATAACATCAATGACATGGCCTTGATTAAGGCCTAAGCTAACATAGAACCTAAGAAGGAGCTGAGGGAAAGCTTTGGTATGTTGGTCCAGCTCATACTTTGATGTGTTCGTTGGTAAAACCGTCTCACGTTTCAGAAGAAATAGACAGAAGGTGGAAGTTATGACACTGGATTCTATTGTGATAGGGTTCCAATCGTGAGGCTGGGGAGCAGGCTGGCTTTTGCAATACTTTCTTGACTCCACAAGATCAGGATCTGGTCGTCTCGAAGGTGGTCGAGCAACTGATTGATGGCAGACGACCCCGATTGTGGTAACTAATGGCCGTGTATCAGTAAGGCAGTCGAACACAGACATAGGTCGCTGGGCTGTGCCATTCAGGATCACTAGTAGAGGCTCGGAAATCGGATGGCGTGTTCCGTATGGCACAGGAGGAGAAGGAGGAGGAGGAGGAGAGGATATCGTGTTGCTGGGGATGGTCAGAGTCTTCCTTCTTCAGTAGCTCTTGTCAGTTCGTCAGACGAAAACTCGAGGCAGACGCCTCCGAAATCGCCAGTCGGGTGTGTGTGTGTGTGTGTGTGTGTGTGTAAGAGAGAGAGAGAGAGAGAGAGAGAGAGAGAGAGAGAGAGAGAGAGAGAGAGAGAGAGAGAGCCGTGATGGATCAGCTGAGGGAGTGAGTGCTCTGGTGATCAGTGGACTACACCAAGGGGTTCAGCAAGGCCATACTCGGGCGTGTGGTGGATGAACCTCATCTTGTATGGTATGTTGGAGGGAGCGTAGGGCACCGTTCCCTGGCTGGGTGATGTGGTGGGGGCTCTTGTGTTCTGTGGCAGGAGGTTGTAAGGTACTGGAGACCCGATGTCGTGCAGGAGGTGCTCGTCTGGTAGATCATATTGGCAACTACTGAAGTTCATGTGACTTGTTGACTATTTTGGACTAAGACCAGAAAGGAGGCGTTTAGCTTTTGCTATTGAGATAACCTCAATCTTGACCATGATAGCCCATTGTGGTACGATGTTTGATACAGTATGTATACACACAGCAAAAGATAAAAAAAAAAAAAGGCTTCAAGAGTGGGTCCGATGCATTTCGAAATGATCAAAACTAGTCGTGTTGTCTCGATGGGGTTTGTATGCGGAATGTGAAAGAAATGTTCTGAAATTTATTGTTTCCTCACTTTACAATTATTGCCATGGAAATATGAAATCAGAACACGTTCTATTATTACAGTAATGATACAGTATAGTGTCCCAAACGGTCGATATATTACAATATCATGAGAGCAAGGGTGCCATTGTGAGGTCAGACCCATCGGCAATTTTCAAAATCCTTCGTCTATTGTGTCATATTATTTCACAAGTGCCAAGATACTTTTTTGACGGTCTGTACAGACGTAGTATTCAAAAGGTACGCAGAAGAGGAAGCGTATGAGTTGAGAACTTGACCAGCGTCTTGGCAGTAAAGCACTTGTGTGTGTAGAACGTATTCAAACGAAGTTCCAGTATCAGAGCTGCTACGTTAGCACAGAATGGAAAAGATATTAGTATAGCTGTGGATGTCAGCTATATGTGGCCACTTACGTTCATGGTAACTCACCGTTGTGACTGGCTTTATCCGGTAACAAGGAAGTTATATCTTTATTCAGAGTTTTTAGGTTCTTGTACAGTTTTGACAGACCCTTGTGTGTGTGTAGTGTCATAGATGCTACGCACATCGGATGCAGAAGAGGCTGGAGCGACACTATTTTTAAGAAAAGGGACATACGTCACTGCTCATCATTATTGCACACCCGATGTGGAAATGGGACTTTACTGTAGCCATGAGCGACGGACATGTTTGCAGTCAGGTATAAGATGCAAGTTATGGAGGCAGATAACCCAAGGTTCGAAGATAGAGTTAGTGGATTTAACATAGAGAAAGGGTCGGTGGCGCTACATACTCCCTGGAGTATTGGAACATCTTATGTAAATCTTGAAGATGATGTTAAACCTATGTACATCCCAGGCCATCCTGAGTGAAAAGGCAAAGGAAGGAAGGAAGGATTTAATCTCAGAGCTCTTTAGGGGTTAAGAAACCCGACTCTCAGTGTAGAAAGGTTATAGGAGAAAGAAAAGACGTAAATAGGGAGAGAATTTTACAGCTTCTTCGTACGCGGAGAGGAGGAGGCATCACAAGAGTAAAGCCTCGTGTGGCTGTTATCACACACACAAACTACGGGAAGCAACAGCCAGGTGCGTGCCACTGGTCCGGTCCTTGCTGGTGGGGAGACACGTACATACTCTGCGTCAGCAATGGCCAACGTAATACCTGTAGAATAGAGACACGACAGCAACACTACAGCGGACAAAAATGGCTGAATGGAGAATGGCAATGAGATGGATGGTATCTGATTCCACTCTGGCAAATAGACAGATGGAAGAGGATTCCATACTAGGACGAATATAACCTCTGCACATATGAAACTACTCACTTATCTACCACTTACGCAACGCTCCCACCTTCTGGGACGCAGACTTTGTCATGTTGGTTGCGTAGGGTTTCCAGGATAGAGTGGAGGACGTGGTTATGCCCGACATTGCTTGGCTTATAGGCCTAGATTTTATAGTCCAATCCAATTTATACCCAGCATGTTTATGTTATTACAGGGTTGAACTGTGTTCTGAAATTAAACAGAGGAGAACTAGTGACATTTAGAAAGAGACAAGCACAGAAATTGTGGTTTAGCACTAGTGAATTTGAGCAGGTCACTGTTATTCCATTGAGAGATGATGCATAGGTCCAAACTGAAATATGAGATGTTCAGTGCGAGAAAAAGACGGACTATTAAAAGTGAGGAATGTAGGGAGAGTGAGATAGTGTGTGTGTGTGTAAAGTGGAATCATCAGAATATGAGTCAATGGGGCTGGGAGAGAGAGAGAGAGAGAGAGAGAGAGAGAGAGAGAGAGAGAGAGAGAGAGAGAGAGAGAGAGAGAGAGAGAGAGGCGCGTTCGGATAGAACCTTAAGGAACACCATTCATAATGGGGTACGACGAGGAGGAAGGTACACCGTCAGCGACTCCTGCAGTAGATGTACCGCAGGAGAAGGCGATACATCAGAGAAAAGACAGAAGGAAGAAAGGAAGGAAGGAAGCTGCCACACCTTGTCCAAAGCTTTGGCTGTGTCGATGGCTACGACGAAAGAAATCACCATACGGTGCCACTTGACGTCCCTCAGTATACGGTGACACTTCCCTCAGTATACTGTGCCACTTGACGTCCCTCAGTATACGGTGCCACTTGACGTCCCTCAGTATACGGTGCCACTTCCCTCAGTATACTGTGCCACTTGACGTCCCTCAGTATACTGTGCCACTTGACGTCCCTCAGTATACGGTGCCACTTGACGTCCCTCAGTATACTGTGCCACTTGACGTCCCTCAGTATACTGTGCCACTTGACGTCCCTCAGTATACTGTGCCACTTGACGTCCCTCAGTATACTGTGCCACTTGACTTCACTCAGTATACTGTGCCACTTGACGTCCCTCAGTATACTGTGCCACTTGACGTCCCTCTATACTGTGCCACTTGACGTCCCTCAGTATACTGTGCCACTTGACGTCCCTCAGTATACTGTGCCACTAGACTTCACTCAGTATACTGTGCCACTTGACGTCCCTCTATACTGTGCCACTTGACGTCCCTCAGTATACTGTGCCACTTGACGTCCCTCTATACTGTGCCACTTGACGTCCCTCTATACTGTGCCACTTGACGTCCCTCAGTATACTGTGCCACTTCCTTCAGTATACTGTGCCACTTGACGTCCCTCAGTATACTGTGCCACTTGACGTCCCTCAGTATACTGTGCCACTTCCTTCAGTATACTGTGCCACTTGACGTCCCTCAGTACACGGTGCCACTTGACGTCCCTCAGTATACGGTGCCACTAGACTTCACTCAGTATACTGCGCCACTTGACGTCCCTCAGTATACTGTGCCACTTGACGTCCCTCAGTATACTGTGCCACTTGACGTCCCTCTATACTGTGCCACTTGACGTCCCTCAGTATACTGTGCCACTTCCTTCAGTATACTGTGCCACTTGACGTCCCTCAGTACACGGTGCCACTTGACGTCCCTCAGTATACTGTGCCACTAGACTTCACTCAGTATACTGTGCCACTTGACGTCCCTCTATACTGTGCCACTTGACGTCCCTCAGTATACTGTGCCACTTGACGTCCCTCAGTATACTGTGCCACTTCCTTCAGTATACTGTGCCACTTGACGTCCCTCAGTATACTGTGCCACTTGACGTCCCTCAGTGTACTGTGCCACTTGACGTCCCTCAGTATACTGTGCCACTTGACGTTCCTCAGTATACTGTGCCACTTGACGTCCCTCAGTATACTGTGCCACTTGACGTCCCTCAGTGTACTGTGCCACTTGACGTCCCTCAGTATACTGTGCCACTTGACGTCCCTCAGTATACTGTGCCACTTGCCGTCCTAAGTATACTGTGCCACTTGACGTCCCTCAGTACACGGTGCCACTTGACGTCCCTCAGTATACGGTGCCACTAGACTTCACTCAGTATACTGCGCCACTTGACGTCCCTCAGTATACTGTGCCACTTGACGTCCCTCAGTATACTGTGCCACTTGACGTCCCTCAGTATCACTAGCGTCAGATTGATGTAAAGAATTGTACTCAAGTTACTTTCTCTCTTGCATGGCGGGGAAAACAAAAGCCTTCCACCTCTAAAAAGAAACTCAGAGTAACTCTGTTATTTCAGGTACCAACTTTGTTGCTCTTCTCTGGACTTGCTCTAATGTTAGATCTCTCTATGGTTCTTTAAGTTTGGTGAGTAACCTGGCGATAGAGTCCATATCACGCTTAGATTCGCACAGTCTGTGTACTGTAAGAACTTGGGCATGACCAAGCTTTCCTTTCCTTGCATTTCGTCTCCATGTGCCTGACCAACTCATACTTTAGGCTTGTCTGAAGGTGACATGCAAGGTGATGCAGAATTGGTCATTTCTCTCATGACTTGTGCATGATTCCAATGTTGGTCATCTCCCTCATCACTTGCGCATCATACGTTAAGGTTTTCAGGTCTGCGTCTCTCTCTATTTCTTCGTCATGAACAGATATTCTTAAAACTAGGATGGCCAGTGTTTACGAGCAGATCTGTGGGAAAAAAATGACTTTTGTGATGCGTTTTGTGAACATGAAGAAAAGGTAAATAAGTAGGAAAACATTGTGATTTTTCTTAATGTTTCAATTCTAAATATTCTTCACTAGTGTTTAAGTTTTCTTTTATATAGACATTCGAAACCATTGTCAAAAAGCTGGTCAACTAATGACCCAGAGAAATCCAAAAGTGAACCGTTGTCTGTGTGTGTGTGTGTCTCTGTAACATTTGGGCCCCAAAGAATAAGCCAAAAAAAGAAATGTCTAGATTATGAATTTGATGTACGTGTGTGGGGCGTGTTGGGCGTTCTTAAAAACTACGCTACCACACAACCACGACGCCTTCGCTATCACGGTGAACCAGACAAACACGGTGCTACTACCATCACCACCACAATGGCAACTACGGAGCTACTTCACTACCACATAACAACAAACCACGGTTGTTTAACCACCACCACAGCATCAACCACGGCTGTTCCACCTTCACAACAACAAACCACGGTTGTTTAATCACCACCACAGCATCAACCACGGCTGTTCCACCTTCACAACAACAAACCACGGTTGTTTAACCACCACCACAGCATCAACCACGGCTGTTCCACCTTCACAACAACAAACCACGGTTGTTTAATCACCACCACAGCATCAACCACGGCTGTTCCACCTTCACAACAACAAACCACGGTTGTTTAATCACCACCGCACCAACCACGGCTGCTCCACCTTGACAGCAACAGCGGTAACCACGACAGCCCCGCTACCACAACCACTTCACCACAGCGTTCAGCCTTCCCTCCTCCCGCCTTCCACACCCTCCTCCCCAGCCAGCAGCCATGGCCCCCTCCCAGCCAGCAGCCATGGCCCCCTCCCAGCCAGTATACACAAGTATTGATTTTCCATAAGACGGCAGCGTTCCTCTACACCAAGCCAGCGGCGGGAGGGAGGGCCAGCTGTGCTTGGTGAGGGATAGATCCACTGCTGGTGATGATGGTGATGATGGTGATGGTGATGATGGTGGTGGTGCCTGAGGCTTGCTGAGGACAGTTCACTGGCTAGGGGAGTTTACTGACACTGGTGACTTAGGCGGGGACTGGTGACTTATGCTGAGACTGGTGACTTATGCTGTGACTGGTACCTTATGCTGAGACTGGTGCCTTATGCTGTGACTGGTACCTTATGCTGAGACTGGTGCCTTATGCTGTGACTGGTGCCTTATGCTGTGACTGGTGACTTATGCTGTGACTGGTGACTTATGCTGTGACTGGTGCCTTATGCTGTGACTGGTGACTTATGCTGTGACTGGTGCCTTATGCTGTGACTGGTGACTTATGCTGTGACTGGTGCCTTATGCTGTGACTGGTGACTTATGCTGTGACTGGTGCCTTATGCTGTGACTGGTGACTTGTGCTGTGACTGGTGACTTATACGGTGACTGGTGACTTATGCTGTGACTGGTGACATGGTATAATTGGTGACTTCTGCTGTGACTGGTGACATGCTTTGACTGGTGACTTATGCTATGACTGGTACCTTATGCTGTGACCGTGCTATGACTGGTGACTTATACTATGACTGGTGACTTATACTTCCACAAAGTATTTCTATCAACCATTTCATATGCCTTCTCTATATCTGCACGTGACACATAACAATCCATGTGTTTCCATGAATATTGCTCACACATATTCTTCAAACCAAACACCTGATCTACACAACCTCCACCACTTCTGGAACACCACTGCTCCTCCCCAATCTGATACTCTGTACATGCCTTCACCTTCTGAATCAATATCCTCCCATACAATTTTCCAGGTTGACTCAAACTTTTACCTCTGCAGTTCGAAATGCACCTTTATCCCCTTTCCCTTTATGCAATAGCACTTCACCATGATCCATACAAACAATGAATATCCTTATTAAGCCAATCAACAACACAGTCACCCCGTTTCTTAATAAAATCAACTGCGATACCATTCGCTGCCGCCACATTGCTGGATTTCATCTCCCGCAAGGCTTTCACCACCTCTTCTCTCTTCACCAAACCACTCTCCGTGACTCTCACTTCACACACCACCCCGACCAAAACACCCTACATCTGCCATTTTTGTCAAACACATTCAACAGTTTTTCAAAATACTCCATGTCCTCCTTACTCCATTGCTACCTGTTATCAATTCTCCCTTTGCCCATTTTACTTCATTTGTTCTCTTGTCTTTAGCTCATTATTTACCTCCTTCTAAAACATCTTTATATTCTCCCAAAAGTTTAGTGATACTGTTTCACCACAACTCTCACTTGTCCTCTTTTTCAACCCCTGCACCTTCCTCTTGACCTCCTGCCGCTGTTTCTTACACATCTCCCAGTTATTTGCACACCTTCCTTGTAAGTACCGTCCAAACGTTTCTCTTTTCTCCCCTTCACTAGCAGCTATACTTCTTGATCCCACCACTCACTATCCTTTTTAGTCTAACTTCCTCTCACCTTTCTCATTCCACATGCATTTTTTGCACATGCCATCACTGCTTCCCTAATTAATCAATTCCTCACCCACTCCCTTACGTCATTTGCTCTCACTTTTTCCCATTCTACACTCAATTTCTCCCGGTATTTCTTTGCACAAGTCTCCTTTCCAAGCTCACTCATTTTCACCACTCTCTTCTCCCCGATATTGTTCCCTCTTTTTTTGAAAACCTCTACAAATCTTCACTTTCGCCTCCACACGATAGTGATCAGACATCTCACCATCTGCCCCTCTCAGCTCATTTACATCCAAAAGTCTCTCTTTTACACGCCAATCAATTAATACGTAATCTAATAATGCACGTTGACCATCTGTCCTACTCGCATACATATACTTGTATAAATCTTTCATTTTAAACCAGCTATTCCCAATCAACATTTTTTTTTTTTCAGCACACAACTCTTCAAACTCTTCACCATTGCCATTCATACCACGGAATACCTCATATGCACCAACTATACCCTCATCTGCCACATTATTCACCTTCGCACTCAAATCACCCATCAATAATACCAGAATAACCACGAAGTCACCATCTGCACTGCACCATTAAGCTACCAGTAGCACCAGTAAGCTACCAGTAAGACCACCACAACTCCATGCCATGATGAGCACCACTAAAGCTGTGGCTACACACCACACCATCAACTTTACTGGAGCCGTCGTCAGCAGCAGCCAAGCTATTTTTCATGTGTGAGGCTCCAGTCATGGGTAAAAGTCCTTCACGGGGGGAAGCCTTTCACGCCACATGAAAAATGGACTAAAGAGATAAAAGAGAGACGGGAGAAATGAAAGAATTTTAAGTTTTTTTCTTCAAAGGAAATGAAAAAGCTGTCCCTCAAAACGGAAAGCAGGTTCATAGCTGGCCGGACCAGCGCGGAAAGAGTGACGAGATTCAAAGCGTTGGACGAGTGAGGAAGGAAACAGACATCACAACGTCGACCGCATAGTGGCTTGCCAAGTATTACCCAGCGAACTAACGCAAGAAGCACAGATGCACACACAGCTCCTGGGAGTTGACCCGGAAGCATCGAAGACTGGGAGACAGTTCTATCTTTGTGTAGCAAGTTGAAAGCGTCAAGTTTTGAAATGGGTAAATTTTAGAAGATTTGCTCAGTCAGATTGCTTGAGGTATGACTGCCCTCTTTTTCAACCTCTGCACCTTCCTCTTGATCTCCTGCCACTTTCTTGTATACATCTACTAATCACTTTCATTCCTTCCTTGTCAGTAACTCGAAATTTCCTCTATTTTCTCATTCATTAGGAATGTTACTTCTTCGTCCGACCACTTACTACCTTTTCTAATCTGCTCACCTCCCACTTTTCGCATACCACATTTATCTCTTGCACATGCCATCACTGCTGCCCTTAAATACCTCCCATTCTTCACCCCATCCCCTCGCTTCATTTATTTTCATCTTTTGCCATTCTGCACTCGATCTCTGCTGGCATTTCTTCGTAAGCCTCTGCTCCAAGCTCACTTACTCTCACCACTCTCTTCTCCCCGAAATTGTTTCCTCATTTTTGAACGCTCTATAAATCTCCACCTCGCCTAGGTAGTGATGAGGCATTCCACCAGCTGCACCTTTCAGCACATTTACATCCAAAAGTCTCTCTTTTACGTGCCTATCAATTAACACGTAATTTAATAATGCCCGTTGACTATCTCCCATACTCACATACGTATACTTGTTTATATCTCTCTTTTTAAACCAGGTATTCCCAATCACAGGTCACTTCTCAGCACACTAACTCCACAAGCTCTTCGCCATTTACATTCATAACACACATTACCCCACGCGCCCCAATTATACCCTCAACTGCCATATTACTTACCTTCCCATCAAAATCACCCATCACTAACGCTAGGCCTTGCACATCAAAACTGCTTACACTCGGCTGATTCCAAACACTTGCCTATCATGATCTTCTTTCTCATGGTCAGGTACATAAGCACCATTAATCACCCATCTCTCACCATCCACTTTGTTTTACCCGCATCATCAAGAATTTACTTTCTTACATTCTGTCACACACTTCCACAACTCCTGCTTCAGGAGTGGTGCCAATCATTCCTTAGCTCTTGTCTCACCAACCCCTGACTTTACTACAAAGACATTTCCATACCATTCTTTCCCTTTACACTCGTCAGTGGTACCAGGACTGTACCTGCTCATCTTCATCAGTGGTACCAGGACTGTACCTCCTCATCTTCACCAGTGGTACCAGGACTGTACCTGCTCATCCTCACCAGTGGTACCAGGACTAAACCTGCTCATCCTCATCAGTGGTACCAGGACTCTACCTGCTCAACCTCATCAGTGGTACCAGGACTGTACCTGCTCATCCTCGTCAGTGGTACCAGGACTGTACCTGCTCATCCTCACCAGTGGTACCAGGACTGTACCTGCTCATCCTCAGCTCCCGGATGGGGTCTTCTGTCGCTGTGAACACCGGCGGGTGAGAGTGTGCGATGGTGGGCGCTGTCGCAGGTGGGTAACCAGGGATGTGGTCGGAGCGAACAGCTTTGTGAATCATGAGACATTTTTTTTCTCCAGTGTGTTCTGTTGTGTCTTGTTATTTCTCTGCCACTGGAAACATAATTTACGACAACCATGTGTCGAATCGTTTGGTGATCCGTTCCATCATTCCCAACCCACTCGTCGTCTTCCATTATCAACTCTTATGGTTCTATTAGAAGGTCGTGTCGAGGCTGTGTGGCAGACACGACACAGTTCTGCCCAAGTTATCGTACCGATGTCGAGGCGATGTGGCATATTGGTCTGTCTTGGTTGCCACTTGGTGTAGGAAGGTGTCCTCCTGCAGGAGACCATCAGGGTTCGACATCTCTGTGCCTCTGGCAATGTCAAGTACCATTTTCATCGCCTTCCTCGACTCGTCTGTGGGAATGAGCAACAGAAGATGATTCAGATTCGTCTGTCTCGGATCCGTCTCATTTGGTCTCAAATAGATGATCAGATTTCCCGTTCCATTTGTGACCTGTATATCCCTTTTCCACATGACGTAGCTTAAGATAGTCAGTGTTCAGTGATTGCTGAAGATGCTGCCTGAACTGAAGGTGTTGAATGTCCTATCCAATACGCTGACAATTGATTTTCGAGAGCCTTTATTCTGTCTGGCGATAAGAGTCGATATTGTATCAGATCTGCGGTGTGGTTTAGGGTTAAGTGTACCACACTGGCATTCAGAGATTTTGCCAATCAGACACTCGAGTTTCTGGTCTTCCATTTCTCGTGGTATTTCTAACTTCCACTGACTGTATGTGAGGCACGATCCCACCGCCCGCGACTCTGGCGAAATGTATACCTGAACCTGTTTAGGATTTTAGGGGTTTATCATCCGATGTATGTGTCTGTACACATCAAGAACCCTTGGGACATCCCATAGGTTCTTTGATCTTAAATCGACCCGACTACGGTTCATTCGTGCCCCACTGCGTTGCCCTTAGCTGATGTATATTGACATACAGATTGCAGGATGATAGAGATGTCATTCTTCATTTCATATGATCGTCTTATGTTGTCAATGCCTTGCGAACTGCCCTGGCGAAGCGCCATTGCTCTGTGCGTACGATCCTGGCAGATACGACAACAGATTATTACAGTACTTTTGGCAGAAGAAAACGCTACTGAGAGACGAATCTGCGAAAGGTAATTATGAGAATATTGAGAATATATTATCCCTGGGGATAGGGGAGAAAGAATACTTGCCACGTATTCCCTGCGTGTCGTAGAAGGCGACTAAAAGGGAAGGGAGCGGGGGGCTGGAAATCCTCCCCTCTTGTTTTTGTTTTTTTTTCCAAAGAAGGAACAGAGAAGGGGGCCAGATAAGGATATTCCCTCAAAGGCCCAGTCCTCTGTTCTTAACGCTACCTCGCTAACGCGGGAAATGGCGAATAGTATGAAAGAAAGAAATGTTAAGAATACTAAGAAGTAAACTATGAGAATTCATACACTGATGTATCTGTTACTCTTACAGTGTCGTGGTTTGACTGGTGGTGACTGCTGATTCGATGTTTACCAGATCAGAGAAATTGATAATGTATTTGTATATCACTTCATTTTCTCTCGTGCTGTTCGCCGTTTCCCGCGTCATCGAGGTGGCGCCGAGAACAGACGAAGGCCGCATTCCTTGACATCCACACTCTAGCTGTCATGTGTAACTCACTGAAACCATAGCCCCTCCATCCCTCCCCATCCACAACCAGGGCACACAGACCATTCCGTGGTTTGCGCTGGATGATTCATGTACCCAAGCTTAATTCCTTGAGATCATGTCGCTCCCCGTATACCATATCACTCCACCTTGCTGTACCCGTGTACGCCCTTCACCATCCTGCATGTTCGGGCCCCGAGCATGCACTTTGAAAGTCTCACTTGGGCAAAAATAGTGGACGTGGATCTCCACTGTGATTATAACTTGGGTGAAGACTTTACCAGAGTGAACCACCGTGAAAATGAAGACTTCTCAACTTTCTCGTCTCGAGTTTAATGAGTTTCAGGAGTTAGGGGATGGAGGCTGGCAATATGTTCCCCGCCATCATGAATAGAAAATTTTTGAGGGCTTCTCCTCCTCCTCCTCCTCCATCTCCGTCGGAGCGTTTCGAGTGCTTCTCGAGAAGGAGGAGGACCTCAGGTTGAGGATGACAGTATGTTGCGTGAGGGCTAGTGATGAATAATTAGAAAGACTGGACATTGTTACGATGTTTGTTGTGTTAGAAGAGCAGTGAGTGAACCCAGAGAACAACACGATGTGGAAGGTGGATAACAGATCTTAATGCTGGATGACGTCAGCGTTCGGAGACTCAAAGACCACGAAGGACCATTTTGAAGCAAGAGTTTCGAACTCCTCCGAAGCACAGTCTCGAGTGAAGGAGTCACTCATACAACATCATTAGACAGATGGGACCTCGTAGGATGTTTACAGAGGTGATGCTTCGATGATGTTCAACAGAAAAATGACCAGAAAGACCAGGAATATCGGTAAAGTGACCAGAAACAAAGACTGGTTAGATAGAAGCGTCTTGGGGAAAGGGGCGCTAACTGGTAGTTTCTGATCCCTCCCTTCTCATTGGCAGGAGAGACAGGCGGGTCTGAGGTGAGCCTTGGCATCTCTGAGGGTCTGAAATTTAAGGCCCGAAAGTTGGTTCGACTCGACCCGTGCGGACCATACAGTGATTTAGAGAGATTAAAGGGAGGGAAAAGAGTAATGATGTGATTATAGTGAGTGATTAGAAGACGTAGGGGTAGTAGTATGTATGGAGACGAGACTTAGCTTCGTAGCTTGACTTGTAGTGAGGCGGAGTACGGGAGTTCCCGAAGGCCATCGCTTGAACGGTGGGGGGGTGGGGGGGGTCGCTGTCTTCCCCCTACTGCCTGCGGTCAAGCTACAGTCGTAAGCTAACGTCAGTATCAGTAAAGCTATAGTCGTAAGCTAACGTCAGTATCAGTAAAGCTTCAGTTGTCAGCTAACGTCAGTATGCCAGTAAAGCTACAGTCACACGCTAACGTCAGCACCAGTAAAGCTAAAGCCACAGGCTAACGTCAGCATCAGTAAAGCTAAAGTCGCACGCTAAAGTCAGCACCAGTAAAGCTAAAGTCAGCGCCAGTAAAGCTAAAGTCACACGCTAACGTCAGCACCAGTAAAGCTAAAGCCACACGCTGTCAGCACCAGTAAAGCTAAAGCCACACGCTAACGTCAGCACCAGTAAAGCTAAAGCCACACGCTAACGTCAGCACCAGTAAAGCTAAAGTCACATGCTAACGTCAGCATCAGTAAAGCTAAAGCCACACGCTAACGTCAGCACCAGTAAAGCTAAAGCCACACGCTAACGTCAGCACCAGTAAAGCTAAAGCCACAGGCTCACGTCAGCACCAGTAAAGCTAAGTCACACGCTAACGTCAGCATCAGTAAAGCTAAAGTCAGCGTCAGTAAAGCTAAAGTCACACGCTAACGTCAGCACCAGTAAAGCTAAAGCCACAGGCTCACGTCAGCACCAGTAAAGCTAAAGCCACACGCTAACGTCAGCACCAGTAAAGCTAAAGCCACACGCTAACGTCAGCACCAGTAAAGCTAAAGTCACACGCTAACGTCAGCATCAGTAAAGCTAAAGCCACACGCTAACGTCAGCACCAGTAAAGCTAAAGCCACACGCTAACGTCAGCACCAGTAAAGCTAAAGCCACAGGCTCACGTCAGCACCAGTAAAGCTAAAGCCACACGCTAACGTCAGCACCAGTAAAGCTAAAGCCACAGGCTCACGTCAGCACCAGTAAAGCTAAGTCACACGCTAACGTCAGCATCAGTAAAGCTAAAGTCAGCGTCAGTAAAGCTAAAGTCACACGCTAACGTCAGCACCAGTAAAGCTAAAGCCACAGGCTCACGTCAGCACCAGTAAAGCTAAAGTCACACGCTAGTGTCAGCACCAGTAAAGCTAAAGCCACACGCTAACGTCAGCATTGATAAAGCTGGTGACGCCTCCCTCCCTCACACTACTGTCATGGCTCTCCATCATACTGTATGTGTACATAGGGCCACACCTCCAGCCCGGGCCACACCTCCAGCCCGGGCCACACCTCCAGCCCGGGCCACATCTCCAGCCCGGGCCACACCTCCAGCCCGGGCCACATCCTGCAGCCCGGGCCACACCTCCAGCCCGGGCCACATCCTCCAGCCCGGGCCACATCCTCCAGCCCGGGCCACATCCCGTGGCCACGCAGCTACCCCCTGGCCATCATGCTCTTGGGCCAGGACTGGGCTGTCATGCTGTGGCCCTGTTGTATATAAGGCCGTATCCCCGGTCCAGGTGAGGACCATTATGGCCCGTGTGGACACTGGGATGGTATTGTCCCTCCTGAGAAAGAAATCCATACAATACAGCCATTACTGCCCTATTACAGGCAGGTGATTAAGTCAGGGCGTGATGGACACACTCAACCACCCGATTTTCTAGTCATTAGGCTGGCGTGCCAGTTCGAAATCTAATATACAGAGCAAGTGTGTGCTCGTGGCCCGCCTTGTGCCTGATAGTCGCTCTTACGACAACAGCGCGTGGCATTGTTTACATCGGGGGAGGATACAGTTGCCAACGAGGGTTTTTGCCTTTTGGGAAGATTTGCGCCGCCACTCGCCTTTTTCTTGTTATTTCTGAGGTAGATAATAGTTTATCCTAGTCCCAAGTGTAGATAGAGTTTCGTTCTACGTAGCTTATCTACCTCCACAGACTCCTTAAATGGGTATGTGCGTCGTAGTTATCGTGCGTCAGGCAGAGGTGAGTAGCGTCAGCTGGCAACAATTTGTCAGCAACAATGACGCCACTTTTAACGCGCGCTGAACCCGCCGCCAATTTGTCACCCGCGTTGTGACGTCACCGATGACAAATGAACTTGGGGTCTACGCTGAAAGCGACCCTCGAGCCGCGGTGTATTTAAAACAGATTAAATCTTTCACGTTTGATAAATTCCACCTTGACTGTACGCCACGAACCTCGCTGATCAACTACGCAGGCGCCACGCTCGAGCACCTCACCGTCCTCCTCCCAAGGACTCATCACAGACGTCATCCATTATCAAAACAAAACCCAAGATATAGGAAGTAAATATCATTAATTAAATAATCAATAAAGCGTAGAAAATTATGTCGCGTAGATTTATTATATTCAGAAATCTTCCCCAAAATTTACCCCGGAGAGAATATGTTCCAGTTCAATCACGAAAGTTTTAATGTATTAATAGACGCTCAATTATCGGCTCAACATGACGTCATCAAAGCGCGATGAGGCGATTGGTTCCGACTCATCAAAGTGTCGTTATCGGCCAGCAGATGGCGGCGGCGGCGGCGGTAGCGGACGTGGGTTATTGGTGGTTGTGATGGTCGTCATTATGCAAGGTGATTCAGACGACACATGAACACCGTCACGAAGCTTATTGTAAATCCCGGCCAAGCTTGGGACCGCCAAGCTAAAGCTGGCTCGCTGAAATGGCTCCGATCGCCTGACTGTTGCCTGTACAGTCATGGTTGATTACCAGTTCATGGTGGCTGTGATCCTCTCAACATGGTTGACTGTAACGACCCTTTAGTGAACTGTACCTACCATATCTGACTGTACCTACCATAGCTGACTGTTCCTACCATATCTGACTGTTCCTACCATAGCTGACTGTTCCTACCATGGCTGACTGTTCCTACCATAGCTGACTGTTCCTACCATGGCTGACCGTACCTACCATGGCTGACTGTACCTACCATGGCTGACTGTTCCTACCATGGCTGACTGTACCTACCATAGCTAACTGTTCCTACCATGGCTGACTGTACCTACCATAGCTGACTGTACCTACAATGGCTGACTGTTCCTACCATAGCTGACTGTACCTACAATGGCTGACTGTTCCTACCATAGCTGACTGTACCTACCATGGCTGACTGTTCCTACCATGGCTGACTGTTCCTACCATGACTGACTGTTCCTACCATGGCTGACTGTACCTACCATGGCTGACTGTTCCTACCATGGCTGACTGTTCCTACCATGGCTGACTGTTCCTACCATGGCTGACTGTACCTACCATAGCTGACTGTCCCTACCATGGCTGACTGTTCCTACCATGGCTGACTGTTCCTACCATGACTGACTGTTCCTACCATGGCTGACTGTACCTACCATGACTGACTGTTCCTACCATAGCTGACTGTCCCTACCATGGCTGACTGTTCCTACCATAGCTGACTGTCCCTACCATGGCTGACTGTACCTACCATAGCTGACTGTCCCTACCATGGCTGACTGTTCCTACCATGGCTGACTGTTCCTACCATGACTGACTGTTCCTACCATGGCTGACTGTTCCTACCATGGCTGACTGTTCCTACCATGACTGACTGTTCCTACCATGGCTGACTGTACCTACCATGGCTGACTGTTCCTACCATGGCTGACTGTACCTACCATGGCTGACTGTACCTACCATGGCTGACTGTTCCTACCATGGCTGACTGTACCTACCATGGCTGACTGTTCCTACCATGGCTGACTGTTCCTACCATGGCTGACTGTTCCTACCATGGCTGACTTCGTACCATGGCTGACTGTTCCTACCATAGCTGACTGTTCCTACCATGGCTGACTGTACCTACCATAGCTGACTGTTCCTACCATAGCTGACTGTACCTACCATGGCTGACTGTTCCTACCATGGCTGACTGTACCTACCATAGCTGACTGTTCCTACCATGGCTGACTTCGTACCATAGCTGACTGTTCCTACCATGGCTGACTTCGTACCATGGCTGACTGTTCCTACCATAGCTGACTGTTCCTACCATAGCTGACTGTACCTACCATGGCTGACTTCGTACCATGGCTGACTGTTCCTACCATAGCTGACTGTTCCTACCATGGCTGACTGTACCTACCATAGCTGACTGTTCCTACCATGGCTGACTGTTCCTACCATTGCTGACTGTACCTACCATAGCTGACTGTACCTACCATGGCTGACTGTTCCTACCATGGCTGACTGTTCCTACCATGGCTGACTGTACCTACCATAGCTGACTGTTCCTACAATGGCTGACTGTACCTGTCATTGCTGACTGTCCCTACCATGGCTGACTGTACCTACCATGGCTGACTGTACCTACCATGGCTGACTGTTCCTACCATAGCTGACTGTTCCTACCATGGCTGACTGTTCCTACCATAGCTGACTTCGTACCATGGCTGACTGTACCTACCATGGCTGACTGTTCCTACCATAGCTGACTGTTCCTACCATGGCTGACTGTTCCAACCAGAGGCACGTCCTACACTGTCACTCCACTCCAGAGGCACGCCCTTCACTCTCTCCCCACTCCAGAGGCACGCCCCTCACTCTCTCCCCACTCCAGAGGCACGCCCTACACTCTCTACTCCAGGGGCGCGCCCTACACTCTCACTCCACTCCAGGGGCGCGCCCTGCACACTCACTCCACTCTAGAGGCACGCCCTACACTCTCTACTCCAGGGGTGCGCCCTACACACTCACTCCACATTCTTTCCAAAACTCACTATATTGTCAGCGCATTTTTGCTTCCTGCTTTGTACTTGCTCGTGTGGCGTCATGTATCCTCAGGCTCCCTCATACGGGGCTCCTGCACCCTTCAGGATGTGCTTCACGCAGCAGCAGGGTAAGGTGAGCTCCTTTACGTAAGAAAGGCCCTCGAGAAGGCTGTACTCCTTCCCATCCGCTGACCATAGTGACTTCTTGCTCATAGTGTTACCGTCTGCCAGCGCTAACTAGTAACACCTGCTCATATCTTGTTACAATAAAACCACAGGACTTATTTTCTGCTGTTTGAAAGCTACGCTCCACGCAGGAGCAGGGAAAGGATGGACTCCTTCGTTAGAGGCAGAAGGTCTGCAACGAAAGTGTAACTCCTTTCCGTTCATTGATGATGATGGAGTTTTTGTGGTATTGTGTATGATGCTGGGAGCCAGTTTAACTTCGAAGAACTCCACGCAGAATGTATTGCCATCGCTGTACCAATTCTATGTTGACAGTCCTCAAAGTTGGAGACAGACTTGCAATCGTTGATCCAAAAGGGTCATTAGTTCGATGGTAGTTCGTACAATGTCCCAGTTAATTAGTAGAAATAACGAGGGATCTTATGAGCCAATTGAATAACTTAGTTGTACCCTTCAGTTATAAAGTAGTAAGTGACCCACTTACACTTATGTTCCAGTGGACGACGTGTTGAACTTCTCGTCCGAAGAACTTGAGTTCACCTTCCGCTTACCTCCGGCTACTGTCATGGAAGTATTGAAGAGTTCTAGCAAGAACTGCAAGTTTGTTTTCGATGATTGCTCTCCACATCTGAGTCGTGGGCCTTGTCCACCTGGAGACTGGAGAACACTTAGGAGACCCTTCGTCAGGAGATGGGAGATGCCATAGATTTAGTGAGTGGGAGATGGAGGTGGAAAGTTAAAAGGCAGTGCCATCCAAAGTTGAAGGAGAGGAGACTGAAGAACCACAAAGAGATGTTGTATGAGGAGACTCAACCATAGACTGACCACGGCAGAAGAGTGGAGGGAAAGGCTGAACTACAGAAGCTGTTGGAGATGTGTTATTTATGGACCAGAAGCGTGTGTCAGAGGAAGTCAGATCAGCGCAATGTTTTCATACAGGAGTGCCTGACACTTCGAAACCCAGCTGTGCAGAAACGACAAGGGAAGAGTGTCTGAAGGGACTTGGAGAAGTTTGGATGGAAGATACCATCCCAGCCAAGATAGTCTCTGTCATGCGTTCAGCCCAACATGAGGCAAAACCCGGCCAGTGAAGCTCTTCCATGGTGCCAAAGTTGGTGTTTTGAGAGAAGAAAGAAGATGAGAGAGAAATGAATGTGATCGAAGGATCTTCATGAAATAGAAAGAGTGTAACTAGCGAGGAGAATCTAGAGTGCAAAAGAAATTGACTGTGTTCAAAGAAAAGGCTCCACCGGGATCATCCCGGGTAGAGACCCATAACCAATTTTTATTGTGTAGATTGAAATCCTCTGTATAGGGGATTGGAATACATGGATGTGAAGAGAGCAGAGCTTCGTGGCGGGAAATCAAATCGTCTATGAGACGTACACAAAGGAACTGGATGAGTGTGGATGGCGTGACTATACGAGAACATAACACCGAAGTTATAGAGGGTAGAACAATTTTGATACAGATGAAAACAAGGCCATAGACTCGAGATGCGCTAAGCAATCACTATGGTGGCTTTATAGCAACACAGTAGGTACAGGCGCTAAACTTTTTGGAGCGGACACGATGGTAGAGTTTGAAGCAGCCTTGACAGACCTGGGTTTCAGGCAGACGAAGGAGAGGGACGCTGTCCTACAGCAAGATGGTTAGATACGAGACCATTGTGGTGGCATGAATGCTAAAGTAAAACCAAAATGCCAAGGAGACATGCTAACCATGCAGTATTGATCGGGTCTGCTAAACTCTCCTGTTTCTTTCGAGATAATTTATTGCCTTCGAAAAAAAGAACATTCCAGATGAACTAGTTCACAGTACAGTACATATATGACCAGAGATATGTAAGTTTTACACATATATGAACAAGAATGATCTCCCATCCCCTCTTATTTTTGTCTTAATGATTACATATTACTTAGCTAAGGGTTCAAAACCCAGCAATGGTTACTTGAACCAGTACATATTGGTCACATGAGCCAGTAATTACTGGTTACATGAGCCAGTAATTATTGGTTACATGAGGCAGTAATCACTGATTACATGAGGCAGTACTTGAGCCAGTAATTACTGATTACATGAGGCAGTAATCACTGGTTACATGAACCAGTAATCACTGGTTACATAAGCCAGTAATCACTGGTTACACGAGCCAGTAATCACTGGTTACACGAGCCAGTAATCACTGGTTACATGAGCCAGTAATCACTGGTTACATGAGCCAGTAATCACTGGTTACATGAGCCAGTAATCACTGGTTACACGAGCCAGTAATCACTGGTTACACTAGCCAGTAATCACTGGTTACACTAGCCAGTAATCACTGGTTATTTGAGGCAGTAATCACAGGTTATTTGAGGCAGTAATCACTGGTTACATGAAGCAGTAATCACTGGTTACACGAGCCAATAAGCGCTGGGCAATACTCGAGGGAGAGGATGGCCACGACTGGTCCAATGCGCTGCCCTCCACCTTCCGCAGGATCCGTCTCCATTTCTCCACTTGACGAATGTGCAGCAGCAGGTGGAGTCAGGCTTAGCGACCATATCTATAAGGGAAGCGACAGTGTCCCGAGTTACTGAATGTTCCAGGGAATGGACATCTTTCTTTCATACTATTCGCCGTTTCCCGCGTTAGCAAGGTAGCGTTAAGAACAGAGGACTGGGCCTCTGAGGGAATATCCTCACCTGGCCTCGTTCTCTGTTCTTTCTTTTGGAAAATTAAAAAAAAAAATGGATATATCACAGTAATTATTCATGACATGTAATGGATATGTAGAACAGGAGACATAAGGCAGCGGCATGCTTAGCTGTACGAGTGAGCTATGACACTTTAATGACATACATCATGTAGTAAACGGGAATAACAAAGTAGTCCCTTACCTAAGGCATCATAGAAAACGCACCGAAAATATTACAGAAAATGTACTTAAATTATTATCAATACCTTATTCAAATCATAGCTATGGCAATCGTAACATTATAACGCTTATGGCAGGGTAAGACATTACTCGTGTTATCAATTTCTGTTCATCCAAATGTATTTTGAAGTCCTACATCGTTTTCATTGGAGTTTAGAACAAGTTTTTTATAGTGTCTGGTGTGAAGGCCCGCCTCCCCCCATCTTCTCTTCCAGCTGCTCTAGTTTAGGCTCCAGTCCCCCCACTAACACCAATGGTCTTCCTTGGTGACCTGCTCTATCTAAACCCCCTTCCTACTCTTTTTTCATATCAGAGACCTTCTTCCTTAATCACTTGACCCCCTAGGATGATTTCTACCCTCATCATTCGACCTTAGGATGATGATGTAGCTAACACAAGAGCCCGACTAGCTTCCTTATTTTGCGATCAACTCAGCTTTCACTCTCCTCCATCAGCGCCGGGTCACATACGCAGCTTAACCTGGGTTCTGAGGGTCGTATGGAGTGGTCCTACCTCGAGCCGTGAGGGCGAGGGTCTTCTGTCTTCGCGCCCTGGGTCTCTCCCAGCGTCCCTTCCTCAGCCACGCCCCAGCTTGACCTGCCATACCCTGAGCTGTCTTGTGTGTGGCGTTTCCCCTAATGTGACATCTGCCATTATAGCCACCCCCCTTATTGGTAGATCCCCACCCGTTCAAAATAGGGGACTTACCTGCCATAGCCTCCTCCATGGCCTCCTCCATAGCCTCCTCCATAGCCGCCACCATAGCCTCCTCCATAGCCGTGTCCGTGGCCATGGGTTCTGATTTGAACGCTGGTGCCTCCATAATACCCGCCATGGTAGGTGCCGGCGGGCGCTATGAAATGGCTGTCCAGGGAGAAGAGAGAAAAGTCATGCGTCAGTGGGAGTTGCTGCGAGCGAATCTCATGGCATCTACTGCCGTGGAGGTGGGAGTCATGAGGTGGTTTGTGGTGCGTGGATGTCGTCTAGACATTGGACATAGAGGTCGAATATCATAAGAAACGACCTTTGGGGACTCGAATCCCCGAGGGTGTAGGATGTAAAGGAGTAACCTGGTGGTACATACGATCAGTATGACTGAAAACTTATATGGATCACTTACCTTGATGGCCAACTGCAGTGTCTAATTTAAGTAAGTTATCGTCAATGTTCAGGATTGTAATGCAATAATGCTTAAGTATGCTTAACCCCAAAGAATTTTACTTAACTTTTAAGAATTTTGCTAAGCATGTCTCTGAAAGCTGCCCTACGCTTAAGTTTTTGCTTAGCAGACGACAAATATTTTGACCCAAACTGCATTTCATACTTCTTAAATCTTATGCTTAAGTTTTGCTAAGCATCGTGCTTAGTCCTTTTCTGTGTGGCACTTAAGTCACTTGCTCAGCTAAGCATAAAAATAAGCAGAAATCTTAAGAATTTTTATCTGCATACGGACCCAGGAGTCCTGGGGCGAAGGGGAGATCCACGAACTGAGATATTCACAGCTTTACGTTATGGTGTGTTCAAACAGTTTGTTATAACAGACTTACGAAATTGTTTAAGGGCCTGACCAGACACTGGCAAATGGGGAGTGTTGGGTCATGTTTTCTGCTTCTATGACACATGGAAGTTTGGGATCGGTATTTCGTTATATATATATATATATATATATATATATATATATATATATATATATATATATATATATATATATATATATATATTTCCTTTTAAACTATTCGCCATTTCCCGCGTTAGCGAGGTAGCGTTAAGAACAGAGGACTGGGCCTTTTTTGGAATATCCTTACCTGGCCCACTCTGTTCCTTCTTTTGGAAAATTAAAAAAAAAAAAAAAAACGAGAGGGGAGGATTTCCAGCCCCCCGCTCCCTCCCCTTTTAGTCGCCTTCTACGACACACACACACACACACACACATATATATATATATATATATATATATATATATATATATATATATATATATATATATATATATTCAGACAGGGTGATAATTTCAGTTTTATTATGCCCTGTGGATCATAATCTTGGCCATCCACTGCTATTTATGTATGTGTGTTGTGTTTGTCCGTCTGTTTGTATGTCTAGTGTGTGTGTGGAAATGTATATATGTGTGTTAATGGTGTGTGTGTGTGTATGGTGTGTGTGTGTGTGTGTGTGTGTGTGGTGTACATGTAAGTGTACTACAGTTGTACATGGAGCAGGGTCAGTGGCAGGATGGATCCTGGTGCGCCTGGATGTCCAGGCGTGGCCAAGCTTACACCGCGCCACATCGGGCACGGATCACCCCCACGCCTCCATACGCCGTCTGATCGAGCCTCCTGGAGGAGCGGGTGTGTCGTTACCCACGTCGTGGGAGAGCGTCTAGTACGGACACCCTAGTTCGACCTGGCGCCAGGTCAACTGTCTGGGTATGCAGAAAACTACGCAGCGTCTGTGGAGGGTAGCGAACAGGGCTGAGGGAGGAGGGATCATCCACCTCTGACACATCACTTTGAAACTCGTTTCACATGACTAATATGGTCCAATGAACTGTGTTGTTTACGTGAGGCCTTCGGGGTGGTTCGCTCTCGAGGCCTGACTGGGGCGCACTGAGGCTGTTCACACGCCCCCTTGGGTGATGAGCCAGTTCATCTGTCGGGAGGGGCCGGGTTCGATGCCCACTTCCTTGTGTTACCATATACGTCAAGTTTATACGCCACGGGTCGGGTTCGAACCCTGGGCAGGGACGCTAGGCTACCTCGCTCACACCATCGCAGCCACACCTGTCTAGTTCAGGATGGAATACAGAATAAACACTTGATTTCAGGCGTAGCCGGGCGGTCTAGACGCCCAGGGTTCGAATCCGACCCATGGTGTGTATACAGCCCACAGCTGAAGAAGGGAGGAAGTTGCACTCGTGACAGGTAATGTCAGACCATTCGGTGGTCCGTGGCCTTGCCTAGGAGAGTCATGAGATGAGTGAACCAGAGCCTGACCAGAGGCGGACCATAGCCTGAACCAGAGGCGGACCATAGCCTGACCAGAGGCGGACCATAGCCTGAACCAGAGGCGGACCATAGCCTGACCAGAGGCGGACCATAGCCTGAACCAGAGGCGGACCATAGCCTTACCTGGAGCCGACGTATGGGCTGTAAGAGTGACCGAAACCAATGCCTCCGCCACCGCCGTAGCCACTGTAGGCACTGTGGACTCCGTACCTCACAGCTGCAGCACCGCCGTAGCCTCCGTTGGCGCCCAGGTAACCTCCACTCCCCACCTGGCTGTACGGGGAGGTCACACACACGAGGTTAAGATTAACAAGTCTCAGTGGAATGGGCCTCCCCCTCTGACCAGGGTAGAAGGAATGTTAACATGTTAGTTATCATGAACAGGAGAATGTTAACATGTTATTTGACATGAACAGGAGAATGTTAACATGTTATTTGACATGAACAGGAGAATGTTAACATGTTATTTGACATGAACAGGAGAATGTTAACATGTTATTTGACATGAACAGGAGAATGTTAACATGTTATTTGACATAAACAGGAGAATGTTAACATGTTATTTATCATGAACAGGAGAATATTAACATATTTGTCATGAACAGGAGAATGTTAACATGTTATTCATCATGAACAGGAGAATGTTAACATGTTATTTGACATGAACGGGAGAATGTTAACATGTTATTTATCATGAACAAGAGAATGTTAACATGTTATTTGTCATGAACAGGAGAATGTTAACATGTTATTTAGCATTAACAGAAGAATGTTAACATGTTATTTGTCATGAACAGGAGAATGTTAACATGTTATTTAGCATTAACAGAAGAATGTTAACATGTTATTTGTTATTAACAGTATAATGTTAACATGTTATATCTCATGAACAAGAGAATGTTAACATGTTATTTGTCATGAACAGGAGAATACTAACATGTTATGTAACATGAACAGGAGAATGTTAACATGTTATCATGAACAGGAGAATATTATCATGTAATTTGTCATTAACAGTAGAATGTTAACATGTTATTTGACATGAACAGGAGAATATTAACATGTTATTTGTCATTGACAGTAGAATGTTAACATGTTATTTGTCGTTAATAGTAGAATGTTAACCTGTTCTGCTGTATAAAGCCATTGAAATGAGGTTTAAACCCCACAATGTGAAAGTCTGGTGAGGTTAAATTGTTGGTGGAGGTGAAGGGCTTCGTGTGTCGTGGGTCTGCTGCTCCTCCTCCTCGTGCCCAGCCCCCAGACCTCCACCCTGGGCCTCCTCCTCCTCCTCCTCGTACCCAGCCCCCAGACCTCCACCCTGGGCCTCCTCCTCCTCCTCCTCGTACCCAGCCCCCAGACCTCCACCCTGTCCCTCCTCCTCCTCGTCCCCAGCCCTCAGACCTCCACCCTGGGCCTCCTCCTCCTCCTCGTCCCCAGCCCTCAGACCTCCACCCTGGGCCTCCTCCTCCTCGTACCCAGATCCCAGACCTCCACCCTGGGTCTCCTCCTCCTCCTCCTCCTCCTCCTCGTACCCAGCCCCCAGACCTCCACCCTGGGCCTCCTCCTCCTCCTCGTACCTAGCCCCCAGACCTCCACCCTGAGCCTCCTCCTCCTCCTCGTACCTAGCCCCCAGACCTCCACCCTGGGCCTCCTCCTCCTCCTCGTACCCAGCCCCCAGACCTCCACCCTGGGCCTCCTCCTCGTACCCAGCCCCCAGACCTCCACCCTGGGTCTCCTCCTCCTCGTACCCAGCTCCCAGACCTCCACCCTGGGTCTCCTCCTCCTCGTACCTAGCCCCCAGACCTCCACCCTGGGTCTCCTCCTCCTCGTACCCAGCCCCCAGACCTCCACCCTGGGCCTCCTCCTCCTCCTCGTACCCAGCTCCCAGACCTCCACCCTGGGCCTCCTCCTCGTACCCAGCCCCCAGACCTCCACCCTGGGTCTCCTCCTCGTACCTAGCCCCCAGACCTCCACCCTGGGCCTCCTCCTCCTCCTCCTCGTACCCAGCCCCCAGACCTCCACCCTGGGCCTCCTCCTCCTCCTCGTACCCAGCCCCCAGACCTCCACCCTGGGCCTCCTCCTCCTCCTCGTTCCCAGCCCCCAGACCTCCACCCTGGGTCTCCTCCTCCTCGTACCCAGCCCCCAGACCTCCACCCTGGGCCTCCTCCTCCTCCTCCTCGTGCCCAGCCCCAGACCTCCACCCTGGGCCTCCTCCTCCTCCTCCTCCTCGTACCCAGCCCCCAGACCTCCACCCTGGGCCTCCTCCTCGTACAAAGCCCCCAGACCTCCACCCTGGGCCTCCTCCTCCTCCTCGTACCCAGCCCCCAGACCTCCACCCTGGGCCTCCTCCTCGTACCCAGCCCCCAGACCTCCACCCTGGGCCTCCTCCTCCTCCTCCTCGTACCCAGCCCCCAGACCTCCACCCTGGGCCTCCTCCTCCTCCTCCTCGTACCCAGCCCCCAGACCTCCACCCTGGGCCTCCTCCTCCTCGTACCCAGCCCCCAGACCTCCACCCTGGGCCTCCTCCTCCTCCTCCTCGTGCCCAGCCCCAGACCTCCACCCTGGGCCTCCTCCTCCTCCTCCTCCTCGTACCCAGCCCCCAGACCTCCACCTTGGGCCTCCTCCTCGTACAAAGCCCCCAGACCTCCACCCTGGGCCTCCTCCTCCTCCTCGTACCCAGCCCCCAGACCTCCACCCTGGGCCTCCTCCTCCTCCTCCACCTCGTACCCAGCCCCCAGACCTCCACCCTGGGCCTCCTCCTCCTCGTACCCAGCCCCCAGACCTCCACCCTGGGCCTCCTCCGTCTACCTCACGTGCACGTGTTGTTAACATCACAACACACGATGGGATGAATGAGCTAACACGACAGTAGGTCTGGTGTGTTGTGAGCTAACACGACAGTAGGTCTGGTGTGTTGTGAGCTAACACGACAGTAGGTCTGGTGTGTTGTGAGCTAACACGACAGTAGGTCTGGTGTGTTGTGAGCTAACACGACAGTAGGTCTGGTGTGTTGTGAGCTAACACGACAGTAGGTCTGGTGTGTTGTGAGCTAACACGACAGTAGGTCTGGTGTGTTGTGAGCTAACACGACAGTAGGTCTGGTGTGTTGTGAGCTAACACGACAGTAGGTCTGGTGTGTTGTGAGCTAACACGACAGTAGGTCTGGTGTGTTGTGAGCTAACACGACAGTAGGTCTGGTGTGTTGTGAGCTAACACGACAGTAGGTCTGGTGTGTTGTGAGCTAACACGACAGTAGGTCTGGTGTGTTGTGAGCTAACATGACAGTAGGTCTGGTGTGTTGTGAGCTAACACGACAGTAGGTCTGGTGTGTTGTGAGCTAACACGACAGTAGGTCTGGTGTGTTGTGAGCTGACATGATGGCACTACCCCCTGTACTCTCCTGCTGTACTACCCCCTGTACTCTCCTTCTGTACTACCCCCTGTACTCTCCTTCTGTACTACCCCCTGTACTCTCCTACTGTACTACCCCCTGTACTCTCCTTCTGTACTACCCCCTGTACTCTCCTACTGTACTACCCCCTGTACTCTCCTTCTGTACTACCCTCTGTACTCTCCTTCTGTACTACCCCCTGTACTCTCCTTCTGTACTACCCCCTGTACTCTCCTGCTGTACTACCCCCTGTACTCTCCTACTGTACTACCCCCTGTACTCTTCTACTGTACTACCCCCTGTACTCTCCTACTGTACTTGTTCCTCTGCTCTTGTTACCCCTTGCTGCAGTCATGTGTCCTTAATTGCCCCTTGTTACCCCTTGTTACACTCCCCTAGCCTTATCCCCCCTGCTGCCCCCTGCTACACTCCCAGCCCTGCTGCCCCCTGCTACACTCCCAGCCCTGCTGCCCCCTGCTACACTCCCAGCCCTGCTGCCCCCTCGTGCCCCCTGCTACACTCCCAGCCCTGCTGCCCCCTGCTACACTCCCAGCCCTGCTGCCCCCTGCTACACTCCCAGCCCTGCTGCCCCCTCGTGCCCCCTGCTACACTCCCAGCCCTGATGCCCCATGTTGCCTCTTCCTACACTCCACTGCCCTCGGTGCCCCCCTGGCGTCCCTCGGTGCCCCCCTGGCTGCCCTCGGTGCCTCCTGGCCGCCCTCGGTGCCCCCCTGGCCACCCTCGGTGCCCCCTGGCCTCCCTCGGTGCCTCCCTGGCCACCCTCGGTGCCCCCTGGCCTCCCTCGGTGCCTCCCTGGCCTCCCTCGGTGCCCCCTGGCCTCCCTCGGTGCCCTCCTGGCCGCCCTCGGTGCCTCCTGGCTTCCCTCGGTGCCCCCTGGCCGCCCTCGGTGCCTCCTAACCTCCCTCGGTGCCTCCTGGCCTCCCTCGGTGCCCCCCTGGCCTCCCTCGGTGCCCCCTGGCCTCCCTCGGTGCCCACTGGCTGCCCTCGGTGCCCCCCTGGCCTCCCTCGGTGCCTCCCTGGCCTCCCTCGGTGCCCACTGGCTGCCCTCGGTGCCCCCCTGGCCTCCCTCGGTGCCCTCCTGGCCGCCCTCGGTGCCTCCTGGCTTCCCTCGGTGCCCCCCTGGCCTCCCTCGGTGCCCTCCTGGCCGCCCTCGGTGCCTCCTGGCTTCCCTCGGTGCCCCCCTGGCGTCCCTCGGTGCCTCCTGGCCTCCCTCGGTGCCCCCCTGGCGTCCCTCGGTGCATCCTGGCCTCATTCGGTGCCTCCTGGCCGCCCTCGGTGCCGCCTCCTAGCCTCTCTCGGTGCCTCCCTGACCTCCCTCGGTGCCTCCTGGCCGCCCTCGGTGCCCCCCCCTGGTGGAGGTGGTACTTACGGGACGTATCCAGCGGTGACGAGAGCCACGCCCAGGCAGAGGATCTGTCGGGTAGAGGAGAAGATGGCTCGAGTTAGCTGCCATCTGACCTGTCGGGTCTCTCTCTCTCTCTCTCTCTCTCTCTCTCTCTCTCTCTCTCTCTCTCTCTCTCTCTCTCTCTCTCTCTCTCAGTGCCACGGTGTGTGACACACACCCACACACACACACACACATAACTGGGAACTCCTACATAGCTGGGAACTCCTACATAACTGGGAACTCCTACATAACTGGGAACTCCTACATATCTGGGAACTCCTACACAACTGGGAACTCCTACATAACTGGGAACTCCTACATAACTGGGAACTCCTACATAACTGGGAACTCCTACACGACTGGGAACTCCTACATAACTGGGAACTCCTACACAACTGGGAACTCCTACATAACTGGGAACTCCTACATAACTGGGAACTCCTACATAACTGGGAACTCCTACATAACTGGGAACTCCTACATAACTGGGAACTCCTACATAACTGGGAACTCCTACACGACTGGGAACTCCTACATAACTGGGAACTCCTACATAACTGGGAACTCCTACATAACTGGGAACTCCTACATAACTGGGAACTCCTACATAACTGGGAACTCCTACATAACTGGGAACTCCTACACGACTGGGAACTCCTACATATCTGGGAACTCCTACACAACTGGGAACTCCTACATAACTGGGAACTCCTACATAACTGGGAACTCCTACATAACTGGGAACTCCTACACGACTGGGAACTCCTACATAACTGGGAACTCCTACACAACTGGGAACTCCTACATAACTGGGAACTCCTACATAAGTTCCAAGTGTCATGCATTATCCACTGGGAAAAGAAAATGTTCTTCATGTTATTCATATTATGGGTTCACTGCTCGACCACTGGAGTGTGGGATGGGTTCATGCCTGACCCACGGGTCACAGTCGTGGGTTTGATTCTGCCGAGGGAGGTCAAAGGTTAACAAGGGAACGACCCATAAGTGCCATGGGTCACTTTTATAAGTGAGGAGCTAAAGTGGTGGCATGGATGAACACTTGAACACTGGTGTGGATAGAGACATGAACATCTTCACAGTGGCCTGAGTTCATTCTTGGGGAACTGACCACTGATGTATGTTCACTCTTGAACATATGAACACTGGAACTGATGCTGAAGAACATATGTGGACGAGCCACACTAGCCTTGAGGAACCACCAGGTGGAGGAACCACCAGATGGAGGAACCACCAGGTGGAGGAGCCACACCAGCCCTTGAGGAACCACCAGGTGGAGGAGCCACACCAGCCTTGAGGAACCACCAGGTGGAGGAGCCACACCAGCCTTGAGGAACCACCAGGTGGAGGAGCCACACCAGCCTTGAGGAACCACCAGGTGGAGGAGCCACACCACCTTGAGGAACCACCAGGAGGAGGAGCCACACCAGCCTTGAAGAACCACCAGGTGGAGGAGCCACACCAGCCTTGAGGAACCACCAGGTGGAGGAGCCACACTTCCTTGAGGAACCACCAGGTGGAGGTAGACCACACCACCTTGAGGAACCACCAGGTGGAGGAGCCACACCACCTTGAGGAACCACCAGGTGGAGGAGCCACACCGGCCTTGAGGAACCACCAGGTGGAGGAGCCACACCACCTTGAGGAACCACCAGGTGGAGGAGCCACACTATCCTTGAGGAACCACCAGGTGGAGGAGCCACACTAGCCTTGAGGAACCACCAGGTGGAGGAGCCACACCAGCCTTGAGGAACCACCAGGTGGAGGAGCCACACCAGCCTTGAGGAACCACCAGGTGGAGGAACCACACCAGCCTTGAGGAACCACCAGGTGGAGGAGCCACACCAGCCTTGAGGAACCACCAGGTGGAGGAGCCACACCAGCCTTGAAGAACCACCAGGTGGAGGAACCACCAGATGGAGGAACCACCAGGTGGAGGAGCCACACCAGCCTTGAAGAACCACCAGGTGGAGGAACCACCAGCCTTGAGGAACCACCAGGTGGAGGAGCCACACCAGCCTTGAAGAACCACCAGGTGGAGGAGCCACACCAACCTTGAAGAACCACCAGGTGGAGGAGCCACACCAGCCTTGAAGAACCACCAGGTGGAGGAGCCACACCAACCTTGAAGAACCACCAGGTGGAGGAGCCACACCAGCCTTGAGGAACCACCAGGTGGAGCAGCCACACCGGCCTTGAAGAACCACCAGGTGGAGGAGCCACACCAGCCTTGAGGAACCACCAGGTGGAGGAGCCACACCAGCCTTGAGGAACCACCAGGTGGAGGAACCACCAGGTGGAGGAGCCACACCAGCCTTGAGGAACCACCAGGTGGAGGAGCCACACCAGCCCTGAGGAACCACCAGATGGAGGAACCACCAGGTGGAGGAGCCACACCGGCCTTGAGGAACCACCAGGTGGAGGAGCCACCAGATGGAGGAACCACCAGGTGGAGGAGCCACACCAGCCCTGAGGAACCACCAGATGGAGGAACCACCAGGTGGAGGAGCCACACCGGCCTTGAGGAACCACCAGGTGGAGGAGCCACACCAGCCTTGAGGAACCACCAGGTGGAGGAGCCACACCAGCCTTGAGGAACCACCAGGTGGAGGAGCCACACCAGCCTTGAGGAACCACCAGATGGAGGAACCACCAGATGGAGGAACCACCAGGTGGAGGAGCCACACCAGCCTTGAGGAACCACCAGGTGGAGGAACCACCAGATGGAGGAACCACCAGGTGGAGGAGCCACACCAGCCTTGAGGAACCACCAGGTGGAGGAACCACCAGATGGAGGAACCACCAGGTGGAGGAGCCACACCAGCCCTGAGGAACCACTTACGAGAACACAGGAGGACTGGAACATGGTGCAGGTGGCGGTGGAGAACTGCTGACATGGCAGTGGTCGACCACGCCCTTTATATACCCATGCCAGACGCGCCGCCCTCCGCCTCTCACTCGCCTCTCACTCGCCTCTCACTCGCTTCCCACCTTCGACCTGCCTTTGTCTGGGGGGGAGGCGCCCCCCCCAGAGAACGTGCTCGCTCACTCTCTCTTTGAGACGAAGGAAACCTGGGCTTTGTGGAGCTGGTGGAGGAGGAGGAGGAGACAATGGGCTGGTGGTGTTCCACCTGTATCCCACTTGAGTCGCTGATTTACCTCACTACGACGCCCACCCTCACGCCCTCACGCCCTCACGCCCTCCCACCCTCACGCCCTCCAGCCTCCCAAGTGTCAGGCTGTCAGAGAGAGAGAGAGAGAGAGAGAGAGAGAGAGAGAGAGAGAGAGAGAGAGAGAGAGAGAGAGAGAATGTCGAAGACATTTTAGTGTCGTAATGTCTAACAAGCCAGGGTAATTCTGCTCCATTTCCGTTAACTATGTAAGACTACGTCATGGCAATTCAACCATGGGTCGGGTTGACTGTCCAAACTACCCACATTGGGTCGTGTTGACTGGTCATAACTACCCACACTGGGTCGTGTTGACTAGTCATAACTACCCACACTGGGTCATGTTGACTGGTCATAACTATCCACACTGGGTCGTGTTGACTGGTCATAACTACCCACACTGGGTCGTGTTGACTGGTCATAACTACCCACACTGGGTCGTGTTGACTGGTCATAACTATCCACACTGGGTCGTGTTGACTGGTCATAACTACCCACACTGGGTCGTGTTGACTGGTCATAACTACCCACACTGGGTCGTGTTGACTGGTCATAACTACCCACACTGGGTCGTGTTGACTGGTCATAACTACCCACACTGGGTCGTGTTGACTGTCCAAACTACCCACACTGGGTCGTGTTGACTGGTCATAACTACCCACACTGGGTCGTGTTGACTGGTCATAACTACCCACACTGGGTCGTGTTGACTGGTCATAACTACCCACACTGGGTCGTGTTGACTGGTCATAACTACCCACACTGGGTCGTGTTGACTGGTCATAACTACCCACACTGGGTCGTGTTGACTGGTCATAACTACCCACACTAGGTCGTGTTGACTGGTCATAACTACCCACACTGGGTCGTGTTGACTTAACTGCCATAACTCGACCCACTGGGTAAGAAAAGTAAGTGTCTGGTCGTGTCGAGTAAGCTGTGATGTCGACCAAGTAAGTGTCAGGCCCTGGTCGTGTCGAGTAAGCTGTGAGGTCGACCAAGTAAGTGTCAGGTCCTGGTCGTGTCGAGTAAGCTGTGGTGTCGACCAAGTGAGTGTCAGGCCCTGGTCGTGTCGAGTAAGCTGTGAGGTCGACCAAGTAAGTGTCAGGTCCTGGTCGTGTCGAGTACGCTGTGACGTCGACCAAGTAGGTGTCAGGTTCTGGTCGTGTCGAGTAAGCTGTGAGGTCGACCAAGGCTGGGCCACTGCAGTTCACGCATGATAACTCAAAAAGCTGACGTCCAGGGTGTAGGACTGACGCCCAGAGTGTATGGCTGACGTCCAAGGTGTAGGGCTGACATCCAGGGTGTAGGGTTGATATCCAAGTTGCATGGCTGACGTCCAGGGCGTAGGGCTGACGTCCAGGGTGTATGGCTAACGTTCAGGGTGTAGGACTGACGTCCAGGATGTATGGCTAACGTCCAGGGTGTATGGCTGACGTCCAAGGTGTAGGGCTGACGTCCAAGATGTAGGGCTGACGTCCAGGGTGTAGGGCTGACTCCCAATTTCAGTGTGAGTATGTTGCAGTTGGAGAGTCACAAGTAGCTGACGGAGGGTAGGGCTCAAAGAGCGAGGCAGCAATGTTGACAGTGCGCGCAGGTGGACATATGTACACACAGAGACGCACACCCACACAAACACACATGTTGACGTATACACATAACTAACGCACAAACAGACTCAGATACGCACACAGGCGAAACACGAATGAAGGAACTTGTTAAAAAAGGTGGAAAGAGTGGAATAATCTATTGTGGTGGTATAGTGAATACAAACAGTGTACAGGAGTTTAATCCTGGCTCTTAGAGGGTATTGAGTGTTTTCTGAAATTGCGCGTTCATATGTACTGAATTCGTGTTCATATACGTCCGCGTTTGGACAATAGGGTTCTGTATAATGCTAACCGCTGGTAATGTGAGCCTGATGGGATTTGACTGGCTTAGATTCCGTTGAGATGAAGGGTATTCGATTACTTGTAATCATCGAATAGTTATTTCCCTATTAGAGGCGATCATAGCCTAGCAATTAGCGTTCCCGAATTACGTGTTAATTGATAGGCGAGTAAAAGAGAGACTTTTGGATGTTAATGTGTTGAGAGGGGCAACTGGAGGTATGTCTGATCATTATCTTGTGGAGGCGAAGGCGAAGATTTGTTGAGGTTTTCAAAAACGAAGAGAGAATGTTAGGGAGAAGAGAGTGGTGAAAGCAAGTGAGCTTAGAAAGGAGACTTGTGTGAGTAAGTACGAGGAGAGATTAAGTGTAGAATGGCAAAAGGTGAGAGCAAGTGACGTGAGGGGAGTGGGTGAGGAATGGAATGTATTTAGGGATGCAGTGATGGCTTATGCAAAAGCTACATGTGACATGAGAATGGTGGGGGTGGGCAGATTAGAAAGGGTAGTGAATGGTGAGATGAAGAAGTAAAGTTGTTAGTGAGAAAGAGAGGCGTCTGGACGATACTTGCAAGGAAGGAGTGCAAATGACTAGGAGATGTATAAAAGAAAGCGGCAGGGGTCAAGATAAAGGTGCAATGATTGAAAAAAAGGGCAAATGAGAGTTGGGGTGAGAGAGTATCATTAAACTTTTGGGAAGATAAAATGATGTATTGGAAGGAAGTAAATAAGGTGCGTAAGACAAGAACACAAATGGGAACATCGATGAAGGGTTAAGTGGCGAAGTGATAACAGGTAGTGATGAAGTGAGAACGAGATGAAGTGGGTATTTTGAAGGTTTGTTGAATGTGTTTGATGATAGAGTGGCAGAGAAGCAGTGAAAAGTGTTTATCAAGGATGTAAGACGTGTACGAGTAGGAAGAGAGGAGAGTGATTGGTTCCTAGTGAATGTCGGTCTGCGGCAGGGGTGTGTGATGTTCCCATGGTTGTTTAATTTGTTTGTGGATGGGGTGGTTAGGGAGGTAGATGCAAGAATTTTAGGAGGGGCGAGTATGCAGTCTGTTGGGGATGAGAGGGCCTGGGAAGTGAGTCAGTTGTTGTTCACCGATGATACAGCTCTGGTGGCTGATTCGTGTGAGAAACTGCAGAAGTTGGTGACTGAGTTTGAAAGTGTTTGAAAGGAGAAAGTTGAGAGTAAATGTAAATAATAGCAAGGTTATTAGGTTTATTAGGGTTGAGGGAGAGGTTAACTGGGATGTAAGTTTGAATGGAGAAAAATTGGAGAAGTGAAGTGTTCTAGATATCTAGGAGTGGTCTCAGCAGGGAATGGAACCATGGAAGTGGAAATGAGTCACAGGAGGGAGGAAGGAGCGAAGGCTCTGGGAGCGATGAAGAATGTGTGGAAGGAGAGAACGTTCTGAGAGCAAAAATGGGTGTTTGAAGGAATAGTAGTTCCAACAATGTTATATGGTTGCAAGGCATGGAGGAAGGTGGATGTTTTGGAAAAGAAATGTTTGAGGACCTTATATGGTGTGAGGTGGTTTGATCGAGTAAGTAATGAAAGGGTAAGAGAGATGTGTGGAAATAAAAAGTGTGTGGATGAGAGAGCAGAAGAGGATGTGTTGAAATGGTTTGGACATGTGAAGAGAATGATTGAGGAAAGATTGATAAAAAAGATATATGTGTCAAAGGTGGAGAGAACAAGGAGAAGCGGGAGACCAAATTGGAGGTGGAAGGATGGAGTGAAAGAGATTTTGAGCGATCGGGGCTTGAACATACAGGAGGGTGAGAGGCGTGGAAGGGATAGAGTGAATTGGAGGGATGTGGTATATCGAGGTCGACTTACTGTCAAGGAACTGAACCATTGCATGTGAAACGTCTGGGGTAAACCATGGAAAGGTCTGTGGGACCTGGATGTGGATAGGGAGCTGTGGTTTTTGGTGCATTGCACATGACAGCTAGAGACTGAGTGTGAACGAATGTGGCCTTTCTGTCTGTTTTCCTGACGCTACCTCGCTGAAGCAGAAGGTAGCGATGCTGTTTCCTGTGGGACGGGGTAGCGCCAGGAATGGATGAAGGCAAGCAAGTATGATTATATACATGTGTATATATGTATATGCCTGTGTATATATATGTATACGTGTATATGTTGATATGTATATGTGTGTATATGTGCGTGTATGGGCGTTTATGTATATATTTGTGTATACGAGTGGATGGGCCTTTCTTCGTCTGTTTCGTGGCGCTCCTTCGCTGACGCGGGAAACATCGACTAAGTATAATAAAGAATATAATCATATATATATCTACGTCCATCTATCAGTCTATCTATCTCTCTATCTCATTATCTATCTATCTCTTTCATAGAAGGAAGAGAGTGTGAGGTACCTGTATGTATCTTCACTACCATCCCACAAGCATGGTCATCACCCCCAGACTTCTTGCAATGCCAGACTGTTGCTCCTCCAGTCTCTCTCTCTCTCTCTCTCTCTCTCTCTCTCTCTCTCTCTCTCTCTCTCTCTCTCTCTCTTCTTGGTCGTCTATGTTGACCAGTGCAGCTCAGAGAGAGAGAGAGAGAGAGAGACTCGCTCTCTCTCTCTCTCTCTCTCTCTCTCTCTCTCTCTCTCTCTATATATATATATATATATATATATATATATATATATATATATATATATATACTATTCGCCATTTCCAGCGTTAGCGAGGTAGCGTTAAGAACAGAGGACTGAGCCTTTGAGGGAATATCCTCACTTGGCCCCCTCCTCTGTTCCTTCATTAGGAAAAGTAAAAACGAGAGGGGAGGATATATATATATATATATATATATATATATATATATATATATATATATATATATATATATATATATATATATATATATTCTGTCTATCTATCTATCTATCTATCTATTGTAGACCTGACTCGCTGTTCAAGTGCTGGCCACCAAACGTAAGGTGACTTAGCCAGCAGCCATGAAAGAGGAAGGAACTGAATTCCTTTGAAACTCGATGTGGGTCGTTTTGAAACTTGAAAAGTCGATTCAATAGATATTTTTTGAGGCTGGCTTCGGAAAGTGCTGTAATTGTTTGGGAAGGTTACAGTAAATACAGTCAATCCTTTCGGGGGAGGCTACAGTAAATGCAGTAGACTTTTTGAGGAGTCTACAGCAAATACAGTAGATGTTTTTTGGAGGCTACAGTAGATTCAGTAGATGTTCTGGGCAGCCTACAGCAGATACAGTAGAAGTTTCAGGAGGCTACAGCAGGTTCAGTAGATGTTCTGGGCAGCCTACAGCAGATACAGTAGATGTTTCAGGAGGCTACAGCAGGTTCAGTACATGTTCTGGGCAGGCTACAGCAAATACAGTAGCTGCTCCAGCAAGGTTTGTAGAAGCTACGGCAAGCGAGGTGGGCGCACGGCAACGAGAGAGAGAGAGTGAGAGAGAGAGAGAGAGAGAGAGAGAGAGAGAGAGAGAGAGAGAGAGAGAGAGAGAGAGAGAGAGAGACGTGACTGTAGAGTGTAGTCTGACGTGACTGTAGAGTGTAGTCTGACGTGACTGTAGAGTGTAGTGTGACGTGACTGTAGAGTGTAGTGTGACGTGACTGTAGAGTGTAGTGTGACGTGACTGTAGAGTGTAGTCTGACGTGACTGTAGAGTGTAGTCTGACGTGATCGTAGAGTGTAGTCTGACGTGACTGTAGAGTGTAGTCTGACGTAACTGTAGAGTGTAGTCTGACGTGACTATAGAGTGTAGTCTGACGTGATCGTAGAGTGTAGTCTGACGTGACTGTAGAGTGTAGTCTGACGTGACTGTAGAGTGTAGTTTGACGTGATCGTAGAGTGTAGTCTGACGTGACTGTAGAGTGTAGTCTGACGTGATCGTAGAGTGTAGTCTGACGTGACTGTAGAGTGTAGTCTGACGTGACTGTAGAGTGTAGTCTGACGTGATCGTAAAGTGTAGTCTGACGTGACTGTAGGGTGTAGTCTGACGTGACTGTAGAGTGTAGTCTGACGTGACTGTAGAGTGTAGTCTGACGTGACTGTAGAGTGTAGTCTGACGTGACTGTAGAGTGTAGTCTGACGTGACTGTAGAGTGTAGTCTGACGTGACTGTAGAGTGTAGTCTGACGTGACTGTAGAGTGTAGTCTGACGTGATCGTCGTGTTCCTCAGGCATCTGAAATAGCTGGAAAAAACTGGAAGTATAGAGATTAGAAAGATGGCTCGCAGCTGGTCACATGGTATCCCAGGAGATGGGCACGTTCTTCCTCAGCAGCTGGTCATAATTTTCCCCCAGAAGCTGGTCACATACTTTCCCCAGCAGCTGATCATAATCAGGTGGTCACATTCATTTCTAGCAGATGGTCAAGTTACATTTTCCAGCAATTCTTGGCCAGAATAAGCTTGAAGAACTCTCACTTTGCCTCACTGGCTGGTGGCTTTCCAGCAATTCTTGGCCAGAATAAGCTTGAAGAACTCTCACTTTGCCTCACTGGCTGGTGGCTTTCCAGCAATTCTTGGCCAGAATAAGCTTGAAGAACTCGCAGTTTGCCTCACTGGCTCCTGGTGATCCAGGCTGTGGATGCTGGGGTTTCCAGACCACGTCACCCACACGACAAAAGGGCGTTGGACAATGGTGCTGGAAAGGCGGCCTTTTGGGGTTCTCTTCAGTGGCACAGAAAGCGGTGTGTAGTTCAAGTGATCTTACCTCACAACCAGTTGGGAAATGGAGTGTAAGAGAAGGTGTATTGTGTCATGGCGGGTTTGTGTGTGTGTGTGTGTGTGTGTGTGTGTGTGTGTGAATATTTGCAAAGATCTATTTTCGGATGTATATAAAGAACAATTTAAACTCACAATGTTCATCACTCGTCATCTGGAAATCATTTTCCCGTCGTACAGTCTTCTGAAGGTTCCAATATTTTTGGGATTAGCCAATTCATTTTCGTCTTGTGTTCACTCATCTCAGTTTAAACATTCCTGTAATGTGTCTGGTTGTGAAGTACCTGTTATCTCGCGCATTTGATCTGTGATGATATTGTATCATTACCTGGCTATCAAATCCTTTTCTTATCTCCTGTGGACATTTCAGAAGAGCGTTTCTTTCCTCTCGCCTTCTTTACTTACTCTTCTTAATTCTAGCACCATTCTTTTCGCTTATCACTGGACTTTGTTTAGCTCTTATGTTTCCTCATTGGTCGATCTTATGTTTGGGATGTTTCCTTGGGCAGTTAGCCAGTTAGGCGAACAGATAAAGGCGACGAGAGAGTATGTGACGAATTGTATGACGGTAATCTCAAAAGTGTAGTCACGTTGGAGCTGAGGACGACTATGGACTCAACACCAGTGAGACTGGATGACCGGGGGTGGGGCTTGGAGGATCACTGATGCTTTTTCGGAAAATGTTATGATACAGTTCGTGATTTGGATAAAGGCTTTCCATACGTGCCAAAGGAGTAGACAGGAACACTCGACAGGCTGTTTGAGGAGTAAATCACTGCACCCCAAATGTGGTTTCCACTGAACTACAGTGACTATCTTACCACTGTGTCCAATAAGATGCGGTTAACTATGATTAACAAGCAGATGGATGATTACCTTCAAAGATGAGGCAATCCGGATTGGAGGTTACATGAGTTCAGATAAGGAAGATAAGAGATAAAATGGAAGGAGTAAGGGGGAAGTAGGTGAAGGAGATCATGAGGCAAGACAAGGATGGGAGACTTGCTGTTCCGATGGCAGTGGAAGTGACAGCTCTGGACAGAGATAGACGAATAGATCGATAGAAAGGAGGCGCAGATAGACAGAAAGGTTCAGATAAAAGGGATCATGCTTAACAAATCATATAGAAAATAAAAAAATCTTCGTTCTAGGCAGAGACAAATGAGTGATTTGTGTCTCTTCCTGGACTGCCAGAAGGAAACTGGCATTATCCTACACAAGAGGACGTCAAAAATCTGTATTTATAAGCAGGGAAAATAGGAGAACTTAGCCAATAAATTGAGAATTACCTTTTAAGATAGTGAGCAGAGACGCGACGTCGGAGAAAAATCTTTTCTAAACGAGTTGAAGTAATTAGTGACCTGGCGTAGGGTGGTTCATGATCTATGTGTCTGACTTTATGGAAGAACTGAAGTCGACTGAAGTTTGCAGATGATGCGATGTTCATGAAAGACGTAAGAACATGGTGAAGATTGCACCGGGCTGGCTTGGAAAGGGAGTTCTGGTTGATATTACAAAATTACATTTAAGTACATAGAAACTACTTACGCATTGCATGTAAGTATATGGAAGCTACTTACAATTTATATTACGCCTAGAAAAAGATAATGTCACATAGAAGTTCAATAGGAAGACAACGAAAACTGTACTTGAAGTCAGGGGACTGAGTTACAGGGATAAGTAGGAGGGTATGGATTGTGCCCACCATTGGAAAAGAAGGGGGACTAGCGACGAGGCAGGGAAGCGACTGCGGTAATGTGGAGGCGTCAAATTGGGTGGGTATGGGGATTAAAGCGATGGGTTCGATATTATGGGGTTGGAGAGGCACGTCAAAGTTCTAAGATAAAGGAATGTTTGCTCGAATAGACTGGTGGTGTTGTACAATATGACTGTAAATGTATCTGGATTGTTCACTCCTTACGAAGAGAAAGAACAATGGTGATCACTGTGAATTAGTAGAAACTTCAATGAATTTCTTCACGTTGGACTGATCCAGGTGTATGTATGTGTGCGCAATTCAGTACCTCTCGTGGGTAGAACTGTACGAGATATTGATTGATATTAATAAGAAAGCTCAAATATTTCACGTTCAATGAGTTCCACTATCATTCTATTTCGCTTTCAGTAAACACGTTTATCAGTTGTTTTCAAGGGTATACTTTAATAGTTACTCATACAAGATCGTTTTCTCTCAAATTAGAATTAGTAACAAAGAAAACAAAATTTAGGGATAACTTAATATTTTTGTATTTTTTGGGGGGATAAAGGTGATAGGTAGATAAGATACATATATAAGAGAATAAAAAAAAAGAAACGGAGGAATGGAGAATATATTGGTTTGTGTGAGTATTTATGTCTATATATATACATGTGTAATCACCTATTTGTGATTACTTTGCTCCAAAAGGACAATTTACGATCTTATATTTTACATTACCTCTGACATCTCATCTGCTACTTGACCTAGTGATCAGATGGAGAAAATATGGCCCAATCAAGGCCATCGTGGGTGAGAGAAAAAGATCGAGAGAGAGAGAGAGAGAGAGAGAGAGAGAGAGAGAGAGAGAGAGAGAGAGAGAGAGAGAGAGAGGCGCCCTGGCAAGTCCAGGGAAAGGCATGGTGTTCCATCGCAAGTGAGGCGTCTGGTTCATTTGACACCCATGACAGACGAACACAGTGGTGGTGTCGCAGTGATGCTGTTCTTCACCTTCGTCAGGAGGGTGTATGGGGGGTAGTTATCTGGGGTCAACTGTGTCGTCTCTGGCATGGTAATCACCCTCGAAGGGCATGATGTGGGTTCGAAGTCGTATGAGGCAGTTTTCGGACCTCCTGAACCTTAGGAGACGCTATGTTAAACACAAGGGAAACGGCACCTTGACAGTGTTGACTCACCAGTGTGGGACAGTGTTGACTCACCAGTGTGGGACAGTGTTGACTCGTGGGACAGTGTTGACTCACCAGTGTGGGACAGTGTCGACTCACCAGTGTGTGGGACAGTGTTGACTCACCAGTGTGTGGGACAGTGTTGACTCACCGGTGTGGGACAGTGTTGACTCACCAGTGTGGGACAGTCTTGACTCACCAGTGTGGGACAGTGTTGACTCACCAGTGTGTGGGACAGTGTTGACTCACCAGTGTGGGACAGTGTTGACTCACCGGTGTGGGACAGTGTTGACTCACCAGTGTGGGACAGTGTTGACTCACCAGTGTGGGACAGTGTTGACTCACCGGTGTGGGACAGTGTTGACTCACCGGTGTGGGACAGTGTTGACTCACCAGTGTGGGACAGTGTTGACTCACCAGTGTGTGGGACAGTGTTGACTCACCAGTGTGGGACAGTGTTGACTCACCAGTGTGGGACAGTGTTGACTCACCAGTGTGGGATAGTGTTGACTCACCAATGTGGGACAGTGTTGACTCACCAGTGTGGGACAGTGTTGACTCACCAGTGTGTGGGACAGTGTTGACTCACCAGTGTGTGGGACAGTGTTGACTCACCAGTGTGTGGGACAGTGTTGACTCACCAGTGTGGAACAGCGATGGTCTTTCCCTTCAGTCCCGTCAAGGTGCATTGATGGGCAGTCTGGCCTGGGGGATGGGGAGGTCTGTAGGTGGCGTCTGAGCAGAAGGGCGAACCAACCACAGAAGCGGAGAGGGGGAGACCTGGGGTCCATCCAAATGGATGGATCTTCCATCACGTTTTAGATGGAGCGGTGGGTTTGGCAAGGCCAAGACCTCGCTTGGGATGAAGCCATGGGTATGACCCGCCACAGTGTCCAAGGGTCTCCATGTTTGACGACACAAGAATGTAAAAGCTGTTGATGAAAAGCCAAGGGAAATACTTGGCCCATGTCAACACCGTGGTTCCTTGAATGATTATCTGAAGTAGCTTGTAAGGTGCTGGTATATGCCTTACCTCTCTCACGGTGTGGTAATCAATTATAGCCATAATTAGACTCCTTTCACCCACTGTGATTACGGTATGAAGCAACTGGCAGTAACTTCGTATGACCTCATACAAACTGAAGACTTGCTTCTCACATCAGAGATGGACACACTCGGTCGTCACGACACGTTTGGTCTCCCAGAAATGATCAGTCGTGTGTCATTCTCGAGGACCTTCTCCCTGCGTTGGTGCTCACGCTCACACAGTAAACACGATCGGCGTGATCGACTACAGAGGCCTGGAACAACAGGTAGTATGAGTCAAGTACATAAGAACCTAAGAGTAGGATCAGTTAATGGGCTCCCTGCATAGACACCAGAGGTAGACTGAAGACTTTACGAGCAGAAGGTAGAAATTCGTAGTGAAGATGATTCGTTCAAGGTGGGAGATTTTAACATACTGGTATTTAATAATGTTGAATCCATTTCCAGTTGCTTAGGGCGTGAGCTGTGCAGGTGTACCAACTTAATCAACAGAGAAACCTAACAGCGGCGAGAACACAGATGTAGTTCTTGCCACAAATGAGAGCTCCCTATACTAATGTTGGAGAGAACTGGCACAAGTGATCACTGACAAATCACATTCGAGGTGTCTTTCAACATTGCCTTTAATGCTGGTCAGCAGGAAAGTGGCGGAGAAAAAAGATGCTAGAAATAGAATTGCAAGTTTAATGATCGCGTCCCTCTTGACTGGAAAGTCTGGGATGATGATGTTGAAAACGAAATGGACGTAACTTGTTAAAGCTTCAGGAAAACTTTCAATGCAGTGGAAGTACCATATGTGACAATGCGTAGCATACGAATTTCTTGTTCTAAACTGAGGCCAAAATGGTTGATTAATGACATGACGAAGTGTCTGTTGTCTGATACAGTAGCACATAGCCACACTCACACACACCCACCGCTATGGGTGGTGAAATTTCACCCTCCCATGACCACCCAGATGGGCGCCTGGGACCAGCAGACATTGGAGACGTGACATCCCTCTCCAGGCGTGACCCCAGGGGTGGTGGGTGGCGTGACGCAGGGTGGTGGGTGGCGTGACCCAGGGGTGGTGAGTGGCATGACCCAGGGGTGGTGGGTGGCATGACCCAGGGTGGTGGGTGGCATGACCCCAGGGGTGGTGGGTGGCGTGACCCAGGGTGGTGGGTGGCGTGACCCAGGGTGGTGGGTGGCGTGACCCAGGGTGGTGGGTGGCGTGACCAAGCGTGGTGGGTGGCATGACCCCAGGGTGGTGGGTGGCGTGACGCAGGGTGGTGGGTGGCGTGACCCAGGGGTGGTGGGTGGCGTGACCCAGCGTGGTGGGTGGCATAACCCATGGTGGTGGGTGGTGCGCACACACACACACACACACACACACACACACACACACACACACACGGGCCTCCCTGGTGTACTGGTTAGCGTTACTGACCATACGTCAGCATGGGAACAGCCCAGGGAGGGACCCGCATGGGTTGAGAGCCTGGATGTGGCAATCATCCAACCCAGGTGTTCATCCTTCCCTCGAGGACGGTCGAGTCTGGCTTAGGCTAGTGTGTGTGTGTGTGTGTGTATGTGTGTGTGTGTGTGTGTGTGTGTGTGTGTGTGTGTGTGTGTGTGTGAGTGTGTGTGTGTGTGTGTGTGTGAGTGTGTGTGTGTGTGTGTGTGTGAGTGTGTGTGTGTGTGTGTATGAGTGTGAGTGTGTGTGTGTGTGTGTGCGTGTGTAGGAGTAAAGACATGGTCCATATATACACAGGGCAAGACGGGCGTAAAACCCTTTCCCCGTAACACATATACAGCCATCACACACTTGCCCACTTGGCCAGCCCGTGTTCGCTCACCTGGCCAGCCCACCTGGCCGTGGCCGCTGACCTGGCTTGGCCGTGGCCGCTGACCTAGGCGCTCGCTGGTGACGTCACCCTGGTAGTGGCCCTCTACACACACACACACACACACACACACAAACCTAGGTATGATGCACAAAGGTAATCTAATAACTCATTTTCCAGTCACTTAATTCGTGATACCATGTATTACATCATCTCACTCACTGATCCACGAAGCATCGTTCGTGTGTGTATCGACTTTCGTAGACTACGAATGTCTTGTGTTCGTATTTCATGTCGTATTTTGTCTGCCATGTCAGGCAGGGACCACTGGTGGGCGAGGCGCTCGCGCGCGCTCGCTCCCGGCTCCACCAGCCAGACCTCCCTCCTCCCCGCAACCTTCCACTTGGTGGAGGTCCAACATGACCAGACCCGACTCCCTCCTCACCCTGCCTCTCTCCAACCCCGGGATCCGTGCACGCGTCCTGGAACGCCGGAGCAGTTCTGGAAAAGTTCATCTGTTATGATAATGTTGTGTGGCTCCTGCAGCCAGAGGTGGAGGAGTTTGAAATATGTGGAAGACCTATGGATAGGTGGAAGATGGAAGATCCATACAAAGGTGGAAGACTCATAGATAGATGGACGACCCATAGATGGAAGACCTATAGATAGGTGGAGGACCTATAGATAGGTGGAAGACCCATAGAAAGGTGGAAGACTCATAGATAGGTGGAAGACCCATAGATGGAAGACCTATTGATAGGTGGAGGACCTATAGATAGGTGGAAGACCCATAGATGGAAGACCTATAGATAGATGGAGGACCTATAGATAGGTGGAAGACCCATAGATGGAAGACCTATAGATAGGTGGAGGACCTATAGATAGGTGGAAGACCCATAGAAAGGTGGAAGACCTATAGATAGGTGGAAATGGAAGATCTATGGTGGAGGACCTATAGATAGATGGACGGTGGAAGATCTATAGACACATAGAAGATGGAAGACCTATAGAAACGTGGAAGATGGAAAACTTATAGATAGGTGGAAAGTGGAAGATCTATGGAAAGGTGAGAGACGTAAAGATAAATGAAAGGAGGAAGATCTATACAAAAAGTGGAAAACCTATAGAAAATGGGGAAGGGGTGGTTATACAGAGAGGCTACACCAACCACACTTGAGAGGTCGTTGGTCAGTGGTTCACAGTGGTTAGACGGGCTGTTCCAGTGGTCTGGATGGGTCCAGAAGGTGGGAGGTGGGTGGGGGAGGGGGGGGAGAAGGTGGGTGGTGGGTGGGGGAGGGGGGGGGAAGGTGGGTGGTGGGTGGGGGAGGGGGGGGAAGGTGGGGGGTCTCGTCTCACAAACATTCTCGAATTATCATAAAAGTTTTTGAGTTTGTGTGTGTGTGTATTGTGTGCATTAATCCTGTATTGGTTCTTTTTTATTTCTTTTTAAACAAGTTCCTTACTTACGTTGTGTGTGTGTGTGTGTGTGTGTGGGGTGTGTTTATATATGTGTGTGTGTGGGGGGGGTGTTTGTATGTGTGTGTGTCAGGTGTGTTTGTATGTGTGTGTATGGTGTGTGGTGTGTGTATGTGGTGTGTGTGTGTGTGTGTGTGTGTGTGGTGTGTGTGTGTGTGTGCGTGTGGTGTGTGTGTGTGAGGTGTGTTTGTATGTGTGTGTCTGTGTGGTGTGTGTGTGTGTGTGGTGTGTGTGTGTGTGTGGTGCGTGTGTGCGTGTGTGTGTGTGTGTGGTGTGTGTGGTGCGTGTGTGTGTGTGTGTGTGTGTGGTGTGTGTGGTGCGTGTGTGTGTGTGTGTGTGTGTGTGTGTGTGGTTACCTCAGCCACACAAACATTATCTCCAGTCATAACGTCACTCCTACCTTCGTTGTATACACATTTCTTCATCACGAGCGATGATAATCTCACATGTAGCTTCCTGGATTTATATATATATTATCATCACGAAGAACTTACACTTATCAGAAAGGATTAATGGGTCGTATGTACAGTGGGTCCCCTAGCCGGGCCCCCAGCCGGGCCCCCAGCCGGGCCCCAGCCGGGCCCACAGCCGGGGCCCACAGCCGGGCCCTGCTCAGTTCCAGACAGTGTGTCCATCAGCGTGTACCACACACTATGACTCAACGTTATTGTAAGAATGTTCAACACTTCGTCTCCACCAGAAGGTGAACTTGGCCCAAGATCCGGCAGCCACGAGCTGTGCAGCCACCGCCCCAGCCACGCTCCCAGCCAGCCCACACCACCAGCCACCGCCCCAGCCACGCTCCCAGCCAGCCCACACCACCAGCCATCCAGCCAGCCCACACCACCAGACACCCAGCCAGCTCACACCACCAGCCACCCAGCTAGCCCACACCACCAGCCACCCAGCCAGCCCAGACCATCCAGCCAGCCCACACCACCAGCCACCCAGCCAGCCCACACCACCAGCCACCCAGCCAGCCCACACCACCAGCCACCCAGCCAGCCCACACCACCAGCCACCCAGTCAGCCCACACCACCAGCCACCCAGCTAGCCCACACCACCAGCCACCCAGCAAGCCCACACCATCCAGCCAGCCCACACCACCAGCCACGCTCCCAGCCAGCCCACACCACCAGCCACCCAGCCAGCCCACACCACCAGCCACCCAGCCAGCCCACACCACCAGCCAGCCCACACCACCAGCCACCCACCGAGCTCACACCACCAGCCACCCAGCCAGCCCACACCACCAGCCAGCCCACACCACCAGCCATCCAGCCAGCCCACACCACCAGACACCCAGCCAGCCCACACCACCAGCCACCCAGCCAGCCCACACCACCAGCCAGCCCACACCACCAGCCACCCAGCCAGCCCACACCACCAGCCAGCCCACACCACCAGCCACCCAGCCAGCCCACACCACCATCGAGTCAATCACTGCACTGTGATCACAGGGTAACGGATGTGAATTGAGCAATTTCAGTATTGAAAATGAAGTAAAATGAGAATATGAGATGGAATCCGTGAGATGTTTACAGCGCAATGGGACACCCAGCTGTGTACGGAAATACCAGAGGGAGTAGTTCAAATGCATGATCACAAAAGCACTCCAAACCTGCAACAGACATGAGAGAGAACAGAAGATGCGATGGGTTTAGAGTGAATGACGACTCCTATCTTGGAGGCGAAAACGACCCGCAGACCAACAGAAAAAAAAGGGGAAAAAAAAAGTTTCAGTTCTCCCAGCACAGAGGAGTAGACCTAACAAGAGAATGGACGAAGATAGACCATCAACATAGAGATAAATAAATATGTGAAAGACAGAGCCATGAGTGACATAGAGACAACACCTGAAGTACATCCCTACACGGGATCTCTATTTACTTGTTTATTTTGACTGGGATAGAGTCTTTTGATCCCATTTTCTATCACTGTTTTTAATCGCTCCTGCTCTTATGCCTGACGCGTCATGGATATAACATATCAGGCCACAAACACCTATTCCCCCCTGAATCCTACCATGTTTTCCTATCTGCCTGGAATGATTGCAAAGCAGTTCTTCGTGAAGTCAAGATTCTTAAGTTAAACGAAAATGTGCAAGTTTGATATTCGCTTCTAATGAGAAATCTCTCTGGTCCTTAGCCAAGAGCCACAACGAACAGTCCTGTGTATCAACCTTTCCTCTTCTCTTGCGACCTGGTCAATCTATGGCTAGATATCCAACTGATTTCACTGATCTGGATCCGCAGGTGCTCTTCTACAGGATTCACTTCTGGTCCTTCTATGTCAGGGATTTCAGTGGAACTTTTGCCGTGAGCGGCGACACTGCCAAAACACTGGCCCGGGTTTGGCATATGTCTTTGCTTTTGAAGTCCATTCTTTGTTTTTGTTGCTTCTCCCTGTTCCTTTAATGCATATTTAGTTCGTACACAAATCTGTAGACGCGCTAAGGAAGTTCCCAGACGCACGATAACTAACCCCTATTCACAGCTGCCAATAATTTACCAATTTTCTTGGAAGGAATAAATTGTGGTCTGGAAACTATTTATATGTTGAGCGGGAAGGTTATGCCGACAATGTGGCAGGTATGAAAAGAAAAATAAATGGGGTTGAGTGATTGGAACCACTGAACAATGCCATTCCGCCGTTCAGGATGTAGCGGCCAGGGAGAGATGGAGTAGTGGTGGTGAGTGAGAGCGTAGTGTCCAGCAAGGGAGGGCGTAGTGGTCAGGTTGGCAGGGCGTGGTGGTGGTGAGGCAAGGTGTAGTTGCCTCCGTCAGTAGCGACCAGACGAACTGAATCTGCTAACCCTTATAGAATCCATTTACGCTTCAGTAATGTCACAAAAAAAAGAGAGAGTAATAAAAGAACTCTCTTCAATAATCACCTAGAGATAAGACTGATAACATCAAGGTAAACACTGACAGATATTAGGCCTCAAGAGAAACCTGACTCATTTGAATCTTCATCTCGGAACTTGAAACATCACGCGGGGGAGGAACACCTAGTCCTGCTGGGGTCGTTACAATGGCTCGCCTCGTCTCGTACATCTGCCTGGCTAACTAGCTTATCTTCGGCAGGAGTAGTTGGTCAATCCATTGGTTAAGTAGCGCGTGGAAAGTGGAAGATGACAAGGACGACTGGCTATGGCTGGGTGGATCATCAGCAGGACCACTGGGGTGGATCACCAGCAGGACCACTGAGGTGGATCACCAGCAGGACCACTGAGGTGGATCACCAGCAGGACCACTGGGGTGGATCACCAGCAGGACCACTGGGGTGGATCACCAGCAGGACCACTGGGGTGGATCACCAGCAGGACCACTGAGGTGGATCACCAGCAGGAACAAGAGCAACTACCACAGTCCACCACACACACTGGTGGAGCAACTACCACAGTCCACCACACACACTGGTGGAGCAACTACCACAGTCCACCACACACACTGGTGGAGCAACTACCACAGTCCACTACACACACTGGTGGAGCAACTACCACAGTCCACCACACACTGGTGGAGCAACTACCACAGTCCACTACACACACTGGTGGAGCAACTACCACAGTCCACCACACACACTGGTGGAGCAACTACCACAGTCCACCACACACACTGGTGGAGCAACTACCACAGTCCACCACACACACTGGTGGAGCAACTCCCTAACATTGCTCACCACAATCTGTTTCTACGATACTCACTTCTTTTCCTGTCTTCGTTTCCTTACAGCCTGCGGCGTGAGAGGGAGGTAGGTGACCGCTTGCGGCATGGTGTGTGGGCTGCGGGACAAACCCCCCGCGTGCGGTCTGGGTTAACGGATCTGGTTAACCTAACACAGGGGATCTTCCGGCAGGGGCACCTGGGGGACCCTGGGGTCGGGTGAGGGAGGCAGGACTACTACAACTACTACTACTACTACTACTACTACTACTACTACTATTACTACAACTATTACTACTACGTCTACAACAACCACTACTACCACTACTACTACTACTACTACGTCTACAACAATTACTACTACTATGTCTACAACAACAACAACAACTACTGCTACTACTACTACTACTACCATGTCTACAACAACAACAACAACAACAACGACAACTACTACTACTACAGCTACTACTACTACGTCTACAACAATCACTACTACTATGTCTACAACAACAACAACAACTACTGCTACTACTACTACTACTACCATGTCTACAACAACAACAACAACAACAACGACAACTACTACTACTACAGCTACTACTACTACGTCTACAACAATTACTACTACTATGTCTACAACAACAACAACTACTGCTACTACTACTACTACTACTACTATGTCTACAACAACAACAACAACAACAACGACAACTACTACTACTACAGCTACTACTACTACGTCTACAACAATTACTACTACTATGTCTACAACAACAACAACTACTGCTACTACTACTACTACTACTACTATGTCTACAACAACAACAACAACAACAACGACAACTACTACTACTACAGCTACTACTACTACGTCTACAACAATTACTACTACTATGTCTACAACAACAACAACTACTGCTACTACTACTACTACTACTACTATGTCTACAACAACAACAACAACAACAACGACAACTACTACTACTACAGCTACTACTACTACGTCTACAACAATTACTACTACTATGTCTACAACAACAACAACTACTGCTACTACTACTACTACTACTACTATGTCTACAACAACAACAACAACAACAACGACAACTACTACTACTACAGCTACTACTACTACGTCTACAACAATTACTACTACTATGTCTACAACAACAACAACTACTGCTACTACTACTACTACTACTACTATGTCTACAACAACAACAACAACAACAACGACAACTACTACTACTACAGCTACTACTACTACGTCTACAACAATTACTACTACTATGTCTACAACAACAACAACTACTGCTACTACTACTACTACTACTATGTCTACAACAACAACAACAACAACAACGACAACTACTACTACTACTACTACAGCTACTACTACTACGTCTACAACAATTACTACTACTATGTCTACAACAACAACAACTACTGCTACTACTACTACTACTACTATGTCTACAACAACAACAACAACAACAACGACAACTACTACTACTACTGCTACTACTACTACTACTACTATGTCTACAACAACAACAACGACAACTACTACTACTACAGCTACTACTACTACGTCTACAACAATTACTACTACTATGTCTACAACAACAACAACAACTACTACCACTACTACAACTACTACCACCACTACTACGTCTACAGCAACCACTACTACTACCACAACTACTACTACTACTACAACTACTACCACTACTACTACCACTACTACTACAACTACTACGTCTACAACAACCACTACTACCACTACTACTACTACTACTACGTCTACAACAATTACTACTACTACGTCTACAACAATTACTACTACTACGTCTACAACAACAACAACAACTACTGCTACTACTACTACTACCACTACTATGTCTACAACAACAACAACAACAACTACTGCTACTACTACTACCACTACTATGTCTACAACAACAACAACAACAACTACTACTACTACTACCACTACTACAACTACTATGTCTACAACAACAACAACTACTACCACTACTACAACTACCACTACTACAACTACTACTACTACGTCTACAGCAACCACTACTACTACCACAACTACTACTACAACTACTACTACAACTACTACTACCACTACTTCGTCTACAACAACCACTACTACTACCACTACTACAACTACTACTACTACGTCTACAGCAACCACTACTACTACCACAACTACTACAGTGATGGAGCTTCATGTGTCCAGCAGGCAAGCAGCAGACCCGTCCAGGGTCAGTAATGACGTAGTGGACTTACACATGTTCCGTTGTGACACAGTGGAACAGGTAGAACCATACACCTGTAGTACATAGTTAGAACCATACACGTCTTGTAGTGGGACATGTAGAACCATACACGTCTTGTAGTGGGACATGTAGAACCAAACACGTCCTGTAGTGGGACAGGTAGAACTATACACGTCCTGTAGTACACAGTTAGAACCATACACGTCTTGTAGTGGGACATGTAGAACCATACACGTCTTGTAGTGGGACATGTAGAACCATACACCTGTAGTACACAGTTAGAACCATACACGTCTTGTAGTGGGACATGTAGAACCATACACGTTCTGTAGTGGGACATGTAGAACCATACACGTTCTGTAGTGGTACAGGTAGAACCATACACCTGTACTGCACAGTTAGAACCATACACGTCTTGTAGTGGGACATGTAGAACCATACACGTTCTGTAGTGGAACAGGTAGAACCATACACCTATAGTACATAGTTAGAACCATACACGTCTTGTAGTGGGACATGTTGAACCATACACGTTCTGTAGTGGGACAGGTAGAACCATACACGTTCTGTAGTGGGACAGGTAGAACCATACACGTCTTGTAGTGGGACATGTAGAACCATACACGTCTTGTAGTGGGACATGTAGAATCATACACGTTCTGTAGTGGGACAGGTAGAACCATACACGTCCTGTAGTACACAGTTAGAACCATACACGTCTTGTAGTGGGACAGGTAGAACCATACACGTTCTGTAGTGGGACAGGTAGAACCATACACCTGTAGTACACAGTTAGAACCATACACGTCTTGTAGTGGGACAGGTAGAACCATACACGTTCTGTAGTGGGACAGGTAGAACCATACACCTGTAGTACACAGTTAGAACCATACACGTTCTGTAGTGGGACAGGTAGAACCATACACGTTCTGTAGTGGGACAAGTAGAACCATACACGTTCTGTAGTGGGACATGTAGAACCATACATGTTCTGTAGTGGGGCAGGTAGAACCATACACGTCCTGTAGCACACAGTTAGAACCATACGCGTCTTGTAGTGGGACAAGTAGAACCATACACGTCCTGTAGTGGGACAGGTAGAACCATACACGTCCTGTAGTACACAGTTAGAACCATTCTTGTAGTGGGACAGGTAGAACCATACACGTCCTGTAGTGGGACAGGTAGAACCATACACGTCTTGTAGTGGGACAGGTAGAACCATACACGTCTTGTAGTGGGACAGGTAGAACCATACACGTCTTGTAGTGGGACATGTAGAACCATACCTGTTCTGTAGTGGGGCAGGTAGAACCATACACGTCCTGTAGCACACAGTTAGAACCAAACGCGTCTTGTAGTGGGACAGGTAGAACCATACACGTCCTGTAGCACACAGTTAGAACCATACACGTCTTGTAGTGGGACAAGTAGAACCATACACGTCCTGTAGTGGGACAGGTAGAACCATACACGTCTTGTAGTGGGACAAGTAGAACCATACACGTTCTGTAGTGGGACATGTTGAACCATACACGTCTTGTAGTGGGACCAGTAGAACCATACACGTCCTGTAGTGGGACAGGTAGAACCATACACGTTCTGTAGTGGGACAGGTAGAACCATACACGTCCTGTAGTACACAGTTAGAACCATACGCGTCTTGTAGTGGGACAAGTAGAACCATACACGTCCTGTAGTGGGACAGGTAGAACCATACACGTCTTGTAGTGGGACAGGTAGAACCATACACGTCTTGTAGTGGGACAGGTAGAACCATACACGTCCTGTAGTACACAGGTAGGTCCTCAGGTGTTTCGAAGGTTCACAAGTGGAGCCACACACTCTCAAGAGGCGATAGAAGCGTAGCTCCACTCGCCCCTGGAACCACAACACGTACTGACACAGACGCTCACATCATCACCACGAACACAGCTATTCACGTCATGACACACAAGCGGGCGAGACACGTCCACACACTCACGTCTTCACTCTGGGCAATCTGGAGGTCTTCCTCCAACACCCCAGCACCAGCGCTCGCCTGTATACATGTATATATACTCCACCCTCGTCCACCTACAGCTGCCCACACGACTTGTCAACCATGGCACCTTAATAGCCCCAACTGGACCCCGTTTTTTTCATTTTCCTGGAGTGGATCACTGCCTCTCCTTGGGCGGCAACGCTTGTCTATACACCCCGAGCGTAAGGCAGAGGTGTATGTTACGACGGGTCAGAGGTGTAGTTTGTCTCCCCTTCCCTTCCGTCAGTGACCCAGCGACACCTGCTCTGAGGCCTTGTGGGTTGAGAAGAACCCTTTCTCTTTCTCTCTCTGCTCTTTCGAGGTTTTCATCTTCGCTTGAAATCTGTGTGTGTGTGTGTGTGTGTGTGTGTGTGTGTGTGTGTGTGTGTGTGAATCGTGAGGCGTAGTGTTCCTTGAGCCACAGGAAGTGTGGTAATCTCGCCTTCACCAGTCACACATCTCTTGGGTCGCTGGCCAGAAATGTGGTACCTGTTCGTGGCAGTTCAGACGACCTTTCTCACCTGCCTACCGACAGAACCGCGCTTTCTCAAACTAATTTTCTCTTGTAAAGCTATCTTCAGTGACTGTCTCTCTCTCTCTCTCTCTCTCTCTCTCTCTCTCTCTCTCTCTCTCTCTCTCTCTCTCTCTCTCTCTTTGTCCTCTATCCTTCCTCATGTCTCTTTTCCTTCATTTGGGTAACATGGGTTAGCAGCATCCAATAATAATACCCCAAATATGTTTACTGCCCCAACTCCTCCCGCCACCATCCTATGGTTCTGGCTAACATTATCTTCCATGTACTGGATGTCTCCTCATCTCTCATATCCTTACGGAAGCTGAATGTTTGATAGCCAATGTGATTATGAGGAAGCAAGGCTCATCGGTGACCCATATTACTATCTCTCTGTGAGAGACTTTGAGGGGAATCTTGAGTTGTGTCTTCTAATACCGTGGCGATGGCAGATAGGATCTCATATTCCAACTGTAATCTCTTGTCTTCTCTCACTCGCCCTCTCCTCTCACGTCCACTATCCTCAGCTCTGTTCATTTATATTAACCGATGAACTACGTTACCACAGTCATGTCTCATCTCACACTCGTCCTCCTCTTCATCAACGATACACGTGCAGTTGCTATCAGCCCAGAGAGAGTGAGACAAGCATTTTCGTAGTAACACGAGAGACGCCACGTAAGGCAGAGGTGGGGAGAGGCTCTACAGATGTAGCTGTATAGCAAGGAGCCACTGGCACACACCATGCCCTAGTGGCACGGAGAGTCCACCTCACACGTGACACGCGTAAAGGTGAACGTGTTTGACAGTGATAATGACACCACGTAGGTCCGGCACACGTTCCACAGCAAACGACACCCACTCGTCTTCTTGTGGTTCCAGGCCAGACACAGCATTGGAAGAGCTCTTGCCCTTGCGTCAGGCGCGGCGAAGGAGCCACATGCGATCACAGGGAGCCATCGTAGGGCCAGACGCGTTAGAGTTCCTGCCCTTGCCTTAGGGGCACGGAGGGAGCCACGCGTCTCTAAGCCATACAGTCTGAGTAATGATACAGGATGAACCACAGGGTCGTTATAGTAGACCTGCTTCTGGTCGGAGGTGGGAGGGGGGGTGAAACTTTGCCACCCTGGACACACACACACACACACACACACACACACACACACACACACACACACAGACACACAGAGCGCTGTGAGTGAGCCTGAGCTTCGAATTAAACCTGGTGTCCGGATGCGTTCATCTGGTGTTCCCTGTGGCCATATTTGACCCCACGTAGATTCCCTCCTTGTTGCTGATGATGCCAGCGATCCATACACCCTGACGGAGATGATGGCCCGTGGCAGGGGCAGCAGGCCCACTCCGCTCTCCACTCCCGGCGGTGGAGGCGACGCTCCACACGGCAGGGTCCATATAACAGGAGTGCTTGGCTTGGCGCGGCGTGAGAGGTGATCCCATCGAGCCAGTGGAAAAATATAATTGGTGGCGAGCGTGGCCAGTGAGCCTGAAGTCAGCAGGTTCGTGTTCCACGTCTCGGTTGCCAGCTACGCCTGGTGGCTATGGCATCATTTCTATATGACGGCATTAATCCTTTACTTCAGCTTTACTAAGTCTTGGTGGACACTCGTGTTGGAAATGCCCTCACTATAGTGTTATCTGACGTACAGTAAGAGGCGTAACTTAGGGCATTACCGAGTCTTATATACGACTAGAAAATGGCGAGCAGGAGCCCCCCACCTTCCACAGCCCATCTCCAGCACTTCGCCTCAAAGGAATTCAGGTCCACACATTCTGCGTGTGACCATGAGGGGCGAGACGCGGCTCCACCGTCACTTTTATCCTGGGACTTAAGATACTTCTCTCTCTCTGGGACCGACATCTCTCGAATTTTGGGGACGACCTGAACCCTGGAGGGGCCGCCAGGACCATCGTCAGGTGTGGAGCAGATCGCGTGGTCGTGTGTACTGTGATACAGGGAAGAAAAGAAAGAAAAAAGTGGAGATGAGTCGGTGAGATTTTGAAAACAAACGGGTGGAGGTGGCGGTCGCTTGGGTGTGTGTGTGTGTGTGTGTGTGTGTGTGTGTGTGTGTGATGTGTGCAGGAAGCGAGGATATGTCAGTCTTGTGATGGTGGTTCTCACATCGTTCCTGACGCTGTAGGATCTGTGCCTCTCGTGCGCTGATGATCATGGACGACGACTCATCGTAGCATCTTTGCTCCTGCGACACTGTGGCACAAAAAGAAAAACTCTCAGTACGAGTGAACAAGTGAAAATAGTGAAGTGAACAAGGGGTGAGCACACACACAGAGACAGCCACCACCATAGCCGGAGGAGGAAGGACTTACCTGCCGAAAATAAGCCACAAAAACTCCCTAGGGAAGCGCTCAGCCCTGCGAGGGCCGGCCCGCTGCCCCTCTTCAGGAGCGTCTGGCTCAAGCGTCACACAAATTACGGGAATCAGTCGCGACTGATCGCAAAGTGACCATGGTCATACCCTGATCCCCAGGTGGCTTGCCTACCCATCGAAATCCACAAAGTTATGGGCGGGAGTGTTGGTAAGGGAGGCTCGGGGAAGGCGGGCTCCCTCCTCGACGCCCTGCCGTCCCTGAACGCGCCCCTGCATGTGGTCATGCTGGGCCTGGACTCAGCGGGCAAGACGACGGCGCTCTACCGCCTCAAGTTCGACCAGTACCTCAACACAGTGCCGACCATCGGCTTCAACTGTGAGAAGATCAAAGGCACGACGGGAAGATGTAAAGGTAAGGATTGTCCTTCAGGGTGTAGTCTGCAGAAGGCTGGGCCTTCCTGGTGGCTTGGTGTAGCCTGCCGGGCCTTCCTGCTGGCTTGGTGTAGCCTGCCGGGCCTTCCTGCTGGCTTGGTGAAGCCTGCAGAAGGCTGGGCCTTCCTGCTAGCTTGGTGTAGCCTGCCGGGCTTCCTGCTGGCTTGGTGTAGCCTGCCGGGCTTCCTGCTGGCTTGGTGTAGCCTGCCGGGCCTTCCTGCTGGCTTGGTGTAGCCTGCCCAGGGCTGGGCCTTCCTGCTGGCTTGGTGAAGCCTGCAGAAGGCTGGGCCTTCCTGCTGGCTTGGTGCAGCCTGCAGAAGGCTGGGTCTTCCTGCTGGCTTGGTGTAGCCTGCAGAAGCCTTCCTGCTAGCTTGGTGTAGCCTGCAGAAGACTGGGCCTTCCTGCTAGCTTGGTGTAGCCTGCAGAAGGCTGGGCCTTCCTGCTGGCTTGGTGTAGCCTGCCGGGCCTTCCTGCTGGCTTGGTGAAGCCTGACCAGGGCTGGATCTTCCTGCTGGCTTGGTGTAGCCTGCCGGGCCTTCCTGCTGGCTTGGTGTAGTCTGCCCAGGGCTGGGTTTTCCTGCTAGCTTGGTGTAGCCTGCAGAAGGTTGGGTTTTCCTGCTGGCTTGGTGTAGGCTGCAGAAGGCTGGGCCTTCCTGCTGGCTTGGTGTAGCCTGCAGAAGGCTGGGCCTTCCTGCTGGCTTGGTGTAGCCTGCCGGGCCTTCCTGCTGGCTTGGTGTAGCCTGCAGAAGGCTGGGCCTTCCTGCTGGCTTGGTGTAGCCTGCAGAAGGCTGGGTCTTCCTGCTGGCTTGGTGTAGCCTGCAGAAGGCTGGGCCTTCCTGCTGGCTTGGTGTAGCCTGCAGAAGGCTGGGCCTTCCTGCTGGCTTGGTGAAGCCTGCGCAGGGCTATAGCGGTGATATTGTTTGCGGCTCACACTACAGCAGTGCTATTGTTTGTGGCTCAAACTAAAGCGCTGCTATTGTTTATGGCTCACATTACAGCTGTAATATTGTCTGTGGCTCACACTACAGCAGTGATATTGTTTGTGGCTCACACTACAGCAGTGCTATTGTTTGTGGCTCACACTACAGCTGTAATATTGTTTGTGGCTCACACTACAGCAGTAATATCGTTTGAGGCTCACACTACAGCTGTAATATTGTTTGTGGCTCACACTACAGCTGTAATATTGTTTGTGGCTCACACTACAGCAGTGCTATTGTTTGTGGCTCACACTACAGCTGTAATATTGTTTGTGGCTCACACTACAGCAGTAATATCGTTTGAGGCTCACACTACAGCAGTGCTATTGTTTGTGGCTCACAATACATCAGTGCTATTGTTTTTGCTTTACAGAACAGCAGTGACATTGCTATCATTTGTGGCTCACAGTGCGGCAGTGACGTTGCTGTGGCTCACAGTGCGGCAGTGACATTGCTGTGTCTTGCATGTTGCAAGCAATGGACGTTGCTGTAGTAGTAGTAGTAGTAGTAGTAGTAGTAGTAGTAGTAGTAGTAGTAGTAGTAGTAGTAGTAGTAGTAGTAGTAGTAGTAGTAGTAGTAGTAGTAGTAGTAGTAGTAGTAGTAGTAGTAGTAGTAGTAGTAGTAGTAGTAGTAGTAGTAGTAGTAGTAGTAGTAGTAGTAGTAGTAGTAGTAGTAGTAGTAGTAGTAGTAGTAGTAGTAGTAGTAGTAGTAGTAGTAGTAGTAGTAGTAGTAGTAGTAGTAGTAGTAGTAGTAGTAGTAGTAGTAGTAGTAGTAGTAGTAGTAGTAGTAGTAGTAGTAGTAGTAGTAGTAGTAGTAGTAGTAGTAGTAGTAGTAGTAGTAGTAGTAGTAGTAGTAGTAGTAGTAGTAGTAGTAGTAGTAGTAGTAGTAGTAGTAGTAGTAGTAGTAGTAGTAGTAGTAGTAGTAGTAGTAGTAGTAGTAGTAGTAGTAGTAGTAGTAGTAGTAGTAGTAGTAGTAGTAGTAGTAGTAGTAGTAGTAGTAGTAGTAGTAGTAGTAGTAGTAGTAGTAGTAGTAGTAGTAGTAGTAGTAGTAGTAGTAGTAGTAGTAGTAGTAGTAGTAGTAGTAGTAGTAGTAGTAGTAGTAGTAGTAGTAGTAGTAGTAGTAGTAGTAGTAGTAGTAGTAGTAGTAGTAGTAGTAGTAGTAGTAGTAGTAGTAGTAGTAGTAGTAGTAGTAGTAGTAGTAGTAGTAGTAGTAGTAGTAGTAGTAGTAGTAGTAGTAGTAGTAGTAGTAGTAGTAGTAGTAGTAGTAGTAGTAGTAGTAGTAGTAGTAGTAGTAGTAGTAGTAGTAGTAGTAGTAGTAGTAGTAGTAGTAGTAGTAGTAGTAGTAGTAGTAGTAGTAGTAGTAGTAGTAGTAGTAGTAGTAGTAGTAGTAGTAGTAGTAGTAGTAGTAGTAGTAGTAGTAGTAGTAGTAGTAGTAGTAGTAGTAGTAGTAGTAGTAGTAGTAGTAGTAGTAGTAGTAGTAGTAGTAGTAGTAGTAGTAGTAGTAGTAGTAGTAGTAGTAGTAGTAGTAGTAGTAGTAGTAGTAGTAGTAGTAGTAGTAGTAGTAGTAGTAGTAGTAGTAGTAGTAGTAGTAGTAGTAGTAGTAGTAGTAGTAGTAGTAGTAGTAGTAGTAGTAGTAGTAGTAGTAGTAGTAGTAGTAGTAGTAGTAGTAGTAGTAGTAGTAGTAGTAGTAGTAGTAGTAGTAGTAGTAGTAGTAGTAGTAGTAGTAGTAGTAGTAGTAGTAGTAGTAGTAGTAGTAGTAGTAGTAGTAGTAGTAGTAGTAGTAGTAGTAGTAGTAGTAGTAGTAGTAGTAGTAGTAGTAGTAGTAGTAGTAGTAGTAGTAGTAGTAGTAGTAGTAGTAGTAGTAGTAGTAGTAGTAGTAGTAGTAGTAGTAGTAGTAGTAGTAGTAGTAGTAGTAGTAGTAGTAGTAGTAGTAGTAGTAGTAGTAGTAGTAGTAGTAGTAGTAGTAGTAGTAGTAGTAGTAGTAGTAGTAGTAGTAGTAGTAGTAGTAGTAGTAGTAGTAGTAGTAGTAGTAGTAGTAGTAGTAGTAGTAGTAGTAGTAGTAGTAGTAGTAGTAGTAGTAGTAGTAGTAGTAGTAGTAGTAGTAGTAGTAGTAGTAGTAGTAGTAGTAGTAGTAGTAGTAGTAGTAGTAGTAGTAGTAGTAGTAGTAGTAGTAGTAGTAGTAGTAGTAGTAGTAGTAGTAGTAGTAGTAGTAGTAGTAGTAGTAGTAGTAGTAGTAGTAGTAGTAGTAGTAGTAGTAGTAGTAGTAGTAGTAGTAGTAGTAGTAGTAGTAGTAGTAGTAGTAGTAGTAGTAGTAGTAGTAGTAGTAGTAGTAGTAGTAGTAGTAGTAGTAGTAGTAGTAGTAGTAGTAGTAGTAGTAGTAGTAGTAGTAGTAGTAGTAGTAGTAGTAGTAGTAGTAGTAGTAGTAGTAGTAGTAGTAGTAGTAGTAGTAGTAGTAGTAGTAGTAGTAGTAGTAGTAGTAGTAGTAGTAGTAGTAGTAGTAGTAGTAGTAGTAGTAGTAGTAGTAGTAGTAGTAGTAGTAGTAGTAGTAGTAGTAGTAGTAGTAGTAGTAGTAGTAGTAGTAGTAGTAGTAGTAGTAGTAGTAGTAGTAGTAGTAGTAGTAGTAGTAGTAGTAGTAGTAGTAGTAGTAGTAGTAGTAGTAGTAGTAGTAGTAGTAGTAGTAGTAGTAGTAGTAGTAGTAGTAGTAGTAGTAGTAGTAGTAGTAGTAGTAGTAGTAGTAGTAGTAGTAGTAGTAGTAGTAGTAGTAGTAGTAGTAGTAGTAGTAGTAGTAGTAGTAGTAGTAGTAGTAGTATTAATAGTAGTAGTAGTAATAGTAGTGGTAGTAGTGGTAGTAGTAATGGTAGTAGTAGTAGTAGTAGTAATAGGGATAATGGTAATGATGATAATAATTACAATAATGATAATAATAATCATAGTAATGAAAATTATAATAATAATAATAAAAATAATGATAATAATAATAATTATAATAATAATAATAATAATAACAATAATAATAATGCAGAAAATGTAAAGAATTGCCCACAATTCAGGCAGTGGCCTGTCTTTACAGTGGGCAGTCTTAACAGTGGGTAAACTACAGTGGGCTGTCTCCACAGTGGGCAGTCTTTACAGTGGGTAGTCTCTACAGTGGACAGTCTCTACACAAACGCCTGGGTGAGTCTTCTGCAACGGGTGGGATGAAGTCCTTTTTCCAGGAGTTTGTGTGAGCTGGAATCGCTTTGATGCCATTGTAGTGTCTGCTGCAACCTAGGGACAAAGGGACATCAAATAGCAGGAGGTGACGGTGGCGAGATGATGATGCTGCAGTAGCCTCATCCCGTATCACGAGAGGAGGTCGAGGTGATGGTGGTTCGGGAGAGTTGGTGTGCTGAGCGCCTCTTAATTGGCGGTGCGAGACGGATCCAAAATGGTTTTTTCTGCTCCTCTCTGTACTTATTTGAGTAGTCTGCGTTGTGCAGTGGGTAGGGAGGAAGGGTCAAGTGGGAGGGGCATAGATGCGTTTCCGATGAATAAAAGTTGTGTTGACGGTCTTGTGTTGCAGGCACAGGTGGCGTGTTCCAAATTATCTTGCGTCTCCGAAAAAATGTAGAGACGATCGCTTGGGGAGATGCTGGTCACCGAGCCGGGACACTTGTGGCCCAGCCACCTGGTGTCGGCTGGGGCCCAGCGGGACGGTGAGAGGTGGGGACGTGTTAGGGTTGTGTGACCGGTGGTAGTTGGAGTTGGTCTAGTTCTGAAGGTGCTCTGGACGGCGATGTGGTCGAAGTGGCTATTGGACACACCATTAATAAGGTCTCTGACGTCCATACGGGGCGTCCGTCAGGATCTCGTACATAAGAACGAGGAAGCGCAAAGGGCACCGCCCCTGTCTCTGTGTTCTGTGGGGACGCCACAAGAGGAGGACTGTGGAAGGTGAGTAAGAACTCCCGTAGAAGGCGTGTGCAGCGTGACTAACGACGCTGGGCTCCACGCCCTGCGACGATCCTTCTCCACACTCGTAGGTTAGCGACCCTCTGGATAATTATGTTGTGGCTGACGAAGTCGCGAGCGCCCGACCGAAGTCAGCCACAGAAGTTCTGGCGTTTCTCTCGTCTGCGGTGAATCAAGTCGAGAGGAAATCGGTGAGTCTGTGGGTGAGGGAGGAGGTCATCTCGTTGCCAGACTTCGACGCGCAACTGCTGGAAGGTCTTGTGGTGTCTGCGGTGTTCGTGTGAGCCGAGCGCACGACGCACAGCATCCACAGAGTAGACTGAAGATGAGCGAGACATCATGCGTCGTGTACGTGTTGAAACCTCTGCTTGGGAAGGAAACCTCATTGAGGAACGGGCCACGGTGGCCGCCGGAGAGGGACAATGGTGTTGGGCAGAAGGGTTATTGGCGAAGCAGGTTTTCCCTCAGCCTCTGTGTGTGTGTGTGTGTGTGTGTGTATTCCTGCCTCTGCATGTTTAGTGATGCAGATCAACCAAGCTGTGCCTGCCCTCTTGTTTCCACGCCGCTGCCCTCCTCGCTCCCCTGGGGGCGGGGCCCATGCCGCCCGGGCAATGAAGCAGGTGTGGCTGGGGATCAAGGGAGAAGGTTGCGTAACGTAGTCTGGTGGGCACACACGGGGATCCGCGTTCAGCTTTACCTATGATGAAAGTGGCGTCCATCTGCGCCACGGGAGGGGGGGGGGGGGGGTGATGTCTGGTTATCAGCCATGATCAGCCAACTTAGTGATGTCTGATCACAGATCACCGATGTTGCTTGGCGATGGCGTCACTCCGATCAATTGACTCGTGGCGGGGTGGCGACGAGAATGGATGAAGGCAGCAAGTATGAATATGTACATGTGTATATATGCATATGTCTGTATATATATATATATATATATATATATATATATATATATATATATATATATATATATATATATGAAATGTATACGTATGTATATGTGCGTGTGTGGGCGTGTGTGTATATAGATGTGTATGTGGCTGGGTTGGCCCATTCTTTCGTCTGTTTCCTTCCGCTACCTCGATAACGTGGGAGACAGCGACAAATTATAATAGAAAAAAAGAATATATATATATATATATATATATATATATATATATATATATATATATTATATGTATATATACGGCGTCCTAGCTTCGACTCCTCGATGTATATCAACTGACTGTTATATTTCTCTCCTGTGTCTCCCCTGATGATATGATTATTACACGAAAGTGCGCTTGGGAACTTATCGTGTTTCATTTGCCCCGTAGACTCGTAGGAATATATATATATATATATATATATATATATATATATATATATATATATATATATATATATATATATATATATATATATATTAAGTTACATATTTGATAGTGAAAGTCTTGCAGTGATTGAGAAAGCGTCTGTACGTTACTGCTGCGTTCCTGGCTGTGACTGGGAAGGTCACTGCAGGTCACTGCAGGTCACTGCTTCAGTACCGGGTGCCCAGGACCCTCGTGTGGTCAGAAACAGAGGTGGTCGGACCTCAGTGCCACAATGAGCAACACATGCCTGAGTCTTGTGTGGACCACAGCAACGTGCTGCCCCGTGACATCTGTCCCCTCCGTCAACAAGATGCTGCCCCGTGACATCTGTCCCCTCCGTCAACAAGATGCTGCCCCGTGACATCTGTCCCCTCCGTCAACAAGATGCTGCCCCGTGACATCTGTCCCCTCCTTCAACAAGATGCTGCCCCGTGACATCTGTCCCCTCCGTCAACAAGATGCTGCCCCGTGACATCTGTCCCCTCCGTCAACAAGATGCTGCCCCGTGACATCTGTCCCCTCCGTCAACAAGATGCTGTCCCGTGACATCTGTCCCCTCCGTCAACAAGATGCTGTCCCGTGACATCTGTCCCCTCCGTCAACAAGATGCTGTCCCGTGACATCTGTCCCCTCCGTCAACAAGATGCAGTCCCGTGACATCTGTCCCCTCCGTCAACAAGATGCTGTCCCCCGTGACATCTGTCCCTTCCGTCAACAAGATGCTGTCCCGTGACATCTGTCCCCTCCGTCAACAAGATGCTGTCCCCCGTGACATCTGTCCCTTCCGTCAACAAGATGCTGTCCCGTGACATCTGTCCCCTCCGTCAACAAGATGCTGTCCCGTGACATCTGTCCCCTCCGTCAACAAGATGCTGTCCCCCGTGACATCTGTCCCTTCCGTCAACAAGATGCTGTCCCGTGACATCTGTCCCCTCCGTCAACAAGATGCTGTCCCGTGACATCTGTCCCCTCCGTCAACAAGATGCTGCCCGTGACATCTGTCCCCTCCGTCAACAAGATGCTGTCCCGTGACATCTGTCCCCTCAGAACACATGCGCAAAGATCGCGCTGTCGTGCTTAAGGGTCGTACTGTCGTGTTCAAGGGTCGTACAGTCGTGTTCAAGGGTCGTACAGTCGTGTTCAAGGGTCGTACTGTCGTGTTCAAGGGTCGTACATTCGTGTTCAAGGGTCGTACTGTCGTGTTCAAGGGTCGTACTGTCGTGTTCAAGGGTCGTACTGTCGTGTTCAAGGGTCGTACAGTCGTGTTCAAGGGTCGTACATTCGTGTTCAAGGGTCGTACTGTCGTGTTCAAGGGTCGTACTGTCGTGTTCAAGGGTCGTACTGTCGTGTTCAAGGGTCGTACTGTCGTGTTCAAGGGTCGTACTGTCGTGCGTTCACTCACTGAGGTCGTGTTACACGAGAGTCGTTTGTAGAAGGTGACGTAGTATTGTTGTCATTGGTGACGTCAGCAGCAGGTCAGTAAGGTCGGGTCAGCAGCAGGTCGGTAAGGTCGGGTCAGCAGCAGGTCAGTAAGGTCGGGTCAGCAGCAGGTCAGTAAGGTCGGGTCAACAGCAGGTCAGTGAGGTCGGGTCAACAGCAGGTCAGTGAGGTCGGGTCAGCAGCAGGTCAGTAAAGTCGGGTCAGCAGCAGGTCAGTTAGGTCGGGTCAGCAGCAGGTCAGTAAGGTCGGGTCAGCAGCAGGTCAATAAGGTCGGGTCAACAGCAGGTCAGTAAGGTCGGGTCAGCAGCAGGTCAGTAAGGTCGGGTCAGCAGCAGGTCAGTAAGGTCGGGTCAGCAGCAGGTCAGTGAGGTCGGGTCAGCAGCAGGTCAGTAAGGTCGGGTCAGCAGCAGGTCAGTGAGGTCGAGTCAGCAGCAGGTCAGTAAGGTCGGGTCAGCAGCAGGTCAGTAAGGTCGGGTCAACAGCAGGTCAGTAAGGTCGGGTCAGCAGCAGGTCAGTAAGGTCGGGTCAGCAGCAGGTCAGTAAGGTCGGGTCAGCAGCAGGTCAGTGAGGTCGGGTCAGCAGCAGGTCAGTAAGGTCGGGTCAGCAGCAGGTCAGTGAGGTCGGGTCAGCAGCAGGTCAGTAAGGTCGGGTCAGCAGCAGGTCAGTAAGGTCGGGTCAACAGCAGGTCAGTAAGGTCGGGTCAGCAGCAGGTCAGTAAGGTCGGGTCAGCAGCAGGTCAGTAAGGTCGGGTCAGCAGCAGGTCAGTAAAGTCGGGTCAGCAGCAGGTCAGTAAGGTCGGGTCAGCAGCAGGTCAGTAAGGTCGGGTCAGCAGCAGGTCAATAAGGTCGGGTCAACAGCAGGTCAGTAAGGTCGGGTCAGCAGCAGGTCAGTAAGGTCGGGTCAACAGCAGGTCAGTAAGGTCGGGTCAGCAGCAGGTCAGTAAGGTCGGGTCAGCAGCAGGTCAGTAAGGTCGGGTCAGCAGCAGGTCAGTAAGGTCGAGTCAGCAGCAGGTCAGTAAGGTCGGGTCAGCAGCAGGTCAGTAAGGTCGAGTCAGCAGCAGGTCAGTAAGGTCGGGTCAGCAGCAGGTCAGTAAGGTCGGGTCAGCAGCAGGTCAGTAAGGTCAGGTCAGCAGCAGGTCAGTGAGGTCGGGTCAGCAGCAGGTCAGTAAGGTCAGGTCAGCAGCAGGTCAGTAAGGTCGGGTCAGCAGCAGGTCAGTAAGGTCGGGTCAGCAGCAGGTCAGTGAGGTCGGGTCAGCAGCAGGTCAGTAAGGTCAGGTCAGCAGCAGGTCAATAAAGGTTTTCTGTTATAGTTCCTTCCTCGTTCCTTTAGTTAATGCGACTCGTTTTCTGTTATAGTTTCTTCCTCGTTCCTTTAGTTAATGCGACTCGTTTTCTGTTATAGTTCCTTCGTCGTTCCTTTAGTTAATGCGGCTCGTTTTCTGTTATAGTTCCTTCGTCGTTCCTTTAGTTAATGCGACTCGTTTTCTGTTATAGTTTCTTCCTCGTTCCTTTAGTTAATGCGACTCGTTTTCTGTTATAGTTTCTTCCTCGTTCCCTTAGTTAATGCGGCTCGTTTTCTTCTCTGCTTCCATATCACGAGCCGAGCATGACAGGAGCAGAGAGTCTGACACTGGGGGAACTCATGCTTGACCTGACAGTTATCTGGAACTCTTTGACATCTTCACCGTAGGATCCGCCACCGCTGCTGGAGCTTATCGTCTTATCTTCTTCCCTCGGAGAAGATAAGAACGTAGATTAGCTGCTGCTGGAGCTTATCATCTTATCTTCTTCCCTCGGAGAAGATAAGAACATAGATTAGCTGCTGCTGGAGCTTATCATCTTATCTTCTTCCCTCGGAGAAGATAAGAACATAGATTAGCTGCTGCTGGAGCTTATCATCTTATCTTCTTCCCTCGGAGAAGATAAGAACATAGATTAGCTGCTGCTGGAGCTTATCGTCTTATCTTCTTCCCTCGGAGAAGATAAGAACGTAGATTAGCTGCTGCTGGAGCTTATCATCTTATCTTCTTCCCTCGGAGAAGATAAGAACGTAGATTAGCTGCTGCTGGAGCTTATCATCTTATCTTCTTCCCTCGGAGAAGATAAGAACGTAGATTAGCTGCTGCTGGAGCTTATCATCTTATCTTCTTCCCTCGGAGAAGATAAGAACATAGATTAGCTGCTGCTGGAGCTTATCATCTTATCTTCTTCCCTCGGAGAAGATGAGAACGTAGATTAGCTGCTGCTGGAGCTTATCGTCTTATCTTCTTCCCTCGGAGAAGATAAGAACATAGATTAGCTGCTGCTGGAGCTTATCGTCTTATCTTCTTCCCTCGGAGAAGATAAGAACGTAGATTAGCTGCTGCTGGAGCTTATCATCTTATCTTCTTCCCTCGGAGAAGATAAGAACGTAGATTAGCTGCTGCTGGAGCTTATCATCTTATCTTCTTCCCTCGGGGAAGATAAGAACGTAGATTAGCTGCTGCTGGAGCTTATCATCTTATCTTCTTCCCTCGGAGAAGATAAGAACATAGATTAGCTGCTGCTGGAGCTTATCATCTTATCTTCTTCCCTCGGGGAAGATAAGAACGTAGATTAGCTGCTGCTGGAGCTTATCATCTTATCTTCTTCCCTCGGAGAAGATAAGAACGTAAATTACTTCCTTGCTTCATTTATTGGACGAGGAAGATAACTGCGAGCAATGGTTTTGTGCTCTTAAGGTTACGATATGTCGTAGTCCACACCCTCTTTGGGTAATTAGTGATTTCTGCTTTGATAAGCTACTAAACGCTTTCATGGGGTCAAGGTGGGTCGAGCTGGGGTCAATGTGGGGTCATCCTGGGTGAGGGTAGGTCTGGCCAGGTCAGACAGGAAGGGGATCTCACGTTCTGCTTCACCAGACACCCACCCTGGCCAGTGTGTCGCCAGCAGGGGGACACGTCCGACCTGGTCAGTGTGTCACTAGCAGGGGGAGAGGTCCGACCTGGCCAGTGTACCAGCAGGGTGGCAGGGGAGAGAAACAGTTGTAGGAGTGTGGAGGGTAGACGACGCTACGCCAGCAGGAGGCAGTGTTGGCTCCAGTAGGCCTCGCTCGACCCTTCTCCTCCCTCACCCAGGATCTGTCTCTCCTCCTCCCTCACCCAGGATCTGTCTCTCCTCCTCCCTCACCCAGGATCTGTCTCTCCTCCTCGCTCACCCAGGATCTGTCTCTCCTCCTCCCTCACCCAGGATCTGTCTCTCCTCCTCCCTCACCCAGGACCTTGTCTCCTCCTCCCTCACCCAGGATCTGTCTCTCCTCCTCCCTCACCCAGGATCTGTCTCTCCTCCTCCCTCACCCAGGATCTGTCTCTCCTCCTCCCTCACCCAGGATCTGTCTCTCCTCCTCCCTCACCCAGGATCTGTCTCTCCTCCTCCCTCACCCAGGATCTGTCCCTCCTCCTCCCTCACCCAGGATCTGTCTCTCCTCCTCCCTCACCCAGGATCTGTCTCTCCTCCTCCCTCACCCAGGACCTGTCTCTCCTCCTCCCTCACCCAGGACCTGTCACCTTGCATCTCCGATCCTGTATTGTCTCTCGTCATCAGAGAGGGTCACCCCTGCTGGGGAGTGTAGTGGGGAGACCGCCCTTCCTGGGGGAGAGTAATGGGTGGGCCGCCCCCTCTGGACAGTGGATGGGTGGGTCGTCCCTCCTAGACTGTGTGGCGGGTGGGGGGGCTGTGTGTGGCGGGTGGGCCCCCCCTTTCCTGGAGTGTGTGGTGGGCGGCTCACTTACCCTGACCATTTTCAAAGGAGTGGTTAGTCTAAGGAGATGTGGTTGACCAAAGACATGTACAACATATTCTCTACATGGTAGAGAGAGAGAGAGAGAGAGAGAGAGAGAGAGAGAGAGAGAGAGAGAGAGAGAGAGAGAGAGAGAGAGAGAGACAGACAGACAGACAGACAGACAGAGACAGAGACAGGGTGTACAATGGTATGGCGCGGGTTTGTCTGATCTGTGTGTGAGATTTCCTGGAAAACGTGTTTTTGATGCCTTATTCACAGTACCCACCAGTTAACTTGGGGTCTGTGTGTAGTGATGTTATTGCTAATTGGTTCGACAAAGGGTATGATCCAAACTGTGTGTGTCGCTGGCAGACTGGAACCTCTCTCATTGCTTATACACCGACGAAAGTTGGTGATGTTCCATGTTTGTGCTGCTGTCCAGGTCTCGGAGGCGTCTGTTGTGTGTGTGTGTGTGTGTGTGTGTGTGTGTGTGTGTGTGTGTCAGCCTCTGGTCGCCTGTGCTGTTCTTCAGTGCTCACATCGTGTATAACTCCCTTACATCATTCACTGGAACTTCTGGTTATGGATTGATGTATTCGCTCACTCGTTCTCACTTCATTCACGCATAGACTCCTATAACTTGGACAGTCTCATGTGATAACAGCATGTTGTCATCTCATTGTCACATGGCAATAGCATAATGTGGTCCCATAACTGCATGACAGCAGCATGATGTGGTCCCATAACTGCATGACAGCAGCATGATGTGGTCCCATAACTGCATGACAGCAGCATGATGTGGTCCCATAACTGCATGACAGCAGCATGATGTGGTGTTATAACTGTATTGGCAACAGTATGGTCAGGTCACCCTAGTAGTGTATGGCAACAGTATGGTCAGGTCACCCTAGCAGTGTATGGCAACAGTATGGTCAGGTCACCCTAGCAGTGTATGGCAACAGTATGGTCAGGTCACCCTAGTAGTGTATGGCAACAGTATGGTCAGGTCACCCTAGTAGTGTATGGCAACAGTATGGTCAGGTCACCCTAGTAGTGTATGGCAACAGTATGGTCAGGTCACCCTAGTAGTGTATGGCAACAGTATGGTCAGGTCACCCTAGTAGTGTATGGCAACAGTATGGTCAGGTCACCCTAGTAGTGTATGGCAACAGTATGGTCAGGTCACCACAGATAATGTTAACCACACAATTACCACAGAGACGATCCACCGACCAATGACCTCTCTCTCACACACACACAGAGGAACTGGTCTGAGGAGAAGATGGAGGACTGGAACCACTGTCTGGCGAGGTAAGGGGGAGGGGGTTGCTCTGTACCACACACCGCCCTCCTCTCCCTCTCCTTGCCTTTGGTGTGTGTGTATGTGTGTGTGTGTGTGTGTGTGTGGGTCGAGACTGGATTCGACGCGATGCTGTTCCTGCTGGACCCAGAGATTTCCCCCACAAGTGCGCGGATATGTACACAGACACTGTCTCACAGGAACGCATACAGATTACACACACACACACACACATCCTGAGAAGACCACATACACCAGTAGGAGGAGGCAGGGCCGTCCTGCGCAGCTGTCATCCTTCAGATGAGTAGGACGGTCTACAGTTTCCACGGTGCCGCCGTACAGGTAGTGGGCAGGTAGGAGACAACACGACTCCAGGAGCTCGAAAACGCATCATTCAAGAGGAACGCTGAGATGTCACATACCCTGGTCACTTTGCATCGGTAATCTACCATTATTAGTAATACGCAGCTGTGCTCATGATATGTCTTGCCTGACTCAGTTCGATGGGAGCGTCTGAAAGCTAAAATGGTTGGTTAAGGGTCGTCTTGAGATTGTGGGCTAAGGATAACCATGACTTTGTGACATGGAAATTGTAGGCAGGTGTGCTGGGCAAAGGTGACTGTGTGGGTTTTTCTACCAGATAAAGAAAAATTGTCCAGAAAACGAAGAACAACGGATCAGGGGTGACTTGATGGCACGCAAAGACGGGATCAGAGTTCGAAGGAGGTGGGCGACGAAAGTAGGCAAATGAGAAAGAAAAGGTCATTAAAAATTGATAATAGATTGAAAAACGAAATGAGAAAACTGAGAAATATGAGTGGAGGTCATAAGGATAATTCTGCTGAAGGGATCCCGAGATGGAATGTTGACCAGAGGCGAGCGCGCACGAGCAACCCAGAGGAAATGCCCTCTACACAAAGAACAGCAACTCATGATGATTGAGGACAGGGAAAGTTAGGAAACTGTGGCGTTGATGCGCCACAACCTCCACAGGAGCAGAGAGCTACAGACGATGAAAGAGAGACCCCGTGCTGGAGTGACACACGACGGTATGGAAACCAGACAATCAGGGACGCGTAGTACCTGTTACGTGGAGGGACTGAGGAGTATCTGGGGGCAGATAGGGGAGATGCTAGACCTAAGCAGATGGAGATTAGCGAATCAATACTGCAAGACACTGAGGGTTGCACAATGAAACGGGAGGTAGATGGACGGACGTCAATGATTCTTGGACTGGAAGATATAGAATGTGTAGCCAAGACATACCCAAGCAGGATGGGAGGCGCAGATAAGAAGGATAGCAGAAGAATATTGGAAAAAGGTGACAGACAGAAGGAAGAATGAAGGAAAAATATACATAATTTAATCAAAGAGCAATAAATGGGACACAAAAGAGGCAAAAAACAAAAAACTTAGGGATAGCAAGCCATGCGAATGTTAATTTGGAAATAGGACACACAAATGCAGATGGACTGGTTGACGATGGAGAAGAGCTGAAGTTCAAGGATCGAATTAGGGAAAGAAAAAAAAAAAACTGATATTGTTGGAGTATTGGAGACGAGGCTTACTGAAGAGCCATTCTCTCACTCAAATATGCGTAGTGATGTTGATGTTTTATAATTGTTTGAGGAATTTTATGAACTTGAAATTCTTTTTGGGTGGTGACGAGAATGAATCCAGGTGGTGCAGGAAGTGACATGACTCTCCCAGCTTCTCACAGGGCCAGTGGGTCATGAAGACATGAGGTCGTAAAGTCCATAAAGGAAACATTTCTTGTATATACTTATCTATCATCACCCATTCGTACAATCCGGGGAGGGAGTTCTACACCCGTGGAGGCCCCTCATCTCTTCCACTTTACCATCCAGTAGCCGTTGCACCTCTCCAGCAAGCGGTCTCTCCTTGTCTGGTCTGTTCCACCCGTCCACCAGCCTGACACCATATACAGTACTTCTTAACATTCTTCATAACCAGCTCCGTGGCGTGGACTCTGGTCACACTGGTACTGCATCCCACGGACAACTGATCAAGAAAGCTGAAGGTTTCTCTCTCTCTCTCTCTCTCTCTCTCTCTCTCTCTCTCTCTCTCTCTCTCTCTCTCTCTCTCTCTCTCTCTCCGGACTTGCCCTTCTAAACCTTCCATATTCTATCATGTAATGGATCAGTGTTTCTGTGAATATTTCCTTAAAAGATACCTCACGGGAGCCTCTATATGGATTCCAAACCTCCATCACCTGTAAGATACGTGCTTCTGCACCATGATATCATAAAAAGGCCATACCATATGGCAAAGTCATACATTGATCAAAAACAGCAGTAGTCCCAGAACAGAACCATGTAGCACTTAGCTTTTTCTCTAACCTAAACTTTGTAAGGTGGGGTAGATCCATTGGGACTGAAATGAGTAATGGTATGGGTAAAAGGGATTAGGTCTTGAGCGAACGGAGGAGTGAGTGGAGAGAGGTTACTCATTGTGAAAGGCAAAGATGGGTATGTTTGATGGTATAGTAGTCCAGACGGTGTTGTGTGGATGCGAGGCTTGGGCCTTAGATTAAAGGAATACAGAGGAAAATGGGTGTGTTGGACATGATGTGTTTGAGGAAGAGATTGTGTGATTTGATGAGGGTTGATCACGGCTAGGATAAAAGACAGAGGTGTAGTAAGAAGTGTTCATGAGAGATATAGAGGATGTGAAATAGTATGGATATATGGGGAGGATGAGTGAAGAGAGGCTGACTGAAGGAATTATACGTACATGTCAGAAGTAAGGGGATCCGGAACTGAGGAGGAGGTGGAAGGAAGAAGTGAAAGATGTTTTAAGTTGATCGGGACCTGATTATCAAGAGAATGTGAGGCGTGAATGGGACAAAACGAATTGGAGCCATGTGATACACTGGGGGCGATGCGCTGCCAATGTGGTGAACTAGGGTATATGAAGTGGTCAGGGGAAACCGCGTGAGGGTATGTGAGGTTTGTCTGTTGGTGATGGACTGGTTTTGATGCATTATACACGACAGTTAGAGAGTGACTGTGAGCGAATGACTCCATCTGTTCTTCGCTGCATGGAATATATATATATATATATATATATATATATATATATATATATATATATATATATATATATATATATCAACTGACATATTTTTATCTTGTATTTCCCCTGATGATGAAAGTGCACTTGGGAACTGATCGTGTTTCATTTTCTCCGTGGACTCCTAGGAATATATATATATATATATATATATATGGTGTGGGAGGCAAGTTGTTAGAAGCAGTGAAAAGTTTTTATCGAGGATGTAAGGCATGTGTACGTGTAGGAAGAGAGGAAAGTAATTGGTTCTCAGTGAATGTAGGTTTGCGGCAGGGGTGTGTGATGTCTCCATGGTTGTTTAATTTGTTTATGGATGGGGTTGTTAGGGAGGTAAATGCAAGAGTTTTGGAAAGAGGGGCAAGTATGAAGAGTGTTGGGGATGAGAGAGCTTGGGAAGTGAGTCAGTTGTTGTTCGCTGATGATACAGCGCTGGTGGCGGATTCATGTGAGAAACTGCAGAAGCTGGTGACGGAGTTTGGTAAAGTGTGTGGAAGAAGAAAGTTAAGAGTAAATGTCAATAAGAGCAAGGTTATTAGGTACAGTAGGGTTGAGGGTCAAGTCAATTGGGAGGTGAGTTTGAATGGTGAGAGGCTGGAGGAAGTGAAGTGTTTTAGATATCTGGGAGTGGATCTGTCAGCGGATGGAACCATGGAAGCGGAAGTGGATCATAGGGTGGGGGAGGGGGCGAAAATTTTGGGAGCCTTGAAAAATGTGTGGAAGTCGAGAACATTATCCCGGAAAGCAAAAATGGGTATGTTTGAAGGAATAGTGGTTCCAACAATGTTGTATGGTTGCGAGGCGTGGGCTATGGATAGAGTTGTGCGCAGGAGGATGGATGTGCTGGAAATGAGATGTTTGAGGACAATGTGTGGTGTGAGGTGGTTTGATCGAGTAAGTAACGTAAGGGTAAGAGAGATGTGTGGAAATAAAAAGAGCGTGGTTGAGAGAGCAGAAGAGGGTGTTTTGAAGTGGTTTGGGCACATGGAGAGAATGAGTGAGGAAAGATTGACCAAGAGGATATATGTGTCGGAGGTGGAGGGAACGAGGAGAAGAGGGAGACCAAATTGGAGGTGGAAAGATGGAGTGAAAAGGATTTTGTGTGATCGGGGCCTGAACATGCAGGAGGGTGAAAGGAGGGCAAGGAATAGAGTGAATTGGAGCGATGTGGTATACAGGGGTTGACGTGCTGTCAGTGGATTGAATCAAGGCATGTGAAGCGTCTGGGGTAAACCATGGAAAGCTGTGTAGGTATGTATATTGCGTGTGTGGACGTGTGTATGTACATGTGTATGGTGGGGGGGGTTGGGCCATTTCTTTCGTCTGTTTCCTTGCGCTACCTCGCAAACGCGGGAGACAGCGACAAAGTATAAAAAAAAAAAAAAAAAAAAAAAAAAAATATATATATATATATATATATATATATATATATATATATATATATATATATATATATATACATTGGCTCACGTGCGGCAGGATTGGAACTCCAGCATTTGTGTGGGAGGTGGGTACACTAACCACTGGGCTGTAGTTAGTGTACCCACCTCCCACACAGGTGGCACAGGTTCGAATCCTGCTGTACGGTAGGGTATTATACGTTCTTTGAGAGTACGCGCTTATATGCACATAGCACCCTGTTTCCTTGCGCTACCTCGCTGACGCGGGAGACGGCAATTATGATAAATGAGTACATATACGTATAGAATTTCAACTGGACGACAGAAAATAGTGAAGTCCCGCCCGACTCAGGTTGGAAACACAGTTGTGATGTGTGCACAAGACGACCTGCCACCACAAGAGACCCACTTCACATCCTGGTCTTCCTCAGACAGAGGAATCGAGCCCAGGTCTTGACGTCTTGGAGGGGCGTAGCTCCGGGTGTGGTAAACCCCCATCAACAGACCACCACAGTAATGGGGGAAACAAACTATGGGTTACTGGCAAATGGACACTTCCAGGGAATGGGTCACCTACAGCGATCACTCGACACTCGAAGACCTCCGTGGCTTAATGGTTAGTCTTGCTACCCACGGCTTTTGAACGCATGGGTTCGACTCCTGGCTACTACGGCGATGGCTGGTCCAGCGTGAACGCATCTCAGCTACCGTAATAAAGATAGATATAGATAGATACTCGAGGTTGTTGAACGGCGGGCACAGATCTGGAGGGTGAGGTATAGGGCAAGCCTTCTCCACGCCCTGGGTTTGAGGAGGAGGAAGGATGAGGTGATCGCTGCTGTGTGTGTGGGGTCTGAAATCGAACGGACCAAGTGTTCGAATGTTGGTCTCATGAAGACACAGGAGAGAGAGAGAGAGAGAGAGAGAGAGAGAGAGAGAGAGAGAGAGAGAGAGAGAGAGAGAGAGAGAGAGATGTGGTGAATAGTCGTAGAATAGTTTGAGAGAGAGGAAGAATAGGGAAAACACTCTCCTCCTCCCCGGGTGCGTGGTTAGGCGCGCACACACACGCACGCCCCCACGCCACAGGTAACCTCGCGTGACGTCAGATGTTTGGTATGACCTCCATAAAAGCGACAGTGGTGTGGGAGACGTCTGCCACCACTGCTGCCACCACTGGACCACTGTTGCCACCACTGGCCCACTGCTGCCAACACTGGACCACTGCTACCACCACTGCAACACTGCTGCCACCACTGGACCACTGCTGCCAACACTATCATTACTCCCACCACTGCACCACTGCTGCCACCACTGGACCACTGTTGCCACCACTGGACCACTGCAGCCAACACTGGACCACTGCTGCCACTACTGCACCACTCTGCCACCACTGGACCACTGCTGCCAACACTATCATTACTCCCACCACTGCACCACTGCTGCCACCACTGGACCACTGTTGCCAACACTGCACCACTGCTGCCACCACTGGATCACTGCTTGCACCACTGCTGCCAACATTGCACCACTGCTGCCACCACTGGATCACTGCTTGCACCACTGCTGCCAACATTGCACCACTGCTGCCACCACTGCACCACTGCTGCCAACATTGCACCACTGCTGCCACCACTGGATCACTGCTTGCACCACTGCTGCCAACATTGCACCACTGCTGCCACCACTGGACCACCCGGACCTAACCACAATGACGAAGGTCAACCCAGGAGTAGAACTCGGAATTAAGAAATAGATCGCTTTAAAACCCGACCTTCAGCCCTTACTTATGATGGTAGTGAAGTATACAGTGAATATCCCACACACACACACACACACACACACACACACGCACACACACACACACACACACACACACACACACACACACACACAGAGTGTATGATGTCATACAGTTCAGCTGACCTGCCACAAGGTCACCCCTGGGGTTTGCGTGTGACACTAGTGGAGGTCACACACACACACACACACACACACACGAGACCTGAGAGCTTGAATTGGCTTTGTGGTGAACGTGACTGTGTGCGGGTAGGGGGGGTGGGGGGGGGGGAGGCGCTGGGGGGGTCATCCCAGCCCCAGGATCTCCTGAGTGTGACGTAACCGTTAGCGTCACATGCTTACCAGTCACACACACACACACACACATACACTCACGTCATGGTCACCCCCTCCTCATCATCCCCCAGCCGTAACGTAACTCCCCAGGTAGCGTGGGGTTGGGGGATTGGGGGTTGGGGGATGGGGGGTTGGGAGGGAAGAGAGAGTGGGAGGGGGTAGTGTAGAGTACCTTTCAGTGGGTACTTTCCAGTGGGCACTTTCCAGTGGGTACTACCTTCCATTGGTTACTTTCCAGTGGGTTCCTTTGCAGTGGGTACAGACGTCGTGGCTTTGCTGTGGGTACTTTCCAGTAAGTAGTTTCCAGTGGGTACCTTGCAGTGGGTACTTTCCAGTGGGCACTTTCCAGTGAGTACTACCTTCCGTTGGTTACTTTCCAGTGGGTTCCTTTGCAGTGGGTACAGACGTCGTGGCTTTGCTGTGGGTACTTTCCAGTAAGTAGTTTCCAGTGGGTACTTTCCAGTGGGCACTTTCCAGTAAGTACTACCTTCCATTGGTTACTTTCCAGTGGGTTCTTTTGCAGTGGGTACAGACGTCGTGGCTTTGCTGTGGGTACTTTCCAGTAAGTAGTTTCCAGTGGGTACTTTCCAGTGGGCACTTTCCAGAAAGTACTACCTTCCATTGGTTACTTTCCAGTGGGTGCCTTGCAGTGGGTACCGACATCACGGATTTGGTATGTAGCTGGGCTAGCGCGTGGCGCTCGGAGAGAGAGAGAGAGAGAGAGAGAGAGAGAGAGAGACAGAGAGAGAGAGAGAGAGAGAGAGAGAGAGAGAGACAGAGAGAGAGAGAGAGAGAGAGAGAGAGAGAGAGAGAGAGAGAGAGAGGCTGGGAGAGACAGATTCCCAGAGTACCAGCATCATCAATCAAGCCACCTCCTCCTCCTCCTCCATCCAGTTCAGATAACGTCTACACGCCACGGAGGGCTCCCTCACGCGCTCCTCCCTCCCTCCCACGCCCTCACGACTGTCCCCACTGGCTCCTCCCTCCCTCCCACGCCCTCACGACCGTCCCCACGCGCTCCTCCCTCCCTCCCACGCCCTCACGACTGTCCCCACTGGCTCCTCCCTCCCTCCCACGCCCTCAATACCGTCCCCACGCGCTCCTCCCTCCCTCCCACGCCCTCACGACTGTCCCCACTGGCTCCTCCCTCCCTCCCACGCCCTCACGACCGTCCCCACGTGCTTCTCCCTCCCTCCCACGCCCTCACGACTGTCCCCACGCGCTCCTCCCTCCCTCCCACGCCCTCACGACCATCCCCACGCGCTCCTCCCTCCCTCCCACGCCCTCACGACCATCCCCACGCGCTCCTCCCTCCCTCCCACGCCCTCACGACCGTCCCCACGCACCTGATTCGTCAGGCGACAGAGGGTCGACCTCGCTAGCGTACCTCAAGGTGGGTCCTGGTGACCTCTTACATAGATGTACATTACGTCGAGGAAGACACGGTCGATGGTGAGTCTGACCATGACCTTCTGGTGGCAGAAGGTCCCTGCTGGGGCAGGGTGCCGCTGGGGGGGGGAAGGTCCCTGTTGGGGCAAGGTGCCGCTGGGAGATGGAAGGTCCCTGCTGGGGCAGGGTGCCGCTGGGAGATGGAAGGTCCCTGTTGGGGCAGGGTGCCGCTGGGAGGGGGAAGGTCCCTGTTGGGGCAAGGTGCCGCTGGGAGATGGAAGGTCCCTGCTGGGGCAGGGTGCCGCTGGGAGATGGAAGGTCCCTGTTGGGGCAGGGTGCCGCTGGGAGATGGAAGGTCCCTGTCATGCCAGGGTGGACAAGATGGCAGGGTGCAACACGTCAGGAAGTGTGGAGGAGTTTGAAGACTTGATCAATACCTTAATGTTCTCTGTGACGCCATCATCGTTGTCTTCACCACATCATGTTTATCATCGGCGTTGATAATGTGCTGGGGACGTGGTATATATGGCAGTAGACAGTAGCAGGATGTGCTGGGGACGTGGTACATATGGCAGTACACAGTAGCAGGATGTGCTGGGGACGTGGTACATATGACTGTACACAGTAGCAGGATGTGCTGGGGACGTGGTACATATGGCAGTACACAGTAGCAGGATGTGCTGGGGACGTGGTACATATGACTGTACACAGTAGCAGGATGTGCTGGGGACGTGGTACATATGACTGTACACAGTAGCAGGATGTGCTGGGGACGTGGTACATATGACTGTACACAGTAGCAGGATGTGCTGGGGACGTGGTACATATGGCAGTACACAGTAGCAGGATGTGCTGGGGACGTGGTACATATGACTGTACACAGTAGCAGGATGTGCTGGGGACGTGGTACATATGGCAGTACACAGTAGCAGGATGTGCTGGGGACGTGGTACATATGACTGTACACAGTAGCAGGATGTGCTGGGGACGTGGTACATATGACTGTACACAGTAGCAGGATGTGCTGGGGACGTGGTACATATGGCAGTACACAGTAGCAGGATGTGCTGGGGACGTGGTACATATGACTGTACACAGTAGCAGGACGTGCTGGGGACGTGGTACATATGGCTATACCTCGTGCTGGAATCCTTTTTGTCGCCACGTAGCCCACTGGTGGCGCAGTGGCCTACGACGCAGTAGTCTCGGGGTTCGAATCCTCGGCGCCCAGAGGTAATATGGAATCCATATTGAAGGTAACCTTTACTGGCAGTTGCTCTGAATCCGTGGCAACGTTTACCAATTCCCCTTTTTTTTTTAGGTATTGCCTTTGGCAGCGTATAGAACTTCTGATGGCTGTAATATTCTGTATTCATCTCTCCTGTAATATTCTGTATTCATCTCTCCTGTATCCTTTCTTCACTTGAGGGAATATGGCCACAAAGACTGCAAGAGCACTTGGCACACCTCCATCCCTCACATCGTATCGAAGATCTCCCATTTTTGCCTTTGATCCTAAAGAAGCACAAAGAGCTAACAGAGAAGGTCCAGAGGAGGGCAACGAAGGTGGTGCCAGATTTAAAAGAGCTGAATTATAGGGAAAGGCTGGAGGTTTTATAGCTTCACCCGCCTTGAAAGAGAGAAAAGTGAGGGGTGACCTGATCGTAACCTTTTAAGTTTTTGAACTAGATCAGTGACGTGGATAATGCATAGAGTGTTTGCGCAACCAGAGGACATAACGTAGAGTACAAATTTTGTTATGAATGATGTAAAGACATACTTTTATATCGTGATGTTAGCATGACTAAGGACATGCTAATGCAGATGACATCCATAAATGTAAGAAGTTGTAAGTCTAGGAAGTTGTATGATAGTGGAGAATGTTCAAGAGATTGTGGCCCCCCACGAGTGTATAGCTCCCTCTTCCGTACAGTACAAATAAGGTAATTAGAACCTTGCACTTCATTAAACCTGTCACCAAAACACCATATATTCAATACTTGTACCTTTAACAGAGAATGTTGCCTTATCTAGTAGCTTCACATGATATTTCATTACGTTCCATTGTTTCAAGGTTCACAAATCTTCCTCCACACCAATCAGCCAGTACCCTCTCTCTCTCTCCTCCGCTCCTCAACCTAACCAGAATTAGCCTCTGTTTACTGTCCTCTTTCTTGCAACGTCTTCGACCTCTGCAACAACCGAAGAACTCCTGCCACTTTGACGTTTTCCCACTGAATTTTCTCCTCGTTCCACTATGACTTTTGCTCAACCAGTACTTTTGTAGCTGTTCGCCCTGTCTGTTGTTGGTAGCTGTCCTGCACACAACCCACCTGTTCATCCTCTCCGTGGTCCTGGTCCATAAATGGATACCCACCATAGGCTGGGGTACGTGTGTACATGTCGCTTACGTGATGGCCATGATTAGGGCTTCAGTGACTTATGCTGTCTCAGCTCCAGTCGTAAAACGATGAGAAATTCTGTGAAAACAAGAGTTATCAGAAGATCGGAATGGTCTGGTCACGAACTCTGGACCATATAGATGTGGGCCAGACACATTAATGGCATACATTATCGCCAGACTCACCCATCTCGTGCAGTGACAGAGTGTCTGGTTGCTATAGGTTGCCATGACCAGAGTCCGAAGGGAGAACACTGGCCTCAAACTACAGGGGAAAGGCAGCTCCCATAGTGTATACCGACGCGTCCATGTATAACAAATGTTAGATTAAAATCCCAGTGTTTTGAGGACAGGATGTGAAATCCTACACCTTTTCAATAACTTAAGAGACATCCTGATGTCTATCTTCCTCGTAGAGTTTGCTAAAGGAACCTGCTGGTAATATATATCAGCGAGGGAAACTGTAGATATGTGGGTGACGTAGCATAAACTCCTTGACATGAAGATCGCAACAAAAAAAAAAGGATTTTCATTCTCTCCAAGATACATTTGTGGACGAGTTCGTGGATCTTGTTGACCGTGTTACCTTGGGCAAGAACGTTCCCTTGACCTCCAGTGTGAACTAGAAAGTCACTACTTCTGTACCCCACCCCACTCAACCCCTAGAAAGAGAGGGGTCGAACTCGCTGACCCTGATTAAGACGAAGACATCCTTCAACGTGAAAACTGACCAGGTCTTCCTTCAGGTACTTTTGTTATGAACGCGTAGTTCATCCTCCACATTACCCTCGAAGTCTAGTAGATCGAGCTGTAGGTTCACCTCGAGTCTGTCCAAGGTTTCTGGTCAGCTGTCACTCAAGTAAGAGACATTCTACGTAGAATATTAATCACACGAAGATGTAGATATATACATGTCTAGGTCTTCCATCGCCACCCGCCACAGTCCCTCCCTCTGACATCTGTCTTCGAAGATGAATACGTTTTTTTCTTAACTTTACAAGGATAACTCCAGCTTTAGCTGGGTCACTGTCAGACTGTGATATATTCATCTTTATTAGGTCACTGTCAGACTTCATTCATCTTTATTAGGTCACTGTCAGACTTCATTTCATTCATCTTTATTGGGTCACTGTCAGACTTCATTTATCTTTATTGGGTCACTGTCAGACTTCATTCATCTTTATTGGGTCACTGTCAGACTTCATTTCATTCATCTTTATTGGGTCACTGTCAGACTTCATTTCATTCATCTTTATTGGGTCACTGTCAGACTTCATTTCATTCATCTCAGACTTCATTTCATTCGTATTCTCTCTTAAGGAAGGACACCAGGTGAATAATAAAGAGACGTAAAACCATCGGTTTCACCCGCCCTTTACCATATTATAAATTTCACTTTCGACCTGGGAGTGACCTGGTCACTCCCTCACAGGGATGGAGTCTGCCACTCACACTCCACGTCTGACTAGGTCAGTATGACCTGACAACAGGTCAGGTCATTCTGACAGGTCAGAATTAATCCTATATGTATGCCGTCTGCCTGGGAGGTTTTGGAGGTAAGGTTGGCCATGCTGGAGGGGTTTTGGAGGTGAGGTTGGCCATGCAGGAGGGGTTTTGGAGGTGAGGTTGGCCATGCTGGAGGGGTTTTGGAGGTAAGGTTGGCCATGCTGGAGGGTTTTGGAGGTGAGGTTGGTCATGCTGGAGGGTTTTGGAGGTGAGGTTGGCCATGCTGAGGGGTTTTGGAGGTGAGGTTGGCCATGCTGGAGGGTTTTGGAGGTGAGGTTGGCCATGCTGGAGGGGTTTTGGAGGTGAGGTTGGCCATGTGGGGTCGGGTGCCTCGCTATGATGTTAGCTTCAGCCAACTTCATAAGGTTTCTCTCCTGAAACTTCGTCACTTCTTACTGGCCAGGATCAGTTTTGTAAACTGCTTCCTCCTGGCCAGGATCAGTTTTGTAAACTGCTTCTTACTGGCCAGGATCCGTCTTAAACTGCCATGGAGAGACTCCCTCGTATGCTTGCTGTCTCTCCCTCGTCAGGATTAGCGTCCAGGAGTCTCGCGTCTCGTGTCTCTCTCCTCTGTCAGCGTGTACCGAAGGTGGACAGTCATCACCACCTCGTCACAATGGCCAGTTAGGTCACTCGGATGACTGACGTACGCTCCTAGAGCCTGACCAGTTAGCAGGGGGACTCTAGAGCCTGACCAGTTAGCAGGGGGACTTTAGAGCCTGACCAGTTAGCAGGGGGACTTTAGGGCCTGACCAGTTAGCAGGGGGATTCTAGGGCCTGACCAGTTAGCAGGGGGGACTTTAGAGCCTGACCAGTTAGCAGGGGGGACTTTAGAGCCTTACCAGTTAGCAGGGGGACTCTAGAGCTTTACCAGTTAGCAGGGGGACTCTAGAGCTTTACCAGTTAGCAGGGGGACTCTAGAGCTTGACCAGTTAGCAGGGGGACTCTAGAGCCTGACCAGTTAGCAGGGGGACTCTAGAGCTTTACCAGTTAGCAGGAGGACTCTAGAGCTTTACCAGTTTACTGTAGTCGTATGGGATAGACTGTAGACTGTAGACTGTAGTCGTATATGTGTATGGGATAGACTGTTGTCGTATATGTGTATGGGATACTGTAGTCGAATATGTGTATGGGATAGACTGTTGTCGTATATGTGTATGGGATAGACTGGAGTCGTATATGTGTATGGGATAGACTGTAGTTTCATGTGTGTATGGGATAGACTGTAGTCGATCTATACTGTATGTGGCGGGAGTTCTACACTAGTGGGGCCTCCATCTCTCGAACAATTATTTGCCATTTTTATTCCCAGTTTCATTTTTCATCCACTGTTCTTATACAGTAAACAGAAAAGTACTTATTTACGTCCATTCTAACAAGTCTCTTTCTTAGTTTCGTGTTATGACCTTCTTCTGTTCTATCCTTCAGTTTACTGAAGAACTGATCAGTGTTGACATCATCCAATTGGTTTAAAAAAACTAACAAGTTGTGATTACGTCACCCATTACTCTTCTCTCTTCCGCGATGGATAGAATTAAAGCACTTGCCCTCTTCACTCGTCTCTCTTTTGAAGTATATCTTAGTTTTGCCTGACCGTGAGATGCGAACTGCTTACTGAATATTTCCTTGTCCATATATTTCAATATTGTTCACATATTTGCCATCAAACAGTTTGTCTCCACTGTAGGTTAGAAATGATGTCGACTCCCACGTCCTTCTCACACAGATATTCCTGCATCTAATTTCCTTCTTCCACTGTGTTCTATCCTCATTACATTTCACAATCCCTGTGTCTGACAACTATGGAGTCTTCTTAGATCCCATCGTAAGGTGTTGCAATCCTTCTTGACATCATCGTCAAACATGTCCAGGTTGGAGTACGAAGTCCTTCTGGCAAGTCGAGGAATAAGCGAGGGTTCCAGAACAGGGCCCTGAGGCATGCCACTGTCGACATTCCATTTCGAGAAAGCTTCCCTGACGGATCCTTCCTTTGTTTCCTTGCACTTGGATGATATTCTGTCCATTGAAGTTGGGTTTCCTTTAGTCCTGCCTCCTCAGTGGTTCGCTGTCACATACTTTCTGGCAGACCAGTGGCAGAAATTCCACCTAGCCTTCTCTTTTTGCCGAGAATAGAGCTCCCTCTCTCGTAGAAATCAAAGATCTTCGATACACTTGACCTGAAACTATGTTGTCTCTCCTTCGGGTACTTCTATAGACAGTATAGTCATGTGTTCGCTGACTGATCATATGTTTTCCAGTACTTGAACGCACTCGCCAGTGACTCTGGTCTATGGTTCGGTTCACCCTTGGTCTGGCAGCATCCTGATCGAATGGCATTTCAATCGGTCTTTCAAGTGTATCTGCACACATCACCCACGCCTCCTCCTCATTACATCTTTATGTCCTTTTTTTGCCTCCGCCACTTGCTACCGAACGCTATATCTTTCTAATGCGATCTTTTTTTAAAAGATATATTTCCATTCAGTGGTTCCCCCATGTTCAAACTCCTTTGTAGATTGCTCAGAAGCTGCTGAGATAAGGGTTTAGACTTCGTCTTTGTCGCTTTGAACCAAACAGTGAGATTTAAGATATCATTTGATCTCTTTCTTTTTCAATTGGCGTATCATATTCATTTTCAATTTCTATGTTGTGCGTAATGGCAGCAGTGATGGCGTATGGTCAGCTCTGACCCTCAAATACGCCAGAGACGCGATGATTCTTGGATGATAATCTAATTGACTGTGTGTGTGTGTGTGTGTGTGTGTGTGTGTGTAACTGAAACCCCTTCCCTCTATGATCAAAACCCGACCGACTGTAAGGAGAATACGATCCTCTAATTCTTCCCAGTACGGGCCACTTGTAAGAGCATCCATCAGTGTATCTCTAATTCTAGTCTTGTCCCTTATGAAGAGAGCCAGACCATCTCTCCTCCCTCTTTATCGCACCCAATCATCAGTTGTAGTTCCCAGGACCACGAAAGGTACCTCTGTTCAGTCCTTCAACTCCAGCATCTTCATTCTTAAGCAGTCATCCTTCCACATCTGTATACCGATCACTTACAGTGAGGCACGTACCACTTGATATTCCAGGGGCTTACCCTGAGCCAGTGGCTGTTCTACCATCTGTGATGTCGTTTTTCGTTTGCCCTCTGACTGGAACCCTTAGTTCTATCCTCCCTCTCCCTCTCTTCTGATGGACACTCCACTCAATTCACCGTTCCCTGCGCGAACCTCTCCATACCCTGTTTTATCCCCTCTTGGTTACACGTTCCCACATCAGACATGTTCCTCAAGCCCTGCGCACAGTCTCTCGGGGGCGTTCCCCCCTGAGAATGTGTTACCGTGTGTCTGAGCTACATGGTTCCGATCACAGTTCTACACCCACCTACGCCACACCACTGTGGTGTTCTACTCCCACCTACGCCACACCACTGTGATGTTCTACTCCCTCCTACCCCACACCACTGTGATGTTCTACTCCCTCCTACCCCACACCACTGTGATGTTCTACTCCCTCCTACCCCACACCACTGTGATGTTCTACTCCCACCTACCCCACACCACTGTGGTGTTCTACTCCCACCTACCCCACACCACTGTGATGTTCTACTCCCACCTACCCCACACCACTGTGATGTTCTACTCCCTCCTACCCCACACCACTGTGATGTTCCACTCCCACCTACCCCACACCACTGTGATGTTCTACTCCCTCCTACCCCACACCACTGTGATGTTCTACTCCCTCCTACCCCACACCACTGTGATGTTCTACTCCCTCCTACCCCACACCACTGTGATGTTCTACTCCCACCTACCCCACACCACTGGCTGATGTTCTACTCCCACCTACCCCACACCACTGTGATGTTCTACTCCCACCTACCACTGGCTGGTGTTCGCGTAGCTTGGTGAAGGTATTTCGCGGATCACTTCGTTACGTCGGGCACTGTAGTGGTCATTAGTGTTGTTGATGCTGACATCCACCTCTTGTTGTGGGGTTGTGAGATCCAGGACGCGTCAGCTGGCTGGCTGGAGCCCCCCAGATCTCTCAGGGGACGAGGCGATGCTTGGCTATACCACACTGTCATACTAACCTCATTCCTGTGTGTGTGTGTAGGCCTGTGTGTCTCTCACCCACTCGTACCGCTTTTCACTCTAGATTAACCGAGTTCACCAGTGGTCAAATCAGCTCAAACTGGCCATTTGGTTCATGGATTATTCATCTCGAAATTCGGTCTCGAGAACCTGGGTTACGAGACTGCAACAGACGGGGGCCTCCAACCACCGACCGATCTATTTGGACGACGGTGAATGGATGGCATGTTGGCCTAAGTTGGTAGATGCTTGGAATATGATCGTGTGTTTGTGTGTGTGTGTGTGTGTGTGTGTGTGTGTGTGTGGGTGTGTGTGTGGATGTGTGGGTGTGTGGGTGTGTGGGAGGATACAACCTGTAGTAAGGTCAACTTGGCGAACGGATGGGCCCCTGATTCAAGTCCCTCCGTGTCATGTGTACGGGGGAGGAAAAGGTAGCGTCAGGGGAAGGAGGAGGTGGCCAGGCCTTTTCTAACCCACATATTCCCTCCACGCCCTCCGGAATTCCACCCATTCCCTCCACGCCCTCCGGAATTCCACCTATTCCCTTCACGCCCTCCGGAATTCCACATATTCCCTCCACGCCCTCCGGAATTCCACCTATTCCCTCCACGCCCTCCGGAATTCCACATATTCCCTCCACGCCCTCCGGAATTCCACATATTCCCTCCACGCCCTCCGGAATTCCACATATTCCCTCCACGCCCTCTGGAATTTCGGCACCAGACGGGCGGGGCCTCCCTCGTGGCAGAACAGTGCTAGGCCACGACCCCCTCACCTCACGGACGCGGGGATCGAAGTGAGGGCATCAACACCTCACACCAGACACTGGATGTGAGGGCATCAACACCTCACACCAGACACTGGATGTGAGGGCATCAACACCTCACACCAGACACTGGATGTGAGGGCATCAACACCTCACACCAGACACTGGATGTGAGGGCATCAACACCTCACACCAGACACTGGATGTGAGGGGGAGTTCTGCCACATCGGTCCAGGAGACGGCACAGTGGCGTCACGACCTCCAAGTCGACGCAGTGACGCACGTCGCCCGCGACGTATGCCACCCCTCGATCACGTCACTCGCGACGTACGTCACCCTCGACGTACGTCACCCTCGACGTACGTCACCCTCAACGTGTGGTGGTAAACAGTCTCACACGCGGACCACTGGGTCTGTGTGTCGGCGTCTTGGGCCACTTCACCGGTGGGTCCTCCCACACGCCCGCTGCTCTGCGCTGGTCACTTCCATGTCACTGGCTATGTAGGGCAGGTGTGTGTGTGTGTGTGTGTGTGAAGCAAGATCGTAGACGTTATGTTATATACACACACCAGCTTCCCTGGTCGGCAGGTGTGGCCAACCACAACACTGGCTTGTTTGGTTCTCGTAACACTGGTGGTTATCTCGTGCATCTGTTCCACTGTTCATGAAGCAGTGTGTGTGTGTGTGTAGCACAGTGTTGCGTGATGTATCTATGGCCAAAGTGTTGTAGGTGTTGCATGTAGATATGGCCCTAGTGTTGTAGAATGTGTTGCATGATGTAGATATGGCCATAATGCTGTAGAAGGTGTTGCATGGTGTAGATGTGGCCTTAGTGTTGTAGTGTTGCATGATGTAGATGTAGCCCTAGTGTTGTAGAAGGTGTTGCATGATGTAGATGTGGCCTTAGTGTTGTAGAAGGTGTTGCATGATGTAGATGTGGCCCTATTGTTGTAGAAGGTGTTGCATGATGTAGATATGGCCATAATGCTGTAGAAGGTGTTGCATGGTGTAGATGTGGCCCTAGTGTTGTAGAAGGTGTTGCATGATGTAGATGTGGCCCTAGTGTTGTAGAAGGTGTTGCATGATGTAGATGTGGCCCTATTGTTGTAGAAGGTGTTGCATGATGTAGATGTGGCCCTAGTGTTGTAGAAGGTGTTGCATGATGTAGATGTGGCCCTAGTGTTGTAGAAGGTGTTGCATGGTGTAGATGTGGCCCTAGTGTTGTAGAGTATTGCTTTGTATTTATGGTCATAGTGTTGAAGAGAGTTTTACGTGATGTAGACGTGGCCACAGTGTAAAGAGGGTGTTGTATGTTGTAGACGTGGCCATAGTGTAGTACTAAGGTGTTGTATGTTGTAGGTGTAGCCATAGTGTAGTACTAAGGTGTTGCATGACGTAGACATAAGGTGTTGCATGACGTAGACGTAGTACAGTCCTAGGGTGTTGCATGACGTAGACGTAGTATAGTACTAGGGTGTTGCATGACGTAGACGTAGTATAGTCCTAGGGTGTTGCATGACGTAGACGTAGTACAGTCCTAGGGTGTTGCATGACGTAGACGTAGTACAGTCCTAGGGTGTTGCATGACGTAGATGTAGTACAGTCCTAGGGTGTTGCATGACGTAGACGTAGTATAGTACTAGGGTGTTGCATGACGTAGACGTAGTATAGTCCTAGGGTGTTGCATGACGTAGACATAGTACAGTCCTAGGGTGTTGCATGACGTAGACATAAGGTGTTGCATGACGTAGACGTAGTACAGTCCTAGGGTGTTGCATGACGTAGACGTAGTACAGTCCTAGGGTGTTGCATGACGCCTACATGACCCATCATGAACCAGAGTGTACACAACGTCTCTTGCCCGCGTACAGGGACCAGCTTCCTGGTGTGGGATGTGGGCGGCCAGGAGAAGCTCCGGCCGCTGTGGCGCTCGTACACACGCTGTACGGACGGCATCGTGTTCGTGGTCGACTCCACGGACGCCGAGCGCATGGACGAAGCCAAGATGGAGCTGTTACGCACGGTGAGAACGCCCGAAAACCACCACGTCCCAATCTTGGTCCTGGCCAACAAGCAGGACCTGCCAGGGGCCAAGGACGCGGCCCAGGTGAGGATTGGTGGGGGAGGAATGGTGGGGGTTGGGGAGGAATGGTGGGGGAGGAATGGTGGGGGTACGGGAGGAATGGTGGGGGTAGGGGAGGAATGGTGGGGGAGGAATGGTGGGGGTACGGGAGGAATGGTGGGGGAGGAATGGTGGGGGAGGAATGGTGGGGGTACGGGAGGAATGGTGGGGGTAGGGGAGGAATGGTGGGGGAGGAATGGTGGGGGTACGGGAGGAATGGTGGGGGAGGAATGGTGGGGGAGGAATGGTGGGGGTTGGGGAGGAATGGTGGGGGTAGGGGAGGAATGGTGGGGGAGGAATGGTGGGGGTTGGGGAGGAATGGTGGGGGTAGGGAGGAATGGTGGGGGTAGGGGAGGAATGGTGGGGTAGGGAGGAATGGTGGGGGTAGGGGAGGAATGGTGGGGAGTAGGGGAGGAATGGTGGGGGAGGGGAGGAATGGTGGGGGTAGGGGAGGAATGGTGGGGGTAGGGGAGGAATGGTGGGGGTAGGGGAGGAATGGTGGGGGTAGGGGAGGAATGGTGGGGGTAGGGGAGGAATGGTGGGGTAGGGGAGGAATGGTGGGGGTAGGGAGGAATGGTGGGGTAGGGGAGGAATGGTGGGGTAGGGGAGGAATGGTGGGGTAGGGGAGGAATGGTGGGGTACGGGAGGAATGGTGGGGTAGGGGAGGAATGGTGGGGGTAGGGAGGAATGGTGGGGTAGGGGAGGAATGGTGGGGTAGGGGAGGAATGGTGGGGTAGGGGAGGAATGGTGGGGGTAGGGAGGAATGGTGGGGTAGGGGAGGAATGGTTGGGGTAGGGGTGGAATGGTGGGGGAGGGAGAATGGTGGGGGAGGAGAATGGTGGGGGTAGAGGTGGTGGGGAGGAATGGTGGGGGAGGAATGGTGGGGTAGGGGAGGAATGGTGGGGGAGGGGAATGGTGGGGGAGGAATGGTGGGGGTAGGGGAGGAATGGTGGGGGTAGGGAGATGGTGGGGTAGGGGAGGAATGGTGGGGGTTGGGGAGGAATGGTGGGGGTAGGGAGGAATGGTGGGGGAGAATGGGGGGAGGAATGGTGGGGGAGGATATGGTGGGGGTAGGGGAGGAATGGTGGGGGGAATGGTGGTGGAGGAAGGTGGGAAATGGTGGGGGGGAGGAATGGTGGGGGTAGGGGAGGAATGGTGGGGGGAATGGTGGGGGTAGGGGGTAGGGAGGGGAATGGTGGGGGAGGAATGGTGGGGGAGGAATGGTGGGGGTAGGGGAGGAATGGTGGGGGAGGAATGGGGGAGGGAGAATGGTGGGGGTTGGGAGGAATGGTGGGGTGGGTAGGGGAGGAATGGTGGGGGTAGGAATGGTGGGGGTAGGGGAGGAATGGTGGGGGTAAGGGGGGTAGAATGGTGGGGGTAGGGGAGGAATGGTGGGGGAGGAGAATGGTGGGGGAGGAATGGTGGGGGTAGGGAGGAATGGTGGGGAGATGGTGGGGTAGGGGAGGAATGGTGGGGTAGGGGAGGAGGGGGAGGAATGGTGGGGGGAGGTGGGGAATGGTGGGGGAGGGAGGAATGGTGGGGATGGTGGAGGAATGGGGGGAGGAGGAATGGTGGGGGAGGATGGGGGGGGGAATGGTGGGGGTAGGGGAGGAATGGGGGTTGGATGGTGGGGTAGGGAAGGTGGGGAGATGGGGGGTAGGGAAGGAATGGTGGGGGAGGGGAGGAGAATGGTGGGGGTAGGGGAGGAATGGTGGGGGTAGGTGAGGAATGGTGGGGGTAGGGGAGGAATGGTGGGGTAGGGGAGGAATGGTGGGGTAGGGGAGGAAGGGTGGGGGAGGAATGGTGGGGGTAGGGGAGGAATAGTGGGGGTAGGGGAGGAATGGTGGGGGTAGGGGAGGATTGGTGGGGGAGGAATGGTGGGGTAGGGGAGGAATGGTGGGGGTAGGGGAGGAATGGTGGGGGAGGAATGGTGGGGTAGGGGAGGAATGGTGGGGGAGGAATGGTGGGGGTAGGGGAGGAATGGTGGGAGTAGGGGAGGAATGGTGGGGGAGGGGAGGAATGGTGGGGGTAGGGGAGGAATGGTGGGGGTAGGGGAGGAATGGTGGGGGTAGGGGAGGAATGGTGCGGGTAGGGAGGAATGGTGAGGGTAGGGGAGGAAGGGTGGGGGAGGAATGGTGGGGGTAGGGGAGGAATAGTGGGGGTAGGGGAGGAATGGTGGGGGTAGGGGAGGAATGGTGGGGGTAGGGGAGGAATGGTGCGGGTCGGGGAGGAATGGTGAGGGTAGGGGAGGAAGGGTGGGGGAGGAATGGTGGGGGTAGGGGAGGAATGGTGGGGGTAGGGGAGGAATGGTGGGGGTAGGGGAGGAATGGTGGGGGTAGGGGAGGAATGGTGCGGGTAGGGGAGGAATGGTGAGGGTAGGGGAGGAAGGGTGGGGGAGGAATGGTGGGGGTAGGGGAGGAATAGTGGGGGTAGGGGAGGAATGGTGGGGGTAGGGGAGGAATGGTGGGGATAGGGGAGGAATGGTGGGGGTAGGGAGGATTGGTGGGGGTAGGGGAGGAATGGTGGGGGAGGGGAGGAATGGTGGGGGTAGGGGAGGAATGGTGGGGGTAGGGGAGGAATGGTGGGGGTAGGGGAGGAATGGTGGGGGTAGGGGAGGAATGGTGGGGAGTAGGGGAGGAATGGTGGGGGTAGGGGAGGAATGGTGGGGGTAGGGGAGGAATGGTGGGGGTAGGGGAGGAATGGTGGGGGTAGGGCAGGAATGGTGGGGAGTAGGGGAGGAATGGTGGGGGAGGGGAGGAATGGTGGGGGTAGGGGAGGAATGGTGGGGGAGGGGAGGAATGGTGGGGTAGGGGAGGAATGGTGGGGGAGGGGAGGAATGGTGGGGGTAGGGGAGGAATGGTGGGGGTAGGGGAGGAATGGTGGGGGTAGGGGAGGAATGGTGGGGGGAGGGGAGGAATGGTGGGGGAGGGGAGGAATGGTGGGGGTAGGGGAGGAATGGTGGGGGTAGGGGAGGAATGGTAGGGGAGGAATGGTGGGGGTAGGGGAGGAATGGTGGGGGTAGGGGAGGAATGGTGGGGGTAGGGGAGGAATGGTGGGGGAGGAATGGTGGGGAAAGGTTGCTGGAGAAGGGGGCTAAGTGGGGAGGAGAAAGGTAGGAGGTTCAGAAGCCTCTCCAACAGTAACTAATACAAGTGCCTCTCCCACAGTCATCACACCTGTGCCTCTACCTCAGTCATCACACCTGTGCCTCTCCCTCAGTCATCACACCTGTGCCTTTCCCTCGGTCATCACACCTGTGCCTCTACCTCAGTCATCACACCTGTGCCTCTACCTCAGTCATCACACCTGTGCCTCTCCCTCAGTCATCACACCTGTGCTTCTCCCACAGTCATCACACCTGTGCCTCTTCCTCAGTCTTCACACCTGTGCCTCTTCCTCAGTCATCACACCTGTGCCTCTCCCTCAGTCATCACACCTGTGCCTCTCCCACAGTCATCACACCTGTGCCTCTCCCACAGTCATCACACCTGTGCCTCTCCCACAGTCATCACACCTGTGCCTCTCCCACAGTCATCACACCTGTGCCTCTTCCTCAGTCATCACACCTGTGCCTCTTCCTCAGTCATCACACCTGTGCCTCTTCCTCAGTCATCACACCTGTAACTCTTCTTCAGTCATCACACCTGTGCCTCTCCCACAGTCATCACACCTGTGCCTCTCCCACAGTCATCACGCCTGTGCCTCTTCCTCAGTCATCACACCTGTGCCTCTTCCTCAGTCATCACACCTGTGCCTCTTCCTCAGTCATCACACCTGTAACTCTTCTTCAGTCATCACACCTGTGCCTCTCCCACAGTCATCACACCTGTGCCTCTCCCACAGTCATCACGCCTGTGCCTCTTCCTCAGTCATCACACCTGTGCCTCTTCCTCAGTCATCACACCTGTGACTCTTCTTCAGTCATCACACCTGTGCCTCTTCCTCAGTCATCACACCTGTGCCTCTTCCTCAGTCATCACACCTGTGCCTCTTCCTCAGTCATCACACCTGTGACTCTTCTTCAGTCATCACACCTGTGCCTATTCTCCAGTCATCACACCTGTGCCTATTCCTCAGTCATCACACCTGTGCCTATTCTTCAGTCATCACACCTGTGCCTCTTCCTCAGTCATCACACCTGTGCCTCTTCCTCAGTTATCACACCTGTGACTCTTCTTCAGTCATCACACCTGTGCCTCTCCCTCAGTTATCACACCTGTTCGTCCAAACGGGCTTTTAGCAACTGTTCTTTTAACCCTGTTATCACGTTTGTGCCTCTGTTCCAGTTATCGCAGGTGTGTGTGTTCACCTGTCACCACACATCTGTTACCCCTGGCTATAACCCCTGTTCCTCTCACCCATATATCACCCCCAGGACCCATATATAACATCTGTGCCCTGTACCCAGTCATCACACCTGTATGCATCCTCCTGTTGTTGCACTTGTGCATGTCCATTCATCACAGGTGTCTCTCTCCACCGGTTAGGACACCTGTAATTTTCCCCGAGACGTTACATCTGTGCTTCTCCCTGCCCCAGTCATCATCCTCCCTATGCCTCTCCCTCCCTCCCTCCCCCAGACATGCACATTGTGCCTCTCCCTAACCCCAGACATGCAGACCACACCTCTCCCTAACCCCAGACATGCAGACCATGCCTCTCCCTACCCCCAGACATGCACATTGTGCCTCTCCCTAACCCCAGACATGCAGACCACACCTCTCCCTAACCCCAGACATGCAGACCATGCCTCTCCCTACCCCCAGACATGCAGACCACGCCTCTCCCTACCCCAGACATGCACATTGTGCCTCTCCCTCCCCCAGACATGCAGACCACACCTCTCCCTAACCCCAGACATGCAGACCATGCCTCTCCCTACCCCCAGACATGCAGACCATGCCTCTCCCTACCCCCAGACATGCACATTGTGCCTCTCCCTCCCCCAGACATGCAGACCACACCTCTCCCTAACCCCAGACATGCACATTGTGCCTCCCCCTCCCCCAGACATGCAGACCACACCTTTCCCTACCCCCAGACATGCAGACGACGCCTCTCCCTCTCCCTCAGTCATGCAGACCACACCTCTTCCTACCCCCAGACATGCACATAGTGCCTCTCCCTCTCCCTCAGTCATGCAGACCGTGCCCCTCTCCCTCTCTCTCCCTCAGTAACCAGCCCCTGCGTCTCTCCCTCTCCCTCAGTCACCAGCCCCTGCGTCTCCCTCTCCCTCAGTAACCAGCCCCTGCGTCTCCCTGCAGGTAGAGAAGTGTCTGGGGCTGCGGGAGCTGGGGCCTACGCAGCTGTTCCACGTGCAGCCCTCGTGCGCCGTCATCGGGGACGGGTTGGAGGAGGGGCTGGAGTGCCTTTACGACATGATATGCAAGAGGAAGAAGATCAGTAGACATATTCACAAAGCTAGCAAGCGTAGGTGATGCCCGCTCACACCTAGCCTGTACAATACTATGATATATCCTTTAAGGTCTAGTATTAAATATACATTTTGTAACAATACAGTGTGTTTTTCTAACCGCCTGCGCGCGCGCGCGAGTCTTGGGAGTGTGTGGGTAGACCAGGGGTGAGTAGAAGGGGTAGGTGGTGGTTGGGTGAGGGAGGCGAAAGTAACAGTGAGGTGGGGAAGGGCGTGGCGCGACCTGCGCGCCTGCGGGGGAAGCCTTCCTCACCCCCTCCTGCTAGGGATGTGTGTGTGTGTGTGTGTGTGTGTGTGTGTGTGTGCGGTGGCTCACACGACTCCAGACGCAGAGCCACGCGCCTCACCCTCATCACTACACACGTATATATACTCCACTCTGCCTGCGAGAAGTTCACTCACTATGACTCTCCATAGGAGCTCTTCTACTCTACGTTTCCCCTCCTATACGAAGGAGCGCTTCTGCAGGAGCTTACAGAGAGAGGCCCTGGGTCGCTAAACCTTGTCCTCAAGTAACTCTAGATTAAAACCCATGAGACTGATTTTGACGTTGTTTCCATCTATCGCCACACCACTGGACTACCTGTTGCTCCTCGTCCCTCCTTCTCTCTCTCAGTATGTAGATAACCCGAGTGTGTGGAATGTGTGTACCTGTGGCCACTGCCTCCGCCCCTGGGGAAGACGGGGTGGTGGTTAGGTGAATGGCAGGGAAGTGGGCGGAGTCCGCTTAGTTTACGGGGCAATAAAGATAGAGGCGTGTGTGTGGCTAACAGTAATTACGGTGGGGTATACTGAACACACGCTGAACGCTTATGACCCGTGGCAGCCCCAGGGCCACTGCGTTCGAACCCCGCCACATCACAGGGGAGTTCGTGCGCCGAATACCTCTCTCTCGGCACTAGTAGTAAGGCAAGAGCCCATAAAACAAGTGAGTAAAACTTAAATCTATTTCATTCACAGTCCCGGTGCACGGGACATGTTAAGTCCAGCCCTTGCCAAATTTTCCAGTCATTATTTTCGTATTCAACTGGGATCATGTTAATGGTTCTTCCCCAGTGTTGGGCCAGACCATCTCAGTCCTATTGTGCGTCGACTGACCAACGGGGGAAGAGATGCGTTTAAATTTGATGTGTAGATTGTGAGAATGTCTGAGAACGTGGCATCTGACACTATTTTCTCTGAACACAAAATGTATGTTCAAATGTGTTCACTGTACTGGCCAAGCTATGTGAGGTGTGGTGGTATGAGTTATCTCATTACTTAAACTTACCTCCTCATTTGGTCATATATATATATATATATATATATATATATATATATATATATATATATATATATATATATATATATATGTATATATTTGCAAGAGGTCACAGTGATGTCCATGATCTAGTACATGCATAAAACCACGAAGAAAATGAAACACAATAGTTTTCTCGTCGGTAAAATATGTAAACAGTTTCTTCTTGTCCACATATCAGAATTTTATGACAGGCATGACGTCAGACCCGAACAAGGCCATCTGGTAACGCTTGTTTACCAATGATGTCTTAGCTACGTCTCTTTCCTGGTTTATCAACTGACTGTTTCTACGTCTACTATCTCATTCTTGTATCACCTCTAACGATGTGATGATTACACGAAAGTGCACTTGGGAACTTATCGTGTCCCCACAAACTGCGCAGTAAAACTTGAGTTCCTCAACAAACCACGGCGAAGTGATAGTGTTACGTTCTCGCTGCGGAAGAGAGAAAAGTCCCATGCAACACCTGAATAAGGAAATGGGCAATTTCCCATTCTAACTTGTGTTACACTGCCAACTCAGAATCATGATACGTAAAATGTGGCTTAAGGTTTCAGGAATCACTTATTTCACGTGGGATTATCTTAAGTAATTATTAGATAAACACTGATATCTTTTTTTCAAGGAAAAGTCTCAAAAATGGATATTGGTTTTTCAATAGAAAAATAGATTTGATTACCATACCTTACGTTAGGTGAAGACTTTAGCTAGTCGTACGAATAAACAAGAAAGGTTATTGAAACCTTGATGTGTTAGCAGCTCACCATCCACCAAGTTATTTCTGGCCATCGAAAGCATCACAGCGAGACCAAGAGTGGATCACTGGCCTTCACCTGCTGCTGTGAGTATAACAATTTTAGTCTGACGAGGTACGAAGGTTGACTCATCTGACCAACGAAGGCGCTTTTACCTCTCACTGCCAAGGTACGATGCTAGACAATGTTCAACCACTCCCCCTCGGGGCGCTGGTCGATAAATGGGTACCTGGCTTGAGCTAAAGGTAGGTGAGTGTGCATGTTTATATATACACGTGGGAGGAAAAAGACATAATACATACGTACGAGGTGAAGACACAGGGCAACACTAGTGTAAATCTCTCTCTCTCTCTCTCTCTCTCTCTCTCTCTCTCTCTCTCTCTCTCTCTCTCTCTCTCTCTCTCTCTCTCTCTCTCTCTCTCTCTCTCTCTCTCTCTCTCTCTCTCTCTCTCTCTCTCTCTCTCTCTCTCCGTAACACAGCCCCAGTGTGACGCGCGTTCATCATTACCCCGTCACTCTCTCTCAATGGCACTAACCACAGGGCTGTTTCTAGCTGAGTAACATTCCCTGTTTGGTGGAGCGAGTGAAGGTAAAAATTCATCGGTTTTGCATAAGCTGTATACACTGGTCAGCTGGACCCCTCTCGACTCGTTGCGTGGCTCAAATGCCTCATTTGTAACAAGCAAACGACCGAGAAAACGATCAGAAGAGAGAGAGAGAGAGAGAGAGAGAGAGAGAGAGAGAGAGAGAGAGAGAGAGAGAGAGAGGAGGTCTGTTCAAGGGTAGACTCGTATGGGATATATCTTTTAACACGGAAGCTGAAAAACAGTTCGTACGAGCGAGTGGCGAGTGGGTGGGTGTGTGTCCCTGTGTGTGTGTGTGTGTGTACAACACGACCATCGTCACAATGTTTGGTGGGACAGATACGTGGACGTGTACATGGATTACCTGGGCGTCAGAAAGCAGCGACTGCCGTAAAGGTGAGCTGCAGTGAAAGTTAGGGCATGTTGGCTGGCGAACTGTGACTCACTGTAGTTAGAACCCTGAGGTGGATGAGCCACACTCTGGCATAATTTGAAAAGCTGCTGCTACTTATTTATTCTTCCTTTCTCTTCATACGAGGTCAGAATGTGGTAAAAAAAAACACAACGGGTGGTATGTGGGAGTGTAGATGTGACGTGAAGAATGCGTTAAGTTTGACGAACACTTAGATGGTTGGGTGGTATTGGAGAGAGAGAGAGAGAAAAAAAAATGGATCGAGAGAGAGACAGGTTATAGAGGTACAGGGGAAGGGGCGCATGCCAGGGTGGAAAGTGGGAGGTGGACTGTGGTGCACGCCAGGGCGTGTGAGTGGTGGGGTGGTTAGTGGATCATGATGGAGGACAGGGTGGAGTGTGGTGGATGATAGGGTAGAAGGTGGTGGACTGTGGTGCACGCCAGGGCGTGTGTGTGGCGGGGTGGTTAGTGGATCATGATAGAGGACAAGGTGGAGTGTGGTGGACTGTGGTGCACACCAGGGTGTGTAGGGGATTAGTGGATCATGATGGAGGACAGGATGGAGTGTGGTGGATGATGGGGTAGGAGGTGGTGGACTGTGGTGCACGCCAGGGCGTGTGTGTGTGTGGGGGGGGGGTTAGTGGATCATCATGGAGGACAGGGTGGAGTGTGGTGGATGCCGGGATAGTGGTGGACTGTGGTGAATGGCCAGGTGGAGAATGGTGGAATGTGGTGAGCTGAAGGGTAGTGGACTATGGTGGACGCCTAGGGTGGAGAACGCTGAGCGAAATGTTTCACACTAAGGTCTTGTTCCAACGGAAACAGAGAGAGAAGATCGACCTAATCTAACCTTCCACGTTAGGTGGGTGCTGGATGGGTGAGGACAGTGCCACTCAAGTGGTCTGTGCCACATCACACAGCATTCTGTGCCACATCACACAGCATTCTGTGCCACATCACACAGCATTCTGTGCCACATCACACAGCATTCTGTGCCACACACACACAGCATTCTGTGCCACATCACACAGCATTCTGTGCCACATCACACAGCATTCTGTGCCACATCACACAGCATTCTGTGCCACATCACACAGCATTCTGTGCCACACACACACATCATTCTGTGCCACATCACACAGCATTCTGTGCCACATCACACAGCATTCTGCCACATCACACAGCATTCTGTGCCACATCACACAGCATTCTGTGCCACATCACACAGCATTCTGCCACATCACACAGCATTCTGTGCCACATCACACAGCATTCTGTGCCACATCACACAGCATTCTGAGCCACATCACACAGCATTCTGTGCCACATCACACAGCATTCTGCAACATCACAGCATTCTGTGCCACATCACACAGCATTCTGTGCCACATCACACAGCATTCTGCAACATCACAGCATTCTGTGCCGCATCACACAGCATTCTGTGCCACATCACACAGCATTCTGTGCCACATCACACAGCATTCTGCCACATCACACAGCATTCTGTGCCACATCACACAGCATTCTGCAACATCACACAGCATTCTGCCACATCACACAGCATTCTGTGCCACATCACACAGCATTCTGTGCCACATCACACAGCATTCTGCCACAACACACAACATTCTGTGCCACAGCATTCTGCCACAACACAGCATTCTGCCTCAACACAGCATTCTGCCACAACACACAGCATTCTGCCACATCACACAGCATTCTGTGCCACATCTGAGCTACAGAAGGTGGCTGTGCTGAGCACAATCACACAGATGTCTCAAAAACACACAACTCGGAGTGTGACGGAACTTCGCATAGAGCAACGTGATGCAGAATACATGGATGACTTAAATGTATTGGATGATGAGTTGACTTTCACGATGCAATCCACACTTACCAACCATGCAAGCGACTGTGGGTCTGTCCTCAAGTGTGTGAGGGAGTGGTAGTACTCACAAAAGACCTTTCGTTTCTTCCCCACCTCACACGACCAGGTCACCTACACTCTACCTCTCTACAGCACGTGAATTTGGCTTCAGCGTAGATGGAGTGATCACATGGTATGTTTGCTTCATAAGAACGACGCTGGTGTGCGCCCGCAGCCCCTATGTGACATCCAGGATGAACCCACACACACACACAACACACACACAACACACACACACACGCACAACACACACACACATACACAACACACACTGGAACGCATTCAAAGTCGATGGTTTAGAATCGTTTTAAGCAACCACTGTGAAAGCTATGAAAGAGCTCTGAGTTTACGTAATACAGCGAGGCTGAGCAGAAGACTGTGATGAAGGAACACTTCCTGACCGTGTGTTTTCCTACCACAGGGCACATGTAGAACTTCTCGCTACAGACAGACAGACACATGTAGAACTTCTCGCTACAGACAGACAGACACATGTAGAACTTCTCGCTACAGACAGACAGACACATGTAGAACTTCTCACTACAGAGAGACAGTCACATGTAGAACTTCTCGCTACAGACAGTCAGACACATGTAGAACTTCTCGCTACAGACAGTCAGTCACATGTAGAACTTCTCGCTACAGACAGAGAGACACATGTAGAACTTTTCACTACAGAGAGACAGACACATGTAGAACTTCTCACTACAGAGAGACAGACACATGTAGAACTTCTCACTACAGAGAGACAGACAGTCTTGTAAGTGGAGCACCACTTATGTGGGGTGTAATGTCGTGACATTAAGTGGTGTTCCACTTACGTGGGGTATAGTGTCGTAACATTAAGTGGTGTTCCACTTATGTGGGGTGTAGTGGCGTAATATTAAGTGGTGTTCCACTTATGTGGGGTGTAGTGGCGTAATATTAAGTGGTGTTCCACTTACGTGGGGTGTAGTGGCGTAATATTAAGTGGTGTTCCACTTATGTGGGGTGTAGTGGCGTAATATTAAGTGGTGTTCCACTTATGTGGGGTGTAGTGGCGTAATATTAAGTGGTGTTCCACTTATGTGGGGTGTAGTGGCGTAATATTAAGTGGTGTGCCACTTATGTGGGGTGTAGTGGCGTAATATTAAGTGGTGTGCCACTTATGTGGGGTGTAGTGGCGTAACATTAAGTGGTGTTCCACTTACGTGGGGTATAGTGTCGTAACATTAAGTGGTGTTCCACTTATGTGGGGTATAGTGTCGTAACATTAAGTGGCGTGCCACTTATGTGGGGTGTAGTGGCGGGTGTAGTGGCGTAATATTAAGTGGTGTTTTTCTCACCACTTGATAAATCATTATAGATCTCAGATATACCAGGTTCCGACTGCGAAACAGTGGAATCACAGGTAACAACCACTGATTGTGGGATGGTCGTTCTATAAGCAGTTCCTTCGTCTGCCATCACCCCCGGAGGTTAATGTATCCATCAACATTGAAGTTCATTATAGAAGTGAACGTAAAATTAGCAGTGGCTATCACTATTCTCATCTTCTATACCACAGGTGTTGTGATATATTTGTTTACTAAGTCCTGTTGCTTGTCGAATGTGACCAGATAATTCTCACAAGTTTCTCAATTATTTCGTATACTCTCAGCACGACAGAACAGTTTGATGGAGCATTTCACGCCTCCTGCAGCAGGTGAGGTCGAACCCATAACGTTAACCGGATCTGATTTCCGACGTTGATAGCGACGTCGGTAATTGTTTGGTCGCCTGACCGACAGAGGGAACCACCAGCGGTCACTGGTGTTGACGGGGTTTAAGCGCCCGACTCCAGCGTGTGACTGTATTGACAAGAGTGTTGCGTGATCCGACGTATTATATCGTGTTGTATCCACGTAATCTTACAACCCTGACTGTATAATCTAGCGTCAGTGAAGAGTTATTCTAGTGTTCGCAAGAGGAGACGTAATACAGTGTTGCTCTCGACGTGAAAGCTACGTGACAAAGCTCAGTAGAAATGGAGAGCCGGGTGTCGATTTTGCAAGCCATCTTGGCTTGCTTCCGACCACCGTGCCATACCGTCGTCATGTACGCCGACCAGATCATGGCGAAAGCGAACCACAGACGATACGGGAAGGCCTGCCATCTACCTCGTCTACCTCCAAAGTAAGAATGATGAAATATTTGTATTTATTTACGAATTTCTTGTTATTGTTGTGTTACACAGACACTCTTAATGTGGGTTTTCGGTGCATAGAAGGTACATAGATGTAAGTAAGGCGTCTCTGGACGTGCCAGGAACGTATATTAAGCTAATGACAGTATTCCTTATATGTCGTGTTTTCGGGTGGACGTAACCCAGACCCTTAGTACCATGTCGTTACATACAAACACTCCAGCCTAAGCCAGGTACCTATCATCGACCCAGCTGCGTTGGGTGTGGGCCAACTGCCCCGCCCAGTGTTCGAACATGGTTGGGCCCGTGCGTAAATCATGGTCACTGACGGCTAACCATTACGATATGACTTTCCTTACGTGCGGTGACCAAACTTGAGAAGTAGATTTAAGTTTTGATGTTGTATGTGTTATGAGGACGTGAACAATTGGTCGATATTTCCTTATTTACGAACTCTAATGCAATTCTGATATTTGCTAGCAGACAGTGTCCCTGACTCTCCTTCTCAGGTATGATTTTGGCAACAGACTAGGGACGATATCGACCCTTAAGTCTCTCTCACACATAGATTCCTGTAGCATATCTTGGTGGATGATATTCATATCTAAGACCTTCTTTCGCTGTGTCCTGTTTTCATGGCCTTATGTTCACTTGGATTGAATTTCATCGACCAAGTGTCAGATCAACTTTGGTATCATCTGTCTAGATCCCCTTGTAAGTCGATGCAGTCCTCCATGCTTTTGACTAACCTCATGACCTTTGGGTCATCAGCAAACATAATCGTGGCAGGAGGTCCATACCTTCTGGTAGATCATGAACGTAGATCAAGAAGTGTAATGGTCTCAGAATAGAACCCCATGGCACTTCAGTGGTGACCTCAAGGCAATTCGAGAAAGCTCCTCTGATGTGCGTTCTTTGGTCCCCTTCCACTAAGGTAATGATTTTTTCCATCGAGGAAATATCCCCATTATTCCTGCCCTGGGATCCAACTTCTCAGTCAGCCTCCCAGAGTGTCTAGATACAAGTAATCCACCATGCCTTCCATTTTGTCCAAAACAGAGCTCACTTTCTCGTAGAATTCTGAGGTCAGTTACAGCTTTCACTGAAAGCGTAACTTTAGTCATTTCTCCTCCATGTAGGAAGTTATCCACTGGCCTTCTGATTATCTTTTCCAGCACCCTATACACCACCTTAGTCAGGGAGACGAGTTTGTAGTTCGGCGTCGCTTCCCTGCTCCCTTTTGTCTTTAGTATGTCTTTTGCCCATTTCCACTCCCTGGTCACTTTGCCTCCTTCCAACGACATCTTGAGCGAATTTCGTGAGGGTGATGGAGCGTATCTGCACACATCTTCAGCTCAAAAGGAGAAATGTCATCAACTCCATGAACCGTGTCTGGGTCTAAGACCCTTTTGTGTTCTGATAATGTCTTATGTAGAAGAAGCCCAGTTCTTCATAAGACTTCCTCCCTACAACATCGCACGGGCGCTGGGTGTCTTCCACTACAGAGACATTTTGAACTTGTCCTTCACTTCCTCAGACGTCCTGACACCATTCTCTCCAACTCTTCCCTCTCAATCCCCTTAGCCCGATTAGATGTCTTTTAGGAGACAATTTGCTCCTGATCATTTCATGGAAAAGCTTTGGATTTTCTTTTGCCTCGTCCACAGTGCACTTGACGGAGTCCTATTCCATCTTCACTATCGTGATATACTTGATCACTGATCTCGTACACTGTGGAAATGCTGGCTGTTGGATGCTGTGATGGGTGATAGAGGAATGTGGTATATGTTTATGTGTAGGGTCTCTGCAAAAGTTTACCTTATCAGATATACCATGGTACATTCAAGGGCCACCTGGGGTCGAGCCAGCATAGGCTCGAATCCTGGTCGCGGCAGCCGACCCACAATCAACCCAGCTGTTCATCCTCCCCCGGTGGCTGGCCGCTAAAGTGGATACTCGGTTGAGGCTAATATATATATATATATATATATATATATTTATCCCTGGGGATAGGGGATTAAGAGTACTTCCCACGTATTCCCTGCGTGTCGTAGAAGGCGACTAAAAGGGGAGGGAGCGGGGGGCTGGAAATCCTCCCCTCTCGGTTTTTTTTTTTTTTTAATTTTCTAAAAGAAGGAACAGAGAATTGGGCCAGGTGAGGGTATCCCCTCAAAGGCCTAGTCCTCTGTTCTTAACGCTACCTCGCTAATGCGGGAAATGGCGAATAGTTTGAAAGAAAAAGAAAAGAATATATATATATATATATATATATATATATATATATATATATATATATATATATATATATCCTTGGGAAGAGGGAAGAAAGAATACTTCCCACATATTCCCCGCGTGTCGTAGGCGACTAGATGGGGCGGGAGCGGGGGCTAGAAACTCTTCACTTCTTGTAATCCAATTTCTAAAAGAGGACACAGAAGAAGGAGTCATGCGGGGTGTGCTCATTCTTCTCGAAGGCTCAGACTTAGGTGTCTGAATGTGTGTGGATGTAACCAAGATGAGAAGAAAGGAGAAATAGGTAGTATGTTTGAGGAAAGAAACCAGGATGTTTTGGCTCTGAGTGAAACGAAGCTCATGGTTAAAGGGGAAGAATGGTTTGGTAAAGTCTTGGGAGTAAAGTCATGGCATTGGTGAGAGGACAAGAGCAAAGGAAGGAATAGCCCTACTCCTGAAGCAGGAGTTGTAGGAGTGTGTGATAGAGTGTAAGGAAGTAAATTCTAGATTGATGTGGATAGAGCTGAAAGTGGATGGAGAGAGAGAGATGGGTGATTATTGGTGCCTATGCACCTGGGCATAAGAAGAAAGATCTTGAGAGGCAAGTGTTTTAGGAACAGCTGAGTGAGTGTGTCAGTAGTTCTGATGCTCGTGACCGGGTATTAGTGATGGGTGATTTAAATGTATTGAAATGGCAGTTGAGGGTATAATTGGTGTGCATTGGGTAGTCAGTGATGTGAATGGAAATGGTGAAAAGCTTGTGGATTTGTGTGCTGAAGGAAGACTGGTGATTGGAAATACCTGGTTTAAAAAGAGTTACACAAAAGTATACGTGTATTGGAGAGACCTTTGGATTGTAATGCGCTGAGGGGGTCAGCTGGAGGGATGTTTGATCACTATCTTGTGGAGGCGAAGGTGAAGATTTGTAGAGGTTTTCAATAAAGAGGAGAGAATGTTGGGGGAAAGAGAGTGGTGAGAGAAAGTGAGCTTGGAAAGGAGACTTGTGTAAAGGAATACTTGGAAAGATAGAGTGTAAACTGGCAAAAGGTGAAATCAAATGAATTGAGGGGAATGGGTGAGGAATGGGGTGTATTTAGGGAAACAGCGATGGCATGTGCAAGATGGTGCATGTGGCATGCGAAATGTGCTGAAATGGGCAGATTAGAAAGGGTAGTGAGTGGTGGGATGAAGAAGTAAAGTTGTTAGTGAGAGGGAAAAGAGAGGCGTTTGGAACGATGTTTGCAAGGAAGTAGTGCAAATGACTGGGAAATGTATAAGAGAAAGCGGCAGGATGTAAATAGGAAGGTGCAAGGGTTGAAAAAGAGGGCAAATGAGAGTTAGGATGAGAGAACATCACTGAACTTTAGGGAATATAAAACGATGCTTTGGAAGGTGAATAACGTGCGTAAGATAAGAGAACAAATGGGAACATCAGTGAAGAGGGCAAGGGGAAACGTGATAACAGGTACTGATGAAATGAGGAGGAGATGGAGTGAGGATTTATAGAAAAATCTTTTAGATGTGTTTCATAATAGAGTGGCAGATGTAGAGTGCTTTTGTCAGGATGGTATGCAAAGTGAGAGAGTCACGGAGAGTGGTTTGGTGAAGAGAACAGGTGGTGAAAGCCTTGAGGAAAATGAAAGCCGGCAAGGCGGTAGGATTGGATGGTATTGCAGTTAAGTTTATTAAGGAAGGAGGTGATTTGTGTTGTTGATTGGTTAGTAAAGATATTCAGTGAATGTATGGATCACGGTGAGGTGCCTGAGGATCGGAGGAATACATGCATAGTGCCATTGTACAAAGGCAGAGGGGATAAAGGTGAGTATTCCTGGTAAATTATATGGGAGGGTATTGATTGAGAGGGTGAAGGCATGTACAGAGCATCAGATTGGGGAAGAGCAGTGTGGTTTCAGAAGTGGTATTGGATGTGTGGACCAGATGTTTCCTTTGAAGAATGTATCCAAGAAATACTTAAAAAACAGATGGATTTGTATGTAACATTTATGGATCTGGAGAAGGCATACGATAGAGTTGATAGAGATGCTCTGTGGAAGGTATTAAGAGTATACGGTGTGGGAGGTAAGTTGCTAGAAGCTGTGAGAAGTTTTTTTTTCAAGGGTGTAAGGCATGTGTATGAGTAGGAAGAGAGGAGAGTGATTGGTTCCCAGTGAATGTCGATTTGCGGTGGGGGTGTGTAATGTCACCATGGTTGTTTAATTTGTTTATGGATTGGGTGGTTAGGGAGGTAAATTCTAGAGTTTTGGAGAGAGGGGTGAGTATGCAGTCTGTTGGGGATGAGAGTCAGTTGTTTGCCGATGATACAGCACTAGTGGCTGATTCGGGTGAGAAACTGCAGAAGCTGGTGACTGAGTTTGGTAAAGTGTGTGAAAGGAGAAAGTTGAGAGTAAATGTGAATAAGAGCAAAGTTATTAGGCACAGTAAGGTTGAGGGTCAAGTCAATTGGGATGTAAGTTTGAATGGAGAAAAACTGGAGGAAGTGAAGTGTTTTAGATATCTGAGAGTGGATTTGGCAGCGGATGGAACCATATAAGTGGAAGTGAGTTGTAGGGTGGGGGAGAGGGCGAATTGACAAAGAGGATATATGTGTCAGAGGTGGAGGGAACGAGGAGAAGTGGGAGACCAAATTGGAGGTGGAAGGATGTAGTGGAAAAGATTTTGAGTGATCGGAGCCTGAACATACAGGAGGGTGAGAGGCGTGCATGGAATAGAGTGAATTGGAACGATGTGGTATAACGGGGTCGACTTGCTGTCGATGGATTGAACCAGGGCATGTGAAACGTCTGGGGTAAACCATGGAAAGGTCTGTAGGGCCTGGATGTGAATAGGGACTGTGATTTCGGTGCATTGCACATGAGAGCTAGAGATCCAAGAATTATATAGAAGACGTTGAACAGTCAGATGATATAGGAGGGAGAGACATAACTGGGATGTCCTGTACCAGATGGCCTTGATAAGGGGATTCAGTTACCCGTGCAGTCTCACTTGACATAGGACGAAAATACAGGTACTGTACGTATGACACATGAACACACATCTTTACTCTTAACCATATGTGAACTAACTCAGTCTCGTCACCCAGGCTTGACGCTTGCCCACGGAGTTTCTCCACCCATCTTTGCACGTTAACATAATTGTTGTGATTATTTTCAAACGCTCACCGTGTGTCTTGCCAGGCCACTTGAAGTTTCGACAAACACACACATGGCGTGTGAGTCGTGTGTGAGGCGAGTAGAATAGCAAAAGAGATTTTCTAAGTCCTCCCTGCATAAACCATGAGGGCTATTATTGTTCATATTCTAGTTTGAAAGGAAAGACACCAAACACTTCTACAAACACCAGGCAGTTTTCGACATTCACCTGTGGCATGTAACTTGATTTTACGAAGTCGTATCAGTAAATAATATCTAAATTTCTCTTCCTTGCATCACTTGAAAATAGGAAAAGAACTCAGCAGTCCACCTAATCAACATTAATATAGGTTTACTGAACGACATTATGAGGGTACAGCTAGAAATGTGTACACTAGGCTTCAGTTGCTCGTCTTCCCCTAACTTGACTGAGAATCGTTGTCGCGATCACCGAACAATTTGGTCACCAGTCACGATTGAGTTCTAACTAGAGACTATCCAATATATCGTCTTTGCCGTACCTCCCTAGTTCCCATCCCAGAGCACCCATTGCGAGGGGCACCTGCCGGGCCCCACAATACGCCGTACCCAGGGTACTTTTTTCAGTCACGTTACAGGCAGTGGGACTGGCGTACCCTGGCCCGGGCATGGCGTACCCGGGCATGGCGTACCCTGGCCCGGGCATGGCGTACCCTGGCCCGGACATGGCGTACCCTGGCCCGGGCATGGCGTACCCTGGCCCGGGCATGGCGTACCCTGGCCCGGGCATGGCGTACCCTGGCCCGGGCACCTCAATAACTTCACTCCACAAGCAACGTAACCACCATCTCAACGTCAGCTCTGGTCGCACCTTCTGCAGGTCATAGCGTTTCTCGTACCACGACCCGCCAGGCTAAATCATTAGGTCAGCTCGTCCTATAAGCCTCGTAGATCATCAGACTTGTAGATCACAGTCCTTCTACGAGACTCATTGGTGAGGGAAATGAGGCAACTTCTCACTGGTGATCACTGGTCGAGCGGCAGCACGCACGAGTAACTTTGAGAATCGACATGACGCATGTGACAAACGAGCCGTCGACCAGTCGACCAGTCGACCCATATGTTGGTTCTAGTGACGACGGAGGAACATGACTGATGCTGCTACTGCAGGTGGCGCTTGGTGGGCGTGGGCAATCTGTCTTTATGTGCCACCGCAAGCTAACAGCTATATGACTCTTGAGAAATCGTAAGTGTAGTAGCAGTGAGCTTAGAAAGTTATGTGCTGATTCAGCAATGCCTTTAGATAAGAGAACACACACACACACACACACACACACACACACACTTGGCACTCGGTGGCGTTCGTAACCTGTTGCCACAGTTCCACATCAGCAGAATTACGAAGGAGACAAACTGTCTACTGGCAGATTTCAGAAGCGTTTGCAAGGATATGGAGAAGGAATATTCAACAAGCTGTTTATATGGAGAAGGAATATTTAACAAGCTGTTTATATAGAGAAGGAATATTTAACAAGCTGTTAATATCCTGCACAAGGCCAAAACTTGAACACGCTCCTCAGGTTTGGTCACTTGACCTAAAGGTGCAACAAGAGCGAATAGAGAAGGTATGGAGGAGGGAAACAGATTCACGAAGCTGAGTGAGTTAGGGGAAGGCTAGGGTGACCTGATCACAACCTTCAAGTTTTTGAAACATCGATAACCTGGACGGTGGGTGGTTCTTCGAGAGATCTAGGGTTAGAGCAACTAGAGAACATAACACAGAATTAGGCAAACTTGTCTAAAAGGATGTAAAGAAGTCCTCTGATTAGTATAAGAGTGGTGGACGAATGGAATAGAATGACTGAGGACGTGTTTGATGAAGACTGTGTATGTATAATTAAAAAGTTGTAAGATAGTTTATATAAGGAAAGAAATTTGGATGTTCTGGCTCATGTCTTTCGCACATTATGTATTTCCTTCCAAAACATCTTATAATTCTCCCTAAAGTTTAATGATACTCTCTCACCCCAACTCTCATTGGCCCTCTTCTTCAACCCCTGCACCTTCGTATTGACCTCCTGCTGCTTTCTCTTATACATCTCCTATTCATTTGCACTCCCTGCTACTTGTAAGTATCGCCCAAACGCCTTTCTTTTCTCTTTCAGTAACAATTTTACTTCTTCATCCTACCACTCACCACCCTTTCTAATCTGCCTACCCCCCACCTTTCTCATGCCGCATACGCCTCTTGCACATACCATCACTGTTTCCCTAAATACATTCCATTTCTGACTCGCTCTCCTCACTTCATTTGCCCTCATCTTTTGCCATTCTGGCCTGGTTGTGTATAGGAGCCGTGATTTACGCATAACAGCTGGAAAATGGAGGTATGCGAGGTAAGAGAGTCATGGCAATTGGTTTGGTGAAAAGGGAAGAGGTGTTGAAAGCCTTGCGTAAGATGAAATGTGGTTATGGCCGCTAGAGTAGATGGGATTACATTTAGGGTTTTCAGTGCATGTATGGATCGTGGTGAGGTGTCTGAGGATTGTCGGAATGCCTTTATAGTGCCAACGTATGAAGACAAGAGGGACAAAGGGGAATGTTTGAATTACAGATAAGTAGATTTATTGAGTGTACATGGTAAGTTGCTTGGGAAGGTTGTGATTGAGAGAGCGGTGGCATGTGCAGAGCATCACACTGTGGATGAACAATGTGTTACCAGGAGTAGTAGAGGATGTTTGGGTCTGGTGTTTGCTTCGGGGAATTTGTGTGAGAACTTCCAAGAGAAAGAGAGGGATTTATATTTGGCATTCATAGATCTGGAGAAAGAAGCATATGATAGATGTGATAGAGGTGTTTTGTTACGAATAATTGGTGTAGGGAGGAAAGCTGTTAGAAACAGAGACGTATTCAACAAAAGTGTAAGGCGTCTGTGCGAGTAGGAAGAGAGGCAGTTGAGTGGTTCAGGTGAAGTTAGCAAGGGTGCATAATGTCACCATAGCTGTTCAAGCTGTATATGGTTGGGGTGGTGAGGGAGGAGACATGTAAGGGCTTTGGGAAAAGAGGCAGGCTTGTAGTCTGTCAGGGATGGGGAAGCCAGGAAGGTGAGTCACTTATTGTTTGCTGATGACACGGTTTTGGTGGCAGATTCGGGTGCAGAATTGCAGAATTTTATTATTTGAATTTGGGAGAGAGCGTTGAAAGGATAAAGTTGAGGGTTCATGTGAACAGAAGCAAAGTTTAACAGTAGTGAGAGACAGGTTAGCTAGGAAGCGAGTTTGAATTGAGAGAACTTGGAGGAAATGAAGTGGTTTAGATCCATGGCATTGGACTTGGTGGCTAATGAAAGCATGGGAACTGTAGCGAGTCATAGGGTGGGTGAGGGGGCGAAGGCTTGAGTACACTGAGGAATATGTGGAATGATTAGATCACTATCCGTGGCAGCGAAGATGGCCGTGTTGTATGGATGCGAGACGTGGGCTCTACATGACAGAGTACGGAAGAGGGTGGATGTGCTGAAAATGAAACATGCGGTGTGAGGAGTGTTGATCTAGTAAGAAATGGTAAGGCAAGAGAGAGGTGTGGTAATAAGAAGAATATGGTTGTGAGAACTTAGGAGGGTATGCTGAAATGATTTGGGCATACAGTGAAGATGAGATGAAATAATTTGAAAAAGAGGATGTATGTGTCAGAAGCGGAGGGGTCAAGGAAGAGGGGAGACCGTATTGGAAATGGAAGGATGGTGTGAAAAAGGAAATGAGTGCTCGGAACCTGGACATGTATGAGGGTGTAAAGCGTGCACGGGATAGAGTGAATTGGGATGAAGTGGTATAAAGGGGGCGACGTGCTGTCAGTGTACCGAACCAGAGCATATACAGCGGTTAGAGGAAACCGCGACAAGGTCTCTGGGGCCTGGTTGTAGATAGGGAACTGTGGTTTCGGTGCATTACACATAACAGCTAGAGAGTGGATGTGCGCGAATGACACCATTTCTTCATCTGTTCCTGATGTTACCCAGCTAACGAGGGAAACTGTGAGTATGTCTGAAAAAAAAATATAACTCATAATCGTCATATGTGTGTGTGTGAAGTGCGTGCTGGATGTAAACACATGTAAGTGCTTTCTTTTGTTTCTTGGGGGAATCAAGGAACTCTTAAACGAACTGTTCAGTCTTTAACGTTTCTTCCTGTGTAGACAGAACACGTCACACGCCAGCATCATGGAACATTAGATGATGAGTTTTAAGTGAATATCTTGGTCACTGTGTGTAGGGGGTGGTGAAGGGGGAGTAGCAGAAGCCCTTGGACTGGAGGTGGATGATGCTGGGTGGGTGGTGATGACAGACGGAGGATCGGTGGTCGGGTGGGGTTTGGCCCGGCCAACTTGGGAGATGTCTGGGTCACCAGTAGGCCAGGGAGGACCACTGTCTTCGGGAGAGTAAAGACCCAGTCCTTTTGGGCGGCTGCAGGTATATGTGTCACGGGGAAGGGAGGGAGGGTGGCAGCGTCGTCTCCTACGCCCTTCGGCAGTGGTGAGACACGCCCCCCACCCTCTTCCCCTTCTCCTCGCCCTTCATCGTACGTGATAACGATTATCAGCGATAATTGATAACGATAAGGAGTGACAGCTTCCATGCGAGGTGGACGTTGTCTCCTAAAGAGGCGAAGACCACGGGAGACCGTGGCCAACACTCGGTGTCTCCCGCCAGGACTGACGTGTGTGTTGCCCCCAGAGCTGAGAGAACATGGGAGGGGCAGATGACAGGAGACCCGATGGCTCATCATGAGGCTTATCTGTTGTCATGATCTTAATTGTGGGAAATAACAGGGTGGCCAAGCAAGAGACACGGAGGTGAGGGTGTGGGGGAGGTTGCTGGACCGTGTGTGTCTATGTGTGTGTGTGTGTGTGTGTGTGGGAGGGGGGGAGGTTGTAGATGGGAGATTGGGTGATGTGTATGGGATGCTGTGAGGTTGTAATAGGTAACCATGGTGTGGTTGGGGTAAGGTTGTAATAGGCAACCATGGTATGGTTGGGGTAAGGTTTGAATAGGCAACCACGGTATGGTTGGAGTAAGGTTGTAATACGGAACCATGGTGTGGTTGGAGTAAGGTTGCAATAGGCAACCATGGTGTGGTAGCGGAAAGGTTACAATAGTGACCCATGGTATGGTTGTAGGAAGGTTGTATCACTGCGTCTTGGCGCGCACTGTGCTGGTCTCCACCACATACGTGTAGCCAGCCTAACTGTACTGGCGTGGCATACATTACAGTATGGGTCGGTCATCAGATATGGCCGGGAGAGCCGTCAGTGTGGTGGCCGTAGACACGGAGTGGTTAGGGTCGTGAATCAACTGGCCACGTACGTAGCTCCTTACTGGGGCCACTCGGCAACACACGGGTGGAGGGAGTGAACTGTCGGACGCAACACAAACTGAGCAACGCCAGCTGGACGTCAGCTCGCTCGTGGATGCGAGCGGCGACCACGTCCCTCTCCCTAATCCTCCGCTCATGTAGTCTACATTTGTCCGTAGAACCACACAACTGGTGTCGCAGTGGGTGTAGCCGCCGCTACGGTCAGCAACCCGCCTCTTTGAGGCGAACTGTGAGAGGGAGGGAGCGAGGGAGGGAGGTGTTCGGGCACCATGGGAGCACAGGAGGATTCTGGAGCGTAGAGAGTGGTGCAAGGTTCAGTAAAGTGGCCATGTGAACTGGAAGAGGTGGAGGGTTACATAAAGTAACCCTGGTGAACTGGAATAGGTGGAGGGTTCCATAAAGTAACCCTGGTGAACTGGAGTTTGCTTTAAGGGCCTCTTGGTATCTGGCCTTTGGTATCCGGGGACTTGACTGAACTGGAGGACATTGACGAAATTCAAGGTTTCGTATCTCAGTTCTTTGATGGATGGAGAGTCTTGAGTTAGAAAGACCTCTGTACATCAGAGGGCTTCGAACCAGAAACCCCTGGAGGGGGGGTTTCTGGATCCGCTCAGCCACGGCGAAAGAGGCAGCGCGTCCGGCACCCCACAACACGCACACCGACTGGCTGCCGAGGTCTGTGGCCCGTGGGCGGAACCACACTGAACCGTAGTGTAGACAAGTGCTGACTGATAACACACACACACACACACACACACACACACACACAAAGCCTCGCTCCATGTAATGGAATCCCTCTGTGTATGATTTTCGTTACGATTGATGTCGCCGAACGGGACACGAAAATAGCTTTTATAACAAACTAAGTAAAATAACAACATGGCCAGGTTCAGCCTCACTACCACAACAAACAAAAGGAATTTCGCCCGCACACGCCACCCTTCACCCCCCCACGCGTCTCTCATTCATAAATTCCAATCGCTTTGGTGAGAAGCATTCGTAAAACATTTATGCCTTTGGGATTTGCATGGCCGTTTGAACAGCGAGAATATATTACACACACACACACACACACACACACACGATAGAAGCCAGGGCCTGGGAGTGGCTACCCTGTGATGTGGTCTCCCCAGGTGCAACAGGTGGAACCCAGCTGACCGTTACTCGAGGCGTGTTCAAACCTCCTCCTCCTCCTCCCCGCGGGGAGCTTCGCCGACCTCTGGCAACTCAACCCAGCTGAAGACATCGTTGTATAAGTGACTGAAGTACTGCGCGACACAGCACCACACGTCGTAACTTTACGACCTACTTAATTGCTCGTAATGTTGGCTGAGGAGGTGGAACGTAAGGAGACAGATGTATAAATATGTTGATATAAATTGATGTATTGGTTACTGGCGTGGGTGCAGTGGAGAATGGCATCTTCGCGCTTGATGAAGGAGGTTTTTGATAGGAGCCGAGGGGCGGGCGGCTCTGTCTCCCCCCCAGCTTGTCTCATTAAGACTATCATAAAGGAACGAAGGGGGATCAGCTAGGGCGGTTTTCCTGTTGGCGTAGGAAGACAGTTTACCCGTGAGGGAGAGGGTTAACAAGAGGAAATAACCAGAAATATTACGTTGCTCTGGCATGGGCGTCAGGCCCTACACGGTATAATGGCCGGTCGGACAATGGTTCGTCCGTGTTCCCAATCCTCCCTCAGCCTCGTCAGTGGCGGGTTATCGCCCACTGACGACCTCACAAGAATCACCAAGTGAACGACACCTTCGCACTGACGCTCCCACGACACACACACACACACACACACACACACACACAGACACACACAGACACACACAGACACACACACACACACACACACACACACACACACACACACATGAATTCCCTTAATGCGAGCTTCTGTTCATGATCATATTTCAGTTACGTCTTCTTGTTCAAGTGAACAACAAAAGTTCTTGAGGCAGAGATCCGAGGGTCGTGTTCAGCTAAACATGAGCAGAACATGAGGCAGTGATCGCAGGATCATGCTCAGCTAAACATGAGCAGAACATGAGCCAGTGATCCGAGTGTGGAAAAAATACATGAGGGGGTTTGGGTAGGCGGAGGGCCGACGTGGGCAGGAGCCATGTGAGGAGAGGGAAGACTTTCTGAATGACTGGCTGGCCGGTGCGCTGGTGCTCTTCTTAAGGAAGCGGTCAGCTGCTGGACTATGACCACCCTCCTCCCCCTTTTGTTCTGGGCTGGGTGTTCTCCTGCCCCCACCAGGTTGGCCTGACACCTGACGACGATCGAGGAGGAGGGAGATATCTAGCCCAGTCCACCCTAGGCCCTAGAGAGATCACAACCGACCGTTATTGTAGGCTGACCTAAACTGATGTGGAGCAGGTCACACAAACAGCCTGGAGACCTATGCCTCACAGGAAGGAGGAGCGCCTGCGTAACCCTGCCTACAATACGCCTTCGGGCAACTAGTTGCGTATATTTACTTTTATTTTGCTTTGTCGCTGTCTCCCGCGTTAGCGAGGTAGCGCAAGGAATCAGACGAAAGAAATGGCCCAACCCATCGACATACACATGTATATACATACACGTCCACACACGCAAATATACATACCTATACATCTCAACGTATACATATATATACACACACAGACATATACATATATACACATGTATATAATTCATACTGTCTGCCCTTATTCATTCCCATCGCCACCCCGCCACACATGAAATAACAACCCCCTCCCCCCTCATGTGCGCGAGATAGCGCTAGGAAAAGACAACAAAGGCCACATTCGTTCACACTCAGTCTCTAGCTGTCATGTAATAATGCACCAAAACCACACCTCCCTTTCCACATACAGGCCCCACACAACTTTCTATGGTTTACCCCAGACACTTCACATGCCCTGGTTCAATTCATTAACAGCACGTCGACCCCGGTATACCATATCGTTCCAATTCACTCTATTCCTTGCACGCCTTTCACCCTCCTGCATGTTCAGGCCCCGATCACTCAAAATCTTTTTCACTCCATCTTTCCACCTCCAATTTGGTCTCCCACTTCTCCTCGTTCCCTCCATCTCTGACACATATATCCTCTTGGTCAATCTTTCCTCACTCATTCTCTCCATGTGACCAAACCATTTCAAAACACCCTCTTCTGCTCTCTCAACCACACTTTTTTTATTACCACACATCTCTCTTACCCTATTATTACTTACTCGAACAAACCATCTCACACCACATACTGTCCTCAAACATCTCATTTCCATCACATCCACCTTCCCCTGCACAACTCTATCCATAGCCCACGTCTTGCAACCATATAACATTGTAGGAACCACTATTCCTTCAAACATACCCATTTTTGCTTTCCGAGATAATGATCTCGACTTCCACACATTCTTCAACGCTCCCAGAACTTTCGCCCCCTCCCCATCCTATGATTCACTTCCGCTTCCATGGTTCCATCCGCTGCCAAATTCACTCCCAGATATCTTAAACACTTCACTTCCTCCAGCTTTTCTCCATTCAAACTTACCTCCCAATTGACTTGACCCTCAACCCTACTGTACCTTGCTCTTATTCACATTTATTCTTAACTTTCTTCTTTCACACACTTTACCAAACTCAGTCACCAGCTTCTGCAGTTTCTCACATGAATCAGCCACCAGTGCTGTATCATCAGCGAACAACAACTGACTCACTTCCCAAGCTCTCTCATCCACAACAGACTGCATACTTGCCCCTCTCTCCAAAACTCTTGCATTCACCTCCCTAACAACCCCATCCATAAACAAATTAAACAACCATGGAGACATCACACACCCCTGCCGCAAACCTACATTCACTGAGAACCAATCACTTTCCTCTCTTCCTACACGTACACATGCTTTCCATCCTCGATAAAAACTTTTCATTGCTTCTAGCAACTTTCCTCCCACACCATATATTCTTAATACCTTCCACAGAGCATCTCTATCAACTCTATCATATGCCTTCTCAAGATCCATAAATGCTACATACAAATCCATTTGCTTTTCTAAGTATTTCTCACGTACATTCTTCAAAGCAAACACCTGATCCACACATCCTCTACCACTTCTGAAACCACACTGCTCTTCCCCAATCTGATGCTCTGTACATGCCTTTACCCTCTCAGTCAATACTCTCCCATATAAATTACCAGGAATACTCAACAAACTTATATCTCTGTAATTTGAGCACTCACTCTTATCCCCTTTGTCCTTGTACGATGGCACTATGCAAGCATTCCGCCAATCCTCAGGCACCTCACCATGAATCATACATACATTAAATAACCTTACCAACCAGTCAACAATACAGTCACCCCCTTTTTAAATAAATTCCACTGCAATACATCCAAACCTGCTGCCTTGCCGGTTTTCATCTTCCGCAAAGCTTTTACTCCCTCTTCTCTGTTTACCAAATCATTTTCCCTAACCCTCTCACTTTGCACACCACCTCGACCAAAACACCCTATATCTGCCACTCTATAATCAAACACATTCAACAAACCTTCAAAATACTCACTCCATCTCCTCACATCACCACTACTTGTTATCACCTCCCCATTAGCCCTCTTCAGTGAAGTTCCCATTTGCTCCCTTGTCTTACGCACTTTATTTACCTCCTTCCAAAACATCTTTTTATTCTCCCTAAAATTTAATGATACTCTCTCACCCCAACTCTCATTTGCCCTCTTTTTTACCTCTTGCACCTTTCTCTTGACCTCCTGCCTCTTTCTTTTATACATATGCCACTCATTTGCATTTTTTCCCTACAAAAATCGTCCAAATGCCTCTCTCTTCTCTTTCACTGATAATCTTACTTCTTCATCCCACCACTCACTACCCTTTCTAATCAACCCCCCTCCACGCTTCTCATGCCACAAGCATCTTTTGCGCAAGCCATCACTGCTTCCCTAAATACATCCCATTCCTCCCCCCACTCCCCTTACCTCCTTTGTTCTCACCTTTTTTCCATTCTGTACTCAGTCTCTCCTGGTACTTCCTCACACAAGTCTCCTTCCCAAGCTCACTTACTCTCACCACTCTCTTCACCCCAACATTCTCTCTTCTTTTCTGGAAACCCCTACAAATCTTCACCTTCGCCTCCACAAGATAATGATCAGACATCCCTCCAGTTGCACCTCTCAGCACTTTAACATCCAAAAGTCTCTCTTTCGCGCGCCTATCAATTAACACGTAATCCAATAACGCTCTCTGGCCATCTCTCCTACTTACATACGTATACTTATGTATATCTCTCTTTTAAAACCAGGTATTCCCAATCACCAGTCCTTTTTCAGCACATAAATCTACAAGCTCTTCACCATTTCCATTTACAACACTGAACACCCCATGTATACCAATTATTCCCTCAACTGCCACATTACTCACCTTTGCATTCAAATCACCCATCACTATCACCCGGTCTTGTGCATCAAAACCACTAACACACTCATTCAGCTGCTCCCAAAACACTTGCCTCTCATGATCTTTCTTCTCATGCCCAGGTGCATATGCACCAATAATCACCCATCTCTCTCCATCAACTTTCAGTTTTACCCATATCAATCTAGAATTTACTTTCTTGCACTCTATCACATACTCCCACAACTCCTATTTCAGGAGTAGTGCTACTCCTTTCCTTGCTCTTGTCCTCTCACTAACCCCTGACTTTACTCCCAAGACATTCCCAAACCACTCTTTTCCTTTACCCTTGAGTTTCGTTTCACTCAGAGCCAAAACATCCAGGTTCCTTTCCTCAAACATACTACCTATCTCTCCTTTTTTCTCATCTTGGTTACATCCACACACATTTAGACACCCCAATCTGAGCCTTCGAGGAGGATGAGCACTCCCCGCGTGACTCCTTCTTCTGTTTCCCCTTTTAGAAAGTTAAAATACAAGGAGGGGAGGGTTTCTGGCCCCCCGCTCCCGTCCCCTTTAGTCGCCTTCTACGACACGTAGGGAATGCGTGGGAAGAATTCTTTCTCCCCTATTCCCAGGGATATATATATATATATATATATATATATATATATATATATATATATATATATATATATATATATATAAACGCACAACGAGAGCTTGTTCTGTGAGTTGCTGTTTGTAATAACCTGTATGATGCCATAGAGAGGGTTCGACACTCGTAAGACCCCCATATCTTGAACTCTTTCCGTCATCATACACTATTTGTCCACTGGTATTGCTCCATCTATCTCGCACCCTTATACTGTGAAGGAACTATGTGAAATCTTCTCTGAGAATATTCTTGCTTCACTCTTCGTCATGGCCTCTGCCTGTTCTGTCTATGCAACTTTTGAAGAACTGCTCACCGTTGCTATGAAGCAACTGCTTCTGGGAACGTAGAAGGCTGTGATCAGGTCACCCTACGCTCTTCTCTCTTTCATGGGGAACAAAATCTCACCGTAACTTATTTCTCTTCCATTCTCTTACCGTCTATGATGTCTTCCTCCAGACTTTCTCTATTAGTTCTATGTATTTTCATCTTTTCCCCGTGTGGTGACCAAACTCCGTCACCATGACCCAGCCATATCAGGACATGACCACTTGGCTCAGCGTAGGCGAGTTGGGTATTTGAGAACCAACGGTTCGTGTCCCTTACAGTCACCCTGAAATGGAGTTCTTGTGTTAGGTTAAGTACAATGTTGACATCCAAGTCCCTCTCACACACACACACACACACACACGCCCGCACACCCCACCCTTACCCCCCCACGCGTCTCTCATTCATAAATTCCAATCGCTTTGGTGAAAGAATTCGTAAAACATTTACCCTTTTTGGGTTTTTCATGCCTTTGAACAGCGAGAATTATTCACCACACCAACAAAAAAAAACACACATGAAGCCGGGCCGGGTGGCTCCCTGTGAGTGGTCTCCCCGGGTGAACGGGTGGAACCCGCTGACCGTTACTCGAGGCGTGTTCAAACCTCCCCTCCCCCTCCCCGCGGGGACTTCGCCGCCCTCGGCAACTCAACCCAGCGAAGACATGTTGATAATATGAGATCGCGACACAGCACCACACGTCGTAACTTTACGCCTATTAATTGCTCTAATTTGGCTGAGGGGGGGAACGTAAGGGGGAACAGATTATAAATTGTTGTAAAAATGATGTATTTGGTTACGGGCGTGGGGCAGGGAGAAGGGCATCTTCGCGTTTGATGAAGGGGTTTTTGAAAGGAGCCGGGGGGCGGGGGGCTCTGTCTCCCCCCCAGCTTGTCTCATTAAACATCAAAAGGAACAAAGGGGGTCATAGGGCGGTTTTCCCGTTGGCGAGGAAGACATTTTAACCCCTGGGGGAGAGGGTTAACAAGAGGAAAAACCAAAAATATTACGTTCTCTGGCGGGGGCGTCGGGCCCTACAGGGTAAAATGGCCGGTGGACAATGGTTCGTCCGTGTTCCCAAAACCTCCTCACCCGCAGTGGGGGGTTACGCCCACTGACGACCTCACAAGAATCCCCAAGTGAACAACCCTCGCATGACCTCCCACACACACAACCAACACCACACACACACCAGAACACACAGCCCAACACACAACCCACCACCACACCACCCAAACAACCACCACATAATTTTCCCTTTTAATGGATTTCTTTTCATGATATATTTCAGTTAGTCTTCTTGTTAAGTGAACAAAAAATTCTTGGGGCAGAGACCCGAGGGTCGTGTTCAGTAAACTGAGCAGAACATGAGGCGTGACGCAGGATCATGTCACTAAACATGAGCAAACAGAGCCATTCCGAGGTGGAAAAAATACATGAGGGGTTTTGGGTAGGGGGAGGGCCGACGGGGCAGGAGCCATGTGAGGAGAGGGAAAACTTTCTGAATGACGGCTGGCCGTGCGCGGGTGCCTTTTTAAGGAAGGGTCAGGCGGGATTTTACCCCCCCCCTCCCCCTTTTGTTCTGGGCGGTTTTCTCCGCCCCCACCGTTGGCCCTGACACCTGAGAGACGGGAGAGGGAGAATCTAGCCCACCCACCCAGGCCCTAGAGAGATCACAACCGCCCGTTTTTGTAGGCTGACCTAAACTGAGTGGAGAGGCACACAAACAGCCTGGAGACCATGCCTCACAGGAAGGAGGACGCCTGGAAACCCCTCCCTACAATACGTTTTCGGGCAATGTTGGTATATTTCTTTTATTTTGCTTTGTCGCTGTCTCCCGCGTTAGCGGGGTAGCGAAAGGGAAATCAAAAAAAAAAAGGGCCCAAACCCATCGACAAACCATTTTTAAATACATACAGTCCACACACCAAATATACATACCTAACATCTCAATATACAAATATATAAAAACCCGAATTTTAAAATATATACCAATATAACCCCTACTTCTGCCCTTATTATTACCCCACCCCGCCACACATGAAAATAAAAAACCCCCTCCCCCTCAGGCGCGGATAGCGCTAGGAAAAACAACAAAGGCCCCAAATTTGTTCCACTCAGCCTAGCTTCATTAAAATCACCAAAACCCCCCTCCCCTTTTCCCAACGGCCCCACACAACTTTCTATGGTTTTTCCCCAACCTTTACATGCCCTGGTTCAAATTTTTAACACACGTCGACCCCGGGGATACCAATCGTTCCAATTTACTCTATTCCTTGCACCCTTTACCCCCCCTGCATGTTTTGGGCCCCCCACTCAAAATCTTTTTCACTCCAATTTCCCCCCCAATTTGGGTTTCCCACTTTTCCCCGTTCCCTCCATCTCTGACACATATATCCTCTTGGTCAATCTTTCCTCATCATTTTTCCATGGGCCCAAAACCCTTTCAAAACACCCTTTTGCCTCTCCACACTTTTTTTTTTACCCAACTCCTTTTTCCCCATTATTACTTCCAACAAAACCCTCTCACACCACTATGTCCCAAACTCTCATTTCCTCACTCCACCCTTCCCCCGCACAAAAATTTTTCCATAGCCCCCGTCTTGCAACCATATAAAATTGTAGGGAACCCCTTTCCCTTTAACATACCCATTTTGCTTTCCGAGATAATGTCTCGACTTCCACACTTCTTCAAAAGCTCCCAGAATTTTCCCCCCTCCCCATCCATGATTCCTTCCGCTTCCCTTTCCTTTCCCCTGCCAAAAATTTACTCCCAATATCTTAAACATTAAATTCCTCCAGCTTTTTCCCTTCAAATTACCTCCCAAATTTTTTGACCCCCAACCCACTTTCCTTGTCTTATTCAATTTATTCTTAACTTTTTCTTTCACAATTTACCAAACTCAGTACCCTTCCGTTTCTCACTGAATCACCCCAGTGCTGTATCATCAGGAACAACAACGACTCATTTCCCCAACTCTCTCTCCCAACAGATGCATACTTCCCCCTCCCAAAACTCTTGCATTCACCTCCCTAAAAACCCCCCATCCATAAACAAATTAAACAACCATGGAACATACACCCCGCCGCAAACCTACATTCACTAAAACCCAAATCATTTTTCCTCTCTTCCTACCTACACTGCTTTCCATCCTCGATAAAAACTTTTTCATTGTTTAGCAACTTTCCCCCACACCAAATATTCTTAATCCCTTCCACAGAGCTCTCTATCAACTCTTCATATGCCTTCTCAAGTCCATAAATGCACATAAAAATTCCATTTGCTTTTTAAGTATTTCTACGACATTTTCAAAGCAAAACCCTGACCCACCTCCTCTACCACTTTAAAACACACTGCTTTTCCCCAACTGATCTCTGTACATCCTTTACCCCCATCAAATCTCCCATAAAAATTTACCAGGAATACTCAACAAACTTTATCTCTGTAATTTGAGCACCACTCTTATCCCCTTTTCCCCTTTAGATGGCACTATAAGCATTCCCCAAACCCTCACACCTCACCATGAATATAATACTTAAAAACCTTACCAACCATAACAATACAGTCCCCCCCTTTTTAAAATAAATTCCACTGCAAAAACCAAAAACCGCGCCTTGCCGGGTTTTCACTTCCGCAAAGCTTTTACCCCTTTTCTTTTTTTCCAATCTTTTTCCCCCTAACCCTCTCACTTTGCACACCACCTCGACCAAAAACCCTATATCTGCCCTCTATAATCAAACACATTCAAAAACCCTTTCAAAATACTCACCCCCATCTCCTCACATCACCACTACTTGTTATCACCCCCCCATTCCTCTTATAAAGTTCCCATTTGCTCCCTTTGTTTACGCACTTTATTTACCCCTTTCCCAAAAAACTTTTTATTCTCCCAAAAATTTAAATGATACTTCTCACCCCAACTCTCATTGCCCTCTTTTTTCCCTCTTGCCCCTTTCTCTTGACCTCTGCCCTCTTTTTTTTATACATATGCCACTCATTTGCTTTTTTTCCCTCAAAAATCGTCCAAATGCCTCTCTCTTCTCTTTCACTGATAATCTTCTTTTTTCACCCACCATCACCCCTTTTCAAATCAACCCCCCTCCACGCTTTTCATGCCACGCATTTTTTTTGGAAAGCCATCACGCTCCCTAAATACATCCCATTCCTCCCCCCCTCCCTTTTACCCCTTTGTTTCACCTTTTTCCATTCTGTACTATCTCCCTGGTACCCTCACAAAAGTCCCCTTTTCCCAAACTCATTTACTCTCCCATCTCTTCCCCAAATTCTCTCTTTTTTCTGGAAACCCCTACAAATTCTTCACCTTCGCCCCACAAGTAATAAACAGACATCCCTCCAGTTGCCCCTTTCCCACTTTAAATCCAAAAATCTCTTTTTCGCGCGCCTATCAATTAACACGTAATCCAATAACGTTTCCGGGCCCATCTTCCTACTTACATAGTATACTTTTGAAAATTCTCTTTTTTAAAAACCAGGATTCCAATCCCAGCCCTTTTTCACACATAAATTAAAAGCTCTTCACCTTTCCATTTACAACACGGAACCCCCCATGTATCCCCAATTTTTCCCCTAACTCCCAAATTCTCACCTTTGCATTAAAATCCCCCTCATTTTTCCCGGTTTGGCATCAAACCACTAACACCTCATTACTGCTCCCAAAACACTTCCTCTCATGATCTTTCTTCCTCCCCGGTGCATATACCAATAAACACCCATCTCTTCCTCAAATTTCAGTTTTTACCCCTTCCCAAACAGAAAATTTTTTTTTTCACTCTATCACATACTCCCACAAACCCCATTTTAGGAGAGTGCACTCCTTTCCTTGCTCTGTCCCCCTACTAACCCTGCTTTTCTCCCCAAAACATTCCCCAAACCCCTCTTTTTCCTTTCCCTTTAGTTTGTTTTTTTACTCAAGCCAAAACATCCGGGTTTTTTCCCCAACAAACTACCTATCTTCCTTTTTTTTTCATTTGGTTAATACACACATTTGCACCCCAATCTGAGCCTTGAGGGGGAAAGAGCATCCCCGCTGATCCTTCTTCTTTTCCCCTTTTAGAAAGTTAAAATACGGAGGGAGGGTTTTTTGGCCCCCGTCCCGTCCCCCTTTTTCGCCTTTACACACGTAGGGAAAACTGGGAAGAATTCTTTCTCCCCCTATTCCCGGGATTATATATAAAATTTTAAAATATAATATATTTTATATTATAATTTTTTATTATATAAAAACGCACAACAAGCTTGTTCTTGATTGCGTTTGTAAAACCCGTTGATGCCCCTAAGGGGGGGTTCGACACTCGTTTAACCCCCCTATTTGAAATCTTTCCGTCATCAAACACTATTTTCCACTGTATTGCTCCATTTCTCGCCCTTTCTGTGAAGGAACTATTGAAATCTTTTTGAGAATTTCTTGTTTATCTTGTCATGCCCCTGCCTTTCTGTCTATGCAATTTTGAAAACGCTCACCGTTGCTATGAAAGCAACTGCTTTGGGAACTAAAGGCTGTGATCAGGGCACCCTCGTCTTTTTCCTTTTTTGGGGGAAAAAAATCTAAACCCTAACTTTTCCTTTCATTCTTTAAGTCTATGATGTCTTCCTCCAGACTTTTCCCATTTGTTCTATTATTTTCATCTTTCCCCCTGTGGTGACCAAACTCCGTCACCCTGACCCCGCCATATCAGCATGAAACCCCTTGGCCCGTAGGCAGTTGGGTTTTGAGAACCAAAGGGTTTGTGTCCCTTACAGCACCCCGGTGGAGTTTGTGTTTGGTTAAAGTACAAATGTTTACATCCCGGTCCCCCTTTACACACCCACACACACCCCCCACCCACCAGCCATCGAGTTAATCAATGCTCTCAGGAGAGGAGAACCGGGTAAGTGGACCGCTGCCCAACCAGGATTCGAACCTATGCGGGTTTTGATTCCAGGCGAGCCTTGCATGCGAACGGTCAGTAACGATGGCCACTACACCACGGGGCCCATGTACCGTTTTGTTGTGTTGTGTGTGTTGTGTGTTGTGTTGTGTGTTTTAACAAGGAGATTACATCCACTCTTATAACATAAACGTACCTTCCCTTTATGCCCTTGATTAAACATTGTTTCTATTTGGTTTAATTTATTTTGTCTGGTGTTCTACCTCAACATCTCTCAAAGAACACCTCACTATCTATGTCATCAGCCTGTTTAATAAACTGAAATACTGTGATCAGGTCAAGTGAATACAGCTAAAGTCTATTCCTGTAACTCACCTCTCTGAATTCTAGTCTACCGGTGATCTCCTCTGGACCTTCTCTAACGTTTCTTTGTGCTTCTTACGATGCGGTGACCAATTTTGAGAAGCATGGTCTACTTTTGGCCTTATTTATAACGTGAACAGCTTGTGGATCATTTCCTTATCTGTGAAATTGAATGTCATCATGACATTTTCCAGCAACCAATCGGTGTTCTTCATTATTTTCGTGAGGTGGGACACTGGCGACAGGTTAGGGGCGATGTCGATTCTTAAGATCCTCACACACACACACACACACACACACACACACACACACACACACACACACACACAAAGTCCTGCAGCATATCTCTTGCTAAATGATAATCCTATCGAGGCCTTCTTCCACTCGCGTTGAATTTCATAACTAAGTCTCAGACCGAATTTGGGGTTTGTTAAGGTCCCCTTGTAAGATGATGCAATCTCCCTCACTTTTCACTTCTCCCATCACCTCTGCATCATCTGCAAACATATTCAGGTAGGAGTCCATACCTTCTGGCAAGCCATTTGTATACATCAAGGGTAACAGCGGCCCTTGCAGCACGCCACTGGTGATCCCCTAACATGTATCCATTGATCCTTTCCAGTAGGATAATATTATAGTTATCGAAGGAGTCTGTCTCTTATTGCCTTTGGTGACCCTGCTTATCAATCAGCCTCCCATGTGGTGCAGTCAAATGCTTTCTGGCAGTCGTGATACAAACATTTCCACCCAGCTTTCCCTTTCCTCCAAGACGGAGCTCACTCTCTCGTAGAACTGTCTAAGGTTTGCTACACATGACTGCCTTTCCCTAAACTCGACTTGTCTCTCAAATGATTTCTCCTCTGCAGAAAGTCATCCATTTGCTCTCTGATTCATTATCTTTTCCAATACGTTATAGATCACACTCGTCAAAGAAACCGGTTTGAAGATGAGCGAGTTTTCCTTGTCTCCTTTCATATAAATGTGTACGACATTTGCCACGTTCCGCTCCCTTGACACTCTGCCTCCCTCCAGCTACTTTTTGAACAGCAATTCCAGAGCGTATCTGAACACATCACCTGCAAACATGATGACATTTCACCTTGTATGGGTCAAAATCATTTTGTGTTTTGTTTGTCTTTTCTAGACGTCTCGCCGTTTTCTAAAAAAAAAAAACCACATCCCCACTTCATCATCACTGGTGATGGGGCTAGAGTGTCTTCCACTGTGGAAATCCTTTTGAGGTTTTCAGTTTCCCTACTTAAACCTGTATCGCCCCTTACATTTCCTCCTTAGAAACCCCTTAGTCTGAACAGCTTATCTGAATGTGTGTGTGTGTGTGTGTGTGTGTGTGTGTGTGTAGGCAAGTGTTTCCGTGTACATATCAATAGGTGTGTGCATACATGCATGAGTCACTGTGTGTGTGTGTGTGTGTGTGTGTGTATGTGCATGAATGTGTGCATGTGGGTGTATGTGCGCCTGTGGGTTGGTATGCACATACGTGCATGTCCGCCTGCGGGTGGGTGTGTGCATGCATGAGCGTGTGTGTGTGTGTGTGTGTGTGTGTGGGTGGAGTGAAGCCTGGACACATGAGGCAGGCGACCAGCTCATGCTGCAGAAGCCTCACTCAGACACCTGCTGGGTCAATGCACGTCTGAGGGGCCTCACTCCCTCCCTACCTCCTGAAGCCTCCCGACCCCACACACTCTCCTCACACCTCACCACTACTCGCTCTCCTCACGCCTCACCACTACTCACTCTCCTCACACCTCACTACTCACTCCCCTCACACCTCACCACTACTCACTCTCCTCACGCCTCACCACTACTCACTCTCCTCACGCCTCACCACTACTCACTCTCCTCACGCCTCACCACTACTCACTCTCCTCACACCTCACCACTACTCGCTCTCCTCACGCCTCACCACTACTCGCTCTCCTCACACCTCACCACTACTCACTCTCCTCACGCCTCACCACTACTCGCTCTCCTCACGCCTCACCACTACTCGCTCTCCTCACACCTCACCACTACTCACTCTCCTCACACCTCACCACTACTCACTCTCCTCACACCTCACCACTTCTCACTCTCCTCACACCTCACCACTACTCACTCTCCTCACACCTCACCTCTACTCACTCTCCTCACACCTCACCACAACTCACTCTCCTCACGCCTCACCACTACTCACTCTCCTCACGCCTCACCACTACTCACTCTCCTCACGCCTCACCACTACTCGCTCTCCTCACACCTCACCACTACTCACTCTCCTCACGCCTCACCACTACTCACTCTCCTCACGCCTCGCCACTACTCACTCTCCTCACGCCTCACCACTACTCACTCTCCTCACACCTCACCACTACTCACTCTCCTCACGCCTCGCCACTACTCACTCTCCTCACGCCTCACCACTACTCACTCTCCTCACGCCTCACCACTACTCACTCTCCTCACACCTCACCACAACTCACTCTCCTAAGACCTCACCACTACTCACTCTCCTCACACCTCACCATAAGTAACTGTCCTCACACCTCACCACCGCTCCCTCTCCTCATACCTCACTGTAACTCAGTGTCCTCACACCTGACCATAACTCGCTATTGATCAGAGACAACCATCACTCACCACCCTCACACTTTACCATACCTCTCTCATCATTATGAGGGATCTTGTTCCTCATAATGCCTCCCTACACACACTGTACCACAACACCACCTCCCTCCGCCGACACCACCTCCCTCCGCCGCCACCACCTCCCTCCGCCGACACCACCTCCCTCCGCCGCCACCACCTCCCTCCGCCGCCAGCGCATCTCTCCCAGGTACCGCTCTCACTCGCCTCCTCCTCCTCCACCTCCTCCTCCTCACCCCCGTCGCCCAGTGCGACCTCCGCTCCTACAGCGTCATCTCCTCCACCTCCTCCTCCTCACCCCCGTCGCCCAGTGCGACCTCCGCTCCTACAGCGTCATCTCCTCCACCTCCTCCTCACCCCCGTCGCCCAGTGCAACCTCCGCTCCTCCAGCGTCATCTCCTCCTCCTCCTCCTCCCCGTCGCCCAGTGCGACCTCCGCTCCTACAGCGTCTTTCCTCCCCCTCCTCCTCCTCCCACCCCCGCCGCCCAGTGCGACCTCCGCTCCTACACGTCATCTCCTCCTCCTCCCCCCCCCCGCCGCCCAGGCGACCTCCGCCCAAACAGCGCCCATCCCCCCTCCTCCCCCACCCCCCCTCCCCCCCAGTGCGACCTCCGCTCCTAAAAGGCTCCCCCCTCCTCCTCCCCCTCCCCCCACCCCCCCCGCCCAGTGCGACCTTCCCTCCTACAGCGTCATCTCCTCCCCCCTCACCCCCTCCCTCGCCTCCCCCACCTCACCTCTCCTCCCCCTCCTACCCTCCCTCCTCACTCTCCTCCCCTCCCCCAAACTACTCGTTTTCCTCATTTTTTTTTTTTAAAATACTTCCTCCCTCCCCCCTAACCTCCCATTTCCCCCCCCGGGCCTCGCCACTACCCAACCCCTTTTAGGGGGGCCCACCCATCCTTCCCACGCCTACCCCCTTTTTTTCCGGGGCTCCTCCCTCAGGGGCCCCCGCCACAAAACTAAACTCTCCCAAACGCCTCCCAAATACTCAAACCCCTTCCTTTTTCCAAGGGGCCTCCAACCAAAAACCACTCACCTTCCTCACCCCTGGCCATACCACCCTCCCCACACCCAACCACTTTTTCGCCTTCCCCGCCTCGGGCCCCTCCCTCACTTCCCACCCTCCCCTACCCACCCCCCCCTAACCCCTACCCACTACCGCCCTTCCCTCACGCCTTCCCCTACCCACCTCCCCACGCCTTCCCCCCACCCCCCTTCCCCCACCTTCCCCACTCCCTCCCCTTCCCCCCCACCCCTACCCATCCCGCCCTTCCCACAAAACCCAAACCCCCTCCCAACCCTGTCCCACACTCCCAACCCCACCTTCCCCCTGGCCCCCAAAACCCAAAAAACCCCCACCATATCCCCCAACACCTTCCCCCAAAAACATATCCCCTCCAACATTCCCCAACCCCCCATCCCGCCCCCCCCCACACAACCCCACCAACTGTCCCCAACCCAACCCCCCCAAAAACCCCTCCCCCCCAAAACCAAAACCCCACCAACCCCTGTCCCCACCCCAACCCCAAAAATATGTCCCAAAAAATTTCTTAACCCCAAACCAAAAAAAAAATTTGTTCCCCCCCCCCCCCAAAATACTCCCCCAAAACTTTAAACCCCCCAAAATACTCCCCCCCACCCCCTTAACCCCCCCCCCATTACCCTCCCAAATACCCCAACCCCCCCCAAAAATCCCCGCCCCCACCAACCCCCCAAACCAATCCCCCCCCCAACCCCCCCCCTACCCTCCCACACACCCCCCCCCAACCAAATTTCCCCACACCCCCCCCCCCCATACTCCCCCCCCCCAAAAACCCAACCCCCCCCCCAAAACCCCCACCCCCCCCAACCCCACCCCCCCTTCCTCCCCCCCCCCAAAAACCCCCCCCCCCAATTTCTCCCCCCCACCTCCCAACCCCAAACCCAACTGCCCCCCCACCCAACCCCCCCAACGCCCCCCCCAAAAACCCAACCCCACCAACCCCCCAAAACACCCTTAACCCCCCCCAAACCTGCCCCCCACCCAACCCCCCCCCCCTTTCCCCCCCACTCCCCCCCCCACCATACTGCTCCCACACTCCCAACCCCACCATACTGCTCCTACACCCCCAACCCCACCTACTGCTCCCACACTCTTAACCCCACCATACTGCTCCCACACCCAACCCCACCATACTGCTTCCCACACTCTAACCCCACCATACTGCTCCTACACCCCAACCCCACCATACTGCTCCCAAACACTCTTAACCCCACCATACTGCTCCCACAAACCCAACCCCACCATACTGCTCCACACTCCCAACCCCACCTACTGTTCCCACACTCTAACCCACCGTACTGCTCCCACATACCCAACCCCACCATACTGCTCCCACACCAACCCCACCATACTGCTCCCACACACCCAACCCTACCATACTGCTCCCACACTCTTAACTCCACCATACTGCTCCCACACACCTAACCTCACCATACTGCTCCCACATTCCCAACCCCACCATACTGCTCCAACAGCTCAACCCCACCATACTGCCCCTAGACACACAACCCCACCATACTACTCCCACACACCCCAACCCCACCATACTGCCCCCAGACACACAACCCCACCATACTGCCCTCACATCCCCAGCCCCACCACACTACCCCCACACCCCCAACCCCACCGTACTGCCATAACACCTCAACCCCATCATACTGCCCTCACATCCCCAACCCCACCATACTGCCTGCCCTCAATCCCCAACCCCACCATACTGCTCCCACACCCCAACCCCACTACACTACCCCCAACCCCATCGTACTGCCACAACAACTCAACCCCACCATACTACCCCCACATCCCTAACCCCACCGTACTGCACCCACACCCCAACCCCACCACACTACCCCTACACCCCAACCCCACCACACTGCCCTCACACCCCCAACCCCACCACACTGCCCTCACACCACACAAGACATCATGTCATGACCCCTGAGAATTCCCCAAACAATACGTCATCCCCACCTCTCCCTTCCTCCCAACCGACCAGCTCCCGAACCGACCAGCTCCCAAACCGACCAGCTCCCGAACCGACCAGCTCCCATACCGACCAGCTCCCAAACCGACCAGCTCCCAGACCGACCAGCTCCTCCGCCACCAGAACGTGGGGAGACATCAAACTCCCCAAGGGTCCAAAACCCATTTCCATTTGGTCACCACCACTGTGGCTCCCCCACACCTGAACTCCCCACCCGTCATCTTCCCACCTGTCACCCGTCTGCGGACGGTTCCCGTACAACCGAGGCTTCGCACACCGCAAACACAACACCCGAGCAACAGTCGAACGTCCATCTTCCATCCATCAACCCTCAGCCATCATCCACTCACCTCGCTGTCTTCTCCACCATGCACCACTCTCGCCAGACCAACTCCACACTGGACAAAATCGCTTGCTTCGTTGGAAAGGTCACCACTAGGGGGTAGACAGTGGGAACTACCCACTGAGCAGCTTCGCGAGCGACTGTCTACCTAGTGGTTACCTCTCCACTGTAGCATCGGACCAGTCCACACTTCTGACACCACACACCTCCAAACTTGCAGAAGTAGCCAATAAATTACATGGCAGTGGGAAATTCACCCACTAGACGTTCTCTCCACTTGCAGAAGTCGTCAATGATTACATCGCAGTGGGAAATTCACCCACTAGACGTTCTCTCCACTTGCAGAAGTCGTCAATGATTACATCACAGTGGGAAATTCACCCACTAGACGTTCTCCCCACTTGCACAAGTAGCCAATGATTACATCACAGTGGGAAATTCACCCACTAGACGTTCTCCCTTCAGACTACTTCCCCACTGCGTACCTACCCAGTGAACGGACAGCCCTATCTCTCCCTCTGGAAAATTGTGTGTGTGGACAACTCCTTCAAGATCCCTCAAACGATCCAATCCACTCACTCCTCCTGCATTTACCTTCCTCCACATCCCATCCAAACAAAAAATAAAAAAAGAAATTAAACATCCACTGCATCATAACACAACCTTATCATAGACCCATCACACGAAAGAGAAGCAGAGGCAAGGACATAAAGAGGAAAAGATAAAAGAGGAACCGTTTTTGAGGAGAGGAACACGAGAAACTAAGAGTTCCAAAACTCAAGAGGTGTAAGGAAAGAAACAGACGTCGCATATGCACACCGATGAGTTACCAGAGGCCGAACAGTAATGGAGACACAGGAGCTTGTCTTGTAGTATGTGATGTAGCTGATGATGGAGGCACACACACAAGCACAGAGTTTTCTCGGGAGCAGAAACAGAAATGCTGATGATGGAGGCACACACAAGCACAGAGGTTTCTCGGGAGCAGAAACAGAAATGATATCTATAGAGAAGGGCCACGTAAAGCAACAGTGAGGTTTGTAGAATGTGGAATTTCCAATTTCTTAGAGGCAAAACTGTACAAGAGGTGGAATTTTCAAGACAGATCAGATGTTATGGAGGTGTTAAGTATGTTTATTATGCTAGCTGGTGCAATTATAAGGCCACCGAAGGCTTTAGGAAACTCAAAGTACTTTTAGAAGGGCAAAATAGGAAGGAACTAGGCTTCAGGGGCGTGAACATTTACTAGGTTAGGTCTAATCCTTAACAATTCCTGAATTCATAGAAATATTTTTTTCTTTTCTTTTGATAAGGCAAGACGCAGATCGAGCGAGAGTCGGTGAAACAGATTTGAGAACTGGGGGGCGTGCAGCGTTGGGTCATGTAGTGGAAAAAAAAGAAAAACGAAGTTATTGGTAATGTAAAAAAGAGCGTAGAGGGCAGAGAGGAACCCAGAGGAAAGCCGCTGTTGATGGAGGAGGAGGAGGAGGAGGAGGAGAAACTGAGCCATCGCTAGTTAGAAGACAGAAGAGCCAGAGAGGAGGTTAGGTATCAGGGGAAAAAAGTTCGAGAAAAGAGAAATGAGGATCGCTTGTAGCTCAGACCGTCCAGTGCTGCACCGTGTCAAAGGCTTTCACGATGGTAGGGGCTACGACACAGGATGGATACCCTAGGGTCCTCTGAGAGAGGATGACCAGACGCTGCTAAACACACAGACTAAGACATAACGTACCTTACCCTCGTCATGTGGGTCATTATATCAACAGAGAGGATATCGCCCTGTCAAAACCAGACTGATAATGAGTAGCGAGATTCACGATTTTCAGAAAAAAAAAAAAGAAACGGGAGTTGAGGAGAGATTCAAAGACATATGGGACCGTAAAAGTCCGAACAATAGGACGCTGTTTTGAAGAAGGTCAGAATAGTCACCCCTCCTCCAGCAGAGGCTGCACCAGTGCAGTGTTTTCGTGAAGAAAGAAGTGTTTTGCTATCTTGGGAACGGCGAAACAGACTGGCAATCTCGAGTGCAAGTTATGAGGAAAACATCTTTATCATCCAAAGATGTATGCCATACGATGGTTGTGTCCGGAGAGAAAAGTGGCTTTTGGAATGAACACACACAAAAAAAAAAAAGAATTGGGAGGGGCATATACGGGGCGATGGAGAGAACGGTGGGCATTCCATTCCAGAGGAAATTGTTTGGAGGAGGAGGAGGAGGAGGAGAAGGAGGTGCGGCGAGTAAAGACAGGTTTACAAGCGTGTGGTTAGATGACCCAACTTGAAGGGGTAGGGAGGTGGTGCGAAGTTATGGATCCTTCGCCAGAAGACAAGGGATAGGATCAAGTTGAGACAGTTGAGAACGTAGCTATGATAGTCTGTAGCTGCTGATCTGCTCTGCATGTCAAAGTATGGGAGAGGTTGCGAACAAGACACCATTCCCATTTCACCTTCTGATCATTCGTGAGGGAGGATATAGGCAACCATTCCCAGTCGGTCATACGGTCAAGTCTCGGTAGGTCAAAGAAACTCAGTTGGAGACCAGCTTGATGTGTCACCCTTCTATGGTAGGAATCCAGAGATTCTGAGAATCTTATGAAGGTTGTGGCGTTAGGAGAACACGAGAAGAACAAGAACAAAAAAAAGAAGAAGAAATGTGGTTTAGAAAACAGTTAGTCAGATGACGTCAACTATGGAGATTCAGGTCCCCCCTCCCGCCCTCTCCCCAGTGTACAACCGCCAAGAACCCCCCCCCCCCCGGCACTTTCGCAGTGGATAGCATCAAACACCTCCCCTAGTACCTCCCAAGTGGATAACGTCAGACGCCTTCCCACTGGACAACCTCAGACACCTTCCCAGTGGACAACTTCAGACACCTTCCCAGTGGACAACCTCAGACACCTTCCCAGTGGACAACTTCAGACACCTTCCCAGTGGACAACCTCAGACACCTTCCCAGTGGACAACCTCAGACACCTTCCTAGTGGACAACCTCAGACACCTTCCCAGTGGACAACCTCAGACACCTTCCTAGTGGACAACCTCAGACACCTTCCTAGTGGACAACCTCAGACACCTTCCCAGTGGACAACCTCAGACACCTTCCCAGTGGACAACCTCAGACACCTTCCCAGTGGACAACCTCAGACACCTTCCCAGTGGACAACCTCAGACACCTTCCCAGTGGACAACCTCAGACACCTTCCCAGTGGACAACCTCAGACACCTTCCCAGTGGACAACCTCAGACACCTTCCCAGTGGACAACCTCAGACACCTTCCTAGTGGACAACCTCAGACACCTTCCCAGTGGACAACCTCAGACACCTTCCCAGTGGACAACCTCAGACACCTTCCCAGTGGACAACCTCAGACACCTTCCCAGTGGACAACCTCAGACACTTCCTTAGTGGACAACCTCAGACACCTTCCCAGTGGACAACCTCAGACACCTTCCCAGTGGACAACTTCAGACACCTTCCCAGTGGACAACCTCAGACACTTCCTTAGTGGACAACCTCAGACACCTTCCCAGTGGACAACCTCAGACACCTTCCCAGTGGACAACCTCAGACACCTTCCCAGTGGACAACCTCAGACACCTTCCCAGTGGACAACCTCAGACGCCTTCCCAGTGGACAACCTCAGACACCTTCCCAGTGGACAACTTCAGACACCTTCCCAGTGGACAACTTCAGACACCTTCCCAGTGGACAACCTCAGACACTTCCTTAGTGGACAACCTCAGACACCTTCCCAGTGGACAACCTCAGACACCTTCCCAGTGGACAACCTCAGACACCTTCCCAGTGGACAACCTCAGACACCTTCCCAGTGGACAACCTCAGACACCTTCCCAGTGGACAACCTCAGACACTTCCTTAGTGGACAACCTCAGACACCTTCCCAGTGGACAACCCCAGACACCTTCCCAGTGGACAACCTCAGACACCTTCCCAGTGGACAACCTCAGACACTTTCCCAGTGGACAACCTCAGACACCTTCCCAGTGGACAACCTCAGACACCTTCCCAGTGGACAACCCCAGACACCTTCCCAGTGGACAACCTCAGACACCTTCCCAGTGGACAACCTCGGGCTCCTCCCCAGTGGATAATCCCAACCCAAAGACAGTTCGGGCGAAACGAGCGCCACTCCAGTGGCAATCCTACCCCCCCCCCCCTTCTCGTCACCTCCCCAGTAGCGTACCCCAGCCACACACACACACACACACACACACACACACACTTCGCAAGTGACCGACTTGCCTCACCAAGCACCTCCGCGAAGACCTTCGCTTATAGACACCCTCAGCGCTACATGGTCCCTGATGACATCCCCAGTGGATGACCAGAACTAGGTGCCTCCCCAGTGGACGTGTTCCTCCCAGGGACAATACAATATCACAATATCTGTTCCACAAAAGCTAAACGTAAATGTTGTGTGATTCAAAATTCATCATTCCTTGTGAACAGCAATTTTCATCTAGTTTCGCCCAAGTATGAGAAAATCGCTCACCCTCCACCGAGGCTCATCCTCTTCCTCCTCTCTATTGACCAGAGTGGACTCAGATCTCCTGGCATCGTCACTACACCTCTCTTCCATCATCACTTTTCCTGTCCCGTGTGGTGTTCGAACCCCGCTCCCCGCTCTACATGTATCATATCCACTACTGCTCTCGTGTGCGGACTGCGTGTGCGTCCCTGCCACCAAGGCCTGGACCCACAGCACGCGTCTTACTGCTGCTTCTCATAGTTTCCATGTGGTGGCTGACCACACGAGGATTGGTCGTTGTGACTCCTCCTCCTCCTCGAACAGTGAGATTGTGAAATTCACTTCTTTGCTCGTCCTTCTCCACTCCACATAGCACTTCTACCTTCAAGAATTAGGTCGACAGACACTCGAGGATTTCTGATCTATTCATTATGTCACCTTCTTATTTTTCTTATCCATTTTCCATAGAAATGGCCATGACTGGGGAGTATTTTGGCCCCGTGTTGTGTCGGACACAAAGGAATACAAAAGATTCCTCCCTAGTGGATAACTTCTCCAGTGGACACCTAACAGTTCGATAGATTTGATGCCATTTCTTTAGTGGACACTTTTTCCCTAGTAGTTACCCTGAACCAGACTCCTACCTACCCAGAGATCACCCCCAGCCAGAGACACGCCCCTTCATTACCACCTCTTCCAAATGACCCATCCTGTGTAGACCACCGCAGCCACTCACCTCCTGAAGGAGGGCCTCAACATGCTCCTTCGTGAGTGGGGGAACGTGAGCCACACATACCTTAACCCAGGTCATGACTGTGTGGTATATCAATACTGTGCCTCTTCTGTCATCACATAGCTACTGTATGCAGGTCGCATCCCTAGTCTCCTTGTGTTTTAACGAGAGTCAGGTTTGCGTTGGAGACCAGCGTTCTCTTCTTCGTCGTCTCTGTAGTGGACTGAAGTGAGCGGTGACGGAAAAGAACGAGTGTGAGCAGAAAGAACTGGTGGTCGACTGAGTGTGCGTGAGGTTGGAGGGGGTCGGGGTGGGACGCAGGACGCGCTCATGGCATGTGATGCGCGCTTTGACGAAGAGAGAGAGAGAGAGAGAGAGAGAGAGAGAGAGAGAGAGAGAGAGAGAGAGAGAGAGAGAGAGAGAGACGTCCTAGCCAAGGGAGGCCCTTCAGGGACTTGGCTAGTTAAGTGCTAAGCAAGACGTGAGAATGAAAGAAAACGAGACAGTCCTCAAGTCCTCTGCACTGGATGAAGCTTAAGGTGCGAGGATGACGAGGCTGGGTGACAAGCATTACTTTCCAAGGACTTTGAAGAGATGTGGAGGAGAACGTTAACTTCCTTCGTGACAGGGACGATTTATTTACACATTTAACTGTGCTTCTTGCCAGTAGGAGCAGGTATAGGAGGAGACTATCAATCAGGAGCAAGGTATATGTTTAACATTGTCGAGGATATGGAATTGAGCGTTTGTATGGAGTGCAGACGTTGTATACGTACGTAAGACAGTCATGGTTTCAGGTAGAGTGGAAGAGATCCCTGGCGGAGGTATAGAGCTCTCATTAAGATGCTTAATGACAACATGGGAAGGCTGTGTTGGCAGGACTGATGGCTGTGGACGATGTAGAATATGCAGGGTTAAGAAAAGGATGAGCTACGTACGAAATGGTGAGGGAAGGGAGGGAACTGTGGCATACAGCAAGGAGCCCTGTGGGTGTCATAGAAGCCTGCTACGGTACGGTCGTATCTGAGGCAAGTCAGAAGGGTATGGTTAAGCCAGGTCCGACGTGAGCGAATCGAAACAGGTATCAAGCAGGTGAGACATGGTAAGACCCAGTGCATCAGACGCCACTCAAGTCGTAGACCGAAGGAGTGTGGCCACCAGGTGGGGTTTCTGTCACGTCAGGGGGAGGTCAGATACGGTGCAGGTCAGGGGTTACTTTAAGGTTTACGAAGGAGACTGAAAAGAAATCATTTCCGTCTCGAGTTCCTCATTCATTTGCCGTGCAGCATTGCGCTACTTCACACCAACACCAGAGCTGTGGCTGCAATATAGAATGTAAGCAAGAGAGACGAAATGGATGTCTGACCACCTCCCACTTTGGTCATGAGACGCGCACTTCTCTCGCACATGTCAGCTCTCCCCAAGCTGAACACCTCCCTCCCCTTCTTCACCCACCTCCTCAGCTCCTCACCACCGTCCACACTGCACTCACAATCTCTCCTGACATCTCCTCACCCAAGCTTGTTTTACGAACTCACTCGCTTTCACAGCGCCCCCTTCTCTTCCCACCTACGTCATTTTCTCTTTTCCTAAATACTCTACCCGCTTTTTCACCCTCATCTCCCGTGCCTTCTCTCTCTCTCTCTCTCTCTCTCTCTCTCTCTCTCTCTCTCTCTCTCTCTCTCTCTCTCTCTCTGCGTGGTGCTCTGTCAGTGCCCTTAACCCCAGTCATCTGATATGCCTGTAGCAGTGATGGGTAAGGAGCAGCCATCTCGCTTACTATCCCATGTCTGTTTACATAGATTATGAGTGAGGCAGTTTTTTTTTCACCTGGATGAGACAACCTCGTCACAGACCATCAGCTTTCCTGTTCGCTGGCCATGTTACCCTCCCTGGTGACCCACCACACACCCCACTGCTGACCCACCCCCACGCCCACTGTCCTCCTCCCCACGGGGGACTACCACGAACCAGGGACTTGCCCAGGGAAGGACAGACTTCACCTGGGGAGTAATTTTCCTTCAGCCAGGAATTCATCGTCTTTTACCACAAGGCGAGATATCAGAGGCGTCCGATACCACTGAAGGTATTGGATCACATGGAAACATGTATATGTATATATACCACGAGTAGGATTCGAACCCTGGGAGGGGCGTCAGGCTGCCTCGGCCAATAAGACATAGCCACCAGTAGGCGGTTGGTTCTATGTCTCACTCTTAGCTGGGTGAGTACGACATAAAGTATGATCTATCGCGGTGTTCGAACCCCACCCGAGGTGTGTGTATCCATATGTTTCTCGATAGATACTGAGTGATGTGAGGCAAGTGATACAGATGGGTTGGTCGGCCACATGCGTTCTGTACACAGACATGACACAGCTCAGGGATTGGTCTGTGCAACAGGGTCATGCGCAGCGCTCTGGATGTGGTCATAGATTGACCTTCAACTCGTGAAGGTGTTAAGAGCCTTATATGTGGTTCACAGCCATAATGGCATCGAACCCTAGCAGTTGAGAAGCCTATAGCCTAAATAACCAGCCAGCCAAAAAGGAGCTATATCTATCTATCTATCTATCTATCTATCTATCTGTCTGTCTATCCATCGATTGATCGATCTACCTATTCACACAGACGAGCTAGGGACCATATATTCAGTAATCAGACACACAAAAACCTTGGGTTGGTAGAGGATGTGTGGATCAGGTGTTTGCTTTGAAGAATGTATGTGAGGAATACTTAGAAAAGCAAATGGATTTGTATGTAGCATTTATGGATCTGGAGAAGGCATATGGTAGAGTTGATAGAGATGCTCTGTGGAAGGTATTAAGAATATATGGTGTGGGAGGCAAGTTGTTAGAAGCAGTGAAAGGTTTTATCGAAGATGTAAGGCATGTGTACGAGTAGGAAGAGAGGAAAGTGATTGGTTCTCAGTGAATGTTGGTTTGCGGCAGGGGTGCGTGATGTCCCCATGGTTGTTTAATTTGTTTATGGATGGGGTTGTTAGGGAGGTAAATGCAAGAGTTTTGGAAAGAGGGGCAAGTATGCAGTCTTTTGTGGATGAGAGGGCTTGGGAAGTGAGTCAGCTGGTGGCTGATTCATGTGAGAAACTGCAGAAGCTGGTGACTGAGTTTGGTAAAGCGTGTGAAAGAAGAAAGCTGAGAGTAAATGTAAATAAGAGCAAGGTTATTAGGTACAGTAGGGTTGTGGGTCAAGTCATTTGGGAGGTAAGTTTGAATGGAGAAAAACTGGAGGAAGTGAAGTGTCTTAGATATCTGGGAATGGATTTGACAACGGATGGAACCATGGAAGCGGAAGAGAGTCACAGGGTGGGGGAGGGGGTGAAGGTTCTGGGAGCGCTGAAGAATGTGTGGAAGGCGAGAACATTATCTCGGAAAGCAAAAATGGGCATGTTTGCGAGGTATGGGCTATAGATAGGGTTGTGCGGAGGAGGGTGGAGGTGTTGGAAATGAGACGTTTGAGAACAATATGTGGTATGAGGTAGTTTGATCGAGTAAGTAATGAAATGGTAAGAGAGATGTGTGATAATAAAAAGAGTGTGGTTGAGAGAGCAGAAGAGGGTGTATTGAAATGGTTTGGTCACATGGAGAGAATGAGTAAGGAAAGATTGACAAAGGACATATGTGTCAGAGGTGTAAGGAACGAGAAGTGGGAGACCAAATTGGAGGTGGAAATATGGAGTGAAAAAGATTTTGAGCGATCGGGGCCTGAACATGCAGAAGGGTGAAAGGCGTGCAAGGAATAAAGTGAATTGGAACGATGTGGTATACCGGGGTCGACGTGCTGTCAATGGATTGAACCAGTCATGTGAAGCGTCTGGGGTAAACCATGGAAAGTTTGTGGGGCCTGGATGTGGAAAGGGAGCTGTGATTTCGGTGCATTATTACATGACAGCTAGAGACTGAGTGTGAACGAATGAGGCCTTTGTTGTCTTTTCCTAGCGCTACCTCGCGCACATGCGGGGGGAGGGGGTTGTCATTTCATGTGTGGCGAGGTAGCGACGCGAATGAATGAAGGCATCAAGTATGAATTATGTACATGTGTATATATGTATATGTCTGTGTATGTATGTACATATATGTATACGTATGAATATGTACGTATACACATGTGTATGTATGTACATATATGTATGCGTATGAATATGTACGTGTATGTATACACATGTGTATGTGGGTGGGTTGGGCCATTCTTTCGTCTGTTTCCTTGCACTACCTCGCTGACGCGGGAGACAGCGACAAAGTATGATATATATATATATATATATATATATATATATATATATATATATATATATATATATATATAAGTATGATATATATATATATATATATATATATATATATATATATGAACACAGTGCATATGAACGCGCACCTTCATAGAATATACAAACCTCCAACAGCCAGGATCGAACCCGGGACCCCTCTGCAACAGGCGGGAACGCTACCGCGAGGCTATGATCGCCCCTAATAGGGAAATAACTATTCGAATACTATGTACTCGAATACCTTTCGTCTCATGTTGGTAATTATAGGGGCGATCATAGCCTAGCGGTAGCGCTCCCGCCTGTTGCACAGAGGTACCGGGTTCGATACTGGCTGTTGGAGATTTGTATATCATATCTATCTATATATATATATATATATATGTATATATATATATATATATATATATATATATATATATATATATATATATATATATATATATAGGCCAGTTACGGATGGCGCTATATATATATGGGACAAGACAACGAAGACCACATCACACGCCTCGCCACTGTAGACCACAGGGGTCCGGCCGGGAGCAGGTGGGCCAAACACCACCCCAGCCTCCCTTTCTGGCCTCACTACTGGAGGAGCGTGAGGCCCCCAGCAGCGCCAGGGTGCCTCCGGGCGGAGAAAGTTGTATTGCGCCGTTGACGTGGTGTCGGTGGAGGGAGAGGGAGAGAGAGGAGGTCAGCAGGAGTTGTGAGGCGGGAGGAGGAGAGGTGGTCGGTCGGTGGATGGAGCGAGGTGTAAGGAAAGGCCCAGACATGGAAGGGAGGAGGGGGTCGCCATGGTCTGCCCTCCAGATGATCTTGAAACAAGGTTTGCCTCGCAAGTGTAGGAAGGGGAGGCTCAGCCCTCCATGACGGGGTATAGGGGAGGCTCAGCCCTCCATGATGGGGTATAGGGGAGGCTCAGCCCTCCATGATGGGGTATAGGAGAGGCTCAGCCCTCCATGATGGGGTATATGGGTGGCTCAGCCCTCCATGATGGGGTATATGGGAGGCTCAGCCCTCCATGATGGGGTATAGGGGAGGCTCAGCCCTCCCTGGGTCTTGGTGGATGATTAGTTCAGCCTATGAGGCAGTGGTGAGGGGCTAGCCTGGCCTCCACATGAGAGTGAGAGGCTAGTCTGGCCTTCACATGAGAGTGAGGGGCTAGCCTGGCCTCCACATGAGAGAGGGGCTAGTCTGGCCTCCACATGACAGTGAGGGGCTAGTCTGGCCTCCACATGAGAGTGAGGGGCTAGCCTGGCCTCCACATGAGAGTGTGGAGCTAGCCTGGCCTCCACATGACAGTGAGGGGCTAGCCTGGCCTCCACATGAGTGAGGAGCTAGCCTGGCCTCCACATGACAGTGTGGAGCTAGCCTGGCCTCCACATGACAGTGTGGAGCTAGCCTGGCATCCACATGAGAGTGTGGAGCTAGCCTGGCCTCCACGTGACAGCGAAGGGCTAGCCTGGCCTCCACATGAGAGTGTGGAGCTAGCCTGGCCTCCACGTGACAGCGAGGGGCTAGCCTGGCCTCCAGATGAGAGTGTGGAGCTAGCCTGGCCTCCACGTGACAGCGAGGGGCTAGCCTGGCCTCCAGATGAGAGTGTGGAGCTAGCCTGGCCTCCACATGAGAGTGTGGAGCTAGCCTGGCCTCCACGTGACAGCGAGGGGCTAGCCTGGCCTCCACATGAGAGTGTGGAGCTAGCCTGGCCTCCACGTGACAGCGAGGGGCTAGCCTGGTCTCCAGATGAGAGTGTGGAGCTAGCCTGGCCTCCACATGAGAGTGTGGAGCTAGCCTGGCCTCCACATGAGAGTGTGGAGCTAGCCTGGCCTCCACATGAGAGTGAGGGGCTAGCCTGGCCTCCAGATGAGAGTGTGGAGCTAGCCTGGCCTCCACATGACAGTGAGGGACTATCCTGGCCTCCACATGACAGGAGCTATCCTGGCCTCCACATGACAGTGAGGGGCTAGCCTGGCCTCCACATGACAGGGGCTAGCCTGGCCTCCAGATTTTAAACAGTCGTAGTCCTCAAATCTGTCTTAATTATTACTCACTCAGGCACTAAGATAATTTGACTGGAACATCAAGGTAATCAGACTATGCCAGATAATCATAGTAAGATGGAGACCATCTAAGAACTCTGAGGTCTTCTCACCCCACTAGGCTGTTGTGGTTGGCTTTTCAAGAGGATCAGACACAAAAATGTTGTCACACAGGTTTGTCGGAGGTTAAGAAGAGAAAAAAAAAGAGCTGTCGACCTGCCACATTGGCCTTACAAAAAAAAGAGAGAGAGAGAGAGAAAAGAAAATGCCTCCCTCGGCTAGAAATCTCTGGTGTCGTCAACTATTACATCCCCAGACGTCTGCATTCCAGACATTTTTCTCACTGTAACAGAAAACGGACTTCTTTTTTGTTCAAAGAAAACGTACAATTTAGAGGGGAAACTATACACGATAGTTCAATTTTCTAATCTTATTTATATATGTTACTTTTTTGCATCCAGGGTGTTGGAGAAAGACTTTTTGAGAGTGGTAAAGAATTCTCTTTAGTTATAAGTTAAGTATTATGGGGAAAATGTCTCAGTTGAGCATAATGTTTATTTGATTTTATAGTTCTATACCGTAATTATGTTTGCAGTATTAAAACTTTGGATGCTAAGTGATGGGTGAAGGTTTACACGACCTCTGGTGACGCGGGCTAATAACAGTAAAAGAAATTAGAATTAGAATTAGGTGAAGAAATATTGCACTGCTTAATATATCTAAAATTCACGACAATACTCCGATGGTAAAGGTAAAAATATGACTGTACAAAATCAAACTTTGAAAGTAAGAATTGTATTCCTGTTCCTCATTATGAGTTATGTTGGCGAAGCTGCAGTAGATTATGAGTTGGCGAAGCTGCAGTAGATTATGAGTTATGTTGGCGAAGTTGCAGTAGATTATGAGTTATGTTGGCGAAGCTTCAGTAGATTATGAGTTGGCGAAGCTGCAGTAGATTATGAGTTATGTTGGCGAAGTTGCAGTAGATTATGAGTTATGTTGGCGAAGCTGCAGTAGATTATGAGTTAAGTTGGCGAAGTTGCAGTAGATTATGAGTTATGTTGGCGAAGCTGCAGTAGATTATGAGTTAAGTTGGCGAAGTTGCAGTAGATTATGAGTTATGTTGGCGAAGCTGCAGTAGATTATGAGTTATGTTGGCGAAGCTGCAGTAGATTATGAGTTATGTTGGCGAAGCTGCAGTAGATTATGAGTTATGTTGGCGAAGCTGCATATGTATGTATATATGTATGTACGTATGTGTATGTTTATATATAAGCATGTATATATATGAGTACTTATATGTATACGTACGCGCCTGAATCATATGTATATCCAGGGCATATGAACAGACTTATAAACGTACACACATGTATATTTTACAGGTATTCATACCACTTACATAACAGCTTTGACCTCATACATATAACACATGACACCACACAACTCACACGCGAATCTTTCCACCAAACCTTAGCTGTTCCTGCGGTGAGCGCTACGTGCTAGCCCGCCGAGCCTCAGGGCCAAAATCTCTTCGTAAATATGTTGTTAAAGTTCGAATCCCTTCGTTGTATGATTGGTTGATGTAAGAATATTTGGGAAGTCGGTGTAATATGTGTTATAAATTCATGTTTATTGATGTATGACAGTAGGTTTTACTAACGGTGAGGGAGGGAGGAGGGAGGTTAGGTAGATGTGAGGGAGGGAGGGAGGCAGGTTAGGTAAATGTGAGGGAGGGAGGTTAGGTGAATGTGAGGGAGGGAGGGAGGGAGGTTAGGTAGATGTGAGGGAGGGAGAGAGGGAGGTTAGGTAAATGTGAGGGAGGGAGGTTAGGTAAATGTGAGGGAGGGAGGGAGGGAGGTTAGGTAGATGTGAGGGAGGGAGGGAGGTTAGGTAAATGTGAGGGAGGAGGGAGGTTAGGTAAATGTGAGGGAGGGAGGTTAGGTAAATGTGAGGGAGGAGGGAGGTTAGGTAAATGTGAGGGAGGGAGGTTAGGTAAATGTGAGGGAGGGAGGGAGGGAGGTTAGGTAGATGTGAGGGAGGGAGGGAGGTTAGGTAGATGTGAGGGAGGGAGGTTAGGTAAATGTGAGGGAGGGAGGGAGGGAGGTTAGGTAGATGTGAGGGAGGGAGGGAGGTTAGGTAGATGTGAGGGAGGGAGGAGTGTACACACCACGAGACCAGCACTGCAGGAGTGTGCACACCACGAGACCAGCACTGCAGGAGTGTACACACCACGAGACCAGCACTGCAGGAGTGTACACACCACGAGACCAGCACTGCAGGAGTGTACACACCACGAGACCAGCACTGCAGGAGTGTACACACCACGAGACCAGCACTGCAGGAGTGTACACACCACGAGACCAGCACTGCAGGAGTGTACACACCACGAGACCAGCACTGCAGGAGTGTACACACCACGAGACCAGCACTGCAGGAGTGTACACACCACGAGACCAGCACTGCAGGAGTGTACACACCACGAGACCAGCACTGCAGGAGTGTACACACCACGAGACCAGCACTGCAGGAGTGTACACACCACGAGACCAGCACTGCAGGAGTGTACACACCACGAGACCAGCACTGCAGGAGTGTACACACCACGAGACCAGCGAGAGAGAGAGAGAGAGAGAGAGAGAGAGAGAGAGAGAGAGAGAGAGAGAAGAGAGAGAGAGAGAGAGGTGGTCCTCCACCAGATGGTTGTTAGGTTGACGCTGAGGTGGTCGAGATAAGATGTAACATCGCATTCGTATGGTCGTCTCACACTCTCACTATCATCAACATGGCTTTGACGACTGAATTTGAATTCGTGATTATTGTATACTTGCTGAACCTGTCACAATAGTATTGACCCTCTTGTTCTTAGGGACATTGTTCGTAAAGAAGGAAAAAAAATGGTTAATTATAGCTAGTTAGTTCATTACTTACGGGTGATATTGCGTCCTATTATGTCTGATAATCATCACTGGTTGTTATCCCTCGTTTCTCGTGCCTTTATGTGTAACATGTATCACCTGGTGTGCATTACGAGTCATCTGTAACATACGGGGGTATGGAGGAGACACGGGCCATGGCGCAGTCACACGGGCACCACACAACACCTCACTTCAGTGTGCCAAGCGTCCGTCTGTCTTCCGCCGTGTTGACGGGAGGCAGCAAGATGGATGTCGCTGCTGGTCACACCGTCCGTGATGGTCTGGCTCCCCAGTTTAATTTGCGCCAGTGTCCCCAGCAGGTTCATTGTGCATTTCCATGCTCATCCTGTGAGCGGTAGCGCAAAAGGGATTACAGAGGAGGGTCACAAAGGGTTTTATTCCGACCCTCACAGTGGGTTGATGTTATATAAGATGTTACAGTTCGTACATCAGTACATAAATGCATAGTTTCATATGGTAACTTTTACCCACTCGATGCAAAAAGTGGATACAAACTTATGATTTCAGTTATCTTGTTGTTAACAATAAGGTGTTGTGGCATATTTTGCTTGGTTTGTTTAGATTCATCACTAAAAGGTTTTATTTTTCCACATTCTAAGACATAGTGTTCTAGTTTGTGTCCAAATCTTTGAACACAAACTTTACAATTCATACAGTTAACATCTCTAGTTAGGGCCAAAGCGCCAATAAGTACCCATAGGCTAGCCTTAGTCTGGCAGTTACAACATTATGTAATATGCTGATCATATTACTTTTTCCATATATATATGTTTACTTTACACATCTCACTCTGATGGAATATGTTCTCACGCTTATCTGAACTCGTCTTCGTGCTTCAAAGAGGTCAATTAGCTCCTTTCTATTTGCAGTTTTGAGGGTTCTAATTGATAACCCAACGTTGTTTTCAACATCACCTTGACCAAGTGCAAGTTTGGCTAAAGCATCAGCTTCGTCATCTGTCTTAGCTTCAGAGACCAGCATGTTACACTCTGGTCTCGGGATGTTGAGAGCAAGCAGTGATATCTACCTGCTCAAGGGCGATAAAGATAGCGAACAATTCAGTTTGTAGAAGAGATACTCAGTTGTTTGTGATAACATGTTTCTCTAACCTATTACCATCGGGTTAGACCACAATGGCAGCATTGCCTCCCCTCCCAGTGGCAGAGTCGCGAAAACCATCTGTATAGATGGACTAAGCTGTGTTATTTCGGTCTGGAGTTTCTGTATATGTTCACGAGCATTATGGTCTTAGCTAAGTGTTGAAGGTGAAGATTAGAAGCAGGTAATGCTGCTGCTTCCTAATTTTATACAAATTATGTACACCAAACATTGTCATATGGTTGGCTGTTATTTGGATCCATTTACAGTCACTCGTGCCATGATGGCATATATGGTTTAACAGCTCCTTAGAGACAACACTATTTGAATCACCACGCACAAGTTTCAGTCCAAACATCCAAGTATGATTCTTAAGTCTTCGTTTCCCATTTTCTCAAGTCTGTCGACATGCTGTTGTATAGGACCAAAACTGGAGCGTGGTAATCTAATCATTAGAGGCCTAATATAAGCTAAGTACATTATTTTCAACAATTCTGATATTTGCACACTAGCTGCAGTACATGGGACTGAGACACCAAGATATATCACGGAGGAGACATAGTCAATCGGGTTTCCACCATCAACTTAGATAGTTCGTTCCTGCCGTTTCCAATTCGTATATTGAAGACCTTAGTTCTATCTGCAGATATGATGAAACCAAGGCTTTCACAAGCTATGTGTATGAAGTTAAGAATAGTTTGTATTTCACGATATGTTTTGGTATGTACAAGAATGTCATTAGCACAACTAATAGTGACATTTCTGGGACACTGTGGAATCGATTTCAGCAAAACATTGGTTAGTACAGTGAACATAGTGGGAGCTAAGTACTCCACCTTGAAGAGTGTCAAGTACCATGTCTTTGACTTCACTTTTGCAGCCTTGAAACAACAGGGCTGACTTTCGATTAGAGAGATAACCGAGTATCCAATTCAAAAGCCGGCCAGCTTTATCCATTTTTACTAAGCCATATAAGATAACTTGCCAATTAGCAGTATCAAATGCAGCTTTTAGGTCAAGAGAAGTGGTGTGCTTATGCCTTCTGTCCCCGGGAGCTGTGGAGAAAGTAATGATAAAGTTGTATACACTTTTGCCGTGTTTGCCAGGGAGATGGGGGGCGAAATTCATCAGGTTAATTGTGTTCAGGTATTGGTACAATTAAGCTTGAATAATGGATTACCAGGTACACATCTTAGCAGTCTAGTGATACCATCCTCCCAAAGGGGCAATGTCCTTTGCCTTTGATTACAGCTGCATCAACCTCAGACTTGGTGAATGGCACATCGCATTCATCGCGTCGCGTGTATAGCACGAACCGGGTAAGATCTTCTCTTTCTTTGAATTTGTGGTACACAACATCCCTAGCCTTCTGTAGTGGGTTGGGATGAGATACTGGTTTATTTTTCTTTCCAGGGATTCTGTTAATGCCCTTCCAGGCTTGGCTTATAGGTGTGTGTTGATTCAGTCCACTGACACACTGTTCCCAGTCAATGTCTTGAGTTCAGTCATTCGTTCGTTCGCTTCTGCAAGAAATACTTGAAATAAGTTTAGCATTTTGGGTGTTCGAAGTTGTCTATAATCATTACCTATTTCCCTAACTATAAATTTGAGCTATTTCAGCTCGGGGTCATTATAGCACTGAAGTGGCCTATGATGTGGTGCACATTCTTCCGGCTCTCTCAAGTTACCTCAACTTGCTTAAAGAAATTGTTTATAGATGTGTCAGGATTGACATGAAAAGCTTGTACAGTTGTTGGTTCATAATCTTTGTATGTGTCAGTCAGAGATACAATATATCTGAACCTATTTTGCTATTCTTGCTTCACTGGTGATCCTTTTTCTATTCACTCCAACACCGGTTAAGTTGACATTGCCTGTATGTCCTCGAACGTTCGTGTGGTGTCGGTAAGCCTCTGAAACCACCGTCAGAACAACTGGCACTTCTTCCTGGGGTTCATGGGGCTGTCCGGGGAGCAGTTGAAGGCCTGGGCGAACTCTGGGAAGTTCTGGAGTGGCCCCAGGATGCGGTAGTAGCTCGGGGAGTGCGGGTCGGACCTAAGGATGAACTTGATGCTGACGGACGAGTGTCTGGTGCACCACAGCTGGGGGACACGATGCAGTTAGTCTTGACCACTACATACACTCTCTCTCTCTCTCTCTCTCTCTCTCTCTCTCTCTCTCTCTCTCTCTCTCTCTCTCTCTCTCTCTCTCTCAAGTGTCATCATACATAAGAAACCAGAAAATTATCAACCACGTTGAGAGCATTGGCATATCATGAAGTAATGACTGATTGATTTCCCAAAGAGTGGATGAAGATAAACAAAAAAAATATCGAGTGAATTTCGAAGCTCTTCACGAGCAGATTTGAGGGAACGGTACTTGTGAACCAACTCTGGAAGGCTGGTAGAAATGGAACTTATTGTCCAGAAAGAAAGAAGAGAAAGTCTTAGGATGACAGACGCATGACAAGAAATTATTAGATAAAGAACATCTTGAGCTTGAAAACATCTATACAGAGCCAGAGTGATCAGATCAGCAAGAACGCAACAGAAGAGAAAGTTTCTTTTTTAAATCAATATACTGTTTCCCGCCTAGAGAGAGATAGCGCAAGGAACAGATTAAAACAGCTTTATTTGTTCACATCCACTCCTTAGCCAAAGATCCGCAAACCTACCCGTGGCTTCCCCTGACTACTTCATAGGCCCTGGTTTAGTCTATATAGAGCACGTTTCCTCTCATATACGATATCGTTCCAGTTCACTATATCCCAGGCACACCTCTCACCCTCTTGCAAGTTCAGGTCCTGATAACTCAAAGTCTCTTCCATTTCATCATTACCATTACTTTCCCTTGCCTTCTTGCACACCTCTTATTTCTGGTGAATAAATCCTCTTAGTCATTCGCTCTTCACTCATCTTCTCCTTTTGTCCAATCCGTATCACCACACAACAGTCTCTCTTACACCTTTGTTGCTTCAACTTTTTAACTCGGCCCTCACCACATATTGTCCTCATTAGTCCACTTCCAGCACATCCACCCTCGTCCGTTGTATCTAGGGCTTAGGACTCGCAACCAAAGAAAGCTGAGATTAATGTACCGTCATGCATGACCATCTTAGCCCTTACAGACAACTTCTCTTTCCATGCACTCCTAAATGAACCAATGGCCTTCGTCTTCCCCTCACCCACCCTATGGCTCACTTCAGTTTCCACAGTTTCTTCCGTTGCATTGCCACTTCCTTTAGGTTCTATATACTCTCCCACACAAATCAACCGAGTTTCTCATCTGCTTAACTCCATATCTATATTCACAGTAACTCTGAACGTCCTCCTTTCAAACACTCTTCCAAACTCATGTACCAGCTTCTGCAGTTTCTCACTCGAGTATCCCATCAGAGCCGTGTTATCTGCAAACAGCAAGCGACTAACCTCCCAGGCCCACCCACATCTCACATCCGCAGCAAGCTGTAGACGTTCCGTCCCTGATGCGACAGACATCAGAGTAGAAGTAATCGAAACATAACTTTGGGGAGAGAGATTTAGTAAAAGACGGGATGTAGGACTCGTTCCCACCTTAGATAACCTCTGCTATGCGTTCAGCACAGCACGAGGCATCCCGGGAAGAGAGATAGCGCTTATCCCAGAGAGAGTCAGAAAAGTACCCTCGTAGGGATGACTGCTGGAGTCTCCCAAAGTGGGAAAATGGTGGAGAATTGAGGGTGGGTGTGCCTTAGTTAGAAGTGATAAAAGTTAAAAAAGAAAAAGAGGTCGAGTGTGTTGGATAAGTGGTCGTGAAGGTCGGGAACTTGTGTTAGATGTTTGATCATCTGTTCCACATCGTTAACGAGGGAAAAAGAAGTGGCCTCTGCTCCACCGGGATCATCCTCACCTACCCTTGTGGTGGACAGTGAAATCCCCTACAAAGTGGATTTCAGCAAGTGGATGTGAAGACCGCAATGTATCATGACTGTGAGTCACATAGTTCAGGAACTGTACTTAGTTTGAGGAAGCTGGGGAGGAGAGAGATGCATACGATACATTACAGCAAAGTTACCGACGATGGAGATATATTTTGAGCAGGTTGGCATCAAAGTTTGGAGAATGAAGATGCAGGACGAGGGCAAGTAGGAGTTTGTATGTTACTGTAGACTCAAACACCATCCTTGGAGAGGGAACGGTGGTATGGAGACTGAAGTGCGAGAACTGATACTGTACAGGGGAAGCAGCCTCGGACAGCTGGGTTATCAGACAATCAGGGGGTGAGGTGGAGAGATGGTGTTCTACAGAGGGAAGGTTAGAGGTGAGGCCTCGATTGTTGCAAGAATGAATACAGAAAGAGCTAGGTCTAGGAGCTGTGTCCGGGAGAATGAAGGAGGTTCCAGTCGCTTGATCTCGACTGAGAGGGGCCCCTGGGAACCAACCAGCCTACCTCGACAGGTGGTGCAGTTCCCACTCAGCCTTTGGGAAACTGGTACAAGTTCTACGATCATGACTTTGTACTCATGTAAAAAGGGAAGGCTGGAGAGGGGAGTGAAGAGTGTGTATTATGCGTTGTCAAATGTTGTTACAGATGGAGAGTGTGTGAGGTTGTGTGCTAAATGTAAGTAACTCTCTGCCTAACCTCTTGTTTCTAGTAGAGTTAAGAACAAGACGACGAATAACCCAGTCATGGACCATCAGGTCTTTTTTCTTTTCATATTGGAGGCTCCATATTGGAGGTTAATGAGAGAAAAAAGAGACAAGGAAAAGCATTTACACTTTATGAAGTCTTTTAGAATGTGGCAGATCATAGTTATTAGGAACGCCATGTAAAGGTAGGGAGTTCCAAAGCTTTGAGGTGTAGGGAAGGAAACGGTTATCAAAACGGCCCACCCTTGAGTTACCAACGGCCACACAGTAATCATGTGAGGCAACAGCTTGTCGAGTATTACGTTATCAGTCCTTCTCATATACTGCCTCTCCCTTCCCACACACCTCCCTCCCTCCTCTCTCTCCTCCCTCCCTCCCTCCCTCCCTCCCTCCCTCTCACCTTGCCATAGCTGATAAAGAAGAGCTGGTCATGGGTGTAGTGTTGCAAACCCGGCAAGCTCCATTGGCCACCGCCCTTCGCCTTATACGCCAGCCACGCCACCCGCATCCCTGTGGAGGGAGACCGTGATGCTGAGGGCGGTTGTGAGAGGGCTTCTGAGGGGCTGTCTAGGGACACAAGGGTTGTGAGGGGGCTGTCCAGGGACGTGAGGGTTGTGTGGGTGGGCTGTCCAGGGACACGAAAGTGAAAGTTGTGATGGGTTGTCTAGGAAGACGAAGGGTGGTACGGGGTTGTCTCTGGCCTCATGGGCTGTGAGAAGACAACCAAAGAGAAAAGAATGGGGTAGGGGTAGAGGAGCTGTCCAGGGACACAAGGGACTGTAAGAGGCATATTGCCCATACAGAAGACATACTGGGCTTGCTGAGGGCATTTTGTCCATACAGAAGACATACTGGGCTTGCTGAGGGCATATTGCCCATACAGAAGACTTACTGGGCTTGCTGAGGGTATATTGTCCTTACAGAAGACATACTGGGCTTGCTAAGGGCATATTGCCCATACAGAAGACATACTGGGCTTGCTGAGGGCATATTGCCCATACAGAAGACATACTGGGCTTGCTGAGGGCATATTGCCCATACAGAAGACATACTGAGCTTGCTGAGGGCATATTGCCCATACAGAAGACATACTGGGCTTGCTGAGAGCATTTTGCCCATACAGAAGACATACTGGGCTTGCTTCTGTATGGGCAATATGCTAAGGGCATATTGTCCATACAGAAGACATACTGGGCTTGCTGAGGGCATATTGCCCATACAGAAGACACACTGGGCTTGCTGAGGGCATATTGCCCATACAGAAGACATACTGGGCTTGCTGAGGGCATATTGCCCATACAGAAGACATACTGGGCTTGCTGAGGGCATATTGCCCATACAGAAGACATACTGGGCTTGCTGAGGGCATATTGCCCATACAGAAGACATACTGGGCTTGCTTCTGTATGGGCAATATGCTAAGGGCATATTGTCCATACAGAAGACATACTGGGCTTGCTGAGGGCATATTGCCCATACAGAAGACATACTGGGCTTGCTGAGGGCATATTGCCCATACAGAAGACATACTGAGCTTGCTGAGGGCATATTGCCCATACAGAAGACATACTGGGCTTGCTGAGGGCATATTGCCCATACAGAAGACATACTGGGCTTGCTGAGGGCATATTGCCCATACAGAAGACACACTGGGCTTGCTGAGGGCATATTGCCCATACAGAAGACACACTGGGCTTGCTGAGGGCATATTGCCCATACAGAAGACATACTGGGCTTGCTGAGGGCATATTGCCCATACAGAAGACATAATGGGCTTGCTGAGGGCATATTGCCCATACAGAAGACATACTGGGCTTGCTGAGGGCATATTGCCCATACAGAAGACATACTGGGCTTGCTGAGGGCATATTGCCCATACAGAAGACATACTGGGCTTGCTGAGGGCATATTGCCCATACAGAAGACATACTGGGCTTGCTGAGGGCATATTGCCCATACAGAAGACACACTGGGCTTGCTGAGGGAATATTGCCCATACAGAAGACACACTGGGCTTGCTGAGGGCATATTGCCCATACAGAAGACATACTGGGCTTGCTGAGGGCATATTGCCCATACAGAAGACATACTGGGCTTGCTGAGGGCATATTGCCCATACAGGAGACATACTGGGCTTGCTTCTGTATGGGCAATATGCTAAGGGCATATTGTCCATACAGAAGACATACTGGGCTTGCTGAGGGCATATTGCCCACACAGAAGACATACTGGGCACAGGTGAGGATGACATGACCTGGTGTCCAGCCACCACAACACACCAGCACCCGCCACCCAGGTGGGCGGCTTGCTGAACTACCACCACCCAGGTGGGCGGCCTGCTGAACTACCACCACCCAGGTGGGCGGCCTGCTGAACTACCACCACCCAGGTGGGCGGCTTGCTGAACTACCACCACCCAGGTGGGCGGCCTGCTGAACTACCACCACCCAGGTGGGCGGCCTGCTGAACTACCACCACCCAGGTGGGCGGCTTGCTGAACTACCACCACCCAGGTGGGCGGCCTGCCGAACTACCACCACCCAGGTGGGAGGCCTGCTGAACTACCACCACCCAGGTGGGCGGGAGAGAGTGGAGACCAATTTACCAGTCAAAAGTTAGGCTCACACACTACCACCACCATTACCACCATTACCACCACTACCACGATTACCACTACCACCATTACCACCACCACCACTACTACCATTACCACGATTACCACTACCACCATTACCACCACTACCACCACCACAACCACCTTATCACCACCACCACTACCACCATTACCACCACCACCACTACCACCACCACTACCACTACCACCACTACTACCACCATTACCACCACCACCATTACCACCACCACCATTACCACCACCACCATTACCACCATTACCATCACTACCGCTACCACCATTACCACCACTACCACCACCACCACTACCACCACCACTACCACCATTACCACAACCACCATTACCACCAATACCATCACTACCGCTACCACCATTACCACCATTACCACCACCACCATTACCACCACCACCATTACCACCACCACCATTACCACCACCACCACTACCACCATTACCACCACCACCATTACCACCATTACCATCACTACCGCTACCACCATTACCACCACCACCATTACCACCATTACCATCACTACCGCTACCACCATTACCACCACTACCACCACCACCACTACCACCACCACTACCACCATTACCACCACCACCATTACCACCAATACCATCACTACCGCTACCACCATTACCACCACTACCATTACCACCAACGCCACTACTACCACTACTACCACCACCACCACTATCACCACTACCACCACCACTACCATTACCACCACTACAACCACCACCACCACCACCATTACCATTACCACCACCACTACCTTTACCACCACTACCACCACTACCACCACTACCCCCACCACTACCACCACCACCACCATTACCACCACCACCACTACCACCACCATTACCACCACTACCACCATTACCACCACTACCACCATTACCACCACCACCACCATTACCACCACCATTACCACCACTACCACCACTACCCCCACCACTACCACCACCACCACCACCATTACCACCACCACTACCACCACTACCACCACTACCCCCACCACTACCACCACCACCACCATTACCACCACCACCACCACCACCATTACCACCACCATTACCACCACTACCACCACTACCACCACTACCCCACCACTACCACCACCACCACCATTACCACCACCACCACCACCACCATTACCACCACCACTACCACCACTACCACCACCATTACCACCATCACTACCACCACCACTACAACCATTACCACTACCACCACTACCACCATTACCACACAAGTACACAAGGCTTCACGTAACACTACACAAGTACACAAGGCTTCACGTAACACTACACAAGTACACAAGGCTTCACGTAACACTACACAAGTACACAAGTCTCCACGTAACACCAATCAAGTAAACAAGGCTCCACGTAACACCACACAAATACACAAGGCTCCACGTAACACCAATCAAGTAAACAAGGCTCCACGTAACACCAAGCAAGTAAACAAGACTCCACGTAACACCAATCAAGTAAACAAGGCTCCACGTAACACCAAGCAAGTAAACAAGACTCCACGTAACAGCAAGCATGTAAACAAGGCTCCACGTAACACCAAGCAAGTAAACAAGACTCCACGTAACACCAAGCAAGTAAACAAGACTCCACGTAACACCAAGCAAGTAAACAAGACTCCACATAACGCCAAGCAAGTAAACAAGACTCCACATAACACCAAGCACGTAAACAAGGCCCAACGTAACACCAAACAAGTAAACAAGACTCCACGTAACACCAAACAAGTAAACAAGACTCCACGTAACACCAAGCAAGTAAACAAGACTCCACATAACACCAAGCAAGTAAACAAGGCTCCTCGTAACACCAAACAAGTAAACAAGCCTCCACGTAACACCAAGCAAGTAAAGAAGGCTCCACATAACACCAAACAAGTAAACAAGGCTCCACGTAACACCAAACTAGTAAACAAGGTCCAACGTAACACCAAACAAGTAAACAAGCCTCCACGTAACACCAAGCAAGTAAACAAGGTCCAACGTAACACCAAACAGGTAAACAAGCCTCCACGTAACACCAAACAAGTAAAGAAGACTCCAAGTAACACCAAACAAGTAAACAATTCTCCACGTAACACAAAGCAAACGAGCAAGTCAGCCCACACGCCACTAAACAAGCCACTTGCCACCCAGCAATCTGCCACTTACCACCATTATCTGCTATATTCTCCCCCAGGGTGGTCAGGCCATTGACCTGTGAAGGGAGAAATCAAACTTGGAAAAAAGATGGCCTTTTAAATGGCGAGTTTGTTGACCTAAAAGGCCTTCACGAAAACTTGAGGGCTCGAAAAGTTTTGTGTACGTCAGGCGCTGGGTGGCGGACGACGGTGCTGGAAGGGAAGGCTCTAGTGATCTAGATTTAACTAGATGGTTCTTGTACTAGAAATGAGTTGGATGCGATTTCAGAACTTAGCTGATCCTTTGCTAGAACCCACAGTCTATGGTGCTAGAACCCACAGTCTGTGGTGCTAGAACCCACAGTCTGTGGTGCTAGAACCCACAGTCTGTGGTGCTAGAACCCATAGTCTGTGGTGCTAGAACCCACAACCTGTGGTGCTAGAACCCACAGTCTATGGTGCTAGAACCCATAGTCTGTGGTGCTAGAACCCACAGTCTATGGTTCTACAGCCCACAGTCTGTGGTGCTAGAACCCACAGTCTATGGTGCTAGAACCCACAGTCTGTGGTGCTAGAACCCACAGTCTGTGGTGCTAGAACCCACAACCTGTGGTGCTAGAACCCACAGTCTGTGGTGCTAGAACCCACAGTCTGTGGTGCTAGAACCCACAACCTGTGGTGCTAGAACCCACAGTCTATGGTGCTAGAACCCACAGTCTGTGGTGCTAGAACCCACAGTCTATGGTTCTACAGCCCACAGTCTGTGGTGCTAGAACCCACAGTCTATGGTGCTAGAACCCACAGTCTGTGGTGCTAGAACCCACAGTCTGTGGTGCTAGGACCCTCTTCCTGTGGTGCTAGAACCCACAGTCTGTGGTGCTAGAACCCACAGTCTGTGGTGCTAGAACCCACAACCTGTGGTGCTAGAACCCACAGTCTGTGGTGCTAGAACCCACAACCTGTGGTGTTAGAACCCACAACCTGTGGTGCTAGAACCCACAGTCTGTGGTGCTAGAACCCACAGTCTGTGGTGCTAGAACCCACAACCTGTGGTGCTAGAACCCACAGTCTGTGGTGCTAGAACCCACAGTCTGTGGTGCTAGAACCCACAACCTGTGGTGCTAGAACCCACAGTCTATGGTGCTAGAACCCACAGTCTGTGGTGCTAGAACCCACAGTCTATGGTTCTACAGCCCACAGTCTGTGGTGCTAGAACCCACAGTCTATGGTGCTAGAACCCACAGTCTGTGGTGCTAGAACCCACAGTCTGTGGTGCTAGGACCCTCTACCTGTGGTGCTAGAACCCACAGTCTGTGGTGCTAGAACCCACAGTCTGTGGTGCTAGAACCCACAACCTGTGGTGCTAGAACCCACAGTCTGTGGTGCTAGAACCCACAACCTGTGGTGTTAGAACCCACAACCTGTGGTGCTAGAACCCACAGTCTGTGGTGCTAGAACCCACAGTCTGTGGTGCTAGAACCCACAACCTGTGGTGCTTGAGCCCATAGTCTGTGGTTCTACGGCCCACTGTCTGTGGTGCCAGAACCCCACTGTCTGTGGTTCTGTGCCCCAGTTGAAAAGGTAAATAAAAAGAAAATGTTTTAAAAGAGAGAAAACGTAGTACATGGGGGGGACTAATGTGAACTCCTTTGGTGCTCGTAGACCCCGACTCTTGAAAAGTGGAAAGATTATAAGGCGGGAAGATGAAAGGAGGCGGCATTGTAACGGTCAATTCTCGTATGGTTCGTCTCCACACGAGAATTAGGCGAAGAGACAGCCAGTCGTGTGCCTCAGGTCCAGGGCTCAGAGGTTGGAGTAGGAGCAGTGGCCGAAGTAATATCTGTACAATAACGTAAAGAAATTAGCAACATCACATGACATGGGACGAATCGAGAAAGAGCGAGTAGCTGAAGGGTTGATAAGGAGGGAAACCTTCCATATTGCTGTGGCTAAGTGAGAGGTAGGGGGCAGATATGCCACTTAGATTTGCAAAGTTCTGCGTCTTTGAGGTGAATGAGATCCTTGCTGATTTGGAAAGGTCAGATGACCTTAACAAAACTACCAGCTTTTTGGGAGGCGGATTTTCATGATGTTCATTATATAGGACTCCTTTGAATGGAGTGACAATATGGTTATACCCAACATGTTTGTGTTTCTGCAAAGATGAATTGTACTTTCCTGAAATGTTTAAAAGCAGAGAATGAGTGACATTTGGAAAAAGAAATTTCAAGGAGAAACTGCGTTTTTGCACAGGTGAATTTGATCAGTTTAGTACAACTTCGTTCGGAGATGCTCCATAGATCTGAACTACGGGAAGAAATGTTCAGTGCGAGAAAAAGAACGAGAGACGGAGTGAACATGGAATGGAAAGCGAGCTGAAGAATCATCGGCATAGGAGTAAATAGAATCTAAGACTGAAGATAGAATAATGTTTATGAAGAGAAGTAATGGTATAGGCGATAAGACACCACCTTGAGGGACACCAGTGTTGACAGATAGAGAAAAGTTGCACTATCGATGAGTAACGCGATGGAATGACAAGAAAAGGAACAAAGGAAGAGAAAAAGCTAAAGGACTGACGGGTTTTTAGGGAAAGCTGATGCTACTCCCTGTCGAGTGCTTTAGATTCATCAGAATCAAAAGGGAAGGAAGACCAGAGATGACTCACAACACAGATGAGATCATCAATACTGTAAAAGCTGTATTGGTGATATGAAAAAACGGTAATGAGATTACAAGAGCATGAGGTTCTTTTTGTAGGCTCAAACACACACACACACACACACACACACACACACACACACACACACACACACACACACACGCACACACATCGTAGCGAAAATTGCATCTTAAGATGTGGTCGTGAAGAGAACAATTGTGTGTTAGGGAGGAGGGAGGAGATCAGGTGAGGGAGCCGATCGAGCAAAAGGAAATCTTTTTTTCAGTCTCTCTCTCTCTCTCTCTCTCTCTCTCTCTCTCTCTCTCTCTCTCTCTCTCTCTCTCTCTCTCTCTCTCTCTCTCTCTCTGCGCCCCCTACCTTCCACTCCCGGCCCTCCCGCTGCTCGGGGAGGATCAGATGGGTGGCGTCGTAGTCGGAGTACTGGTCCGTGAAGCACTGCGTCTTGTTGTGGAAGGCGGCCAGCGTCTGGTTCGTCCACCAGCGTCTCAGGTTGCCCCGCCAGTCCCGCTGACGCCCTTGGGGGGGCACGGCGATGAAGGGAGGAGGAAAAAAGGGGGTTAGCAAAGACAGAGGAGATAAAAGGGAAGATCTTCATCTTCGTATGCGTCATGAGAGGTGAGCGAGCGAGCGGGGGGCGTCATCACTACTCACCGTAGTTGTCGAAGCCGTGCATGATTTCGTGTCCGATGGCTGACCCCAGTGTGCCGTAGATCACAGGCCTGAGGGACGTGAGGTGAGATATTGTTATCAGAGGTCATAGGTTATCAGAGGTCACGGGTTATCATAGGTCACTGGTTATCAGAGGTCACGGGTTATCATAGGTCACTGGTTATCATAGGTCACGGGTTATCATAGGTCACTGGTTATCAGAGGTCAAGGGTCATCGTAGGTCAAAGGTCACAGGTTGTCACAGGTTATCATAGGTCATAGGTTATCATAGGTCATAGGTTATCATAGGTCACAGGTTATCAAAGGTCACGGGTATCAGAGGTCACAGTTTTCAGAGGTCACAGGTGATCATAGGTCACAGGATATCATAGATCACGGGTTATCAGAGGTCACGGGTTATGATTGGTCACTGGTTATCATCGTTCACAGGTTATCGTCGGTCAGAGGTTATCAGAGGTCACATGTTATCAGAGGTCAGAGGTTATCAGAGGTCACAGGTTATCATAGATAACGCAAGGATAGCTGTCCATGGTTGAGGCTACGACTGAGTTATCGTGGTTGAGTGAGGTTAGCTCAACTGCTATCTTAAGTCAGGCAAGGTCAGCTGTTATCTTAAGTCAGGCAAGGTCAGCTGTTATCTTAAGTCAGGCAAGGTCAATTGCTATCTTAAGCCAGGCAAGGTCAGCTGTTATCTTAAGTCAGGTAAGGTCAGCTGCTATCTTTAGTCAGGCAAGGTCAACTGCAATCTTAAGTCAGGCAAGGTCAACTGCTATCTTAAGTCAGGAAAGGTCAACTGCTATCTTAAGTCAGGCAAGGTCAGCTGTTATCTTAAGTCAGGCAAGGTCAACTGCTATCTTAAGTCAGGATAGGTCAGCTGTTCTCTTAAGTCAGGTAAGGTCAACTGCTGCCTAGGATCAGGGAAGGTCATTCGCTATCTCGTTTTGGGCAAGGTCAAATACTATCTTTGGTAAGGCCATGTCGTGTGTTATTTCAGGTCACACGAGGTCATCTGCTATCTTTGGTCATGTAAGATCAAGTGTTGGGTCAGGCAAGGTCAAATGCCCCCTGGGCTAAGCAAGGTCATCTGTCATTTAAGGTCAGGATGTCAGGTGGCGCTATCGTTTAGGTGACACCGTTGTAGCTAGGTGCATGTGTGTGTGTGTGTGTGTGTGTGTGTGTGTGTGTGTGTGTGTGTGTGTGTGTGTGTGTGTGTGTGTGTGTGTGAGGGAAGCACCTAGGTGAGTGAAGCACCAGAATAGCAGAGATATTAAAGTGAATGAGTGGGTGAGGCACCTAGGTGAAGGTGGCCACCTGCAGGAGGGAGCACCACGGTGGGTGAGGCACCTAGGTGAAGGTGGCCACCTGCAGGAGGAAGGCCCACGGTGCGTGAGGCACCTAGGTGAAGGTGGCCACCTGCAGGAGGAAGGCCCACGATGGGTGAGGCACCTAGGTGAAGGTGGCCACCTGCAGGAGGAAGGCCCACGGTGGGTGAGGCGCCTAAGTGAAGGTGGCCACCTGCAGGAGGAAGCACCACGGTGGGTGAGGCACCTAGGTGAAGGTGGCCACCTGCAGGAGGAAGCACTACGATGGGTGAGGCACCTAGGTGAAGGTGGCCACCTGCAGGAGGAAGGCCCACTATGGGTGAGGCACCTAGGTGAAGGTGGCCACCTGCAGGAGGAAGGCCCACTATGGGTGAGGCACCTAGGTGAAGGTGGCCACCTGCAGGAGGAAGCACCACGATGGGTGAGGCACCTAGGTGAAGGTGGCCACCTGCAGGAGGAAGCACCACGGTGGGTGAGGCACCTAGGTGAAGGTGGCCACCTGCAGTAGGAAGGCCCACGATGGATGAGGCACCTAGGTGAAGGTGGCCACTTGCAGGAGGAAGGCCCACGATGGGTGAAGCACCTAGGTGAAGATGGCCACCTGCAGGAGGAAGGCCCACTATGGGTGAGGCACCTAGGTGAAGGTGGCCACCTGCAGGAGGAAGGCCCACTATGGGTGAGGCACCTAGGTGAAGGTGGCCACCTGCAGGAGGGAGCACCACGGTGGGTGAGGCACCTAGGTGAAGGTGGCCACCTGCAGGAGGAAGCACCACAGTGGTTTAGGCACTTAGGTGAAGGTGGCCACCTGCGGGAGGGTGGGCTGGGTGAGGCACCTAGGTGAAGGTGGCCACCTGCGGGAGGGTGGGCTGGTTGAGGCACCTAGGTGAAGGTGGCCACCTGCGGGAGGGTGGGCTGGGTGAGGCACCTAGGTGAAGGTGGCCACCTGTGGGATGGTGGGCTGGGTGAGGCACCTAGGTGAAGGTGGCCACCTGCGAGAGGGTGGGCTAGGTGAGGCACCTAGGTGAAGGTGGCCACCTGCGGGAGGGTGGGCTGGGCGAGGCACCTAGGTGAAGGTGGGCACCTGCGGGAGGGTGGGCTGGGCGAGGCACCTAGGTGAAGGTGGGCACCTGCGGGAGGGTGGGCTGGGCGAGGCACCTAGGTGAAGGTGGGCACCTGCGGGAGGGTGGGCTGGGCGAGGCACCTAGGTGAAGGTGGGCACCTGCGGGAGGGTGGGCTGGGTGAGGCACCTACGTGAGATCCTGGTTGTAGGAGACTGGTGGCTGCAACATGCCCACAGGAATCACTGAAGAAGAGAAAATCACTGTCAGGTGGATAGCAGTGCCCTCCCCTGCGCTGGGTCACCCAGGTGGGCGCAGTGACTCGCACGTCACTGTCCGGTGCCCGACAGTGACCAGCACAAGACCTACACAGGCAATACGACACCGTGGCACTTGACACACAACAGTGACACTTGACACACAACAGTGACACTTGACACACAACGCACAACAGTGACACTTGACACATACCAGACACAGGTATGACACACCAGTGACACTTGACACATACCAGCCACAGATATGACACACCAGTGACACTTGACACATACCAGACACAGATATGACACACCAGTGACACTGGAGTGCATGTTTACAGTGGATTCCACTGGGAAGTGTGTAATAAGACCACAACACTGGAGAATGTGTTATAAGACCACAACACTGGAGAATGTGTTATAAGACCACAACACTGGAGAATGTGTTATAAGACCACAACACTGGAGAATGTGTTATAAGACCACAACACTGGAGAATGTGTTATAAGACCACAACACTGGAGAATGTGTTATAAGACCACAACACTGGAGGATGTGTTATAAGACCACAACACTGGAGGATGTGTTATAAGACCACAACACTGGAGGATGTGTTATAAGACCACAACACTGGAGAATGTGTTATAAGACCACAACACTGGAGAGTGTGTTGTAAGATCACAACACTGGAGAGTGTGTTGTATGATCACAACACTGGAGAGTATGTTGTATGATCACAAAACTGGAGATGTGTTGTATGATCACAACACTGGAGAGTGTGTTGTATGATCACTGCACTGGAGAGTGTGTCATATGATCACAACACTGGAGAGTGTGTCGTATGATCACAACACTGGAGAGTGTGTCGTATGATCACAACACTGGAGAGTGTGTCGTATGATCACAACACTGGAGAGTGTGTCGTATGATCACAACACTGGAGAGTGTGTCGTATGATCACAACACTGGAGAGTGTGTCGTATGATCACAACACTGGAGAATGTGTTGTATGATCACAACACTGGAGAATGTGTTATATCACAAAACGGGGTGACATACAGTTGTAAGACTGTGTTACAAGACCACAACATAGCAGAGGGTGTTGTAAGGTTGCCACACTACTTCGTAGTAAGGTCACAATAGTGAAGTGTTGTTAAGTCAAAACAGTAGAGAGGGTGCTGTAAAGTCACAACACTGGAGGGTGTTGTGATGTTAGAACACCAGAAAGCGTGTTGTGTCGTTTGAACACTGGACAATATGTCTTAAATTCACAACACTAATAAGCGTGTTGTAAGGTCAAAACACCGAAGAAGGTGTTGTAGGCTCACAACACTAGAGAGATGACCATAAAATCACATCAGAGAATGTGTCCTTACAACACTATTTCGGGTCACAGCACTGGATATGATGGGTTGTAAAATCGCATCACTTCAGATCCGGGGTCTAAAAATCATAATGGAGATGATGGGGTTGTAAGGTCATAACACAGGAGGTGATGGGGGTCATAAGGTCACAACACTGAAGATGATGGGTGATAAGGTCATAACACAGAAAATCCTAGGTCGTAAGGTCATAACACTGGAGGTGATGGGGTCATAACGTCATAACACTGGAGATGATGGGGTCGTAAGGTCATAACACTGGAGGTGATGGGGGTCATAAGGTCATAACACTGGAGGGATGGGGTCATAGGGTCATAATGATAGATATGATGGGTAGAAAGGTCATAACATAGGATACTACGGATCATAAGGTCATCAAACAGGATACCACGAGTCGTAAGGTAACAGCACAGAATACCTCGGGTCATAAGGTCATAACACAAGACACGAGAGGCCATAAGGTCATGACACAAGACACGAGAGGCCATAAGGTCATGACACAAGACACGAGAGGCCATAAGGTCATGACACAAGACACGAGAGGCCATAATGTTATGACACAAGAAGATACGAGAGGTAATAAGGTCATGACACAAGAAGATACGAGAGGTCATAAGGTCATGACACAAGACACGAGAGGTCATAAGGTCAAAGAATGAAAATTAGGTCACAACTCGGGCGAGGTTGAAGGTCTGACCTCAGCTTCGTCAGGTAGTGACCATAAGGTGGGCAAGACTCACATATGGCGTTCTGTAGGGCAGAGTAGAAGGCGTTGGGTTCCAGCGGGCTCTTCAGCCACCTGCGGGAGAGAGAGAGACGGCAGGGGCATGACTTTGGGCAGCCACGTCTACCTCGTCGAAGAAATTAGCTGCTGGGGCTAGGCGGTTTTGACGCACTAGCTAGGTGAAGGTAGTAATTGGCCAATTAGAAGTTAATTCTTCAGTCTAAACGTGTCTCGTTAGCTGGGTGGGTAGTTAAAGGTAATTCCAGGGGTTACTGCCTCAGCTCTGGACGTAACCATGTGCCCTGGTAAATTGGTCCTTGTTATAACTGTCATTAGGAATGCTATTGTGTTACTTAATCTGTTGCTTACATTTGGACAATGTTTTACAAACACACACACACACACACACACACACACACACACACACACACACACACACACACGTCTTAAGTGTTATTCAAGATGTCAATAAAGAGTAGAAGAATTTCAGGGGAATTGGAAAGTCCAGATATCATACCGTTTTATAAGAGAGAAGATTTGGAACAGGGAATGAGCTACAAGACCCACCCCACTAACGAGTGTGGTCTGTAAGGATCAGAATATGATACTTAGAAAGCAATGGATGACATTTACAGCGAGGTTATAGGGAAAGGAGATCATGTGTAACGAAACTTTTAGATTTCTACGAGAGAGTGAGCTCTGCCTTAGACAAAAGAAGAGGCTGGGTGGATTTATTTGTATCTGGACTGCTAGAAAGCCTTTGACGCAGTCCTGTATGTTGGGGTGAGGGAAAGGGAGCTGATTAAGAAGCTGGATTATCTGGTAATGGCGAAGAGGAAGCTCCTTCGATGGATAGGAGACTGAAACAGCGGAGGGAAGCAGAAAGGACGCATGTCAGAGAAACCTTCCTAGATTATGTTTGCAGATGATGCTTCAGGTCATAAGGGAAAAGTGGAAAGCGTAGGAGATTGTAGTAACTTACAAGTGGACCCTAAACAGACTTAGGTTCGATTCTTGGTTGACGAAATTTTAACCCGAGCGAATGGAAATTTAGGGGGATGAGACACTATGAAAAACAAAAGGTGTCAGGTTTTGAGTATGAGAAGGACATACGGAGTCGACATAACAGCCTGTCGCTGACATACCACATAAAGGAGAAAAGTTAAATGGCAAATATCAGAATACCTTTCAACTCTATGGAAAGGAAAATGTTTAGCAAGCTGTTCCTATCCTACATAAGGCCAAAACTAGAATATGATTCTTAAAAGTTTGGCCATTTCTCCTAAAGAAGCACACAGAGCTAATAGAGAAGGTCCAGAGGAAGAGCATCAAAGATGGTGCCAGAAGTAAGAGACGAGAGCTTCAGAGAAAAAAGAAAAGGCAAAAGACTTTAAATTTGTCCACTTTGGAAGAGACAAAATGGATTGATGATACAGACACTGAGCTGATGATACAGACACTGAGCTGATGATACAGACACTGAGCTGATGATACAGACACTGAGCTGATGATAGAAACACTGAGCTGATGATACAGACACTGAGCAATACTTTGAGAGACGGAGGGATAAAACAACCAGAGAATACATGAAATTAAGCGAGAAATTTGTAAAAAGAAACTGTAAAGACGTACTTAATAGTATGATAATAACTGTGGCTAAATGGAAGGGAAGGACTGAGGACATAGTTAATGCAGACTCCATATATTACGAGTGTAAAACTACACATACACACACACACACACACACACACACACACACACACAAGGGCCGTAGTGGTGTCGTGGTTAGAGAATGAGTCACCACGGACCTGCCCGGCTTGCGACGCGCGTGGGTTCGAATCTTGGACGTGGCAAAGGGACCATCCAACGCTGGTGTTCATCCTCCCCTCGGGGCTGGTCGAGCTGGTGTGTGTGTGTGTACATATGAGTAAATAAATGGGACAAGACAGAGAGACACACACACGACGCACCTGTCCATGTTGGTCGTGAGCCGCAGGGAGACAAGTACACGGTGGCTGAGCCAGGCCATGAGCGCCACTACGTTGCCGAAGTGGTCACCCCTGGAGACACTTGGCAACTGCAACATCAACAACAGTGTTAGGGCGTCGCCCACAGCAGTGGCTCATCTTACTACTAGACGATCACTTACGTCATCAACAACAGTGTTAGTGCGTCGACCACAGCAGTGGCTCATCTTACTACTAGACGATCACTTACGTCATCAACAACAGTGTTAGGGCGTCGACCACAGCTGTGGCTCATCTTACTACTAGACGATCACTTACGTCATCAACAACAGTGTTAGGGCGTCGCCCACAGCAGTGGCTCATCTTACTAGACGATCTCTAACAATACTCACCACAACAGGGACAATACTCACCACAACAGGGACAATACTCACCACAACAGAGACAATACTCACCACAACAGAGACAATACTCACCACAACAGGGACAATACTCACCACAACAGAGACAATACTCACCACAACAGAGACAATACTCACCACAACAGAGACAATACTCACCACAACAGACAATACTCACCACAACAGAGACAATACTCACCACAACAGAGACAATACTCACCACAACAGGGACAATACTCACCACAACAGAGACAATACTCACCACAACAGACAATACTCACCACAACAGAGACAATACTCACCACAACAGAGACAATACTCACCACAACAGGGACAATACTCACCACAACAGACAATACTCACCACAACAGACAATACTCACCACAACAGAGACAATACTTACCACAACAGACAATACTCACCACAACAGAGACAATACTCACCACAACAGAGACAATACTCATCACAACAGAGACAATACTCACCACAACAGAGACAATACTCACCACAACAGACAATACTCACCACAACAGAGACAATACTCACCACAACAGGGACAATACTCACCACAACAGAGACAATACTCAACACAACAGGGACAATACTCACCACAACAGGGACAATACTCACCACAACAGGGACAATACTCACCACAACAGAGACAATACTCACCACAACAGGGACAATACTCACCACAACAGGGACAATACTCACCACAACAGAGACAATACTCACCACAACAGACAATACTCACCACAACAGAGACAATACTCACCACAACAGGACAATACTCACCACAACAGAGACAATACTCACCACAACAGGGACAATACTCACCACAACAGGGACAATACTCACCACAACAGAGACAATACTCACCACAACAGGGACAATACTCACCACAACAGGGACAATACTCACCACAACAGGGACAATACTCACCACAACAGAGACAATACTCACCACAACAGGGACAATACTCACCACAACAGAGACAATACTCACCACAACAGAGACAATACTCACCACAACAGAGACAATACTCACCACAACAGAGACAATACTCACCACAACAGAGACAATACTCACCACAACAGACAATACTCACCACAACAGAGACAATACTCACCACAACAGGGACAATACTCACCACAACAGAGACAATACTCAACACAACAGGGACAATACTCACCACAACAGGGACAATACTCACCACAACAGGGACAATACTCACCACAACAGAGACAATACTCACCACAACAGAGACAATACTCACCACAACAGAGACAATACTCACCACAACAGAGACAATACTCACCACAACAGAGACAATACTCACCACAACAGAGACAATACTCACCACAACAGAGACAATACTCACCACAACAGAGACAATACTCACCACAACAGGGACAATACTCACCACAACAGAGACAATACTCACCACAACAGGGACAATACTCACCACAACAGGGACAATACTCACCACAACAGGGACAATACTCACCACAACAGAGACAATACTCACCACAACAGGGACAATACTCACCACAACAGGGACAATACTCACCACAACAGAGACAATACTCACCACAACAGGACAATACTCACCACCACAACAGAGACAATACTCACCACAACAGAGACAATACTCACCACAACAGAGACAATACTCACCACAACAGGACAATACTCACCACAACAGGGACAATACTCACCACAACAGAGACAATACTCACCACAACAGGACAATACTCACCACAACAGGGACAATACTCACCACAACAGGGACAATACTCACCACAACAGAGACAATACTACAACCACAAACAGAGACAATACTCACCACAACAGGGACAATACTCACCACAACAGGGACAATACTCACCACAACAGGGACAATACTCACCACAACAGAGACAATACTCACCCACAACAGGACAATACTCCAAACACTCCCACACACAGGGACAATACTCACCACAACAGGGACAATACTCACCACAACAACAATACAACACGGGACAATACTCACCACAACAGAGACATACACATAAGACAATACACCACAACAGAGACAATACTACACACAGCAACACACAAGGGGACAATACTCACCACAACAGGGACAATACTCACCACAACAGGACAATACTCACCACAACAGAGACAATACTCACCACAACAGAGACAATACTCACCACAACAGAGACAATACTCACCACAACAGAGACAATACTCACCACAACAGGGACAATACTCACCACAACAGGGACAATACTCACCACAACAGGGACAATACTCACCACAACAGAGACAATACTCACCACAACAGAGACAATACTCACCACAACAGAGACAATACTCACCACAACAGAGACAATACTCACCACAACAGGGACAATACTCACCACAACAGAGACAATACTCACCACAACAGAGACAATACTCATCACAACAGGGACAATACTCACCACAACAGAGGTGATACTCACCACAACAGGGACAATACTCACCACAACAGAGACAATACTCACCACAACAGAGACAATACTCACCACAACAGAGACAATACTCACCACAACAGAGACAATACTCATCACAACAGGGACAATACTCACCACAACAGGGACAATACTCATCACAACAGAGACAATACTCACCACAACAGAGACAATACTCACCACAACAGAGACAATACTCACCACAACAGGGACAATACTCACCACAACAGAGACAATACTCACCACAACAGAGACAATACTCACCACAACAGAGACAATACTCACCACAACAGAGACAATACTCACCACAACAGAGACAATACTCACCACAACAGAGACAATACTCACCACAACAGAGACAATACTCACCACAACAGGGACAATACTCACCACAACAGAGACAATACTCACCACAACAGAGACAATACTCATCACAACAGGGACAATACTCATCACAACAGAGACAATACTCACCACAACAGAGACAATACTCATTTCAACATTAATAGATGTCATCACATCATACTACCCCACATTACACTGCAGATGTGGCCACAGCCACTACCCTTACAGTGTCGACAGCAGTGACAACACTCAGTGAAACGGCAACAGGACTCACTACAACAGTAAGAGTAACAACAGTAACTCTCAGGGGCAACATTAACCACAACAGTATTGACAACAACAATCATATCAGCACTTACAACAACAACTGTATCAGCAGTGACAACAGCAACTGTATCAGCACTGACAACAACTGTATCAGCACTGACAACAACAACTGTATCAGCACTGACAACAACAACTGTATCAGCACTGACAACAACAACTGTATCAGCACTGACAACAGCAACTGTATCAGCATTGACAACAACAACTGTATCAGCACTGACAACAGCAACTGTATCAGCACTGACAACAACAACTGTATCAGCACTGACAACAACAACTGTATCAGCACTGACAACAACAACTGTATCAGCACTGACAACAACAACTGTATCAGCACTGACAACAACAACTGTATCAGCACTGACAACAACAACTGTATCAGCATTGACAACAACAAATGTATCAGTATTGGCAACAACAACTGTATCAGCATTGACAACAACAACTGTATCAGCATTGACAACAACAACTGTATCAGCACTGACAACAACAACTGTATCAGCACTGACAACAACAACTGTATCAGCACTGACAACAACAACTGTATCAGCATTGACAACAACAACTGTATCAGCACTGACAACAACTACTGTATCAGCACTGACAACAACAACTGTATCAGCACTGACAACAGCAACTGTATCAGCACTGACAACAACAACTGTATCAGCACTGACAATAGCAGCTGTATCAGCACTGACAACAGCAACTGTATCAGCATTGACAACAACAACTGTATCAGCACTTACAACCACAACTGTATCAGCATTGACAACAGCAACTTGTATCAGCATTGACAACAGCAACTTGTATCAGCATTGACAACATTGACAACAACATCAGCAGTGACAACAACAACTACATCAACACTGTCAACATCAACAGTCCATTTAAGCTCTCATTCACCATCTGACTCACCTTACACCATCTGACTCACCTTACACCATCTGACTCACCATCTGACTCACCCCGCACCGACTAACCCTACTCAGTCTGACTCATCCAGTACCACCTGACTCGCCTAACACCGTCTGACCCACCTAGCTACTTCTGCCTCATTCTGCACCATCTGACTCATCTCGCACCATCTGACTCCCCCGTACACCATCTGACTCACCCGTACACCATCTGACTCACCCCCTTGTGGTAGTCCTCCAGCTGGTCGTCGTCCAGGACCAGGTCGGGGAAGGCGACCAGATGGTTCATCTCGTCCAGCTTCCTGAGCGCCGCCTCCCGCGTGGGCTCATCCATCCAGGTGGTTGAGGCCAGCATGGCTCTGAAAGCCTTGGACACGGCCACCACCATCTCCCTGACCTTGGGGGTCGGGTCAGGTCAAGAGAGAAAGAAATCAGCTTAGGTCATGTTGGTCTAATGATTTTTGTCCATTCATTCACTCGTTAGATGATAATCATAGGTTAATATTAACACACATTGGAAGAGTTAGTGATGTTAGGCTAGGGTAAAATGGTTCGATGATCGGTGTCGATCGAGAGTCAAATGAGGGTTCACATTGTTCATGTTGATATTCTCTTTTTTTTCCTATGATTTTCTATATCTTCCAAAGTCGATCTGATATATTTTCCACATCGGGGATGAGGCACAGTTAGGAAAGAACAGCAGTAGTATTTTTAAGTCCAATGTTAGATTACCGTCAGTCCTTAGGGGGTTGGGGTCAGACCAGGTCAGTTGTTAGTCAAGTGAGCACCCACCATGGTGATGGAACTGGGGTTGTTGCGTTGGTGGCGGACGTATAAGCTGGCCACCGCCAAAGGCAGAACCTTCATCGTCTCCCAGCTGCAGTCGTACCATCTGGGGCATCAGCACGACATACGAAGATAACTTAAAACTGTAGTCATCTATATACATGTAGAGAATAGTGCATACACATATCAAAGTATATGTGTGTGTGTGTGTGTGTGTGTGTGTGTGTGTGTGCAGACGGTGCTCTCGGTGTCCTCCTTATGATAGGTGCATTGTGGGCATGAAGGACCTTTGGATAATTTTGAAACATTGTTTGTCGTGATTGGTGATGCCGTGCATGTAGTAGGTAGGAAGGTGTGAATCGTGCTTGTCTAGGGAGTGTGGTTTCTGTTGGACTGAAGTCTAAGACCTGGGTTGGTGAGGCGATGGTTTGGTGCTTAGTGGGTAAGTTTCAGTACGTATATGTTTTGTCAGGGGTTTGTTTGCTGAGGGTGATGGGGTCTGTGAGTAGAGGTTACTGAAATGAAAGACAAGGGTAAGCTTTTATTTCCCATTCGGAGTTTGTGATTAGTTACGGAGTGGGAGGAGTCAAACACTGTTGCACAGAATTGAAGTGCAGAGCATGATGAGTTTTGACCTTATTGGGTGGATCTTTATTTCATGATGTGGATCTTTATTTCACAATTTTTGTGCGGTTTGCAGCTTTGTTAGATTTGCTTTTGAGAGGACAAAGGACCAGGTGGATGAGCTTATTGTGGACTGAATATATTGACTTTAAAGAATGTTGAGTGATTTTTCTCTTTCTCATATTTGATGGCAGCTGGTGTTCTGAGGTTATTTAGTATGTGTGTTGCTTTCATGTTTGATGTTATTGATGTGGGGAGTGACTGTCATGTGTTTATGTGACGCTTAGAATGATTGGTGATCTGTTCATGAGAGTGAATGTCCATTCAAAGTGAGTGGAGTGTGTGAGGTGGATTTGTGTGTGTCTGGGGATGAAAGAGTGATTGAAATTTTCTGTGGAGATGCAGACATTCTGTTGTGGGTGAACCCTTGTTACAAGCATGTTTGCCTCAGTGCTCTGATGTGATTGTGAGGTCCTCTGCCTACGAAAGGACCTTCCATGTTGTAGTTTGCTAAAGGTAATGGGAGATCGAGTTAGAAGAAATTGGACAGTGTTGGAGAGAGAACTGTCTTTGGGGGAAGTCCAATGTAGAGTTTTTTGAGAGGTAAAGCTAATGTGAGTGACTATATGGTGTCAGTGTTATGGGGTGTGGTGTTAGGTATTTTTTTTGTGAGGATGTGTCGCGAGGCAGTGACGAATGCTTTGTTGATCTCTATTGCAACCCGTACTATGCGGGAGGGGACTGTGGGTGGCTGAAACTACCTAGGACGTTATGTTTGAGGTCAGCGCGTAGCTTGGCAGTGGAGTGTTCCATTGTGGATCATTTATTTTTTAGACAGTTTTGATGATAATGAAAGAAGTGAAATAGGGAGGTAGGAGGAGGGGGAGGTGGGTGGTATGGAAGGGTCAAGGATTGATATTATGTTGGAAAGTTTCCAGATGTTAGGGATTTTATTGCGTCATCAGGAGTGTTTGAAGATATCTGTTAGGGGACTGGATTGCAAATGGACCAAAGTGTTTGACGTGATTTGTAGCACGGGAGTTGTTTAAGGTTTTAATTGCATTGTTTGTATCATTGCGAACGTAGGGTGTGTGAGCAGTTGTCTCTGAAATAGTTTTATGTTGGGTTTTCATGACTTTCCTGTTTCGGGATGAGGTTGGTATATTGCTGCACTTTGAATAGCGTCTCATGAGTACGTTCGTGTGTTCTCTGGGAGACGGGAGACGTCATTGGCATAGATCAGGAGTGCTTCAAGGGTGAAGGGGGCTAGATTAGTACGGTGAGTGTGGGTCTTGTATAACCTGTGCCAGATTTGGTTGCTGTGGGCCTTGTGGTTCTTTGCGCTGGGGAAGGAGCGCTCGTTTTGTGTCTCTTTCAGTGATTAGTTTCGTCTCATCAAGTAGCTCTCTGAATTCTCCATTCTCGCCCGATGTCCTTCACTTCGTGTGTGTGTGTGTGTGTGTGTGTGTGTGTGATAGGGATAAGGCTACAAAACCATTCATTAATGATACGGTAATACGACTTGCAGTACTTACGGCCGGGATGTGGTTCGCCCGAGGAACCTGAAAGAAATGAAAATTATGATAGCCTCAGATACGTATATAAGCCTACATTGTGAACCCCAGCCTACACTGTGAACTCCAGCCTACACTGTGAACTCCAGCCTACACTGTGAACTCCAGCCTACACTGTGAACCCCAGCCTAGAGTGTATGTTGAACAACGTGTGTTAAGCTCAAGTCGGTATATGCTTCATCATCTTCGTTTCCTCGCGTAGAGCGCGGGAGCGTTGGCGAGGGAGCGGAGAGGCGCCACCGAGAGGTGGACGTGATCTTACGAGTTCCCAAATTGGTAGGTTAGGTTTGGGTCCCGAACACCTCTCTCCATTCAGTCCCAAACTACACGAAAAAAGGGGGCAAAGGGGAAGAAAATTGGGATGATGAGAAAATTGGGCCTCCGTGGTGTAGTGGTCAGCGTGACTAACGATGAGCCAGTTGGGGGTCAGCACTGGGATTGGACGGGTATGGGTTCGAATCTTTGGCGTGGCAGTCGGCCTATACCGAACGCGGCAGTTCATCCTCCCCTCGGGGTCTTCGAGAAATGGGTCCCTGGCTTAGGCTGGGATGTGTGTGTGTGTGTGTGTGTGTGTAAAGACATCGTACATATGTACCAGGTTAAGAGACGAGGCAACACAGAGTGTATAACTCCCTCTCCGCAACACACAGCTCATGACCACACACTACCGTAGGAACCGTACTGCCAGCTCCTCACACCACACACCTCACCTGGTGAGGAGGGCGCGTGGATGTGTCCACTCTGGAAATGTGTTAGCTGACGCGAGGTTGCCTCATCGCCTACGTCCTTCACCAGCTGGAAGAGCAGGTAGTTGGCTGCGGGTTAAGGAGGTCAGAGGTCAGTCAGGGATTAAGAAAAAAAGAGGAGGAGGGAATGGGGGGTTGCATGATCCCCTCCTCTCCTTAGGTCAAAGGTGAGACGAGGGTTTTTAAGGGTCAATCATAGTTCAAGTCAAACACAACGGGATGCAAAGATGTATGAAGACATTCGAACAGCAATTGATCGCTGGGTTCTTTCGAAGCTGTGACAGTGGAATGTATCAGAAACTCACAGATTGGTGGGGTAAGAGGCTGGAAGGTATATAGACAATTCAGAGAGACGAATAATCACTTGCATATTATCATTGTGGCTGAGGAGGATCAAAGAATGAAAGACGTGAACTTGAAGCGAAGTACTCATCGAGTCTGTTCTGAAAAGGATTACAGTACTGTTTTGATCCACTGCGACGGGAAAGAAGAAAGAAAAAAGTAGACAGAAAAGTTTTGAGCCAGAGATATACTTGGTTGTGGGGTCCGCATCAGAGATGTGGTCCAAGAAAGAAAATGGAATCGGTTCAAAGGTTAGAACATGTTCAAAAGTGTGTACAAAAGTGCAGATGCAGGTTGTCGACAAGAAGATAGTAGTGTTGAAAGAAAAATATCGAAAGATACACAAGGGGAAGTGGAATGGTTTTGATAGGCTATGAAATAAAGGGTGAGGAAGCAAGAGATCAGAGAAACAATGGTAGATGGGGAACAGAAACAAATGAAAATGGCAGATGGGCAACAGAGGCTACGGAAATAGGGTCAGATGAGCAACAGATGCCACAAAAACAGTGACAGAAGGGCAACAGAGGCCACAGAAATAGTGACAGAAGGGCAACAGTGATCACAGAGGAGGAGGAGGAGGTTAGGGTCTGCTGGAGCGCAGCGGCACCAGCAGCAGCTCCTCCTGACGACGGCTCTTACCGATAGTTCGCGCTGGAGTATCCTGCAGGAGGAGGCGTAGCTGCCAGAAGTAGGCCGGCCGGTCCACGATGATCCTCTCCTGGCCAGTGATGGTGATGTTCGTATCCCGGAAGACCTCCCTCAGGTACTCCAGCCAGTCCACCTGCAGGAGGAGGATGAGGAGGAGGGTGGATCGTGTGAGGTGCTGTGGAGGGCCATGATTATGAGCACTCTCGACCAACTCACTGAGTGACGACTACGTACTTTGAGGAATGTGAGTGCGCTCCCTTCACTGCTCACCCTGAGGGAGGAGTGTCCGGCGTCGGTGATGGCCTGCAGCTCCGCCACCGTCATGGGGTTGTACATCAGCCAGGGGTCGTGGCGCTTCTGCGATGGGCTGGTGATCTGGGTGCGAGATGGGAGAAAGTGCCCGGTGGGGCAGTGGGTGGTAGTTAGTGGGTGGTAGTTAGTGTGTGGTAGTTAAGTGGTGGGGAAGGGAGGTGCTGGTCAGCTGGTGATGAAGGGAGGTGCTGGTCAGCTGGTGGTGAAGGGAGGTGTCAGTCAGCTGGTAATGAAGGGAGGTGCTGGTCAGCTGGTGATGAAGGGAGGTGCCAGACAGCTGGTGGTGAAGGGAGGTGCCAGTCAGGTGGTGGTGAAGAGGTTTTTAAGGTTAAGAGCTCTCTCTCTCTCTCTCTCTCTCTCTCTCTCTCTCTCTCTCTCTCTCTCTCTCTCTCTCTCTCTCTCTCTCTCTCTCTCTCTCTCACACACACACACACACACACATCATCTGTCTATCTATCTATCTATCGTGAATATGTATGGGACACATGGAATGAATGATAAAGATATACCCATAAGGTGTCAGTGATTTGAGACACACCCCCTCCCTTTCCCTTGCCGGGCGGGAGGACCCCAGATTTCGTATCCTTGCCCCGGCAGGAGGTTTCCATCTCTCCACACCCTCACCTTAGCCACCTCGACGTAAAAATGCCACAGGTCTTCGATGTCCTTGTCCAGGGTGTTCAGCCGCGTTCGGTTCTGGTTTTGCTTCCTTTCCTTCAGGAGTTCCCGTGCAGTTAGTGTCATATGCCTGATGTGGGTGACTTTCAGGGCCTTGCTGGTGGGGGAATCATGGATCAGGTACTCCCTCTTGACAGGGAGGGCGCCCTCCGACATCTGAGAATGTAAAAGCGAGGAGTCAGTCACTGGAGAGAGAGAGAGAGAGAGAAGCACCCACAGCAAGCTCCTCTGGCGCACCCACTCTAAAGATCCACACCTCCCACTCCAACCCATCCCTCGCTCATGAAGAACTTCACACTAAATACAGAGACATCCCTTCTCCCAACACCTCTCAGAAATCAGCGCCAAACAAACTTCACACTCAAACACGAGAGCCGTGAAAGACGACACAGAATCCACACACACACACACACACACACACACAGCTGCTCACCCGCCCATCTCTCCTACTGAGGCGAGCAACGCAGTTAGATCCTTAAAGGATTTCTTGGCAGAACCTTGACCACTATGATCCAGTGGCAGTCTGAGCACTTAGCCATGCCCTCAACCCCTCCTGGTGACACGGTCAAATCCCTAACATCTGGAAACTTGCCTTCGTAACACAGACCTTGAAACTCTCCAGACAACCTCGCTCGCTTTCCTCCTGCCTCCCTATATCACTTTTCTCCTCAGTGTCCACATTGCTTGAAAAACTGATGCACAACAAAATAAGCAAATGATCTCATTCTCACGTACGACATACTTTAGAACTAACCAAACTGACATGACATTATACATCGACCTCACACAACATGTCCTTGATGGCTCCAACCCACCACAACTCTCGTCCCACAATATTTGGTACAAATAGACATCTCAAAGCATGGGACACTTTTGGGACATATCCTCACACAAACGATACTCGACATCAACCTTGACAACAGTGACCAAAAGTGGTTGGCTGACTGTATACCCGACCGCCATGCAAGTCGCTCAACGCGTTCACTTCAAGCTCCGCAGTGGAGTTCCCCAAGGAGCGGTTCTCTCTCCACCCGCTTCAGTCTCTTCCTATACGACCTCCCGCTACCTCCAGCAAACGATGTTATGAAGACCCTCTCATATGTGGACAACCTCACAATAACCTCACAGTCAGCCTGACACAACAGAAGCAACGTCAATCATGCAACATCACACCACACAACTGAAACAATTGCTCTGCCAGAACGGAATGTCTCCATCTTGAGTCTTCGATCACCCTCTCCATCCCAAACATACATGAACCATCTTGTACACCTCGAGTCACCCTGAGTGAACGACCAACACCCACTCGCCAAAACACTGACTACTCCTGGCCATCACATGCGACAAACACATGATATGTACGCCCCACATCGCTAATGCCCTCAGAACATCAACTGGTATTGGATTTGGACAAGAAGAATCACTTAGTATCCCCAACAGACGGTTCACCCGCTCTACCCTGAACTAAGCCTCACCTTCCTGATTGTCTTCCCTCTCAAAAGGCAGCTACACCAAAGCTGCACACCTCACCGAATGAAACATTCACATCAGCCAGTGGCTGTCTAGCCACCACAGACACGCAAGTGCACAAGAAAACAAAGATCCTCCTTATACAATCCCATCTTAACATGATACAATCCATCTTAACATGATACAATCCCTTCTTAACATGTTACAATCCCATTTTCAACATGTTTCAATCCCATTTTAACATGCTCAGGAAACATTACCTTGCAACAACACTGATCCAAACGGCTCCATAACTAATCTCAAAACCCCAGACAGAAATAAGGAGCTTAAACCTGTCTCCCACCTTGAGCAAGCTACGTTCACATACCCCCCATGACGAAGCATACACACAGGGCGATGACCTCACAAGCACTAAACAACAACATGTGTGGCGGGCGTAAACAGCACACGTAACACTGGTGGAACACACAGGCAACACCTGACCCCGCATGGCAACGCATGGCACGCATGAGGAGCCGAGAATCATGCGTATGACTCACGCATATGACGCGGACGGAGGTGTTAAGACTGTCTGGCTCGACGGTGAGGGTGACGAGGGAGTTCGTGACGAAGCCCCTCTGTAGCCTCGCGAGGCTCCTCGTTAGCTGGAAGTTCTTGTCATCCCAGTCCGGGTCCAGCATGGGCAGGCCGCCCTCCTCGTCCAGCAGCTGCAGGAGTGGCGCCAGCCCCACCTGCTCCCAGGCACCTCAACGTCGCACGGAGAAAAGAAAGAGAAAAAGATGAAGTTAGGCGTTGTGGCGGGGAAGGGTCTCTCTCTCTCTCTCTCTCTCTCTCTCTCTCTCTCTCTCTCTCTCTCTCTCTCTCTCTCTCTCTCTCCACCAACCCACGGATCTCAGCGCACGAGTGAGAAATCTCAGCTGACCCCTCGATGAGTCTCAGTGGATCACTGTCAGTATCTTTGAGCTGTGGCTCAGCCAACCCTAAATGGGCGTCCTAATGCCCATATACCCAGGCTGGGTCTCCCTGCTCCCAGTGTTTGTTTGGGAAGACCAGGTTGAAATGTGTTAATAGGGACTACGAAAGATATATATATATATATCTTATCTATTTTGCTTTGTCGTTGTCTCCCGCGTTAGCGAGGTAGCGCAAGGAAAAGAGACGAAAGAAATGGCTCAACCCACCCCCATACACATGTATATACATACACGTCCACACACGCAAATATACATACCTATACATCTCAACGTATACATATATATACACACACAGACATATACATATATACACATGTACAGAATTCATACTGTCTGCCTTTATTCATTCCCATCGCCACCTCGCCACACATGAAATAACAACCCCCTCCCCCCTCATGTGTGCGAGGTAGCGCTAGGAAAAGACAACAAAGGCCACATTCGTTCACACTCAGTCTCTAGCTGTCATGTAATAATGCACAGAAACCACAGCTAGCTTTGCACATCCAGGCCCCACAGAACTTTCCATGGTTTACCCCAGACGCTTCACATGCCCTGGCTCAATCCATTGACAGCACGTCGACCCCGGTATACCACATCGTTCCAATTCACTCTGTTCCTTGCACGCCTTTCACCCTCCTGCATGTTCAGGCCCCGATCACTCAGAATCCCCTTCACTCCATCTTTCCACCTCCAATTTGGTCTCCCACCTCTCCTCGTTCCCTCCACCTCTGACACATATATCCTCTTGGTCAATCTTTCCTCACTCATTCTCTCCATGTGACCAAACCATTTCAACACACCCTCTTCTGTTCTCTCAACCACACTCTTTTTATTACCACACCCTATTATTACTTACTCGATCAAACCACCTCACACCACATATTGTCCTCAAATTTGCATCTCATTTCCAGCACATCCACCCTCCTGCGCACATCTCTATCCATAGCCCACGCCTCGCAACCATACAACGTTGTTGGAACCACTATTCCTTCAAACATACCCATTTCTGCTTTCCGAGATAATGTTCTCGACTTCCAAACATTCTTCAAGGCTCCCAGGATTTTCGCCCCCTCCCCCAACCTATGATTCACTTCCACTTCCATGGTTCCATCCGCTGCCATATCCACTCCCAGATATCTAAAACACTTTACTTTCTCCAGTTTTTCTCCATTCAAACTTACCTCCCAATTTCCTTGACCCTCAACCCTACTGTACCTAATAACCTTGCTCTTATTCACATTTACTCTTAACTTTCTTCTTTCACACACTTTACCAAACTCAGTCACCAGCTTCTGCAGTTTCTCACATGAATCAGCCACCAGCGCTGTATCATCAGCGAACAACAACTGACTCACTTCCCAAGCTCTCTCATCCACAACAGACTGCATACTTGCCCCTCTCTCCAAAACTCTTGCATATATATATATATATATATGTGTGTGTGTGTGTGTGTGTGTGTGTGTGTGTGTGTGTGAAATCGCAATTCAGTCGGATTTCAGATGATTATATTCAACCTGTAATTATCATATACATGCAGCACTACGTGTTTCACGCAGACAATCCGCCTCATCAACAAGTGCAAACAATATATAATTTTTATTTTTAATTCCAACATAACAAAAATTTTCCTTTCTCTTCCCATCCTCGGCATGACCCACATACCATCAGGGAGGTGAGGGTCGGCATGACCCACATACCATCAGGGAGGTGAGGGTCGGCATGACCCACCCACCATCAGGGAGGTGAGGGTCGGCATGACCCACCCACCATCAGGGAGGTGAGGGTCGGCATGACCCACATACCATCAGGGAGGTGAGGGTCGGCATGACCCACCCACCATCAGGGAGGTGAGGGTCGGCGTGACCCACATACCATCAGGGAGGTGAGGGTCTGCATGACCCACCCACCATCAGGGAGGTGAGGGTCGGCATGACCCACATACCATCAGGGAGGTGAGGGTCTGCATGACTCACCCACCATCAGGGAGGTGAGGGTCGGCATGACCCACATACCATCAGGGAGGTGAGGGTCGACATGACCCACCCACCATCAGGGAGGTGAGTGTCGGCATGACCCACATACCATCAGGGAGGTGAGGGTCTGCATGACCCACATACCATCAGGGAGGTGAGGGTCTGCATGACCCACATACCGTCAGGGAGGTGAGGGTCGGCATGACCCACATACCATCAGGGAGGTGAGGGTCTGCATGACCCACATACCATCAGGGAGGTGAGGGTCTGCATGACCCACCCACCATCAGGGAGGTGAGGGTCTGCATGACCCACATACCATCAGGGAGGTGAGGGTCGGCATGACCCACCATCAGGGAGGTAAGGGTCGGCATGACCCACATACCATCAGGGAGGTGAGGGTCGGCATGACCCACCCACCATCAGGGAGGTGAGGGTCGGCATGACCCACCCACCATCAGGGAGGTGAGGGTCGGCATGACCCACATACCATCAGGGAGGTGAGGGTCGGCGTGACCCACATACCATCAGGGTGGTGAGGGTCGGCATGACCCACATACCATCAGGGTGGTGAGGGTCGGGATCTGATGCGGTTCCAAACAGCACAGATTACCTGGACGTTACACTTACTGTCGTTAACGCAGGCTTGGTAGAAAATTTTGGCTGTCCTGATGGTTTTTGGTTCCTCAGGTGTCTCCTGCGTCTCTAGCATTTCTGTAATAATGAAATTCGTGTCGTAAGTGTAACGTTGTGCCACTGACTTACGACGGGTTATGTGACCAGACTCAAGGCGATAACGACATGAGATTAATGTATGATCATACGTTCTAATGGATCCTAAAGAAGGGAAGTTCAATATACAAAAACAAATAAGTTATTCATATTTAAACGATCACAGAAGTTAGGTAACGCTGTGATTGGTCAGGGCTTAGAGAGGCCGGTGAGCGCTACGCGCTAGCCAGCCCTTAGCAAGTGGCATTATGTCATTGCAGTGGACTATGTAGCGTGGTATAAGGCAGTGGATTGCAAAACGTGGTATAAGGCAGTGTCCTGTATTGCTTGTAATAAGGGAGGGTATCGTATGACATGGTATAAGCAGTGGACCGTAAAACGTGGTATAAGGCAACTTTCTGTACAACATGGTATAAGGCAACGTACTGAACAACGTGGTATAAGGCAGCGTACTGTACAACATGGTATAAGGCAGCGTACTGAACAACGTGGTATAAGGCAACGTACTGGACGACGTTGTATAAGGCAACGTACTCGACAACGTTGCATAAGGCAACGTACTAGACGACTTTGTATAAGGCAACGTACTAGACGACTTTGTATAAGGCAACGTACTAGACGACTTTGTATAAGGCAACGTACTAGACGACTTTGTATAAGGCAACGTACTAGACATTGTTGTATAAGGCAGCGTACTGGACAAGTTGTATAAGACAGCGTACTGGACAACGTTGTATAAGGCAACGTACTGGACGACGTTGTATAAGGCAACGTACTGGACGACGTTGTATAAGGCAACGTACTGGACGACGTTGTATAAGGCAACGTACTGGACGACGTTGTATAAGGCAACGTACTGGACGACGTTGTATAAGGCAACGTACTGGACGACTTTGTATAAGGCAACGTACTGGACGACGTGGCATAAGGCAACGTACTGGACAACGTTGTATAAGGCAACGTACTGGACGACGTTGTATAAGGTAGTGTACTGGATAACGTTGTATAAGGCAACGTACTGGACGACGTTGTATAAGGCAACGTACTGGACGACGTTGTATAAGGCAACGTAATGGACGACGTTGTATAAGGCAACGTACTGAACGACGTTGTATAAGGTAAAGTCATTCCCTACATCAGGTGGCTCAAGGTACAGTCGTAGGCGCTGTCCGTCACCAGGACCGCCAGTCATTGCACGGCAAGAGACTTAAGTCCTCCTTGTTACCTTAGTACAGGTAGACACAGGACCTCCTCGTACTTCCTTTGAGAAGTAAATTAGGTATACGTCCTCCGTCGCCCACACCTTCAGTAGTTCAAATTGGCTTGCGACACAAGGAGGAGGCCAAAAGATTTGCTCGTTTGTGAAGAGGTGTTGAGAGAATCGGTGGAGGCTGAGGAAGACTGATTTTTCGAGGCCGCCACGCCACTGTAATGTCGCCAGAGGGGCTTTAAAGTAAACTCTTAAACCAGTTTAACGTCAGACATCTGTAGGTTTAGATATATATGAAGTTGTGTGGATGTATGTGACCTAGGCTTTATAATCCATCACCAGGTGATGAGAATGTCGCGTCATTTCATCACATGGTTCACTGGGGTATTCCCGCTATTGATGCGTCATTAGTTTACTTCGAAGTATCGTAATTGTGAAGAGACGAATTCTCCACCAGCCTGTCATGTAAGTATGTGATCAGGTAATTTAGGCTTTGTAAGCCACAGTTGATGGTAGAGGAGCACCACAGACGAGTGGGACCAACACTGCCACAGTTGATGGTAGAGGAGCACCACAGACGAGTGGGATCAACACTACCACAGTTGATGGTAGAGGAGCACCACAGACGAGTGGGACCAACACTGCCACAGTTGATGGTAGAGGAGCACCACAGACGAGTGGGACCAACACTGCCACAGTTGATGGTAGAGGAGCACCACAGACGTGTGTCGTCAACAGTGAATTACTGCACAGCTGGTGGGACCAACAGGTAATCAGTAAATGGTACTTTGATTCACCTGTGGGAGTTGCTTGTGGTCCACGTCACAGGAATGGGCAGAGTCTCCAATCGGAAGACATTTCCATCTCCACTCACGTCTGGCCAGAGGGTTCTGGAGGGGACTTGACGATAACGAAGATGCTCTTTGAGGTACACTAAGTGGTAGTTGGGATGGTGGTGGTGGAGATGTATGAAGCCTAGAGAGTGGTAGTGGTGGTAGGAGGGAGAGAGAGAGACTGGTAGTGTTGATAGTAATAGCTGGAATAGTGGTAGTTGTGTTGGAGGAATGTGGCGGTAAGGGTACTAGTGATTGACTAGGGTTTTGGTGGTTGGTAATGGTAGTAGTGATGACTACCTCGGCTACCACACCAGCTATAGACGGTGTGGTAGCCGAGATAGTGGTAGTGGTTGTGATGGTGGTACGCAGAACAGTGGTGTTCATGATGAACAACAAGGAGACATCTCTTACCCTTAAGAGTCTGACGTAAGTGTTCATCAAGGGCGCTGAAGACTGTCCACTGAAACTTTCCTTCTGGGATGGAGTGTCCTCGCCTCCAGCCCCCACACGCGAACTCTGCGAAGTCCTCACACGGCTCCACCTCCTCGTTCAGTGACCTCAGGATGTCACTTGCTGCCGAGAGACTTCAAGTTCAGGGTTTAGCTAGTCGCCCTGTGTTGCTAGGGCAAGACATGGTCTTTGGGTTGACTTAGTGCTATGGAGATGGCGCGATGGTGGTACGGTCAGGTGCTGAGATTTGACTGTCCAGTGTGGTAACCCATGATGGTATGAGAAGTGACCTCTTGTGCATGAGTTTGACCTGGTGCTTCAGGGCATGAATTGTGGGGGGTGACCTCGTGTCATGTGGGTTAACCTGATGTTCTAGGAATAACCTAGTGTCCTGTAGTGTGACCTGACATTCTGATGGATGACCATGTGTTGCAGATGACTTAATGATGGCGTAGCATTGTATACGTGCCCTGGTGCTGCAGAAGGTGTATTGTGGGGAGGACCTGGTGTGGAAGGAGTGTCCTGGTGTTGTTGATGTGTCCCAGCGATGTGGTGGATAACTTTTTGTGACTGAAGATTAAGTACTTTGTGTGACCGAGTTTCTGAGGATGAACCACAGCTCTCGAGGCGAACCCGATGTGGAAGACGACGGAGTGTTATGAATGACGAGGTGGTGCAGGAGTGACACGAGGGAGGGTGAGGGATGTTGCTGAGGAAGTTCATCAATAACTGGGCTGACCTGCCTCTGTGTAGGCAACGAGGTATGTGTGTGTGTGAGGTCTCACCTGCTTCAGCACACGCAGCGGTGGTGCACGTAGTCTGGGACGTGACATCTGTGGCCGACCAAACACCTGTGTGGGATGATCACATTGTAAACACCTTATGTACTGGTTACACACACACACACACACACACACACATACACACCGTGTTGATGCACATCAATTTGGGCGTAGACATCCTGGCCCCGTGACCAGGCCCTGACGTCTTCCAGTGTAGCCAGAGACATCAAGCTTCCTGGCGTTACTGCAGACGACGGTTTAACGTGGAAGAGTCATGTAAGCACTGTAAACAAATTTTCATACCGTCTCTACGTTCTCTTCTGAGTGAGATCACTCGGCGGCCCACCATCTGAGCCCAGGAATGTCTGTACCATCTTCATTCTAACTAAGCTCACTTACGCTTACCCAGCCTGGCTCTTCTCCCTCACGGCTGAACAGAGATGCCGGCTGGAAAGAGTGGAGAAAAAACCGTACAGATCATCCTGGGCCCACCTTACACCACCTACCAAGAGGCCTTCATCGTACTAAACCTGTCCACCTTTTCCGACCAACTCCGGCACCTCACACACGGCAGCGTGACAGTAAACTGCTGATACACCCCCGTCACCAAGACCTACTTACCCTTAAAAAACCTCTCCAGGGACTGTTGTCCGTACCACAATCACCTTGCACCAACTAGTGGTCGTAAAGACAGATTTAACAATACCTACCATAGTGGACCACGTAAACCATCCATGAACCAGTGTACAGCTAAGCAAGTAAACAGTTTAGTCTTATGTGATATGTTAAGTATTATAAGCCGTCTTTTTAAAAGCCTAGTCGAGTGCGCTTGGGCCATAGAATGTTCAGAACCGTAACTTTAGCATCGAATCAAACGAACGCTCGATAACTGTATGTTTAAAGAAATAATATTTCTGTTTTCCAGTCATTTAAAACCTTTTTCATATAAACTTTTTTTTGCACGTATAGCACCATTGTCATCAATAATCTCCACTCCCCAGTCAATACCATACGTATGATAATACTCCACAGTGTATACATACATCTACTCATCAAGTATGTATTATATGAATAACATGCACTCTCCTAGTGAGTATTAGAAGCATTGTATTTACTCCTGCAATATTCATGGAGTGTTTATCTACGTTTGAATGACAATAAACCGTCAGAAATGGCCTCAAATCGCCTGACATACGTCCACCTATCGCTCCAGGTTAATCGCTGTTTCAGTAGTTAACGAGGAGTTTATCACGCGCCTCATCTCGTCCACACGTTCATCCAGTGGTGTCGTGGGCAGCGGGGCCGTAGTGTGTGACTGGACAGTGTGACAAGAAGATGGAGGCTGCCTGCCATCAGCCCCGACCCTCCCTCATGATGTAAACAACGAACCGAGTTCTCTGCGCAGCTCGGTTCGTGACAGTGTAGAGTTGACAATCTGTGATTTACTGTCGATTTGAAAGCTGAATTCAGCTCACAACTCCACCGCTAACATAGATGTACAAGAGAGACAAGAATTAGTCTTTGAGATACTCTCTATAACCCAGCAAACTTATCCTTGTGGGTTTGAAGAATCAAGGGAAAGCCGTGTATCCAGCCAGACCACTCAGCTCTGACGATGACAAGTTCAGCTAGGATAGAAAATACCGGAACGGTGATCCAAGCTGGTAAGTGCAATACTTCGCTTTGTTTCCTGAGAAGAAGAAACTTTCTGACCTGTGCATTCCTCACGTGTCGTAGAAGGCGACTAAAGGGGACGGGAGCATGGGGCAGGAAACCCTCCCCTCCTTGAATCTTAACTTTCTAAACGGGGAAACAGGAGTCACGCGGGGAGTGCTCATCCTCCTCGAAGGCTCAGATTGGGGTGTCTAAACGTGTGTGGATATAACCAAGATGAGAAAAAAGGAGAGATAGGTAGTATGTTTGAGGAAAGTAACCTGGGTGTTTTGGCTCTGAGTGAAACGAAGCTCAAGGGTAAAGGGGAAGAGTGGTTTGGGAATGCTTTGGGAATAAAGTCAGGGGTTAGTGAGAGGACAAGAGCAAGAGAAGGGGTAGCACTACTCCTGAAACAGGAGTGGTAGGAGTATGTAATAGAATGTAAGGAAGCAAACTCTAGATTGATATGGGTAAAACTGAAAGTGGATGGAGAGAAATGGGTGATAATTGGTGCATATGCACCTGGGCATGAGAAGAAAGATCATGAGAGGCAAGTGTTTTGGGAGCAGCTGAGTGTGTTAGTAGTTTTGATGCACGAGACCGGGTTATGGTGACAGGTGATTTGAATGCAAAGGTGAATAATGTGACACGGTGTTCAGTGTTGTAAATGGAAATGGTGAGGATCTTGTAGATTTATGTGCTGAAAAAGGGCTGGTGATTGGGAATACCTGCTTTAAAAAGAGAGATATACATAAGTATACGTATGTAAGTAGGAGAGATGGCCAGAGAGCGTTATTGGATTATGTGTTAATTGATAGGCGCGCGAAAGAGAGACTTTTGGATGTTAATGTGCTGAGAGGTGCAACTGGAGGGATGTCTGATCATTATCTTCTGGAGGCGAAGGTGAAGATTTGTAGAGGTTTTCAGAAAAGAAGAGAGAATGTTGGAGTGAAAAAAGTGGTGAGAGTAAGTGAGCTTGGGAAGGAGACTTGTGTGAGAAGGGACCAGGAGAGTGATTGCAGAACGAGAAAAGGTAAGAGCAAAAGACGTAAGGGGAGTTGGGGAGGAATGGGATGCATTTAGGGAAGCAGTGATGGCTTGTGCAAAAGATGCTTGTGGCATGAGAAGCATGGGAGGTGGGCAGATTAGAAAGGGTAGCGAGTGGTGGGATGAAGAGGTAAGATTATTAATGAAAGAGAAGAGAAAGGCATCTGGACGAGTTTTGCGGGGAAATAGTGCAAATGACTTCGGAGATGTATAAAAGAAAGAGGCAGGAGGTCAAGAGAAAGATGCAAGAGGTGAAAAAGAGGGCAAATGAGAGTTGGGGTGAGAGAGTATCATTAGATGTTAGGGAGCATAAAAAGTTGTTTTGGAGGGAGGTAAATAAAGTGCGTAAGACAAGAGAACAAATGAGAACTTTAGTGAAGGGGGTTAATGGAGAGGTGATAACAAGTAGTGGTAATGTGAGGAGGAGATGGAGTGAGTATTTTGAAGGTTTGTTGAATGTGTTAGATGATAGAGTGGCAGATATAGGGTGTTTTGGTCGAGGTGGTGTGCGAAGTGAGAGGGTTAGGGAGAATGATTTGGCAAACAGAGAAGGGGTAGGAAAAGCATTGCGGAAGATGAAAGCCGGCAAGGCAGCGAGTTTGGATGGTATTGCAGTGGAATTTATTAAAAAAGGGGGTGACTGTGTTGTTGACTGGTTGGTAAGGATATTTAATGTATGTATGACTCATGGTGAGGTGCCCGAGGATTGGCGGAATGCATGCATAGTGCCATTGTACAAAGGCAAAGGGGATAAAGGTGAGTACTCAAATTACAGAGGTATAAGTTTGTGAGTATTCCTGGAAAATTGTATGGGAGGGTATTGATTGAGAGGGTGAAGGCATGTACAGAGCATCAGATTGGGGAAGAGCAGTATAGTTCCAAAAGTGGTAGAGGATGTGTGGATCAGGTGTTTGCTATCAAGAATGTATATGAGAAATACTTAGAAAAGCAAATAGATTTGTATGTAGCATTTATGGATCTGGAGAAGGCATATGATAGAGTTGATAGAGATGCTCTGTGGAAGGCATTTAGAATATATGGTGTAGAAGGCAAGTTGTTAGATGCAGTGAAAAGTTTTTATCAGGGATGTAAGGCATGTGTACGAGTAAGAAGAGAGGACAGTGATTGGTTCTCAGTAAATGTCGGTTTGCTGCAGGGGTGCGTGAGGTCTTCATGGTTGTTTAATTTGTTTATGGATGGGGTGGTTAGGGAGGTGAATGCAAGAGTTTTGGAGAGAGGGGCAAGTATGCAGTCTGTTGTGGATAAGAGAGCTTGGGAAGTGAGTCAGTTGTTGTTCGCTGATGATACAGCGCTGCTGGCTGTTTCGGGTGAGAAACTGCAGAAACTGGTGCCTGAGTTTGGTGAAGTGTGTGAAAGAAGAAAGCTGAGAGTAAATGTGAATAAGAGCAAGATATTTAAGTACAGCAAGGTTGAGGGACAAGTCAACTGGGAGGTAAGTATGAATGGAGTAAAATTGGAGGAAGTGAAGTGTTTTAGATATCTGGGAGTGGATTTGGCAGCGGATGGAACCATGGGAGCGGGAGTGAGTCACAGGGTGGGGGAGGGGGCAAACGTTCTGGGAGCGTTGAAGAATGTGTGGAAGGCGAGAACATTATCTCGGAAAGCACAATGGGTACGTTTGAAGGAATAGTGGCTCCAACAATGTTATATGGTTGCGAGGCGTGGGCTATAGATAGAGTTGTGCGGAGGAGGGTGGATGTGTTGGAAATGAGATGTTTCAGGACAATATGTGGTGTGAGGTGGTTTGATCGGGTAAGTAATAATAGGGTATGAGGTGTTTGGTAGTAAAAAGAGTGTGGTTGAGAGAGCAGAAGAGGGTGTTTTGAAATGGTTTGGTCACATGGAGAGAATGAGTGCGGAAAGATTGAGAAAGAGGATATATGTGTCAGAGCTGGAGGGAACGAGAATTGGGAGACCAAATAGGTGGAAATATGTAGTGAAAAAGATTTTGAGCGATCGGGGCCTGAACATGCATGAGGATGAAAGGCGTTCAAGGAAGAGAGTGAATTGGATCGATGTGGTATACCGGGGTCGACGTGCTGTCAATGGACGGAAACAGAGCATGTGAAGCGTCTGGTGTAAACCATGGAAAGTTTTTGTGGGGCCTGGATGTGGAAAGGGAGCTGTGGTTTTGGTGCATTATACATGACAGCTAGAGACTGAGTGTGAACGAATGGGGCCTTTGTTGTCTTCTCCTAGCGCTACCTCGCACGCATACGGGGGGAGGGGGTTGTCTTTTTATGTGCGGCAGGGTGGCGACGGGAATGAATAAAGGCAGAAAGTATGAACTATGTACATGTGTATATATGCATATGTCTGTGTATGTATATATATGTATACGTTGAAATGTATAGGTATGTATATGTGCGTGTGTGGTAGTGTATGTGGGAGGGTTGGGCCACTCTTTCGTCTGTTTCCTTGCGCTACCTCGCTAACACGGGAGACAGCGACAAAATATGATATATATATATATATATATATATATATATATATATATATATATATATATATATATATATATAATCAAATAAACTTTTTTCTAATGTTTTCCAAGTTTTCTCGTATCTCGCTTAACATGACTAGGGCGAAGTTGTGCAAGACAACCCACAGGTTTCTCTCGACGTGTTAATTTGAATGTATCAGATTATCCTCACTGGCGTGTGGAGGGGTAAGGCTAGTGGGTGGGAATGATTACGGGTAGCCGGATGAGGCTGGGTAATAACTATTATGTGGATGACTATGTCGCGCTGTGTGCTCATTGGCTGTTGTGTGATGCTAGAGCATGTAGTAGTAGTATCCATAGTCTCCTTGTTGTCGTACCAGTTTGTATACTACGTTGTCACGAAGCCTCGTAGCACACGATCATGTCTTGTAGGCAGTTGACATCTGGTTTCAGTGTTATTTATATTGTGCGTTGTTATTGTGTTGTTTGGAGTTTCTGTGGCTCTAAGTTGGTCTGTCATGACGTATTTCAGTTTTCTGTCGAAGTCAAGTATTCTTGTAGCTGCTGTTGATGACGGTCTGTTTGATGCACTGTGTTTCTCTGTGGAAGATGTGCCAGTTCGATGTCAGTCATGCCAGTTCGATGTCAGTCTTGTGAGCTTAGTGTCACATTGCGTTGGTGACTCCAGGTTTGGATGTTGAGGACAATCACAACTTGTGTGTATACATCTGCTGAGGTCTGCTGGTTTCTTGTGAATGGATTTTAAGCAGCCACCAGAGTTGCCATTCACCGTTGCCATTCACCATGGCATCTAAGAATGGCATCTTGTTGTTGACGCTCTGTTCATGAATTAATTTCAGAACAGAGTTATCTTCCATCGCTGTCTCAAGATGGCTGAGGTGTGTGTTACATCTTCGCTGTCTCAAGATGGTTGAGGTGTGTGTTTCATCTTCGCTGTCTCAAGATGGTTGAGGTGTGTGTTTCATCTTCGCTGTCTCAAGATGGTTGAGGTGTGTGTTTCATCTTCGCTGTCTCAAGATGGTTGAGGTGTGTGTTTCATCTTCGCTGTCTCAAGATGGTTGAGGTGCGTGTTTCATCTTCGCTGTCTCAAGATGGTTGAGGTGTGTGTTTCATCTTCGCTGTCTCAAGATGGTTGAGGTGTGTATTTCATCTCTGGCGACTGTGTAAATGCCATCGACGTATTTGCAGTATGTAGGTGGGCGTAGTTATGGTCAAGGTGGCATATGTAGAATAATGCAGAAGTGCCCCTAAATGGCGAGCCCATGGCCGCTCCCTCCATCTGGTAGTCTATGGTGCCGTCTGTGTGTCGGGGTGAGGCCTGTGTGGTGCAGGCTTTCAGAAGTCGGTGTAGCGCGGTGTGTGGGGACACTTAGCGGGTGTAGTTCTGGGTGGCGGTGTACTTTCTCACAGAGGGTGCTGATGGTGGCGTCTGTAAGAACGTAGGTATGTGTGTATTGACGTTGCCATATATGTATCCAGGTGTGTGTGGTGTCCTGCGACGGGTGTGAGGTTGGTGTTCGCTCTGACTACCTTGGCGGAGCCTCTGAGCCTGTTCAGCTGGGTCGTTGTGTGGGAGACTCGTGGGAATGTCTTTGAGTCTTGTATCGTCGTCCAGTTTGTTGTCAAGCTTGTGTGTTTGTAGCTTTCTTTGTTGACGATGACGTGGGTGTTTGATTTTTATCTGCTTTGCGTATCACAGTCTCTCTCTCTCTCTCTCTCTCTCTCTCTCTCTCTCTCTCTCTCTCTCTCTCCTTTTTTTTCAGTTCTCTGGCTGCTGTATGAAACCCATCTCTAACAAAGAAGTTTGCTCTAGCCCCCTCCCATTATCGCCCCATCACTCCAAAGTCTACGAAACTCTTCCTAACTCTCACTTTCCTAAACATTTACATTCCCTTTTCGTACGAGGCCTTTGCTATGAATGATATTAAACTAAGCTACAATTAGACAGCTGGAGCAATCAAGACTGTCAGAGCCGTTAGTAAACCGAACACTGGTACGAAATCCCCCTCTTAACCAGCCTCTCTTCGAAGTTGAATAAGCAAATTTCAAGTACCTGACTTTTCACAGATATTGTTTCTGAATCCAAGAATCATCTAAGTAACTTGTTACTGCATTTCTTTTTGTCTTCAAGTAACACGACCAAAAGTAAACAGTTACCTCAACAGTTAACTGGGGACGCATCAAATGACACCACAGAAATATTTCAATAGACTTATATTCGACTTCCTTAAGATTCTGTTCACCTTTCTCACTGCTTGTCAACACGGCGTACGTGGCATTAGGTCATTGGAGACGTAAAAACTTGGAGCATTTTATCCCCAGTTACGTAATGTAGTACAACATAGTTCATACTGTAGCTTGACTTTCCGTTTTCTCTCTACGGACGAGTATGAGTCTCCAAATCGATATATAATTCCATTCGCCACTTGTGAACCCGATCTATCAAATATGTCAACTTGTACCTGTAACTTTCATCTTCCGATGTAGCTCTGCTTCCCAGCGTTGCACCGTCTGCCACTGGTGACACTGCATTGCCCATTGCCAACACCCTTGACGTATTTCTAAGAGAACTGGTCCCGGTGAAGCCTGATCCCTGTGACACGCCACTTGTCACGTCCAACCGACCTGAGGCTTGGCTTTGTTTGAAGCCATTCATTCAGTTTTCTTTCCGCTGATGTACAACAAGGAACTTACATTTTGCTGCTAATCTTTGATGTGGAGTTATATCAAGTGCAATATTGATTAACTGATAGTGAAAGAGGATATATTAGAGCATATTCATGAAACACACACACACACACACACACACACACACACACACACACACTTCTTGCTCCTCCATCTAGACACACACTCCGCCCCACGGTCGACTGAGTGACTCCCCGCCCCTGCCGTGGGAGGGACGATGAGGGGCTGGAGCACCCACCTGACGTGACGATGAGGCACAGGACGGCCACCACCAGCAGCAGGAGGAGGGCCAGCAGCATCAGCAGCCCCGGCTCATGTTCTGTCCTCTTGTCGCAACACCTGCCACCCACTTGCCTCCTGCGGGAAACGGGGATGTGTGGATCAGGTGTTTGCTATGAAGAATGTATGTGAGAAATACTTAGAAAAACAAATGGATTTGTATGTAGCATTTATGGATCTGGAGAAGGCGTATGATAGAGTAGATAGAGATGCTCTGTGGAAGGTATTAAGAATATATGGTGTAGGAGGCAAGTTGCTAGAAGCAGTGAAAAGTTTTTATCAAGGATGTAAGGCATGTGCACGTGTAGGAAGAGAGGAAAGTGATTGACTCTCAGTGAATGTTGGTTTGCTGCAGGGGTGTGTGATGTCTCCATGGTTGTTTAATTTGTTTATGGATGGGGTTATTAGGGAGGTGAATGCAAGAGTTTTGGAGAGAGAGGCAAGTATGCAGTCTGTTGTGGATGAGAGAGCTTGGGAAGTGAGTCAGTTGTTATTCACCGATAATACAGCGCTGGTGGCTGATTCGTGTGAGAAACTGCAGAAGCTGGTGACTGAGTTTGGTAAAGTGTGTGCAAAGAAGAAAGCTGAGAGTAAATGTGAATAAGAGCAAGGTTATTAGGTTCAGTGGGGTTGAGGGTCAAGTCAATAGGGAGGTAAGTTTGAATGGAGAAAAACTGGAGGAAGTGAAGTGTTTTAGATATCTGGGAGTGGATTTAGCTGCGGATGGAACCATAGAAGCGGAAGTGAGTCACAGGGTGGGGGAGAGGACGAAAGTTCTAAGAGTGTTGAAAAATGTGTGGAAGGTGAGAACATTATCTCGGAAAGCAAAAATAGGTATGTTTGAAGGAACAGTAGTTCCAACAATGTTATATGGTTGCGAGGCATGGGCAATAGATAGGGTTGTGCGAAGGAGGGTGGATGTTTTGGAAATGAGATGTTTGAGGACAACATGTGGTGTGAGGTGGTTTGATCGATTAAGTAACAATAGGGTAAGAGAGATGTGTGGTAATAAAAAGAGTGTGGTTGAGAGAGCAGAAGAGGGTGTTTTGAAATGGTTTGCCCATATGGAGAGAATGAGTGAGGAAAGATTGACAAAGAGGATGTATGTGTCAGAGGTGGAGGAAACAAGAAATGGGAGACCAAATTGGAGGTGGAAGGATGGAGTGAAAAAGATTTTGAGTGATCGGGGCCTGAACATGCAGGAGGGTGAAAGGCGTGCAAGGAATAGAGTGAATTGGAACGATGTGGTATACCGGGGTCGACGTGCTGTCAATGGATTGAACCTGGGCATGTGAAGCGTCAGGGGTAAACCATGGAAAGTTTTGTGGGGCCTGGATGTGGAAAGGGAACTGTGGTTTCGGTGCATTATTACATGACAGCTAAAGACTGAGTGTGAGCGAATGTGGCCTTTGTTGTCTTTTCCTAGCGCTACCTCGCGCACGTGCGGGGGGAGGGGGTTGTTATTTCATGTGTGGCGGAATGGCGACGGAAATTAATAAGGTTAACAAGTATGAATCATGTACATGTGTATATATGTATATGTCTGTGTATGTATAGATATGTATACGTTGAAATGCATAGGTATGTATATGGGAGCAGTAATCTGTGTGCTATATGGGGGACGGACGTGAATACTCTTTTCTCAAGACTTAAGTTGAAAGTCAATAGGTTTCTTTTGACCCGTTTTAATAATGAGCTGATCATCTCAAATGACCACAGGTGACGTGTGAGTCATGACCCGCCCTGGACAATGTCCCTGGACAATGTCCCGGGCCAGGTCCCAGGTGTCGTGGCTGGTCCAGACATGCATAGTGACTCGGTGCAGTCACATTTCAGGGGCCAGGGGGGCCAGACATGCGTGCCGACACTATGTCGTAACGTTCCAAGGGTTGTGGCTGGCCAGACATGCGTACCGACGCTGTGTCGTAACGTTCCAAGGGTTGTGGCTGGGCCAGACATGCGTACCGACGCTGTGTCGTAACTGCGACACTTCACCTGAACACTGAGCGTTGCAACACGTGACGCAACACGAGACGCGGGATACGCTACTCACCAGAACCACCTCGCTGTCGTGTTCTCCGGGGTGCGCCCTGTCTGGCTGCCATCTGGATGGTGAGCTGTAGAACTGGGTCCGTCCTCAGGGTGACAGGCCACCTCTGGAAGCCCTGCGGGACCCACGTACCCTCCGCCGGGGTCTTGGAGCCTCGCCTCGGAGCTGGGGAGAGACCCGCATCGTCGTGAACAAGTGAGAGATAAGGAGAGATAGTGACACATATACAGTCTCTCAGTACCTCAACAAGGACCACATACACCAGTCACACTGGTACACACAGCCACTACCTACGGCGATGTGCGGCAATGGAATGTGTAAATGGACGTACAGAAAGACTAGGAGAAACAAGTGAATCACAACAATTACCATTGGTCAAGAATCCTCTGTATCATATATCGAATTAGAAAATGCTCGTGATTGATGTGTAAAGGACTGTTGGAAACTGGGATGACCATTAGGGTCAATATGTACATATATCTGAATGAAAGTCTACCCCTACAGCAAGGTACTTTCCTAAGCGTAGCTCGAACGAAGGTAGAACAGAGATGTAGGGAAGAGGACTGACGACCTCCACTGGCCTGGGTAGGCTGGGAGAACGACTTGTGATTGAGAAGACTAAGTGGTCAAGGTCGACCTCCACTTGGGACAGTTGCCTGCGGAAGGTGATCTGTGGAAGGTGACCTCCAGCTCAAACCAGAAAGATGGACCGATGGAAAGCCTTTGACACTGTGCCCCATCGGAAGTTCACTGAGAACGTAGAGCCACAGGTAGGAATAAGGGATGCATTCCCTCAGTAGATGGAAGATTAGCTTAGTGTAGGGAAGCATTTTCGAAATGGACCGGGGAGGAGGTAACCAGTTTGTGTCATCTGTTTATTTCTATTCTTCGTGTATTTGTAAGTGATTCACCTGACGAGTGAACACTTGCCTTAACGTGTTCGCTGATGATGCTTAAGTCATTGAATAAGTGAGGAAGGAGGATTGCGCTAGCTTATAGGGAGGACGTGGACGAACAATAATGGACAAAACTGAATGAAATGAATGACTCGGGAAAAGGTTAGTAGATATCTGGAAAGCAGAACATGAGAGACGGGGTAGGCCATCTTGGCCGGTGATGTGATACAGGCACTTGTAATTGTCAGTATGAAACTGAACCCCCATCCCAGCGGACCTGGCCAAGTCTGGCAACAAATATTCATTGACGCAGTGAAGTTTACGCTAACATGAAATTAGCTGCTAACTGAAATGTCTGTATGTAAGGCAGTGAGGACCCCTAGTTCTTATGCAGAAGCTGCAATCACTCTCACACTGTAATCCAAAGCAGAGAGAATTCATAATGTAATGGATCATACAGCAGTTTGAGAAACTTTCTATAGATTATGAAAAACTTTCTACAGATTATGAGAAACTTTCTTTAGATTATGAGAAAAGTTTTGAGTAAAGTTTCAAGAGTTGTGGAACAGATAAGCTGCCAGATGAAACTGTTGAGAGCAAACAATATATATAGAAGTTTAGAAAGTCATTTGATAGTGGACGACGTCCAATAGCTGGTGGACCCACGAGTGTAGAACTCCCTCCCTTTACACACACACACTCACACTCACACACACACTCACACACACACACACACACACACACACACACACACACACGCACTAATATGAGGTGGTAAACTGGCTGAAAATCTTAGATAGCAGTTAGAAATACATAAAAGTCTACAAAATACTAATGGGTTTGAACTCGCGTAGGGTTCAAAGACTTGATGCTATTTTCCCCACAAGTGTTGAGGATGTGTGCAAATACAACTCGACAGAAGCCTTAACATTTTGTGTCTAGAGGATATCACACCATTGATCATTCCAGGATTCCCACCCTCTTCATCATGTGAGACATATGACCCTCTCGTTCCCACAATATATCAGACATCATCCTGGCCTTCTGTCACTGTATATCATCCTGGTTGTGCGGAGGAGGAAGGTGGCTGTGTTGGAAATGAGATGTTTGAGGACGTGATGTGAGGTGGTTTGATCCAGTAAGCCATGAAAGGGTGAGATGTGTGGTCATGAAAAGAATGATGTTGGCAGATCAGGGTGTTTTGAAATGGTTTGGTCACATGGAGAGGATGAGTGAGGAAAGATTGACCAAGAGGATAATATGTGTCAGAGGTGGAAGGGAACGAGGAGAAGCGGGAGGCCAAATTGGAGGTGGAAGGATGAAGTGAAAAAGACTGTGAGCAATTGAGGCCTTGAACATACAGGAGGGTGAGAGGCGTGCATGGAATCGAGTGAATTGGAACGATGTGGTATACTGGGGTCGACGTGCCGTCAGTGGACTGAACCAGGGCTACCCCTATTGTGCCAGACATCATCATGTACACCATCAGCATGCCAGACGCTGTCGAAGCTCTCTTTGGCAAAGGTAATAACACAAAGAAATTCGAACATCAACAGAAACTCAGGAACTTAGAAGTTAGTGAGGTAATTCGGTGGGAATATCCAAGTCTGTGATAGAATATTTGAATCCCTGCGTTAGATCAACTCTTTAAACTTCTCCCTCGTAAGCTGGGGAAAGTTTGAGTCGTCCCGCTCTCATGTTTCTCGGCTTGAGAATCATTTTCGTTGCGCGCCGCTGCACCAGCTCCATTCTTGAGTTGAAAACTGAACTGACACAGTTTTCAAGGTGGGGACACACACACACACACACACACACACACACACACTAATGAATTCACTCCAAGCATTTACTTCATTCTTGCTTCCCCTCCTCCTCTGCAATGCTTACTTGGCTCCTGACATTATTATTACACCTAAGTCCTTATCATCATTAAGACGTGTAGATCAAGAGGGATTTATACCCAAGCTTGGCTTATCATCTTTATCAGTGTCGTGCTTATCTATACTATGTTAAGCTGAAGCTGTAAGACGTTCAGGTATTGTGAGACACACCTGAGGCTGGCTAATTGTACCACTCACACCTGAGGCCACCTGATTGTGCCATTCACATCTGAGGCCACCTGATTGTGCCATTCACATCTGAGGCCACCTGATTGTGCCATTCACACCTGAGGCCACCTGATTGTGGAAGTCACACCTGAGACCACCTGAATGTCCTCTCTCCTTCGGGAGCTGGTTCCACCACAGCTATCGTCGAGGCCATCATCGAGACCATCGTCGAGGCCATCATCGAGGCCATCGTCGAGGCCATCGTCGAGGCCATCGTCGAGGCCATCATCGAGACCATCGTCGAGACCATCGTCGAGACCATCGTCGAGACCATACCTCAGATGATGACGAGGCAGCAAGAGAGGAACAAGGAACGCGGAACAGGAGGAAAAAATCAGCTTCCATCACCACCATCACCACCATCACCACCATCACCACCATCACCAATATCTGGCTTCCATCACCACCATCACCAAAGTCTGGCTTCCATCACCACCATCACCAAAGTCTGGCTTCCATCACCACCATCACCAATATCTGGCTTCCATCACCACCATCACCAAAGTCTGGCTTCCATCACCACCATCACCACCATCACCACCATCACCACCATCACCAAAGTCTGGCTTCCATCACCACCATCACCAAAGTCTGGCTTCCATCACCACCATCACCAATATCTGGCTTCCATCACCACCATCACCAATATCTGGCTTCCATCACCACCATCACCAAAGTCTGGCTTCCATCACCACCATCACCAAAGTCTGGCTTCCATCACCACCATCACCAAAGTCTGGCTTCCATCACCACCATCACCAAAGTCTGGCTTCCATCACCACCATCACCAAAGTCTGGAGCTCAAGGAGAGAGAGAGAGAGAGAGAGAGAGAGAGAGAGAGAGAGAGTCGCTCATTCAAGCAGTCGTAAACAAGATCAAAAATATATCATACTTTTGGGGTACTATTTTAGCATTAGGAGTGGTAGTAGTAGTGGTAGTAGTAGTGGTAGTAGTAGTAGTAGTGGTAGTAGTAGTAGTGGTAGTAGTAGCAGTAGTAGTAGTAGTCGTAGTAGTAGTAGTAGTAGTAGTAGTAGTAGTAGTAGTGTAAGTAGAAGTAGATACAGTAGTGATAAGAAGGGTATGTAATGTGAGCAGAGGCACACCAGCACCTGCCCCTGCCAGCCATATGACCAGGAGGACCCAAGACCTAGGAGGGGCTAGGAGGAGGCAGGAGGACCCAGGATCCAGGAGGACCCAGGACCCAGGAGGGGATAGGAGGAGTCAGGAGGACCCAGGATCCAGGAGGGGCTAGGAGGAGCCAGGAGGACCCAGGATCCAGGAGGGGCTAGGAGGAGCCAGGAGGATTCAGGATCCAGGAGGGGCTAGGAGGAGCCAGGAGGACCCAGGACCTAGGAGGACCCAGGATCCAGGAGGGGATAGGAGGAGCCAGGAGGACCCAGGATCTAGGAGGGGCTAGGAGGAGCCAGGAGGACCCAGGATCCAGGAGGGGCTAGGAGGAGCCAGGAGGATTCAGGATCCAGGAGGGGCTAGGAGGAGCCAGGAGGACCCAGGACCTAGGAGGACCCAGGATCCAGGAGGGGATAAGAGGAGCCAGGAGGACCCAGGATCCAGGAGGGGCTAGGAGGAGCCAGGAGGACCCAGGATCCAGGAGGGGCTAGGAGGAGCCAGAAGGACCCAGGAACTAGGAGGAGCCAGGAGGACCCAGGACCTAGGAGGACCCAGGACCCAGGAGGGGCTAGGAGGAGCCAGGAGGACCCAGGACCTAGGAGGACCCAGGACCAAGGAGGGGTTAGGAGGAGCCAGGAGGATCCAGGACCTAGGAGGACCCAGGACCCAGGAGGGGATAGGAGGAGGCAGGAGGACCCAAGAGGACCCAGGACCCAGGAGGGGCTAGGAGGAGCCAGGAGGACCCAGGACCTAGGAGGATCCATGACCCAGGAGGGGATAGGAGGAGGCAGGAGGACCCAAGAGGACCCAGGAGGGGCTAGGAGGACCCAGGAGGACCCAAGAGGGGCTAGGAGAAGCCAGGAGGACCTAGGAGGACCTAGGACCCAGGAGGGGCTTGGAGGAGCCAGGAGGACCCAAGAGGACCGAGGAGGGGCTAGGAGAATCCAGGAGGACCCAAGAGGACCCAGGAGGGGCTATGAAGAGCCGGGAGGGGCTAGGCACACCTACAGCGTCTCGTAGGTCATCATCGCTGGGGCTGAGCCGTCCCCAGCTGGGGGCTTCTGGTGGTGGTGTTGGCTGATGGCGCCGTGCGTCTGCCGCTCCGCCATCTCCGTGGGCGGCGTCATGATGGGGCGGCGTTCGTCGCTGCTGGCGTCCCCAAGCTGCAGGAACTTGTTGACGGCATTCATGGATGTCTCGTGACGCAGGAGGATGAGAGTCCTGCTCCTCCTTCTTCTTCTCCTTCTGCTGCGTCTTCACTATGAGTCGCAAAAAAAAAAAAATTGGATTTTTCTGTTTAGTTATCCCTCGCCTCAGCTCGGCATCCACAGAAAACGGGAGGGTAATGGCGTCTTAACGTAGGTTTGCACGACCCTTTACTACGACAGCCACTACCCCTCCCTCACCACACCACGCCACCATTACCCCTCACTAATGCCCCTCACCACATGCGATCTTCCCATTAATGCCCCCATCACCATCATCACTCCCCTCGCCACCACTACCCTGAACACCATTACCCTCACTGCCACTACTCTCACTACCACTACCCTCATTTCCACTACTCTCACCACCAATAGCCACTACTACCCTCACCACCAGTACCGGCAACACCAATACCCCCACCACTACAACTCGCCATCTCCACCACCACTACCCTAACAACCATCACACTCACCAAAACCATCCTCATAACCACTACCCTCATCATTAACCTCACCACCACTACCACTACTCTCAACACTATCCTTACCATCTCTCCCTTCACCACCACTACCCTCACTACCACTACAAACCCCAGCACACACCACCACTACCACTACAAACCCCAGCACACACCACCACTACCACTACAAACCCCAGCACACACCACCACTACCACTACAAACCCCAGCACACACCACTACCACTACAAACCCCAGCACACACCACCACTACCACTACAAACCCCAGCACCACCACCACTACCACTACAAACCCCAGCACCACCACCACTACCACTACAAACCCCAGCACACACCACCACTACAACTACAAACCCCAGCACCACCACCACTACCACTACAAACCCCAGCACACACCACCACTTACACTACAACCCCCAGCACACACCACCACCTACCACTACAAACCCCAGCACACACCACCACTACCACTACAAACCCCAGCACCACCACCACTACCACTACAAACCCCAGCACACACCACCACTACCACTACAAACCCCAGCACACACCCCACTACCACTACAAACCCCAGCACACACCACCACTACCACTACAAACCCCAGCACACACCACCACTACCACTACAAACCCCAGCACACACCACCACTACCACTACAAACCCCAGCACACACCACCACTACCACTACAAACCCCAGCACACACCACCACTACCACTACAACCCCAGCACACACCACCACTACCACTACAAACCCCAGCACACACCACCACTACCACTACAAACCCCAGCACCCACCACTACCACTACAAACCCCAGCACCACCACCACTACCACTACAAACCCCAGCACACACCACCACTACCACTACAAACCCCAGCACACACCACCACTACCACTACAAACCCCAGCACACACCACCACTACCACTACAAACCCAGCACCACCACCACTACCACTACAAACCCCAGCACACACCACCACTACCACTACAAACCCCAGCACACACCACCACTACCACTACAAACCCCAGCACACCACCACTACCACTACAAACCCCAGCACCACCACCACTACCACTACAAACCCCAGCACCACCACCACTACCACTACAAACCCCAGCACACACCACCACTACCACTACAAACCCCAGCACACACCACCACTACCACTACAAACCCAGCACACACCACCACTACCACTACAAACCCCAGCACACACCACCACTACCACTACAAACCCCAGCACACACCACCACTACCACTACAAACCCCAGCACCACCACCACTACCACTACAAACCCCAGCACCACCACCACTACCACTACAAACCCCAGCACCACCACCACTACCACTACAAACCCCAGCACACACCCCACTACCACTACCACTACAAACCCCAGCACCACCACCACTACCACTACAAACCCCAGCACACACCACCACTACCACTACAAACCCCAGCACCACACCACTACCACTACAAACCCAGCACACCACCACTACCACTACAAACCCCAGCACCACCACCACTACCACTACAAACCCCAGCACACACCACCACTACCACTACAAACCCCAGCACCACACCACTACCACTACAACCCCAGCACCACCACTACCACTACAAACCCCAGCACACACCACCACTACCACTACAAACCCCAGCACACACCACCACTACCACTACAAACCCCAGCACACACCACCACTACCACTACAAACCCCAGCACACACCACCACTACCACTACAAACCCCAGCACACACCACCACTACCACTACAAACCCCAGCACACACCACCACTACCACTACAAACCCCAGCACACACCACCACTACCACTACAAACCCCAGCACACACCACCACTACCACTACAAACCCCAGCACACACCACCACTACCACTACAAACCCCAGCACACACCACCACTACCACTACAAACCCCAGCACCACCACCACTACCACTACAAACCCAGCACACACCACCACTACCACTACAAACCCAGCACCACCACCACTACCACTACAAACCCCAGCACACACCACCACTACCACTACAAACCCCAGCACCACCACCACTACCACTACAAACCCCAGCACCACCACCACTACCACTACAAACCCCAGCACACACCACCACTACCACTACAAACCCCAGCACACACCACCACTACCACTACAAACCCCAGCACCACCACCACTACCACTACAAACCCCAGCACCACCACCACTACCACTACAAACCCCAGCACCACCACCACTACCACTACAAACCCCAGCACCACCACCACTACCACTACAAACCCCAGCACCACCACCACTACCACTACAAACCCCAGCACCACCACCACTACCACTACAAACCCCAGCACCACCACCACTACCACTACAAACCCCAGCACCACCACCACTACCACTACAAACCCCAGCACCACCACCACTACCACTACAAACCCCAGCACCACCACCACTACCACTACAAACCCCAGCACCACCACCACTACCACTACAAACCCCAGCACCACACCACTACCACTACAAACCCCAGCACACACCACCACTACCACTACAAACCCCAGCACACACCACCACTACCACTACAAACCCCAGCACACACCACCACTACCACTACAAACCCCAGCACCACCACCACTACCACTACAAACCCCAGCACCACCACCACTACCACTACAAACCCCAGCACACACCACCACTACCACTACAAACCCCAGCACACACCACCACTACCACTACAAACCCCAGCACAGACCACTACACCAAGCATTACTATCCTGACCAACAACCCCGTCAACCAACACACCTAACCCTCACCAACCACTGTGATCACCACTAGGGAAAGACTATGACTGGATGCATGGCCACCAGACCATCTGTTTACCACAGGTATTGCTGCTGGATGGCTCAAAGTGCTGTCATGTCCTGACCCATTATTCCCTTTCCTTGCCCCTGCAATTACACTAACCTCAGCAGCATTTCATTTTCTTTTCCTCTTTATCGAATGACGTCAGTGCAGCTTTCATAGAAAATGGTCGTATGTAGGGGTCAGTGGAAATGTTTACATTTAAAAAGAGTAGGGCATCACATGGCATCCGCGAGGTGGGGAACACCTGTGATACAGGTGTGCAAGAGCAACAGCATCTGTTCTTAACGAGGACACGTAGTATATGTAATTTTCTCTCTCTCTCTCTCTCTCTCTCTCTCTCTCTCTCTCTCTCTCTCTCTCTCTCTCTCTCTCTCTCTCTGGAACGGGCTAACCAATAGGCATGCAGCGCTGCGAAACAGGCCTATCAAGCAGGAACTGTGGTGAACGCTACTCGCTAGCAAGGGGTCTGTCATGCCCCTGTGGCTGTATATCGTCGTAGGTTCTCTATCTATTCATATGTTTATCTATCGGTCGGTCGGTCTGTTTATCTACCTATCTCTCAACTGTCTATTTCCCTTCAAAGAGTTTGAGACGATAGCTTCGAGATAGATAATGGTGAACGGTATGATAATGCGAATTGTCTCAACGAGACAGGTCGAACGTTACTGATAAAGATGTAATACAGATAAGAGACAAAATTGGTTTCTGTTGTGCTAGACGGTCTCCCGTCAAGCAAACAGAAGCAAACAAGAGAAAATCTGAAAAAAAAAATTAAAATCTTCTTCAGTCAAATCTGATGATCGAGAACACTTAGATTACCTCGAGAGTTTGAAAGACCTCCAACTTCGCAGTCGTGGTAGAGACGCGTAACGATGAGTGCATGGTCGAGATTCAACGTTCATAACAGGTAATGTCTTCATTCATAAAGCATCTCAGAAAAGTAGATAAACGAATGATCAAGTTTGAAATCATACCTAGTCCTTGGACTGAGCCAGGGCATGTGAAACGTCCGGGGTAAACCATGGAATGGCCTGTGGTGCCTGGATGTGGACAGGGAGCTGTGGTTTCGGTACATCACACATGACAGCTAGAGAATGAGTGTGATCGAAGGTGGCATTTTTTGTGTTTTTCTGGCGCTACCTCGCTGAAGCGGGGAACGGCAATCAGGTATGAGTATATTATAGTACTTGATCGCCGCTTCCCACGTTAGTGAGGTGACGCCAGGAACAGAGAGAAATAGGTCGCATTCGCTCACATCCATTCTCTGGCTGTCATGTGTAATGCACCTAAGCCACAGCTCCCTACCCACATCCAGGCCCCACAGACCTTTCTATGGTTTACCCCCGGACGTTTCACATGCCCTGGTTCAGTCCACAGACAGTGGGTCGCCACTTGTTTACCCTAACGTTCTAATTCACTCTGTCCCATGCACGCCTCTCACCCTCCTGCATGTCAGTCCAAAGTACTGCAGTGTCCTGCAAGGTGAGAGTTGCCCTGCCGGGGGGAGCAACTCCACAAACATTCAAAGGAAACCTGAGTCTCTGGTTGAAGACAGTCCCTGATGAATCTTGGATTGACTGCCATGTGAGATGCGTGGCGGCGAAGGGAAAATTTTAATTCAGTGGTCCAGATGTGCGGTGAGGCCTACGAGCCAGCCGTGTAATTCTGGCAATATTTCCACGTTGGTATGTGTAGGTAGGTCAGTGTCCTTCTAGTTTCCCTCCTTGGCCCAGGTAGCTGTCTTCTCCTTCCTTCACGTGTGCTTTTAGCTTTCAGTCCACAGACACACACACACACACACACACACACACACACACACACACACTTCATCTCACACCGAACACTTGACTTCTCCCCCAAATTTTTCTGCGTTGCGGGGCGCTACGCGCTAAGCCATCCAAAGGCAAAATCTCAACTTAGGTGCGTGTTCCTTTTCTTAACTGGGTGGTTAGAGGAGAGAGGGAAGAGGTGGGAGAGAGTGGGGGAAGGAATTGTTTGAAATGGAAGAGGAGGTTGAAGTGTGAACAAGTGTACGGCGCGAGGTTTATGATACAAGTCGAAGGTTATCTGAAAGTGTGTTGATCGTGTCTTATCTATATGCCCTCGACATAGTGGGTGTGTGTGTGTGTGTGTGTGTGTGTGTGTCTGGATTGACATGGCAGGGTGAACGTGTCTGGTGGGCAGAATAGGTCATTTCAGAGACCCTTTGAGGGTCATTATGTGGTTGATGAAAGGATAATACATGTGTGTGGCGTGAGTGTGTGTACTGTCCCAAAAATTGTTGTGAACACTTGAACCTGATTGTGAACCCTTGAACCTGGTGTTTAAGATTATCCATTGCCGTTGGGTGTTTATCAATCTAAAGTCCAAGTAACTAACCAGCTAATGACGTGGTTTGGGTTGAGATGTATTCCCTCGAAGCGTATCCTCATATACGAAGTGAAGCAGCAGCCATTGAGGGCTAACCGCTGATGAAGCGTATCGGATCACGATTCGAACCCTTGCGTTAGTTATGTCATACGTACTTGCCCGCCAGAACTCCTACTGGCTTGAGGCACCTACTGGCTTTAGCCACTTACACTGTAACTCAGCATCACAGAAGTCCAAACGATGACCTGTCTAGGGCACAGAGGAAGCTGTCTGGCAGTTCTCTTACCTCCACCATCCAGGAGGAAGCCATCGTAACCTGTCTGGTGAGATGGCACAGACGTGATGCTCTGCCATCTACAGGCATGTGTACAGTGCAGACTTTGAAGTCATGCTAGTCAAAGTTTCAGCTGTCAGCGACGCTATCTCCCACGCCCTCCCTCTGGGAGAGGGGCGGCAGCTTCACCAATAGAACCATGATGATTCGAAGATGATTTCGACCCGAATCTCTTCATGAGAATGGCTTGATCTGATGCTGAGCAAACACCTCTGTCCTTACTTTACGGGTTCTATTATTTTCTTGCTTTGTTTGGTGAACGCTGAGGACATAGAAGAGTTCTTGAACATGTCAATCAGCCAACATCATCTACAGACCTATAGTTTTCACTCTCTTCGTCTTGAAGTTACCCGATGAGAAAGTACAAGACGTGCTGGATAAGCCATATTTCATGTATCATTCTACTTGAGATGGCCTAAGCCAGATTGACCATTTTCGTTCGACTGTCGATTACATGTGTCGACAGGCAATCACAGAAGTGGACATACAGCATATTGCTGGTCTTGCGATCTCAACGAAAGGGAAAAATAACTCTAGGTTCTCCCATACTGGTCGTCAAGGAATCAGACCAGTTGACACAGCAAGCACTACCAGGCAGTCTACTGCTTTTGTAAAAAGAAAAAATTATGATCATATTCTTTCGCATTGTCTAGTGAGGCTTCGAAACACTCTCATAGCTATGACGGACTTTATGAATGCTGGCTTTAAAGATGTCATTTCACCTTGATGGAGTTTATCAAAGGCCATTTGCTTGCCAAGCTGGCAGGAGCAAAATTCAGCAAGCAAGACTCAACTCAAACGTTTATCATCCGATGGAAGTGGACGAGAACTGTAGACTCCCTCTGTGAACACTACATGGGATTCAAGAGGCTCACACGTCTGCCATATATAGTCTCTCGACCATCGATATTCCAGAGGGCTGTAGAGCAAGTCTTACACGGTGTTCCTGGAACTGGCGTCTGCCTGGATGAGTGGTGATCGCGGGGCGCCATACTAGATGGCGAGGGAACACTCGAAGAATCTGGAGTTGATGCCTCAAAGGCTTCGGAGATCTCTGCTTCTGAGGGAAAGAGAAGTGTGCTTCCTTCGTCACTTGTTTTTACCTTGGACGCCACCCTACTGACGCCACGGGTTTACTACACAGGGATCCTGCTAAAAGTGGAGAGCAGAAAGAAAACTTCAGCTCCGCAAGACGTAGCTCAAATGAAGTCTTTTCTGGGCCTCATACAAGTGAAGGCAGAACTATCAACCATGGGCGTCGTCAGCGTTTGACAAGGCTAGTAAGATATTAACCTCAAACCACCAGTGCCTTGTTTACTACCTCCGTCAAAGACCGATTATCCACGCTGGTGAGGCCAGTTAGGCAGTGAGGGATCATGTGGAAGCAAAGTGACAAGGAAAAGCCTGTCGCCTTTGCCTTCCGAACATCAGACGTGAGTGAAAAACGTGACTCGTATACCATTTGACATTGGCCCTACGTGCAGACTGTGGTCCATGAACCACATTATGCCTCACGATACAGATGAACCACCACAGCAGCGTTCACAGTAACGCTAGGGTAATAATCCCTTCTGGCCACCGAGAGATTGAAAGAGTAATAGATATAAGTGTTGACCAGTCATGTGCCAGGCTGGTTAAAGAAGTTAATCACTTTTAATTCTATCAATAGTTATGTAGGATTTCCCCTGTTGCTAGGATATAGTTCAGCTTGTTTAGCATGGCTTTCATCTCGTCGAACGTAGCTAGGATGACTCGAAATGAATGTAGCGGTTCACGCGTGCGCTACGAAGCTCAACTCACTGCAGGTCGAACCGGTTCCACGAACATATCGATACATTGTATTCAGATAACTTCCTTTTGGTAAATTTCTGTGCTTAACACTAACATTGTCTCGCATGAATTTCCCTACCACATCACACCCTCGAGGACATACTAACCTTATCATGTTTATCATACGAAAGAAATATACCTCGTCTCGTCGACTTATTCCCTGCTTCGTATCACATCGTTATTGCCATACACAAATATCATGTGTTCCTTGGGCGTGTGGTCTTCATATTGCAAGACTTGTATATACTTTCCATCATCTACACTTTATGATGATGTGGGTTAATGTCATTGCATCACGATTCGTTGTCGTCATTAGTACAACTTGCTATTTAGAGGCTTTCGTGAAAACACATCATGTGTTCCTGTTTATTAACTATCAGATACGATACGTGGCTGCAGAGAAAACATCATATTACTTAAACACACACACACACACACACACACACACACACACGCGCGCACGCGAGAGACAGAGGTACCAACCACACAAGTGATGGTCGAAGGGCGTACCGTAGCCAAGGGTGCAAAACAAGTTTTTAGAGGATGTACACAGGAGCTGAAAGGGGTTTGGTGAAATGGTTTAGACCAGCGGAGAGGATGAGTGTAAAGTGGTTGACGAAGAGGATCCGACATGTAAGAAGTGGAAGGAACAAGGGAGAGGGAGAAAGCGGGGAAGAAGGTAGAAGAATGGAATGAAAGAAGCTTTGAAGGTTCGGAATCCAAACTTGCAGGGATAGAACAAATTGGAACGATTTGGTGGTATACAGGGGACGACGTGCTGTCATTGGGTTGAACCAGGGCATATGAAGCGATCGAGAGAAACCATATCCATCGTCACCATGACGACCAGGAACACCATCACAACATTCTGCACAGCTACCATCTCCACCATCACCAGGAGCTCCATCACCATCGCCACCATCATCTACCACAGCAGATACTAACTTCACCATCAGGAACATCACACAGTTCAACACACTGTCAGGGGTTCCAAACCCTGGGATCGCTACTGCACCTTTCCCGAGGCTGAAGAACTTGTAAGTAATACCTTGCTGGAGTTGTTTTGCTCTGTTTGCCATACTCAGTCACCCATGTCCCTTGAGTTACCATCATTACTTCAACATGCTACCCTCCAACACAACACCCCACCATCATCACTTCAACATGCTACCCTCCAACACAACACTACATCACCATCATTACTTCAACATGCTACCCTCCAACACACGACCATCATCATCACTTCAACATGCTACCCTCCAACACACCACCACCATCATCACTTCAACATGCTACCCTCCAACACAACACTACACCATCATCACTTCAACATGCTACCCTCCAACACAACACCACCATCATCACTTCAACATGCTACCCTCCAACACAACACTACACCATCATCACTTCAACATGCTACCCTCCAACACAACACCACCATCATCACTTCAACATGCTACCCTCCAACACAACACTACACCATCATCACTTCAACATGCTACCCTCCAACACAACACTACACCATCATCACTTCAACATGCTATCCTCCAACACAACACTACATCACCATCATTACTTCAACATGCTACCCTCCAACACACCACCACCATCATCACTTCAACATGCTACCCTCCAACACACCACCACCATCATCACTTCAACATGCTACCCTCCAACACATCACCACACCACCATCACTTCAACATGCTACCCTCCAACACACGACCATCATCACTTCAACATGCTACCCTCCAACACATCACCACACCATTATCACTTCAACATGCTACCCTCCAACACAACACCACCATCACTTCAACATGCTACCCTCCAACACCACACCACCATCACTTCAACATGCTACCCTCCAACACAACACCACCATCACTTCAACATGCTACCCTCCAACACCACACCACCATCACTTCAACATGCTACCCTCCAACACAACACCATCACTTCAACATGCTATCCTCCAACACAACACTACACCATCATCACTTCAACATGCTACCCTCTAACACAACACCACAACACCATCACTTCAACATGCTACCCTCCAACACAACACCACACCACCATCACTTCAACATGCTGCCCTCCAACACAACACTACACCACCATCAACATACTACCCTCCAACACAACACCATCTTTCTCCATGGCTCTCCCACAGACCATCATCAACCAAACATACACGTCGGTTGTGTGGTTGACCGATGATAATCCACCGTTAAATAGGCTACGGTTGCCAATTGTTCAAGAAGTTTATAACTTCTTTCGTTTGTATTAGCCTAGCGTCTGTCACACTGCTCACTAACGCATTATTGATCCTTACTTTATTAATCATAACTTTATTAATAGATATGAATATATATGATAGGTTTTACCTGTCATACTTGTCTGAATTATTCACATGTTTTCTTTGACTGTAGGAGTATAATATCATATTCTAACAGCAATCTAAATCATTCAACACCAAAAAAACATGAGAATAAATATATTCTAAGTTGAAGAAGAAACTGTATTTTTCTTTTTTCATATTTGCACGTATTATTTCCTAAAACTTTAGGAAATAGGCAGCTGAAACAAGGCTCTGTCTTGGAGATGGACTGAGCGCTACTTTAGCTAGGCATTTCCACGAAACTTCGTTCACAGCTGATGAGTTCCAGTGGTCTTCGCTCACAGCGGCAACCTCCTTCCTCATTATTCATGCATATTCATTTTGAGAGTTTTCACTATCATGTCCTTGACTGCTGTAGTTCCTTGGTTAATGGCTTCTTCCTCCGTCTTCATGCACACATCTTTGAAACGTGAATTTCCACCCTATTCGAATACGCTCAGACGTGACAGCAAAGCTAGCACGGCCATTAGTGTCAAACTGCCATACATTTTATCCCCCCCACGACTTTGACATTAGAAATAACTGTGTGACTTGAATCGCTGGCGGTAAAAATGTCTTACAGCAGTGGACAGTGGTGACCCCTCAGTCTCTCCCCTTGTCACACCGCGCTGCCAGACGAGCGTCCGTCCACGGTCACATGTACCAGTCAAGGTACACACACTCAGAGAAGACCGCTGGCGTAGCAGAGACCACGGCCCACTTCACGAACCACTCTTATTCACCCTGAGCCACTGGAAGTCGCTGGAACATCGCGTCCAGGAGCGTCGGCGCTGGAAGTCGCCAGGAGTATCGGCGCTGGAAGCAAAGAGGAGGTAAGAGGGATGCGTGGAAGGAGATAATTTATCTATATCTGTCACAATCTTCATGGAGACTGCGGGTGTAGGAGGAGAAAGACCCCCTCCGCTCCAAGCCTGCATTTGCTCCGCTTAGGTTCATAGCGGAATATCATATCGCATTGGTCACTACACACGAGTTCGCTCTGACTTCGCAACGATTTCCTCGTGAAGTTTTAACTATATATAACTTACTTCAGTGTCTAATCTCAGTAACAGATCCTGGTACCCCACGTTATCACTATATAGCGTATCCCAGCTACATTATTATCCCCTACGCTCGCTTTACACGAGTTCAATTGTTTTACTTATTTTTTCCTGTTATTTTGGTTTCTTTTTCATCTTTGTCGAATATATATTTTTTTCCTCAGTGGTTATTATCATCACAACCAACCCATTGTTTTAAGTCTACGTTTCGCATTTGTTGTATCGACAGTTTATACAGTTTTATCCTCCAAAATGTTACATTTTTACGACTAAGTTTTTTACCTTTGCAATTGTAGTGATATATAAGACCAATTGATCGTGCATTCATAGGTCTGGTTTCTATATTTATCGTCGTCTTTCAGGTGTGTGTGTGTGTGTGTGTGTGTGTGTGTGTATCCCGACTTAAGCAGTTAGGTTCCATGTGTCCTTTGGTTGTCACATACCGGGACCGTTGTAACCATCTAACCTACATTTGGGTATACTGGCGGTCAGCTGACCTCTCGCTAGCATTTAATACATAACATTTTTTGACAGATGTTACCTTCACGTCTTAGAATGGATCCATACACTTTATTTTTCCATTTTTTTTAAGTGATATAATCTGATGCACATATTCCAACCCACATACGCATGATTTTTGCAAGAATTTTGATCCACATGTTTATTTAGTTTTGACCAAGTCACTGCCCAAATGCATGCATATATAAGCATCATGTATCACATTTAAAACGCGTTGGGTTACAATATATATATTATTCTGGTTTTGCTACATACATACTCTACTGTGTTTAGCCCATGTATTCTTATGTTTTGGTTCAACCATTCAAGTGAAGGGCGCAAATGGGGAGGTGATAACAAGTAGTGGTGATGTGAGAAGGAGATGGAGTGAGTATTTTGAAGGTTTGTTGAATATGTTTGATGATAGAGTGGCAGATATAGGGTGTTTTGGTCGAGGTGGTGTGCAAAGTGAGAGGGTTAGGGAAAATGATTTGGTAAACAGAGAAGAGGTAGTAAAAGCTTTGCGGAAGATGAAAGCCGGCAAGGCAGCAGGTTTGGATGGTATTGCAATGGAATTTATTAAAAAAGGGGGTGACTGTATTGTTGACTGGTTGGTAAGGTTATTTAATGTATGTATGACTCATGGTGAGGTGCCTGAGGATTGGCGGAATGCGTGCATAGTGCCATTGTGCAAAGGCAAAGGGGATAAGAGTGAGTGCTCAAATTACAGAGGTATAAGTTTGATGAGTATTCCTGGTAAATTATATGGGAGGGTATTGATTGAGAGGGTGAAGGCATGTACAGAGCATCAGATTGGGGAAGAGCAGTGTGGTTTCAGAAGTGGTAGAGGATGTGTGGATCAGGTGTTTGCTTTGAAGAATGTATGTGAGAAATACTTAGAAAAGCAAATGGATTTGTATGTAGCATTTATGGATCTGGAGAAGGCATATGATAGAGTTGATAGAGATGCTCTGTGGAAGGTATTAAGAATATATGGTGTGGGAGGCAAGTTGTTAGAAGCAGTGAAAAGTTTTTATCGAGGATGTAAGGCATGTGTACGTGTAGGAAGAGAGGAAAGTGATTGGTTCTCAGTGAATGTAGGTTTGCGGCAGGGGTGTGTGATGTCTCCATGGTTGTTTAATCTGTTTATGGATGGGGTTGTTAGGGAGGTGAATGCAAGAGTTTTGGAAAGAGGGGCAAGTATGAAGTCTTTTGGGGATGAGAGAGCTTGGGAAGTGAGTCAGTTGTTGTTCGCTGATGATACAGCGCTGGTGGCTGATTCATGTGAGAAACTGCAGAAGCTGGTGACTGAGTTTGGTAAAGTGTGTGAAAGAAGAAAGTTAAGAGTAAATGTGAATAAGAGCAAGGTTATTAGGTACAGTAGGGTTGAGGGTCAAGTCAATTGGGAGGTGAGTTTGAATGGAGAAAAACTGGAGGAAGTGAAGTGTTTTAGATATCTGGGAGTGGATCTGGCAGCGGATGGAACCATGGAAGCGGAAGTGGATCATAGGGTGGGGGAGGAGGGCGAAAATTCTGGGAGCCTTGAAGAATGTGTGGAAGTCGAGAACATTATCTCGGAAAGCAAAAATGGGTATGTTTGAAGGAATAGTGGTTCCAACAATGTTGTATGGTTGCGAGGCGTGGGCTATGGATAGAGTTGTGCGCAGGAGGATGGATGTGCTGGAAATGAGATGTTTGAGGACAATGTGTGGTGTGAGGTGGTTTGATCGAGTAAGTAACGTAAGGGTAAGAGAGATGTGTGGAAATAAAAAGAGCGTAGTTGAGAGAGCAGAAGAGGGTGTTTTGAAATGGTTTGGGCACATGGAGAGAATGAGTGAGGAAAGATTGACCAAGAGGATATATGTGTCGGAGGTGGAGGGAACGAGGAGAAGAGGGAGACCAAATTGGAGGTGGAAAGATGGAGTGAAAAAGATTTTGTGTGATCGGGGCCTGAACATGCAGGAGGGTGAAAGGAGGGCAAGGAATAGAGTGAATTGGAGCGATGTGGTATACCGGGGTTGACGTGCTGTCAGTGGATTGAATCAAGGCATGTGAAGCGTCTGGGGTAAACCATGGAAAGCTGTGTAGGTATGTATATTTGCGTGTGTGGACGTATGTATATACATGTGTATGGGGGTGGGTTGGGCCATTTCTTTCGTCTGTTTCCTTGCGCTACCTCGCAAACGCGGGAGACAGCGACAAAGCAAATATATATATATATATATATATATATATATATATATATATATATATATATATTGAATTGGTCCATACACTTTCACCCACTTGGTCCATACATTTGCTAGTAGCTTTTACTTCTTGCATTCCTTGTATAATCGAGTTCATTTCGTCTTATACATTCTTCAAGTTTTGGGACTTATATTTTGGGTTGTCGCCATATTTCATATAATGTCTTTTATCTTTCTAATCTAACACATTTTGGGTTGTCTCCATATTTCATATATTGTCTTTTATCGTTCTAATCGTAACGTTCTGTTCCACTTTGAATCCATTCGTCCTCTTCGAATTATCTCGATATACGTCCTATCTCCTGTGGTTTACAGGGCAAAATTATCTTGAGTTAGTTTACGTGTGTAACTCAGAGATACAAACTTGATCTGGTCTCCCCCAACCTCCCCTAGCCTAAAAAGGCGTTAGGGAAATGGGTTGCATATCTTCAGGTAGTCTTCCTTTTCATGTCTGCCAGTTTGGTCTAACTTATACAGTCTTTTAGGGTAGTACTTGCATTGTACATCTCTAATTCCGAAAATATCATAATACCCCAGTTTTCACCCACACATTATCTCTTATAATTTTAGCCAGTATAGTTTTTTATGTTTGTCTTATACATTTTTTTTAACTTTTTTATTACGATACAATAATCCCCATCAGTTTTGCTTCATGTGTAGTCTCTCACGATTAAATGATTGTCTCTTTATTAGTCTAGTTTCGTACATTCATACTTTTTGGCCATATCTTACAGTTACTTAAATACCTTCTCTCTTAAGTAGTTTAAGTACATACATTGATACTTATTTGGTCATATCCTGTTAAAAAGTTAACCTTTAAATCCCTCTCACCTCCACACCATCTTTTCTAATTATGATCCAACATATCCCGTTGTTAAGTTGTGGTTTTCATCCATAAACACGAGTTCTTGGTCTGTAATCATTGATTTCAATTATTTCACCCAAACGCAATTCATCTTCGAAGTTTCTTTGCCCAATTGCGTTGTTAAGACGATGGTTCAACCTTGAGTCTAGTGATTCAGCAAAAGCTGCGGAATGTATGTAGGTCTGTGTGTCCCCAGAGTATGAGCAGATTGGACCAGTGGCAATCAAAGTATGGATGCAGGAAGCACCGAGCTTTGCAGGGACCTGCCCGTGAGAAAAAAAAAAAGAAAATGTTCTCTGTTGGCAACACAGCGCTAGGAGTTTTAACCCAAATGGCTTCTATTGGCCTCCTCCCACACCCATGTTTTTAAATCAGAAACTGACGGTAAAAGAAGGACAGCGAGAGATCCAATTTTACAGCCTTTTTGGTCTTTGGTATTTCATTGTCATTTAGCAATTTAGAACACATTTAAACGTCAGATTTGAAGAGTTTAAAGATGAACTAAGTAAGGTTTGGCCTCAGGAGCTTTTAGAATGAGAGAGCCACATGTCAACACAAGGTCTCAGACGCATCCCAAGTGACGTGCATAAACAGATTTTCCTACATGGTTACAACTCCGTCATAAAGAACAGTCTACTCCAAGAACAGGAGATTCCAGAGGTTCCTGTTGCATCAGTAAATACTGTACTTTCCAGTCATTGTAATAGATAGTTATGGATCAGAGAGTGTGGGTGAAGCGTAGCAACGCTGGTCACACCGGGCGATATCCGCGTTCCCTTGAACTGGTGTCTGGTTCCCTGGCTCGGTCATAATGAAGGGCACTTGCACTCGCTTGTGCTTGCATGAGAGCCTGTCACTGTATACAAGTTGTCTGTTTTCTTTTTTTTTTTTATGTACGTTTTATGGCAGTGATGCCCTACGTATGTTTACATACCTTCAAGGTCGCGGCATGTCACATATTCTGTCATCAGACTACCTCTCCTTGCCGGGTTTTGTTTTATTTTCATTTCATTGGACAGATGTTAGGGCAACACTTGCTCACAAGCTGAGCTCAGTCCAAGGTCATCACTTATCTTTCTTGGTCGTATAGTCATCAGAACTGAGGAAATACTTGACAATTAAGTGGACCAAGAAAAACGTGACTGATAACTTTAAACATATACACACTATTTTTTTTTTTTTTTTTGTCAGAGGTACAGTCAGTTTGCTCCAAGCTGCATTTTCCATGCAGATATATATTTTGTTTCCTTCTTGTTCGTCCTTTCCCATGTAATCATAGTAATGCCAGGAACAGACAAAGAAAGGCTTCATTCGCTCACATCCAATCTCCAGCTGTCATGAGTAAATGCACTGAAACCACAGCTAAGCAAAACCAGCCTCCACATACCTTTCTGCGGTTTCCCGAAGGAGCTTCATATGCCCTGATTCGGTGCGTTGACAGCACGTCGCCCCCTTTATACCATATCGCTCCAGTTCCCTTTGTTCTGTGCACGTCTTTCATCCACTTTCATATTTTGACCCCAAAACACTCAAAATCTCTTTCACTCCATCCTGCCACCTCCAGTTTGGTCTCTCCTTTCTCCTTATCCCCTCTACATCTGACACATGTATTCTCTTTGTCAACTTCCCCTCACTCATTCTTTCCATATGTCTAAACTATTTCAGCGCACCCTCTTCATCTATATCAATCATTCTTCTTCTTATCACACATCTCTTACCCGATTATTACTTACTCGATCAAATCACCTCACACCACATGTCCTCAAACATTTTATTTCCATCACATCCATCCTCCTCTGCACATCCTCATGCCTTGCTTTCATGCTACATCGTAGGGACTACTATACCTTCAAACATGCCCTTTTTCGTCCTAGATAAGAACCTTCCTTTCCACATATTCTTCACTGCTCCCAGAACCCTTACCCCTTCACCCATCCTATGCCTCACTTCCATGGAACCATACACTGCCATATCCATGTTTAGGTATCTAGAACACTTCACTTACTCCATGTTTTCTCCGTTCAAACTCACATCCCAGCTTACTTGTCCCTCAATCCTGCTAATCTCAACCTTGCTTTTTACTCCCATTTACTCACAACTTCCTTCTTTTACCCACTTCCAAACTCAGACACCAACTTCTACAGTTTCTCACTCGATTCTGCCACCAGGCTCCCTTCACTCCGAGACATACTGTGCTTACTCGCCCCTCCTCTAAGAATCCAAACACACTGTGCATACTCGCCCCTTTCTCCGAGACTTTTGCATTTACCTCCCTCACCACCCTATCCCCAAACAAATTGAACAACCATGGTGACCACACACCCCAGCTGCAAACCGACCGCCTAGAGAACCACTTACTCTTCATTCTTCTTACTCGCGCATCCAGTAGCTTTCCTCCTACACCATATATTCATTAGACCTTCCACAAGGCATTTCTATCAACCCTATCCTAAGCTTGCTCCAGATACCTGAAGCCTATTTTGTTCAATCTAAACTTTCTGCTGTTACTGTAGTAATTACAATTCTGAAATTATGGACAGAAAAAATCTTGACATTGAATGCTGTTGATGAACATGTCCAGTTTCTTCATTCGTTCTAAGTCGCTGGGAGTAATTACAGCAGATCTCGTGTGTGTTGCCAGCTGCATTATGATGAACGGCTAGGCTGTCGCTTTTCCTAGGAATGAGTTGTTTTTGTTGCTAAGGCGTGTGGTTTACGTCTGGTGACCTTCGTGTCTAGACTCTTACCACCACTGGTACCTTCACCCCTGCCTTGGGTAACCGCAGGATTATGTCAAGTGATAGGCTGTAAGCTGGGCTATTCCTATCTTACTCTGTTTACATTGTTTATCCGTCATCATTAATCCATTCACAATTCCATGGGATGGATCTGGTAAACACAGCCCCTGACACGGTCAATGTTGATTCGTACCTGCAAGAAAAGATCTAAAGTACAATTGCATTAATTACGTAGAAATAAGATGGGGTGAATGTAGAAACAAACTTTGGTTCGATTTTAGAATTTACATGTTATCATTAGTGTTTACGAAGTCACTTTTGCATAACACAATTTGACCAGGGTTTGTTCACAGACAAATAACAACTGAACGCCAAGTTTTATTTGTTATATTTTCGATATCAAAAATAATAGTATTGATGCACTTAAAAAGAACATTTTATATTTGATATAATGTAAAATTGTTTTTCTTCTAAACAGATGTGAAATTGCTTTACTACTAACGAAATATTTTTCTTAATTATAAGACGCAATTTTTAGTTTGTATGCTCAACATCACATATCACAATGCGTATTTCACACACAGGTAATTTTTATGAAGTAAAATCTAATGACAGATTTTACATTGGGGTCTTGTTGATATGAGCTTCGCCTTCTCATGCAAACCTCTATTTTCACAACTGCCTGACATCATGTATATCACCATCATTGCGACCCTACGACCAGTATTAATACAGAGTGACGTTACAATCTGCCTAGTTGTGAATGAAGCTGATAAGAGGTTATAGGTGATTTATACATGCTAGATTGTTAACTCTTACCCACTCTAATGGCCTCGGTAAAACACGAAGCTCATGAACAAGGAGCTGGCTCCTCGCAAAATTAATCCAGAATTGAAGAGAATGAAGAAGAGACCTAATGTGTCCTCCAGGCACCGAGGCCCGAGGTGTTAATATGTGGTATGAAGTAAGGGCATAATTAGCTAAGCCCCCCCTTAAGATATCTGGCAAACACTTGCAAGTGTGGAACGTCTGTTGTCTGAATTTATATATCCGTGCGCAGGGCCGGCACTGACCATCTGAGAGTCCATAGCTAAGTCTTTTATGTACCTCTCCACCTATTAAACTACCCCTACCAGATCACGAGCTGTAGAGGGGGCCCAGGAACATGCCTGCGGAAAAAAAGAAGAAAGAAAAGTTAGGGTGTCACGAGCGGCATTTCCTGTTTTCTTATAAAGGCTGACATATGACGGTCTGGGACCAGGAGGTGGCCTCCCCCCTTCAATATCCCCCCCCCTCTGCAGAACGGATATCCACTCATTCTTTCTCCCCCGCGCCTAACACACTCGTTCTGTTGGCATTACCCGTCCAATACACCTTGTCTGACTCGTCACTTAGCAATCTGATCCACTGGGGACGAAAGTCGGTCGCATCCTGTCCCCAGAACCCGCCCGGACCCCACTGGCCAACCACCAACCATCCCGTATAGCCCTACTTGTTTTCATGGACACGATTCTTTTCCAGGATGATATAGAACACATAAGAACACTAAGCGTTGTTCACTTAAATGTTTACTTTGTCAAGTCTAACCTGTTCAACATTAGCATTGGTTATGTTTACTTTGTTAAGTCTAACCTGTTCAACTTTAGCAATGGTTATATGTCTGCTGTACTGTAATTAACTACGAAAGCAACAGAAGTGAAAGGAAGCGCAGGTCTTGCTCTCGTCCTGAGCAAAAAAAATCATATTCCTGGACGTACTGAACCCTACTTCCCCCACCAGGTCCCCACAATCCCCCCCGAGCGCCCTCCACACCTCCGGCCGGGGATGACAGCGGCCGTCGACGCACTAAGACAGACGCGGGGCGTCAGGCAGGTTGTGATGATGGCTTCATGCCTCACGAAACTTCCAAGCAAAAAAATGAAACTAACATCCCATTCCTCACCAATTTGGTTGATTTGAAAAGACGGGTGTGAGAGGAAATTGTTATCATGGAGTTGCAGTGGACTATATAAACATACTCCTCGTAGTCTGTACTTTACTGTACAGAACTTTGAGTGAGATGCCCCATCCTATGGCGTTCCCCACAATTACCCCTTACCAACCCCGTAATTAAACCATTGACTGACATCCTTGGCCAGACTATCACACACCAGCCACAACTGATGGCTTGGTGGTGATTCTTTTTTTTATCATAGTTTATTCCGATTTTAGTGGCGGGTGGATTAGCTATCTAAAAATGAATAAGGCACATTCAATAACGTCTTCCAGCCTGCCTTTATGTACGCTAAGTGGCGGTGGTCGTGGGTGGACGCCAGACCGACTTCATTTAGCTTAAAATAGTTTACCGAGGACTTGTGTACGTGTTGCATTTGTTGGAGTTGAGTCATGCTGGCTTCCCGTGTGTCCATAGTCTTATCTTGTTTGTTTGGCGGGTTCCCGAGGCTCTGGGAGATGTCAAAATGGGTTGGGAAGAAGCCGGATAGGATGGTTCACCAGGTCTGTGTTGGCTAGGCTAATGCGCACGGCCTTACTAAATCCCATCTCGCGCATGATGATCATTGGTCAGGTGGGGGAGCAGCGTCACCATTCACACTATCTCTCTGCATTGCTTCTCACTGCGTCCGATCTCTGATCCTTCATTCTTCTGACCGCATACCTTCCCACACTCTATCTAGCGGTCAAATTCCGCCTTCAGTGAGCTTGCTGTTGGCTTGTTTTGATCTACTGACACCTGGATTTCACATCGATACATCAGAGATGGGGATAAGTTCTTCGTACAAGTGTCTTGCACACAGCTGAGAATTATCACCATACACGTCAGTGTCCTAATCAAGGCCATTTTCTCAATGTAAGTCAGGTAACCAATTTATTAACCAACTCCATGAGGATGATGAACACCTGTGTTGACTGTGGACCGATTACCCGCAACCATGATTCGATTATACTAATTGAACTATATATTTGGTTATCTAAACTCGCCCACAGTAAACAATTCACCATACAAACTGACACTTTGTGACATATCTCTTTCCAAAGTTGAGATTTTCCCCTCACGCATTCACAGAATTATCGCCCTCATCAATTTCTGGCGCCACCCCACCCCACGGGAAACAGCATCGCCACCCCTGCGTCAGCGAGGGAGCGCCAGGAACCAGACGAAGAAAGGCCACATCCGCTTACATCCATATACGAGCTGTCATGTGTAATGCACCGAAACCACAGTTCCCTAAGCTCCCTATCCCACACCCAGACCCCACAGACCTTTCCATGGTTTACCCCGGACGTTTCACATGCTCTGGTTCAGTCCATTGACGGCACGTTGACCCCAGTATACCACATCGTTCCAACTCACCCTATTCCGTGCACGCCTTTCACCCTCCTGCATGTTCAGGTACCGATCGCTCAAAATCTTTTGGGAGCAGGAAACCTCACGCAACGAAATGACTCCGCTCATCACCTCAGGCGCGGCATTATTGAATGGATAACTGACATGGGTGCCATCTGTGAAATTGGACAAGCAATCTTTTTCATTGCTGTAAAGGACTGGGTCAAGTATCTTTTGTGTAAGGATGTGTTGGGAGACAGTGTCAAATACTTTTTGACCCTTTTGTTAGTCTACTGCCGCTAGTAATGTGCGGGACGGGAGTCTGCGGCTGGTTGAAATTTAGTAGGGTGTGTTGTGAGATGTCAATGCGTAGAGTTGTGGTGGAGTGGTTGGATTCGAAGGTGAGACTGGGATATTTTGCTTCGTTCTGTTGCGAGTCTTTCTTAGGGAATGAATAGTAAAGACACAAGTGATTTAGGGTGGTTTGAAGGGTTTTACGAATGGTTTATCTTCACGATAGTTTACCTCCAAATATCTTTACATTTTACTAAGTCACTCTACCGAGATGAGATCGTTTTGGCTCACTATACTCCTCGAACTTTCGTCTTGACAGTAACCTCTCCTTCGCTAAGCTAGACTCAGCCGGCCTTGAAACTACATTTCATAACTCTGTTCTCATTATAGTCTCCATCTTCACAGAGCTATGTTCAAGGCCTGCCGCTTGGGTCATTGCACTCTTGCTTTCACAATATCTTTGTCTTCACAACGCTAGGGTCAGGGCCTGCCTTGAACTTTGAACGCATACACACGCACGTTAACTGCCCGGTAAACGAGGACATTGGAAAAAGCAGAGGTGAGAACAGACATAATGAGGATGCCTAGTCAAGAATATACATACGGTTTTGCAGCCAGACATCATTTACAAGGAGTATAAGACCAGCACACGAAAGTGTAAACAAAGCAACTCTTTGAAAAGAATATTGTGGACAAGGCATGAGAAAATCGAAAACATCTAAGACTTTTACATAAACTCATCAAGAGTCATTTTGCCAGCTAAGGATCAGCGACTCAGGCTAAGGGATTCAGAGACAATTAATTAACTAGTTGTATATGTGAGTAACTGAATGACAAGGTCAAAGGTGTTTTCATAGTGGAAGACACTATAGCTCCCAGCATCAGTCTGGTGGAATGGGGAGGTGATTTTAGAAATGGAGGAAAATAAGCTTCAGAATTCTCTGTGTGAAAAGGACTTTGGAGTCGGCACGGTCGCTAGCCTATCGCCCAAGTCCCACATAAGGAGAATAGGTAAGGAGACGGACTGTCTACTGGTAAATATCAAAGCATATCTCAAGTATGAAGGAAATATATCCTACATAAGGCTAAAACTAGAATATACTTCTCAAGTTTGGTCACCGCATCGAAAGAAGCACAAAGAGCTAATTGAAAAGGTCCAGAGGAAGGCGGCAGAAATGGTGCTAGAATTAAGAGATCTGAGTAACAAGTGAAAGTCAGAGGCTTTGAATTTACCCACCTTGGAAGAGAGGTGAGTGAAGGGTGACGTGATCACAACCTTCACATTTTTCAAAACGTCGATGACGTGGACGCTGATGTAAGGATGGAGCAACAAGAGGACATGACAAAATTAAGAAAAAAAAAAGTAAAGAAAAAAGAAGTAAAGTTATTTTGTAGTGTAAGAGTAGTGAATGAATGAAACTGAAGACATGGTTAATGCAGACGGCATAAACAGAGGGCCTTCCTCACTAAACACTCGTCTTCGTTAATGTACTACTTCACCTTCAAAGTCACCTCTAACATGCATCTCCACCGCCTCTTATCTTTACCATATGCTCATCTTTACTACAATTTCATCACCGTTAATTACCCCATCATCCTCACTCACCATAACATTAATCAACTAAGCTATGATAATTCTCTGTTCATTATACTCCTCTTCATTACATCAAAACCCTTATCTGTACATACCCTAATGTTTACAGAGTTAGGTTCAAGGCCGGCCGCTGGTTCGCTTTTCTCTGCACTATACCTTCGTCTTCACGGTACAACCAGCTCTCTTGCTTATACCCGTATCTTCACTAAGTGAGGTGCCAAGCCGACCTTGGCCTTTTCCCACACACCTACACAGGACCCTCCTATTATAATGTGCTTATTTTGGAGCCATTCCATTACGACAGGACCCCTTTGAAGCGAGAAGTTCTATGACAAGAAACCCTTTTTTTCGTCTACTGATGATGATGCAGCCTCACCTGAGGTAACTGATGGCAGGGGGAGTCCGGTAACACACAATTATATTCATGGACCTCCGTGGTGTAGCAGGTAGCGTCACTGACCGTCACGCATACACGGACTGCCTGGGATCAAACCCTTATACGTTTGGCTCCTGGTCGCAGTAGCCGATCCTCAGTCCACCCAGCTATTCCTCCTCTCCCAGGGATTGGTCGATAAAGTGGGTATCTGGCATAGGCTATAGGGCATTGTGTGTGTGTGTGTGTGTGTGTGTGTGTGTGTGTACATACATACATAGGAGTAAAGACATGGTAAATGTATAGAATGCTGCAACAAGAATGTAAAACTCCTCGTAATAGACCATTAAGTAATCACACACACACACACACACACACACACACACACACATATATATATATATATATATATATATATATATATATATATATATATATATATATATATATATATATATATATCATGTTCTTTTCAGGCTAGTGCATTAGTGATAGATAGATAAGGGATTGCGAGAGTCAGCAGTTTTAAACTTGTTACGCTCGCGGCACGACCATGCCAAACATATCACCCTGAATATTATGCTGCATTTTTCATGACAGTTATAAACTCGTTACATGATTCACGATGACCTGAGTGCTCCCACCCCTGGTTATCACTAACTCGTTGATCAAAACAGGTCGGATGTAGGGTACTCTGTCCACCATATGGCCACTTGACAACAAGATGAGCCAGTTTTTCCAAGCTCCCTCAGCCACGAAAAGTCACAGATTGCGCCCCCTGTGTTCTCGACACCAACCCTCTTAAAAGCCGTAGTACAGGCTGACATGGAGGCAGTCTATTAGAGAGTCAAGAGCAGGTCTCCACCTAAGGCTAACGCTCCACCTTCGGCTCACTGATGCAAATAGTCCTCTACTCCACTTTGTTGAAATAGAATTCATTTTTGGTGAAGGAAGATTCCCTATAATTTGTTTATGGATGGGGTGGTTAGGAAGGTAAATGCAAGAGGCGGGTATGCATGCAGTCTGTTGGGGATAAGTTGTTCGCCGATGGTACAGCACTGGTGGCTGATTTAAGTGAGAAACTGCAAAAGTTGGTGACTCAGTTTGGAAAAGTGTGTGAAAGGAGAAAGTTGAGAGCAAATGTGAATAAGAGCAAGGTTATTAGGTTCAGCAAGGTTTTGAGGGACAAGTAAGTTGGGATGTGAATTCGATTGGAAAAGAAATCGAAGAAGTGAAGTGTTTCAGGTATCTGGAAGTTTATTTAGCAGCGAATGGAACCATGGAAGTGGAAGTGAGTCATAAGGTGGGGGAGGGGGGAGGGCGAAGGTTCTGGGAGCGATGAAGAATGTGTGGAAAGAGAGAACGATATCTTGGAGAGCGAAAATGGGTATGCTTAAAGGAATAGAATGTTATATGGTTGCGAGGCATAGGCTATAGATAGGGTTGTACGGAGGAGGGTGCATGTATTGGAAGTTAAATGTTTGAGGACAATATGGTGTGAGGTGGTTTGGTCGAGTAAATAATGAAAGGATAAGAGAGAGATGTGTGGTAATGAAAATAGCGAGATTGATGGGGCAGAAGAGGTTGTGCTAAAATGGTTTGGACAAATGAAGAGAATGAGTGAGGAAAGGTTGACAAAGAGGATATATGTTTCAGAACTGGAGGGAACAAAGAGAAGCGGTAGACCAAATTGGAGGTGGAAGGGTGGATTGAAAAAGATTTTGAGCGATCGGGGTCTGAACATGCATGAGGGTGAGAGGCGTGCAAGGAATAGATTGAATTGGAACGATGTGTTGTACTAGGGTCGACTTGCTTTCAATTGACTGACCCAGGGCATGTGAAATGTCTAGGGTAAACCATGGAAAGGTCTGTGGGGCTTGGATGTAGATAGGGAGTTGTGGTTTCGGTGCATTACACTTGACAGCTAGAGACTGAGCGTAAACGAATGTGGCCTTTTTCGTGTGTTTTCCTGGCGCTACCTCACTTACGTAGGGAATGGTGATCCTGTTTTCTGTGGGGCAGGGTGGCGCCGAGAATGGATGAAGGCAAGCAAGTATAAATATGTACATACATGGGTATATATGTATATGGCTGTGTATGTGTATATGTTGATATTTATATGAATATGTATGTATATGTGCGTGTATGAGTGTGTGTGTGTGTGTATATATATATATATATATATATATATATATATATATATATATATATATATATATATATATATATATATAAATATATATATATATATATATATATATATTTTTTTTTTTTTATACTTTGTCGCTGACTCCCGCGTTTGCGAGGTAGCGCAAGGAAACAGACGAAAGAAATGGCCCAACCCCCCCCCATACACATGTACATACACACGTCCACACACGCAAATATACATACCTACACAGCTTTCCATGGTTTACCCCGGACGCTTCACATGTCTTAATTCAATCCACTGACAGCACGTCAACCCCTGTATACCACATCGCTCCAATTCACTCTATTTCTTGCCCTCCTTTCACCCTCCTGCATGTTCAGGCCCCGATCACACAAAATCCTTTTCACTCCATCTTTCCACCTCCAATTTGGTCTCCCTCTTCTCATCGTTCCCTCCACCTCCGACACATATATCCTCTTGGTCAATCTTTCCTCACTCATTCTCTCCATGTGCCCAAACCATTTCAAAACACCCTCTTCTGCTCTCTCAACCACGCTCTTTTTATTTCCACACATCTCTCTTACCCTTACGTTACTTACTCGATCAAACCACCTCACACCACACATTGTCCTCAAACATCTCATTTCCAGCACATCCATCCTCCTGCGCACAACTCTATCCATAGCCCACGCCTCGCAACCATACAACATTGTTGGAACCACTATTCCTTCAAACATACCCATTTTTGCTTTCCGGGATAATGTTCTCGACTTCCACACATTTTTCAAGGCTCCCAAAATTTTCGCCCCCTCCCCCACCCTATGATCCACTTCCGCTTCCATGGTTCCATCCGCTGACAGATCCACTCCCAGATATCTAAAACACTTCACTTCCTCCAGTTTTTCTCCATTCAAACTCACCTCCCAATTGACTTGACCCTCAACCCTACTGTACCTAATAACCTTGCTCTTATTCACATTTACTCTTAACTTTCTTCTTTCACACACTTTACCAAACTCAGTCACCAGCTTCTGCAGTTTCTCACATGAATCAGCCACCAGCGCTGTATCATCAGCGAACAACAACTGACTCACTTCCCAAGCTCTCTCATCCCCAACAGACTTCATACTTGCCCCTCTTTCCAAAACTCTTGCATTCACCTCCCTAACAACCCCATCCATAAACAAATTAAACAACCATGGAGACATCACACACCCCTGCCGCAAACCTACATTCACTGAGAACCAATCACTTTCCTCTCTTCCTACACGTACACATGCCTTACATCCTCGATAAAACTTTTCACTGCTTCTAACAACTTTCCTCCCTCACCATATATTCTTAATACCTTCCACAGAGCATCTCTATCAACTCTATCATATGCCTTCTCCAGATCCATAAATGCTACATACAAATCCATTTGCTTTTCTAAGTATTTCTCACATACATTCTTCAAAGCAAACACCTGATCCACACATCCTCTACCACTTCTGAAACCACACTGCTCTTCCCCAATCTGATGCTCTGTACAAGCCTTCACCCTCTCAATCAATACCTTCCCATATAATTTACCAGGAATACTCAACAAACTTATACCTCTGTAATTTGAGCACTCACTCTTATCCCCTTTGCCTTTGTACAATGGCACTATGCAAGCATTCCGCCAATCCTCAGGCACCTCACCCTGAGTCATACATACATTAAATAACCTTACCAACCAGTCAACAATATATATATATATATATATATATATATATATATATATATATATATATATATATATATATATATATATGAAGTCTGTTGGGGATGAGAGAGCTTGGGAAGTGAGTCAGTTGTTGTTCGCTGATGATACAGCGCTGGTGGCGGATTCATGTGAGAAACTGCAGAAGCTGGTGACGGAGTTTGGTAAAGTGTGTGAAAGAAGAAAGTTAAGAGTAAATGTGAATAAGAGCAAGGTTATTAGGTACAGTAGGGTTGAGGGTCAAGTCAATTGGGAGGTGAGTTTGAATGGAGAAAAACTTGAGGAAGTGAAGTGTTTTAGATATCTGGGAGTGGATCTGTCAGCGGATGGAACCATGGAAGCGGAAGTGGATCATAGGGTGGGGGAGGGGGCGAAAATTTTGGGAGCCTTGAAAAATGTGTGGAAGTCGAGAACATTATCCCGGAAAGCAAAAATGGGTATGTTTGAAGGAATAGTAGTTCCAACAATGTTGTATGGTTGCGAGGCGTGGGCTATGGATAGAGTTGTGCGCAGGAGGATGGATGTGCTGGAAATGAGATGTTTGAGGACAATGTGTGGTGTGAGGTGGTTTGATCGAGTAAGTAACGTAAGGGTAAGAGAGATGTGTGGAAATAAAAAGAGCGTGGTTGAGAGAGCAGAAGAGGGTGTTTTGAAATGGTTTGGGCACATGGAGAGAATGAACGAGGAAAGATTGACCAAGAGGATATATGTGTCGGAGGTGGAGGGAACGAGGAGAAGAGGGAGACCAAATTGGAGGTGGAAAGATGGAGTGAAAAGGATTTTGTGTGATAGGGGCCTGAACATGCAGGAGGGTGAAAGGAGGGCAAGGAATAGAGTGAATTGGAGCGATGTGGTATACAGGGGTTGACGTGCTGTCAGTGGATTGAATCAAGGCATGTGAAGCGTCCGGGGTAAACCAAGGAAAGCTGTGTAGGTATGTATATTTGCGTGTGTGGACGTGTGTATGTACATGTGTAAGGGGGGGTGGGTTGGGCCATTTCTTTCGTCTGTTTCCTTGCGCTACCTCGCAAACGCGGGAGACAGCGACAAAGTATAAAAAAAAAAAAAAAAAATATATATATATATGTATATATATATATATATATATATATATATATATATATATATATATATATATATATATATGTGTGTGTGTGTGAGTGTGTGTGGTACATCACATCCTATATTTACTGAATGACGTCACGTCTGACCACTTGGGTCGTCGGCCACAGACGTGAAGATTATAGGGTTGGATAACCTTGAGAACCTGACAGAAGCTTTGCCACTCTCATATCTCTGCCTGTGTGTGTAATTGCCTTTTCATACAGGAGGGAGTTCTGCTCTTGCGAGGTTCCATCTCTGGACCATTGTCGTAGTTACTGTCTTACAACATCTTTTTGAACATTTGTGCAGCTGTCCTCATTTCCAGGACAATATAATTTTCTTTATTCCATTGACCCTGCTCGTTAATAATAAGAAAAAAGTGTGTCTTTATGTTAATTTCTTGCTTATTCTTGTAGTTGATTTCTATGTCCCAGGTCACAGAAGTGGACGCTGACGTGATCAGGTCACCCCTTACCCCTTTTTTACACTTTAGACAAAAAAAAAAAATAGAAATCGCCTCCAACCTTTCACAGTAACCCATTATTGATTTAGGTATATCTGTTGCCACTTTTGATCTTTCTCTGGTGTTTCTGTGTGCTTTGACCAAGTTTGAAAATCACAATCTAATTTTATTCTCTTGTAGGATGTGAACAGTTGAATGAATATTTCTTCATCCATATATTTGATGTGATCTTAATGTATGTTAGAAGACAAATCGTCTCATATTATTTCTCCCAAAATGGAACTCTGGTGTGGCATAATGGCAACTTCCAAGTGCCTCTCACACAAGATTTCTACACTCTATTTCCTGTGATAACATGTATTCCGCCCTTCATTTACTGTATCCCATCATCATTACTTTCCATTTAGGCTGAATGTATAAAATCATGTATTATGTCAGCTTTAGAGTTTGTGTTGGTCCCTTTGAAGTTGATACAAGATTTACTTCCCACATGACCTTAGCTTTATTCACATACTTAAGATACAAGTTCATTTCTTCTAGAGAACCAAATATTTAGATTGAGATGAGCAGTTGTCCCATGACAGTCCTGTGCCATGCCACAATTCACCCCAGTCCAAACCAAAAAAGATTATATTGGATGTACCCTTTATCCCTCCCCACTAAGGTGATTATTTTTATTAATGACTGGAGTCCTCATTCGTCTAAAAACCCATCTTCTCTCCATCCTCCTATGTGGCACCATATCAGATGCTTTCTAGCATTACTGATGCAGACAATAAACCCATCCTTTTCTTTTTTTCTAGGGCAAAGTTTATATTCTCATAGAGGTTTAAGAGATTTGTTGCACATGACCTTTCCCCAAATTCATCTTTCTTAAAATCAGAAAGTTTCTCCTTCACAATGGCGTTCTCTTTATCTTTAACAGTATTTTACAGACTACAGGCAACAAAGAGAGTGGTGTGTAGTTCAGCACAACATTAGTCTCTATTCTTAAGAATAGGTATGATTATTTGCCCACTTTTACTCCCTTAGTACTTTGCCTTTCTCCATCTGCATCTTGAACATTCCAAGCAGCATGTGTAGTGTATCTGCATTAACCACTTAGGGAGAAATATCTTTAAGAATATGAGCCATATATGAATCATAGCCCTTTAGTACCATTTATGTTTGGAGTGAAAAAGATTTTGAGTGCTTGGGACTGAACATGCAGGAGGGTGAAAGGCACCCATGAGATAGAGTTCGTTTCCAGACTCCTTCCCATCCCATCTCACTGGTGTTAGGAATAGTATTTTCTGCCATGAAAATACTGAGACCTCGTCATTCAACTCTTTGCATGTCTTTACAACTTTTCTCTCTGAGCACCCTTCTGACTCTTTCTTGTCTGGAATTTTCTTAGCTTCCCCGAGTACCTCATAGCTAAATGAATCAAAATTAAGTGTTGCATTACTGGTATTCTTTTTATTTCTTGACTTTATTCACCAATTTTCCTCCTTCTTTTGGCAAAGAAATTGTCCTTGGCATGTCTTTGGCCTTTAAGGGGTTTGATCAGCATTCCCTCCTTCAATCCAAAAATTAACAATGATTAATGCCTATCAGCCTTCTGCTTGATTAATCTCTACAAATTTTGGCTCCATCTGCTTGTCTTTAAAACTCATCATTGCAGAATCTGTGGCCTCCATGTCTCAGGTTTTCTGAGAAATCACCATTTTTGCCAACATATATAGACCCTGTATACTGTGCATTATTTTAAGCTTTCCTTCTAGTAGACCATGAATTTTCTTAGTTGTTCTGTCTACCAGTACATATCATTCTCAGTAAAGCGTCACATTTTCCATATGTCCCTTCATTTCATTTTTCTTAGTCCTCTGTTTCATTATATCTCACTTTATGCTCTAATTATGTTAAATATATCCAAAAATTGCTCCTGCTTCCCCTTCCCTTCCACTGTTATTGGTATATTTATTTATTTATTTTGCTTTGTCGCTGTCTCCCGCGTTAGCGAGGTAGCGCAAGGAAACAGACGAAAGAATGGCCCAACCCACCCACGTATACATGTATATACATACACATCCACACACGCAATTTGGTATACATACTTATACATCTCAATGTATACATATATATACACACACAGACATATACATATATACACATGTACATAATTCATACTGTCTGCCTTTATTTATTCCCATCGCCACCTCGCCACACATGGAATAACAACCCCCTCCCCCCTCATGTGTGCGAGGTAGCGCACTCAGTCTCTAGCTGTCATGTAATAATGCACCGAAACCACAGCTCCCTTTGCACATCCAGGCCCCACACAACTTTCCATGGTTTACCCCAGATGCTTCACATGCCCTGGTTCAATCCATTGACAGCACGTCGACCCCGGTGTACCACATCATTCCAATTCACTCTATTCCTTGCACGCCTTTCGCCCTCCTGCATGTTCAGGCCCCGATCACTCAAAATCTTTTTCACTCATCTTTCCACCTCCAATTTGGTCTCCCACTTCTCCTTGTTCCCTCCACCTCAGACACATATATCCTCTTGGTCAATCTTTCCTCACTCATTCTCTCCATGTGACCAAACCATTTCAAAACACCCTCTTCTGCTCTCTCAACCACACTCTTTTTATTTCCACACATCTCTCTTACCTTATTATTACTTACTCGATCAAACCACCTCACACCACACATTGTCCTCAAACATCTCATTTCCAGCACATCCACCCTCCTGTGCACAACTCTATCAATAGCCCATGCCTCGCAACCATACAACATTATTGGAACCACTATTCCTTCAAACGTACCCATTTTTGCTTTCCGAGATAATGTTCTCGACTTCCAAACATTCTTCAAGGCTCCCAGAATTTTCGCCCCCTCCCCCACCCTATGATTCACTTCCGCTTCCATGGTACCATCTGCTGCCAGATCCACTCCCAGATATCTAAAACACTTTACTTCCACCAGTTTTTCTCCATTCAAACTTACCTCCCAATTGACTTGATCCTCAACCCTACTGTACCTGATAACCTTGCTCTTATTCACATTTACTCTCAACTTTCTTCTTTCACACACTTTACCAATCTCAGTCACCAGCTTCTGCAGTTTCTCACATGAATCAGCCACCAGTGCTGTATCATCAACGAACAACAACTGACTCACTTCCCAAGCTCTCTCATCCACAACAGACTGCATACTTGCCCCTCTTTCCAAAACTCTTGCATTCACCTCCCTAACAACCCCATTCATAAACAAATTAAACAACCATGGTAATCTCTGTATTCTGTTTTATGGGCATTTCATAACGTTGAATAGTCTCTAGGACATCCAGAATTGACCCATCTGACCAACTCATTTTGCTTTTCGTTCATTGGACCTTCTTTCCTCTGGTTACATTCCTTCTGAATCACCTCAAATGATTTTTTAATGTGATCACACTCTTTAGATGTATTTTTCAAATCTTTGATTTACTCTCCCACTTAATAATATTTTAGTATCATTGATTTGATTCTTCAGTTTCTTTATTTCCTCTTATGTGTTAAGCAGTGATCTTGTTTCTGTAGACTTGAAAGTGCTTTCCCTAGCCCTGTGGTCTGAGATGATGTATTCTTTATTTCTTCCTCTTCCCTGGATTTAGTCTCAACTGCTTAGTCATGATACTTTTTCCTTTATCTGAATCCATTTCCAATTTGAACTCAAATGAAATTTTTTTGCCTAGCCTGGATTGTGTGTGTTTGATAACTGGCTTGTCCCAGCATGGTCTAATTGGCAGGTTTAAGTTCTCTTGCCTTGGTTCGTACAAGTTTAAAAGTCTTGAATTGTTTTTGTAATTGTCAAAATTCAACGTTTTATCCTACTCGTTCAAGTTAGAATCTACCCACACAGCAATTCTAAAGCCAGCTGGTGGCAAAGCAGATGGCAGAGATTGTTATTATTCACAGTATCTGGTTACATAGGCGTTGTTGATATATACATTTATTTGAAATTTTAGTTTAGTAAACTTGGCAAATTTCTCATCATTCGATATGAAATATTTGGTCTTTTCACTTCCATTGCTATTTAACTCCTCAGTCTGCCACAGTGAGATGTTCCCTATAAACTACTCCTACCCCTTACTTGTATAGAAAGGCCTGCCAAGCTATTGTTAGTCTGAACCTTGGTAAAAAGTCTTGTGCTCTTGATTGGTTGCTTCTGCATGTGTGTGATTAGCTGTTTGTAATTACATATTCTTACTGCTTGGGAAGGGAGTTTTATGCTTTTTAGGGCCCCATCTTTTGAACTTTCTTTGCTTTCATACAATTTTCTAAACTTGTGTGCTGTGTGTCCTCACAATTCTATTATTCAAAGTATCCCATTTTATCTGCTACTCTTTTACTATAAAAGTACTTCTTTTGAACATCTTGTGTAATATGTGGTTTTGCTTAATTTCATATCATGGCCTCTGGTCGCTCTGTCTTAGCATTATTTGGAGAGCTGTTCACTATTGACCTGATCAGCTTGGTTTGAAAATACAAAGGTTGTCCTGATTGTTCCTTCAGTTTTATCAGGTTTGAAAATATAAAGGTTGTCCTGATTGTTCCTTCAGTTTTATCACTGTGTTTGTTCTGTTTCTTTTAAATTTGTAGGAAGATTATATGTCATGAATACCACTATGCACTTCTTTCCTTCAGTAGATATGATAGATAGAAGCAGTTGGTAGGAACATTTAGGCAGGGGCATTAGTTATAGAAACATTAGGTAGAAGTCGTAGGTAGGAACATTAGGTGGGAGCATTAGGTCAGTCAGTAGGAACATTAGGTAGGAGCCTTAGCAAACGCTGCATCAGAGTTGCCCTCTGCCAGTGGCCTGTTAAGGATGAGGCACTAAAGGCTAAGAAGCAGCACTGGAGTTTATTAGTTATGGAGACTATTGCTGTGGCCACTCCCTTGCGGGAGTTCCAGTTGGAAACAGGTGTCCGAGATATAGTTAGATAGTAAAGACTCAGTTTTGATAGCATAACAATTATGCTTTGGTACTTGATTCAAGATATTTATTGCTTAGAAAGAATTATGAAACTGTGGACCTGAAGTGCAACAGCTGGAGAAACTTTACCAGCAATCACACTTTTTTTTTGAGGTATCAACTTGCATACTGATTTTCTTATTTTTGAAACATAACATTGTACAAAGTCTAATTAAACATTCCATTATCCATGGTACTGAATGGAGTTCATATTTAGTACACTAATCTATATTATCATAATGTGGGCGGCAGATATATCCTGGCTTTGCAGTGCTGAGCATGTCTGTGCTAATCATTGTTCCAAAAGTAACAGCCATTCACCTTCACAGGCTAACAACAGCAGTGCATGATGACAGCCTCCTGGAGGTGGTGTGTTGCAGCAGTTATTTTGCTCATCATCATCTGCAGTAGTCTTGGAAAAGGTAAGGTTACTGTAACATTCTTAAGAATTAGTGCGATGAGATTGATACTTTCATTTTATGTGCATCATACTTTACATTGGCCTTTGATTTTTGTGTGCTCAAGTGTCTACATATCAATAATCTCTTGAAATGTGTCACACCTATTTAGTCCAAATGATTCAATGACCAGTGAAAATACAAGGTTTTTCCTGTGATGTCTGAGGATGGCAACTGTGTGGACCTGCCCATCGACATGGTTGTCACTCCATGTGTCACACAAGCTCCTTAGGAACCAGGGAGGGGAAGTTGAGCAGAGTTTAGCAGGGAAGGTTTTAAATACTGCAGTTCTGATGCAGGTTCTTTTGTTGTATGAAATTAGATTCTGTCCATCTTAATGAAAATAAAATGTTCTTTTTCACTATGTTGGGAAAGGTAAATGTAAGAAAAATGTGAAATTGAGTAAAGAAAAAAGTATCCAAATAGTACCAAATGAAGGAATTATTCCATTTTTGATGATCAGGAACAAATTATCATAAACTACAATATCCCAAACTTTTATAGCCACTCTCCCAACTCTGGATATCATTCTCCCAACACTGGATCTCATTTTCACTTCCAACCCCTTACCATATGCATTACCTACAAAATCTTATCCCCAGTTGGTTCATCTAACCACACTATTGTGAATATCTCCTTGCTAACTGTACCTTATACCCCCAGCTGCCTCTCAAATCATTACCACTTGCACATAGGTATCTCTGACTGGACTAACTTTTTTTTCACATACCAGGGAAAGAATAATGCCTTTCTTCCATCTGTGCATTTATATGTGCTAAAGGTATAAAGGAGTGTTGTGAGGATGTAGGCATATATTCCCTCTTCCTCTAAAACTACCTCTTCTTCTAGCCAATGATTTAACCGTTACTGTTCTGAGACCTTCAGGCAGTGAACCTGACATGATTATCCTCTGACTTGCATTCATCTACTGGTGAAATCAGTGGATATGTTATTCATGACGTGAATAATTCTTTTATCTGGAAGAAGTGTGATAACAACTCTCCATCCACTGATATACTTTTCTGGTCTATAGCCCAAAGTATCTTTGATATTTTTTTATGCTGAAGGCTCTAATCATGGACAAAAGTCCACAACAAGGCCAAGCCTTAATTGAAATATAGAGAGAATTATGAAATGAAAAAAGAAAAGACAAGGGAAAGTATTTACAAATTTTTGAGAAAATGAAAACGTTGTCTTTTGAATTGTGCTAGGTCTTAGTTATTTGGAAAGACATGAGAAGATAGAGAGTTCCAGAGCTTTAACGTGGAGGGAAAAAAGCATTGATATGCTGATGGCCACACAATACTCATGATGCAGCAGCTTGCTGGGTATTAGGTTGTTTAGCCAGGTCTTAGTTATTGGAAAAGACATGAGAAGATAGAGAGTTCCAGAGCTTTGACATGGAGGGAAAAAAGAACTGATATGCTGATGGCCGCACAATACTCATGATGCGGCAGCTTGCTGGGTATTGGGTTGTTCAGCTAGTGGTGGCATAGTGGTGGGGGCACACAAGCAGTCAGCTATTGGGAGCAAAAACCAGTGTAATAACTATAGAAGAGGGAAAGTGAACCAACATTGCAATGTAGGGCAAGGGGGTCAAGTTTGGAAGTTAGCATGGGACAGTTTATAAAGTGGATCACTTTCAACTCAACTCTGTCAAATAAAGATGCTGAGCTAGAACCATCCCAGATGTGAGAGCAGTACTCCATACAAGGACAAATTAATCCCTTGTATAAATGGAGCAACTGTTTTTTCCAGACAGGAAATACTATAGCTGTCTCTCCTCATGAAAAAGAAATGTCATATTTTTGGCACTCTTTCTCCTTTAATTCCACTTTGGAATACTGACATTTTTACAAGCCTCAGTCCACCTTCCACTAATCTCAAGCCCCTCCTTTTAATCTCTTTTCATACAGTCCGTAAAGCATTTCTCTTTCTGATATACTTTTCTGGTCTATAGCCCAAAGTATCTTTGATATTTTTTTATGCTGAAGGCTCTAATCATGGACAAAAGTCCACAACAAGGCCAAGCCTTAATTGAAATATAGAGAGAATTTTGAAATGAAAAAAGAAAAGACAAGGGAAAGTATTTACAAATTTTTGAGAAAATGAAAACCTTGTCTTTTGAATTGTGCTGGGTCTTAGTTATTTGGAAAGACATGAGAAGATAGAGAGTTTCAGAGCTTTAACGTGGAGGGAAAAAAGCATTGATATGCTGATGGCCACACAATACTCATGATGCAGCAGCTTGCTGGGTATTAGGTTGTTTAGCCAGGTCTTAGTTATTGGAAAAGACATGAGAAGATAGAGAGTTCCAGAGCTTTGACATGGAGGGAAAAAAGAACTGATATGCTGATGGCCGCACAATACTCATGATGCGGCAGCTTGCTGGGTATTGGGTTGTTCAGCTAGTGGTGGCATAGTGGTGGGGGCACACAAGCAGTCAGCTATTGGGAGCAAAAACCAGTGTAATAACTATAGAAGAGGGAAAGTGAACCAACATTGCAATGTAGGGCAAGGGGGTCAAGTTTGGAAGTTAGCATGGGACAGTTTATAAAGTGGATCACTTTCAACTCAACTCTGTCAAATAAAGATGCTGAGCTAGAACCATCCCAGATGTGAGAGCAGTACTCCATACAAGGACAAATTAATCCCATGTATAAATGGAGCAACTGTTTTTTCCAGACAGGAAATACTATAGCTGTCTCTCCTCATGAAAAAGAAATGTCGTATTTTTGGCACTCTTTCTCCTTTAATTCCACTTTGGAATACTGACATTTTTACAAGCCTCAGTCCACCTTCCACTAATCTCAAGCCCCTCCTTTTAATCTCTTTTCATACAGTCCGTAAAGCATTTCTCTTTCTGAATACAAGCATGATGAATAAACTAAATGACATCCCTCCTCACATTTTGGAGGAGTGTAGTCCTAAGATTGTACCCTGGTTTTCCCATTTTTTCAGCTTCTTAAGGCTAAAAACCTTTTCATTCATCCCAGAATCATGTATTAGGACAGCATGTTGGACAGGAGGATGATAATTATAATCCTTTCAACCATCATTATGTTGCTCAGACCTGTACTATCTCCAAATCCTTTGAGTCTTCTCATTTCTCACTGCTAGAATCACCATGAATCTGACAAACTTCATTCTGATCATTAGTATAGTTAAGATACAAGGAGAGGATATGGACCATAAAAGAAATGGATGAGTGAATTGAGAAAACTGGCTTGGGCTGAGCATTTTTCAGATTAAAGATGCCAAACAAATGATATGTGATTGGATGTGTGTGTATGTAGCTTTAAATGGAGACTTTGGCCTCACATGACAGTCAACTTAGTGTGTAAAGTGAAGAAAACAGAAGTGCTTATATTGCTGTGGACTTTAGTTTCACTGTATCAGAGGAGACATGGGTTAAAGATGTGTATTTGAACTGAGAGGTTGAAAGCACTGAAGTCCATGTAAACTGAAAGAGGATAAACTGTCAGGTTCTACAAATGGTTTTTATATTTAGATGACAGTACACTGGGAGTAGTCTTTGGGGGCCTATTACCCTCATGGACCTGGCTAAGCCCAGGCTGCTGAATTAGGTCATTGGTCAGCCAAGAATTTTGGATTTATATTACCTTTCTTGTTATTCTTTTGTTACAGAATTACAGCCTAGAAATCAACATAGCCTTGACCGTCCTGCACACAGTTACCATGGAAACCCCAGACCTGGAAGAAGAAGATATACAGGCCGTGCAGATAATGGGGATGATAGGCACTCATTAACACGGGAAGAGAGGAAAAGAATGAGGGAGGAGCGAAGGATATCAAGGCTTGAGAGAAGGTGTGTACTGTAATTACATATTTATACTGGAAAGGAAGAGCATTCTTCACTCATGAGGCCCCATATCCTAAACTTTCTCTGCCATCAAGAAACTTCTTATACCTTTGTATATTCCAACATCCATCAATACCTTTGTATATTCCAACATCCATCACCCTTACACTAGATCAGTACTTTTATAAATCCTACTTAACTATCCTTTTGCCCAGCTTCTATTCATGATGAGTTCTAGTCACTCTGGTACTGCATCTCTTTAGGAACTACTAACTTTCAGTATTGTCTCCCATTTCCTCCTGGTGGACAGCTTTGTAGCCTCAACCACACATTGTAGCTCATTCTTCTTAATTCAGATACCATCTTATTGCTATTCTCTTTACCACCTTAGTTAGATCTTTGTGCTTTTGTATGGTGACCAGATTAAAAGGCGTAATCCATTTTTGGTTTAATATATGTAAGGAATAGTTTACCAAACATATCTTTATTCATGTACTTGAATGTGATTCTTATACATGCCAGCAGACAGTTTGCCTTGTTTACAGCTCTGGCAACAAATTTTTGTTATTCATTTCCCACTTGTTAATAATCACACCAAGGTGTTCTTTCATTCAGCCTCATCCTCTTTACATTATGCTTGCCTGGATTGGATCTGATCCTTCATTTATCTGGCCAACTTTGGAGTTTGTCCAGGGCTTCCTGTAAATTGAGGCAATCACTTCTCCTTATTTGTCTCATGATTTCACCATTACCTGCAAATATGCAAATATGCAGGAAAGCATGCATCAAAGATAGCAGTGAGTCTAAGTCCAAGATCAAGCTCTGCAGCAAGCCACTTGTGATCCCAGCTCACTTGAGGATATGCTTCCTACCTATATCCTGTGCTCCCTTCCAATGAGGTAATACTTATCCACTGAAGGAGTCTGCCACTAGCTCTGGCTTCTTTATCAATCTCCATTGAGGTACAATGTCACAGCACGTTTTAGCATTTCAAGGAAACACAGGCTACCCATCCCTGTCTGATATAGACGATTAGTTATGTGTGACTTCCTTTCCCAGAAACTATTACCTCTCAGTTAGGTGACTTTTCTGCAACTTGTTATATATCTGGTTTCTGGTTAACTTTTCCATTGTTTTACAAACCATGTAGTTTAGTGTTATTTCGAGATCACCTTTCTAAGATAAAGGCAAAACATTTGCCCTCCTCCATATCATCATGTAGTGACCTATTGAACACTGTGCAGTGTTTAAGTGGCTTAACAAGTGCTTCTGTACATTCCTTCAAGCATGTATCGGGAGTCTTCTTCAGAACCATGGGTCTTATGTCAGTCAAGTTGTTTTATAGCTTGTTGATTGTATAAGAATGCATGTAACATTGTATATGAGAGAGGCATGTAAAGACAGGGATAAGTGGCCAACCCCTTGATGGGAGTTCCTGGAGGGAATGGACATCAGAGATCTAGATAGATAGATAGATAATATAATTTTCTCTCAGCCTTCAAAGACTTCTTTCCATTTCCACTGCAGTAATGCTGGTGCAATATTGTCTCCTAAAGATTTGTCATTTAAGTCTTCACACATTACCTCATCCTCCTCAAGAATTCTTCCTTCCACATCCCCTACCATAATAAGCTGATCCTTAACTGAAAATCTGCCCAAGATGAACATAGGGGAAAGTTTTAGATTATTGTTACTTTGTCTACAATGCTCTTTTCAAAATTTCTGTGTCCCACCTTCTTTACCTTGCAGTACTCATTCCATGCTCTCCAGCATCTGTCAAATGATGACTAGTTGCATTGTCCTTTATATCCTATGTACTATACCCCTGAGCTCTTTTGCTTTATGATGTTTCATAATTAAGCATATCTCCGTTGTGATTATTCTCCTTGTTTGCTACTTGGCCTCTTCATTTTAGAGTTCACAGAGCTGTCTATGGCATTGGTCTATGCTGTCATTATAGAACTCCCTCTACTGGTCAGTACTCTTGAAGAATTTGATCAGTTCCTTGAAGGTTTACTTGATTGTATTTCCTCTTGTATGTTTAGGTTAGGAAAAGAAAATGAGAAATGAGATTTAGAGGGACAAAGATATTTCTTTTCCATACAGAAATATCTCTTATTATCAGAATAGTATGAGACTATTTCCAAGTTTTCTCTACCCACATAAGAAATGACCTGCAGTTTTTTTATTTTCTATTTTAGTCTGCTATTATTTGTAGATTGCAGAATTTACGTACTTCAATTTTACATGCACAAACATGCAAGCCCAACATTTTAGAACTAGAGCTTTACAGATATTGTTAGAAATAATTCAACTAAATGTACATTAGCATATTTATGCCTTTAGGTGGGTACTGTGGAGGGAAGACTGCCTCTGATAGTCCAGGTTGCTTAAATCCTTTAATGTAAATGTGGCCTTCAGCAATAGATACACTATAAAGAATATCTTAATCAAAAACTCACCAGAAAATTCTGTGGGCTGTAGAAGGTCAGATTTACTCTTTTTTTCATCTAGAATGCAAAGCTTATTCTCTTTTGTTGCTATATGACCAAAGGTGCAGGGATGTATTAGTGGTAGTATGTTATTTAAGGGTCTTAGGCATCATTTATTCTTCCAGAAAAAATCTTGCTCCTACTTGATGTTTATGAAGTACATAAAAGTCATCAATTATGACAGCACGTATCTACCTACCCCTAGTATATTCATACAGAGCAGTGTCAGACAGACTTGACAGGGACACTCAAAAGACTGGGAACTCAGAGCAGATAATCCAGAAACAGGTATGAAAAGAGTGTGAGTTTAACAAGATAGATAAATAGCTAAAGGTATGAGGATACAGAATGAGAAGATTCCTAGGTAAGAAGGGAAACAGAACAGAAAGTACCTACCTACCTATCTTTCACAAAATTTTGTCATATAGCAGGACTAGCATGAAGTGCTCAGATCATACAGTATAGCCTTGTTTGAAAATACAGTTATTCTCATCTGCCATACACATTTCCTAGTTGTCAAACATTGGTTTTCCTGAAACGATTTTTAACCATCTATGTGATGTTTGGTGTGTTATCTGTGCCCCAGACACCTAACCCTCTGTTTATAATAAAAGCATTTAAACTGAAATTTACAACCCTGAGAATTATGAGATTTCCTAATCCTTATGTTGTGATTATTTATGAGCCTAGTATATTTGGTTCATATCAATGAGGACTTTAATAATCTAGGTGATAGCCTGTTTGATGATAAACAGTGAACCTGATAAAGACTTTGGTATTAGAAAAAGACTTGTTAGTATATGTGAAGATGAATCTAATCAAGGAGAAAGTGAGCTACGTACACCAGGATCCAGGAGTGCTGCCATCAGCACCCAGCAATCATCTAAACCCCTGATCATCACATGGGATTTGATCTTGGATCAGCCATTCACTCCAGATCTGTTTGGTCCTGACACCAGTAGTGGAATTCAAACTACTAGTGGGGTCTAACATGGTATTAGTAACCGGACATTTTCAAAGTATTCCTGTATTATATACCTAGGGAATTGATGACTCAGCAAAATAACAAATAATACAGATATAGGAAATGTAAGTGATTTATCCTTATGAAAACTACACAAGGAGGAATATAAGATGGTTAGTGAATTGTATTGTATGCATGTTGATGGCAGAGACCAAAAAAGATGATGTAAAGGAATTCTAATAGCAATAGACTATAGGGACCTTTTGTGGTGATGGATGAGATAAAAAATTTGGAGATTGATATACAGGTGACTTTTTACATAACCAAGGTGCAAATAATGTCAGTCGTAGATGAAGTGAAGTATAATCAAGTCTGTTCTTAAGCATATCAGTGATGCTGTTTTCAGTACAGTAGCTTCTTGGATCAAATGAATAAAGCTTTTGATAATTTTGAATACCTGGATCAAATTATTGTGTAACTCTCAGAATCTTCAGCTAGATGACTCTTCCACCCACTCAGGGTGCAGTTGTGGTGTACTTCACCGTAGCACCAAACATGTTTAAATCTTTTTCATTAAAATACTCTCTAATTGAGATAGAGAGCCTTAAGTTGATCTTGAATTTTTAATAAATATATATTTATGAAAATGTAAATACTATATTGCTACATGAAATCATGTAATGAAGAAAAATATTTTTTAATGTGTGCATGCAAAGATTTACAGTTTCTAAATAACCACTCACTTATATTTTCTCTAAATTTTCTAAAATGTGAAAACAGATAATGTGGAAACAATTGTGCATGAACTGAGACAAAGCTGGACCGATGTGTCAGACAGTGAGAGGCCTAGCCACCAACATTATAAATAACACTTATGGAAGCTAGTAGTATGCATTAAAACCAACATTTAACATAAATACAAACTTCATATGTGTATCTGCATATGAAGATCCCAAGAGGGTAGATTAACTGGTATGCACTTTGTGTCCAAAAACCATGAGAGTTGACTTTCTATTTACCAAGCTAACAAAGGATTACTCATCAACAGAAACACTCATTCACATCAGTATCTGCTAAAGTGATGTCAAGTAAAGGTGTTTTTCTTGATACTGAGAATGATTCATTTTTCAGACAGTTTTGATACTGAGAATGATTCATTTTTCAGACAGTTTTCTTCCAGCCATGAGTAATACATTGAATGCAGTAACATCCATTTTCACCTGTTTGAAGAGCAGATACAGGAGAAATCCTAGATTTGATTCAAGGGTGTGTAGGACTCAAGCAGTACTTACCTGCCAAAAAACACAGTTTGGAAAAAAAAATGAGTTAATGTGATTGTAAGACATATTCTTTTATGGATGATAGTCGTAACTGGTAGTGATACAAATGTGCAGCCTAATTATCTACTTGATGTATTTGGTGCTGTGGTTAAAAACCTGCTGGCTAGACATCTTGGTAATGGCCACATTTTGTATGAGGTAGCTAGTACAGAAGCTTGCAATTATTCCATTAACTTCATAAAACATCTGACCAGAAAATCTTTCTTGAGAGAGAGAACAAGGTGAGGAGAATGTCAGCCTTTCAAGCAAGAATTATCCCACAACACTAACTACACTGTTGTGGTTAATGACACTAAATTCTACTTTTTACAGGATCTTGTCTATGCCTCGCCCCCTTCAGTAATCATCTCCCACATGCTTTACTGGCAGTACAGTGACAGGACTTCAGTATCTCTTCCCTTCTTTTCTTTTGCTGTATATCCTTGGAACCTCTGTGGAAGGGAACAAAGGACATAGATATGAGGCAAATTCTCAATGAGCTTATATTATGAGGGGAATGCCATAGGGCTGACTAGACTCATAATTAAACATGTTTGTGGATGGTGCCAAGATGGTGAGAGAGATATGGAAACTGGACCAGCTTCAAAGTTGGTCTGATGAATGGATGATGAGATTCAAACCAAATGAGTTCAAGATGAGGATGAAACAGCAAAAAAGTACCTTTGTATGAGAAGTACTTAGTGGGAAATAAGCTACAGGAATTGATGCATGAAAGAGATGTAGGGAACGATATACACTTTTTAAGGCACCCTCTCTGGACGTTAATTATTCATCAAAATGGTTGATATCATATCAACAGTTCTTTAAATGAAATATGTCAGAGAAATACTATTGTAACCAGCTTATTGTCAAATCCAGCATTGCCTTAATCTGATAGTTCTTTTTTTACTATTATGATGTCTGACACTGAAACTTTGTCAACAGGCAAGAAAAGAGGCAGCAGAGGTCGAACTGTCGGAAATCAGCACATGAAATTAGACGTGAAGAACCGGCTGAGGGGATAGATTTAGCATGGTTAAGTGCTAATCTTTCCTCCCTATGGACAGAGTTTCGAGCTTTTACAAAACAGCATGGTTTTCAGGTTAGACCAAACTTGTTGGAATTAGAGCATAGACTTTCTCCCAGTTTCATGAATGAATATTTTTGATTCTTAAATTTACACACTTGCCCACACATACACCCTCATTTATAGCTTCTTCACTGTCTTCCCAAACTTTCACTGAACTTACTATCTACTTCAGTTATACTTTTATAAAGATTAATCCATTCACCAACTCTTCATTAGGCAATATTTTCTGCATCATCAACCAAAGGCACCAGTACAACTGTATTTTGAAATAAAAGTACTTTATTTTTGTCAAACATTTCATCAGAGATAGGGGCCCCCTGGCATTCTGTAGATGGTATGGAAGGTAAACACTGCAGAAACTATAGTCTTGATATCTTCAGTTTGATATATTTATTCACTACCGTAATTTGATTGTACAGTGCATGCCATGACCTCAACCACTGCTCTCCTGTACAACTTACCAGATACACTCAATGTACATACCTTTGTTATTAGAACCTTCTCTTTTGTCCCCCTTGCCTTTACACTCAGGCATCTCACCATGAACCATACATTAAGAATTGTCACTAACCTATCAAAAATACAGTCACTTCCTTTCTTGAGAAATTCCACTGCACTTCAGTCCACTCCAGATGCCATGCCACATTTCATAATGCACAAGGTTTTAACCGCCTTCTCTCTTTTCACAAAACCACATGTCACGACTCTCTCACTGTGCTTTCTTTCCCTACCTAAACCCCATTTATCTACCACCCTATCATCGAACACATTCAACATTCCCTCTAAATGCTCGCTCATCTTCTCTTCCTGATCTGTAACCACTTGCCTATATTCTCCTATTTGTTCTTTTGTTCATGTCTCACATTTAACCTTCTTCCAAAAATTTTCTTATTCTCTCTGAATTTTGTCAATACTCTTTAACTTACTTCATTTGCCCCTTGATCAGCCCCTGCTCCTTCCTCTTTACCCTGTGCCACTTTCTGTTGTGCATCTCCACATAACTTACATTTCCTCTCTTCTGGAAATACCAATACAATTTTCTCTTCTCATTCATTAACAACTTTTCTTTCTCATCCCACCACTGTGTACTTTTTCTCCCCTGCCCGGATCTTTCTTTCCATGTTCCGAATAATTCTCTTAGACATGTAAGCTCTGCTTTCCTGAATACTTATCATTCCTTCCCACTCCCCATGTTTCATTGCTCTCACCTATTGCTATTTTTCACCCAGCTATTCTGATATCTCCTCATTCAAGCCTCTTAGAGAGAGGGGTAGGTCTGCAGTCTGTTAGAGGTGGGGAACCTAAGAGGTAAGGCAGTTACTGTTTGCTGAGGTTACAGCTCTGATGGCAGATTTGAGTGAGAAACTGCAGAAGTGGTTTTCAAGTCTTGGGAGGTGTGTGATACAAGGAAGATGCAAGTTAATGTGTGTGAAATTAAGGGTATTCAGTTTAGCAAGGTAGGGAGACTGGTTAGCTGGTGTATGAATTTAAATGGAGAGAACCTTTGTTTCATTTTGGAGGTGTTTAATGTTGGCAGGTAGCTAGGCATCTTCACTGAATGGTCTGGCTCCAAGAACAGCTTTGAGAATGTGGAAAGCATGATTTTAGCCTTAACCATCACTTACCCAAAGTTATGTAGCCGACTTTCTCTGGAATTGGTGACCAAAGCTTGGCAGGTGACTGTATATACATCAGAGGTTGGTAGAATTTCATTGGTAGGAAAATAAGTAAGATATAACAGTACTGGTTTTGGGGTATAAGTCACATTTGGGTAATCCCAGGTGGTGGTAGACCTCCCATATAGTGTTTCAAGGCCACTGTCATTTTCCCATTACAGATGATCCCTGACTTACGATGGGGTTACGTTCTGATATACCCATCATAAGTTGAAAATATCAAGTCGAAAATACATTTAATGCATGTGATATGGTTATTTACACTCATGATCACTTGGCTGACTGGAAACTGCAGCTCACTGCTGCTGTGCAGCATTATGAGAGAGTATCGTACTACATATTGCTGGCTCAGGATAAGATCAAAATTCAAGATTCGAAGTACAGCTTCTTCTGAATGCGTATTACTATGGCACCATTGTATAGTTGAAAAATTGAGTTGAATCATCATAAGTCGGGGATCATCTGTATATGAATGAATGAATTATGGCTCTTGGTAGCTTATGTTTACCATTGTAACTCCAGTGGCACACTTTTGAAAGCATCATATTTAAAATCACAAATTTTATCTTCCTCATGAGATGGGCAAACATATGAAAGTCATGTCCCATATGGAAATGAGTGAGAGTTAAAATCTTCATATTAAGCGTTCTTTAGTTATACAGTGCCAAAGATTATTCTCCAAATCAGAGGCAAGAAAATATGGTGCATTTTAGTTGTTTCAATTTGCAAAGACATAAGTTTATATTTGTTTACTTCTCAGGCACAAGGACTCAGAGACCATGGTTCAGTGCCGAGAGGAAATGGTGCACAGTTTGTAGAAACTGAAATTGAAGATGATGCATGCCCTACTGGGGTGGATAGCTGCAGGGATAATGAAGGCCAAATCTGTAGTGGGCATGGAGAGTGCTTTTGTGGTCACTGTCAGTGTGATCCTGAATACTATGGGAGTACCTGCCACTGTAGTGATCACACATGTGAATCGTAAGTTTCTTTGTAACTGCAAATGTGCTTTTTGATCTGGAGAAATCACCACATGTATTAATCTTTGTTGAATTAAAGGTAATGACCTAACCATACCTGACAAAGTGTTCCTTAAGTTCTTTCCAATGCTGTGGAAATCTGTCAGCCATATATCTTGCTTGCATGTAGACTTTCACACATGGACCTGCCTCTTTATTTTCTAATTATGTTTGCTTTCTTGAACTCCTCTGAATATGTACATTTCTCTTTCTTGTCCATGTTTCATACAGTTTACTACTACTTTACTGGTAAGTCATGTCATCACTTTTATTAGTGTTTACCTTTCATAAGTTTTTCTTTTCATTTACCTTTCAGGGGTTTTTCGTTTCATTCCATTTACCTCTTGATATTGTGAAGGAATTTTCCCCCATTACATTACAGAATATGGCAGTATCTTAGAACTTTTCACAAACTTACAGCAAAATTATCATGATTGTTGTGGTTGTAGGTTTGATGGAATGCCCTGTGGAGGACCAAGTCGTGGTCAGTGTCGTTGTGGAGGGTGTGTGTGTCGGCCTGGGTATATTGGAGAAGTCTGCAGTTGTCCCACAAATATCCAAACTTGTATCAAACCAGGGAATGATATCGTATGTTCCAACCAAGGGAACTGCAAGTGTGGAAGATGCGAATGTCATGACGGGTAAGTAATTCTGTTTTTTGTACATATGTGTTGTACTGTGTAAGTAGCATTACCATGTCACACAATTCTGTATGAACTCCTTGTTTGTCAAGTTTTTATTGTTCTCCATAAACCTCTCTGGACTATTTTCACAACAGTTGTAGGCACTTAGCACAGGTGAATCTTACAACAGCTGCTATTTGCTACCAGTGTTTAAAGGATAATTATGCTTCCTTTACTGAACAGAGACAGTTATAGATGCTAGATTTCACCCCACTTCTAATTAGCATGGAGAAATATTAGAGATAATCATGGTGGAAAGACAGCATGCTTTCTTCACCTAGGCCTTTGCCTTACTGAACAGTGTAAATAAACAAGATCATGTGTGGTTCAGATGAAAAAAACAGCTGTCTCATTTACTGATGAAGACTTTGAGGAGTGATTTTAAATATGCCATTTAGGGAAGAGTCAGTTCTCCAATGCAGAACATTAATCAAAGGGAAAATCTCATGTAGGAGTCACTGGGAATGCACTTGCATTAAATGTGAGGTAGCAATAAAAATAAAAAGGTTTTAGCAGTATGCTAAGGTTTAAATGTCTATGATGATTAGAGTTAAATGATATATAGCATTTAGTATTTCAGATGTTGCTAAAAGTATGGTTTCTGTTGTCTTGGAAAATTTGATTAGTTATTGAATAAGGTTTGAATATTTTTTTGCTTAATTTTTAGACAGCATCAACATGCCATTTAGCTGATGTAAATAATCAATTTTTTTTATACTTGATTGCTGTTTCTCACATTACTGAGGTAGTGCCAAGAATAGAAAAAGAAAGGCTGCATCTGCTCACATCCATTCTCTAGCTGTCATGTGCAGTACACCGAAACCACAGCTCCTTATCCACTATCATGTCCTACAGACTTTTCTGTGGTTTACTCCAGACACATCACATAATCTGATTCAGTCCAATGACAGTATGTTGACCCCTGTATACCACATTGTTCCAATTCACTCTCTCCTAGGCAGGCTTTTCACTCTATCCTCCCATCTCCAATTTGGTCTTCCTGTTCTCATTCCTTCCACTCTTTACACATATATCCTTTTTGTCAACCTTTCCTCACTCATTCTCTCCATATGTCCAAACCTTTTCAGTGCACCCTCTTCAGCTCTCTCAACCAAACTATTTTTATTACCATGCCTCTCTCTTCCTCGATCAAACCACCTCACACTATATTACCTCCTCAAAGTTTTCATTTCCAACATATCCTTCCTCTTCTGCACATTTTTATCTATAGCCTGTGCCTCGCATCCATATAATATTGTTGGGACTACTATACCTTCAAGCACACCCATTTTTGCCCACCCATATAATGTTCTCTCTTCTCACATATTCTTCAGCACTCCAAGACCTTTGCCTCTTCACCCACCCTATGACTCACTTCCGTTTCCATGGTTCCATTCACTGCCATGTCCACTCCATTCAGAATCACACCCCCAACTAACCTGTCCCTCAACTCAGCTAAACCTAATAACTTTGCTGTTATTCACATTTTCTCTTGGCTTCCTCATGTCACACATTCTTCCAAACTCTGTCATCTGCTTCTGCAGTTTCTTACTTGAATCAGCCACCAGTGCTGTATCATCAGCAAACAACTGACTCACTTCCCAGGCCTTCTCATCCTCTACTCATACTCTTCCCTCTCTCCAAGACTTGCATTCTTGCACTTACCTTCCTCACCACCCCATCCATGAATTGAACATCCTCACTTTCCAGCACTCCAACCAAATTTTCCATTCTGTCACTATTTCAATTTCTGACATTTTTATGGTCATGAAATTCGATTCTACATTATCCTATTTCCAGTTTTGTACCAAATTACTTTGTTAGCTTTGCAAATACCACTACTTTTTCACACATATAGTAAGTCATGATGTCTCACAGATACAAGGGAATGTATTGTGAGGAGACAGTATATGCTGCAGGAGTCTGTGAGAAGCTGAAGTCATGTGTCCTTTGTAAGGCTTGGAATCGCGAGCTCTCCAAGTGTGACCAGTGTCAGATTACTGTCACTGTTGTGGATAACCTTAGTAAGTATCATTGAAGCTAATTTTATGGACCTGTGTTTACATGATTTGGGTTTAACGATCACTATGTATTCCAGTGCAACATGATGTACCACAGGTGACATCTTCACTGAAGGAAACACTGCTTTGCATCCCATTCATTCAAGGTTCAGATCTTTAAGTCTAACAGTTCTTTTGATCATGTTATACTCAGACTTGGTGCTTCTTATGAGATTGAGGACTTAATGATTTACCAAACCTAGCTTGGAATGATTGTACATTAATTTTTCCATATCAGTCATAATGTCCATGATGTCTGCATAAATGTCTTGATTTAATGTGAAGCAACAAAACTTGTAATAGTGTAGTGTGATGATAGTCTAAAAGTTGACGAAAAGAATTAGAATGAGAGGTGTCAGTAAAGTGAAATTGTGGGCAGTTTTGCATGTACCATTTAGATACAAACAGATAATGTTAAAACATAAGCGAGTATTTTGTATTTTACTTGCTTAGATTGCCCTAACAGCTTACTTACACCTTGTTTGAATATTGGTGCAGGACCATCCATGACAACGTGTGTGATGGTTAACTCTGGTTGCATTCTGAAGTACTCATATATTCCACAAGGATCTAATGCCTACGCTGTCCTTGTGGAAAGGAATTCAGTAAGTACCTAAGTATATCCAGGGGTTATTTATGCATTTTTTAACTTTTTACACTAAAAATAGTAATGTTTTCCTTCTGTACTATAATTTATCTGAATTTTATTGGACAGGTTTAGGTATACATTCTTGCAAGTGGTCTGTATTTTGTATCACTAGAAACCCAGACTAACTAGTGTGCAAGGGATATATTCCAGGTTTTGGGAAAAAATCTACATGTTTCCAAACCAATATCATTTGGTCCAGGTATAGGGTGTATTCTGGATATGGTAAGAAAAATCATGCACCTTTAATCACAGCACTCAGGTAAATTGTTCATGACCAGGAATGGTTTTTTTTAACCAGTAATCTGAACAGGAGCCAGATACCAGCATGTTTTCAAAATGTCTGGTATGGACGATTTGATTTTCAAAGTGCCTAGGTTTGGAAGGATACACCGTTATTTTCATATTTTCTCTTAAAAAGATTGTGGTAGAGAGAGCAGACAATGGTGTGTTGAAATGGTTTGGACATATGGACAGGATGAGTGAAGAAGGTTGACAAAGAGAATATATGTGTGAGAAGTGGTGGGAAAATTGAGAAACAAGAGACCAAATTGGAGGTAGAAGAACAGAGTGAAAAAGATTTTGAACAATCAGAGCTTGATCATGCAGGAGGGTGAAAGGCATACTTGGAATAGAATGAATTGGAATGATGTGGTATACGTGCCGTCAGTGGACTGAACCAGGGCATGTGAAGTGTTTCAGGTAAACCATGGAAAGTTATTTGGGGCCTGGATGTGGATAGTGAGTATTCAGACTACAGAAGTTTGTTGAGTATTCCTGGAAAATTATATGGGAAGGTATTAATTGAAAGGATGAAGGCATGTACAGAGCATCTGTTTGGGGAGGTGCATTGTGGTTTCAGTAGTGGTCGAGGATGTGTAGATCAGGTGTTTGCTTTAAAGAATATGTAAGAGAAAGACATAGGAAAACGGATGGATTTGTATGTAGCATTTATGGATCTGGAGGTGTATGGTAGGGTTGATAGAGATGCTGAGTGGAAGGTCACAAGAGTATATGGTGTGGGAGGTAAGCTGCTAGAAGCAGTGAGAAGTTTTCATGGGTGTAAGGCATGCATACGAGTAGGAAGAGAGAAGAGTGATTGGTTCCCAGTGAAGGTTGGTCTGTGGCAGGGGTGTGTGATATCCCCATGGTTGTTTAATTTGTTTTTGGATAGGGTGGTTTGGAAGGTAAATGCAAGTTTTGGAGAGAGGGGTGATTATGCAGTCTGTTGGGGATGAAAGGGCCTGGAAAGTGAGTCATTTGTTGTTTGATGATGATACAGCTCTGGTGGCTGATTTGAGGGAGAAACTGCAGAAGTTGGTGACTGAGTTTGGAAAAGTGGGTGAAAGGAGAAAGTGGCTCACTTCCGCTTCCATGGCTCCATCTGCTGCTAAGTCCACTCCCAGATATCGAAAACACTTCACTTTCTCACCTTTTTCTCCATTCAAATTTACATTCCAATTAACTTGTCCCTCAACCTTACTGAACCTAATAAACTTGCTCTTATTCACATTTACTCTCAGCTTTGTTCTTTCTCACACTTTACCAAACTCAGTCACCAACTTCTAGTTTCTCACCCGAATCAGCCACCAGTGCTGTATCATCAGCAAACAACAGCTGACTCACTTCCAAGCCCTCTCATCCACAACAGACTGCATACTTGCCCCTCTCTCCAAAACTCTTGCATTAACCTCCCTAACCATCCCATCCATAAACAAATTAAACAACCATGGAGACATCCCGCACCCGCCACAAACCGAAATTCATTAGGAACCAATCATTTTCCTTTCTTCCTACCCATACACATGCCTTACATCCTTGGTAAAAACTTTTCACTGCTTCTAGCAACTTACCTCCCACACCATATACTCTTAATACCTTCCACAAAGTATCTCTATCAACCCTATCATATGCCTTCTCCAGATCCATAAATGCTACATACAAATCCATTTGTTTTTCTAAGTATTTCTCACACATTCTTCAAAGCAAACACCTGATCCACACATCCTCTCCCACTTCTGAAACCACACTGCTCTTCCCCAGTCTGATGCTCTGTATATGCCTTTATCCTCTCAATCAATACTCTCCCATAGAATTTCCCAGGAATACTCAACAAACTTGTACCTCTGTAATTTGAACACTCATCTTTATCCCCTTTGCCTTTGTACAGTGGCACTATTCATGTATTCTGCCAATCCTCAGGCACTTCACTATAAACTATACATACACTGAATATCCTTACCAACCAATCAACAACACAATCGCCCGCTTTTTTAATAAATTCCACCGCAATACCATCCAAACCCACCGGCTTTCATCTTCGGCAAAGCTTTCACTGCCTCTTCTCCATTTACCCGACTATTCTAACTCACCCTCTCACTTTGCACACCACCTTGACCAAAACACCCTATATCTGTCACTCTATCATCAAACACATTCTGCAGACCTTCAAAATACTCACTCCATCTCCTTCTCACTTCACCACTACTTGTTACAGGTATAGGGAAAATACGACACAAAACAGAATTACCAAAAATATCGCTTGGACAAGAGCGGTGTGCAAAAGTTGCATCCTCCCACTTTCAGTACCAGAGTTTAACTATGAGGATTGCTAAGACTGTCCTGTGCTGTGAGATGTACAATATCCCCACCATGATTAAGCAATAGGATTTGCTTTGCAAATAAAACCTGGTACATTAAAGCCTCATTTTAATTGATTATCATCAGATTTTTCCTTTTTGTGGAGACTGTACTACTCTGCAGCCATTTGGATATTTATGATATTTTACTATAGATTTGTTAACATAACTCATCCTATCCTTATTGATTTTTGCTATAGCTATGCCATTTTCATAGAAATAAGTGTTAAATCAGTATATTAACATATGTATTTACCATCCCCCAGGCATGCCCACCTGAGATTGACTGACCTTGGTGAGCTCTCAAGAAACTGACAGCCAAGTAATAATGGCTGCAATGATCACCTCTCATTCTGTGCTTCTTTCACCTTGAGATAAAATCCCTAAAATGAATTTTGATTTTATGAAAAACATTTTTCCTACAGAGGAAGCAGTGATCCCACCAACTGGTGAGAGTATAAAGGAAGCTCAGCTCTATTGTTGTGTGCTTTCATCTCATTGATCTCTAAAATTTTGGGAAAAGAGTGGTGGCAATAACTGAGAGGTAAAATCTTTGACCCATTTGAGAAAAGTGAACCCACAAATTGGTGAGTTACAGAAAAATCCAGCTCTCCTATCCAGTGCTTTCAGTTCATTGATATCTTAATTTTTTGGGAAAAGAGTGGTGGCAATAATTGAAAGAGAAAGTAACATATGTGGTCCATGTAAAATAAGGAGTAGAATCCTAATTTTTCATGTGATGGATAAACTAAATGAAAATTTTCTAATGATGATAGTCCACAGTATAACATTTATATATTCCCAGTAAGATACACTTGTCATTTATTCTTTCCAGAAATATACTCATTTATACATTATTACCATGCCTTTATTTAGTAAGACTGCCTTTGGCTGCTGAGATTTCTTAATATAGTTTAGGAAATTTATACAAATACTGTCCATGAAATCATTTTACCATTGTATTTTTTCCTAATAGGAGTCTATTAGTGATTATGAAGAATGAGAAAAACTGCTCTTAAATTTTAAGGACTAATAGGATTCCTAAACATAATTTAGCCTTGAACGTGTGGCAACAAATCTCAAACCCCCATCATTCTGTCAATCAACACTCATGCATAAACTTTTCTTGGTATATTTGATAGACTTGTTCCCTTTTAAAGTGTGGTCTCTACCTAAATTTGCTTGAAGGTGCCCTTAACACCCTTTCTTTTGAATGGAGGAACACAGCTTTTGCCCAAGCCTCAGTCACAACATTCTGCTGGTATGCTAATTTACATAATCATATACATCCACTCTGTCTCACTTTCTCCTCACTACCATTCCAGGTTCCTTTCATAGCTTCATCCTTATTATTGACCTTTCTACCTCCCTTCTTATTATAGGTCCCTGCAATTGTATCCTATTTGTTCCATCCATGATATCTATTCATATGATGACTGGTATCTAACCTTCTTCCACATCCATCAGTTCTTCAATATACTCTTTCCATTCTCCTTTCATATCCCCCTTTTGATTCAGCGACTTCCCTTCTTTACTTTTCATATTTTTATTTCCACTCTTCCATCCACCTCTTTTCTTTGTTGCCTCCTTCAAGTACAATTTCTTATTTTCTTTATACTTTTCACTTGAACTCTCTTCCAGAATCTTCATCTATCTTTTCTTTGCTTTCTTCTGTCAGCCTCTTAACATTTTGCTTACATAGCTTATATTCTTCCCTCCTTTCCACTGTTACATTCCTTTCAAGCAGTCTACCATATACCTTTTTTTGTCTTCCATGGCATTTTTACTCTCATCTGTCCATTATGTAATTCCATATTTATTCTTGTATTCCACGACCTTGTATCCAACTTTTAATTTGTAGTCTGTATAAGTCTTTCTTCAAACATTGCAAACACCTCATTCACACATGACTGCATCTCTACATATGCTGCACTTTCATCTAAACTCTTTATCGCCCTTCTTTTATAAAACAAATATTACTTATTCACATCCTTTTTTTTATGAAAGTTGGCAACAAATGTAACAGAAAACCACATTATGTAGTAATGTCTTGATGGTAGCGACTAATGTTACATTCCTGGAAGACCCTGTGAGGGTTAAGTGAAACGACACTTTCAAGACATACCTTAAGTCCTCTGTGAATGCTTGAAGGATAAGGAGAAGCATATTATACTTCAAAAACATATTCTAAAAAAAGTTAAAAGCAATACACTTAGAGCTCTCCTTCTGAACATACTGACAATCCCCCATACATGATATTCATATGGTATGAAAATACTAAGGGCATAGCAAATAGTTCCATTTGGAGTGAGGAAACCCAAGTTGTTGACCCTCAGTCCCAGGTTCTTCTAAGCAATATGAGTCTGTGTTTAAAAGATAGAACTACCAGCTGCAGCAGTGGTCCATTGTACAGGTCCATCTATGGGAGATTATGGCCCATATTCAAGAACCATACGATGGGCAGTTGACTTTGCAAAGGCAACGAAGCTTTGCATCATCGTATTCAAGAACATGGTAATGTGACGCAGGTCGACGCTAATTGGTTGGCTGGTATGACTATGCGATGAATTATTGGAATGTTGCAAAGGTGGCCTATGCAAGGGGAACCCCTTGCGATGAGACTTTACGACGGAAAATAATTGTTAACGATTACATATTTTATCTCTTGAATGATTATTAATGCATCAAACACATTCGAAAATACTATTATCTTCTAAAGAGATGGGAATCCGAATATAAGTTCCAGGTAAAAAATATTTTGAGATTGGTTCGAGTCTCACCACTACTTAAGAATGTTTTTCTCTTGGGGCAGGATAGTGCAACCGTTGTCTCATAAATACCATACATTTCAAGCTCATTAGCAGTTGTTGTGACCCATCTGGATGGATGTTTCCCATATAGGAAGGTATGGAAGGCTTTGTAATATGGATTGGGATGTGTTTGCCTGAGCAGCCCGATCCCAAGTAATAGAATTGATTGCAGTTATTCTATATCTAATACTAATTAGGAAGACCAAGCTCTGTTCTTATGTTTGGAATATCTGTTGTTTTAGGGCAGTCAAGAATGATTCTCATAGCTTTATACTGTATTTTCACAAGCCATCCAAGCCTTCTTTCAGGTATTAGAGCAAGCAGAGGTACAGCATAATCAATATTCTGACATTAGCCACAGACTGAGGATTTGGGGCCAGCTACAGTTCCTAGTGGTCTAAGCCTCTCTCTACATTAGTTAAGTCTAGGTATAAAAGCTCTAAATCTTGATACTCCTAGTCTAAGATACCAATACCTTTTTAAGTAATCAATCTATGACCCGTTATTTATTCAACTAAACCTCCCTGATGACACCCTTCTCTTTTGAGGATTTTGGTTTTGTTTGCAGAGATGGCACACCTTAACTTTTCACAGGTATCTGATACGTGGTTGAGTATAGTGAGTGTATTATCACATTCAGAGGTTTTGATTGTGATGTCATAAGCATAACTATGTATATAGTGTCTGGTATTTTTGGGCATGAACTGAGAAAAGGTGTTAATTGGGACATTGAGCAAGTGTTTCTAAGTACACTGCTCTATGGAGTACCAAGGTCAAGTTCTTTGATTTCACTTCTTTGCCTTTGAAATGGGACAGCTACCCATGCAGTGCAACAGCCAGCCTCTTAGGTCTATTCTAGCAAGTTCATAAAAGGTTACATGTCAACTGTCAGTATCTTTAGCAGTCAAGAAAGGTGGTCTAATTTTACTCTTTCTGGAGCATTAGAATGGCGGTGATATTTACTCTTTTTGTGCAAAAAAAAAAAACACATAGAATAGGAGAATGATGCTCTTTAGTTTTACATAGAAGACAACTGAGTACCATTCTTCAAAAGTTTTACATAAACAACTTAGCATGGATATAAGTCTAAAGGCATCAGGTTGCTTGGTTTGTGTATTGGAATGATAGGGCTGCTCACCTAGGAGGGAGATAGACCTCCTGTCACAGTGCTCATGTTATACAGTGCAAGAAGGGCAATGATGTGTATACTGTGTTGGAGCCATAAGATTTCATAGGTGATACCATCATCTCCTGAAAATGTAGCTTTGCCTTTAGTTAGTGCTGTCCTAAGTTCAAATTTATTGGATGGATATTGTAATCATCACGCACTTTGTTCACCGTGAATTGGACTAGTCAGTCTATCTTCATTTTTGAAATTTAGCTTAGCCTGCACCACAGAAGGAAGATTTGCCAAACTAGATGTAGTAGCCGAATTGTCAAGGATTTCATTGGCTCCATTATCTTATTTTGAGGTGGTACAGGAGCATGACAAGAGGTGAAGTGTTACCTTTACTACATAAGGAAGAAGACCCTGCCAAGATCCCATAGTTGTGCTGCAGAAGGAAAGGGATGTTCTGGAGGTCCTATGATTCTGCTGTAGGAGGGAGAAGGCATTGCCAAAGTTTGTGATGCAAGTGCTCCAGGTCCTACAGAATTCTAACTTGTTTGATTCATACTCAAGAGATGACAGTGTTGGTTGTAGTTAGAGATTAGCCTTCTGCACTGAGGCTTAACGCACTAGCTTACATTGGTATCTGTAACAGAACAAGCACAAGTTAGCAAGCAGTGGTGAAGTGTTACCTTTGCTACATAAGGAAGAAGACCCTGCCAAGATCCCATAGTTGTGCTGCAGAAGGAAAGGGATGTTCTGAAGGTCCTATGGTTCTGCTGTAGGAGGGAGAAGGCATTGCCAAAGTTTGTGATGCAAGTCCTCCAGGTCTTAGAGAATTCTAACTTGTTTGATTCATACTCATGAGATGACAGTGTTGGTTGTAGGTAGAGATTAGCCTTCTGCACTGAGGCTTAACTCACTAGGTTACATTGGTATCTGTAACAGAGCAAGCACAAGTTAGCACAGCCCTACATGATTAAGAAATCATCTATAACTGTTGATTACAGAGACCAGTAGAGTAACATAAGTACATTTCCCAGTAACATGAATATTCCTTCAACTAAAGCATCTCTGATTATCACTGCTGACAATATGTAAAATGCAGTACACTGATTTCAGTCACATCCATCCCACTTTTAAAGTTCAACCAGAATAATCTCCAAGTTGTTCCGGAGGGACTTATTCACATCCAGATGGGCATAGGTGGTAAGCTGGTGGTAAGTTCGTTGAGTACCAGTGTCCCCTGGCAGAAATATCTTTTAGTAATGTTTTATGTAGGTCATAAACATTAGGTGGTGACTCTCCAATGTCAGGTCCACTATAATTCTGGAGATATCTCACCACAAGGAACTCAAGTCATATGCTAACATCATGTTCTTTTCACCATCTGACTGTCTGATGAGAGCATTTCTCTGGATTAGCATCGGTAAGTTCAATTTGGTTTGCTAATAGTTATTAATCATTCTAACAAGCTTGCTTTTTTTTCACAAGCACTTTGCCAGAGATGTCTAGCCAGATTAGCACTGTTAATGGGCATATTCAAGGGCAGGATATGGGCAGTTGCCCCCCTCACCATGAGCCATACAGTATAAAATAAACTAAAAAAATAATGAAAGCTGGCAAGGCAGCAGGTTTGGATGGTATTGCAGTGGAATTTATTAAAAAAGGGGTGACTGTATTGTTGACTGGTTGGTAAGGTTGTTTAATGTATGTATGATTCATGGTGAGGTGCCTGAGGATTGGCGGAATGCGTGCATAGTGCCATTGTACAAAGGCAAAGGGGATAAGAGTGAGTGCTCAAATTACAGAGGTATAAGTTTGTTGAGTATTCCTGGGAAATTATGTGGGAGGATATTGATTGACAGGGTGAAGGCATGTACAGAGCATCAGATTGGGGAAGAGCAGTGTGGTTTCAGAAGTGGTAAAGGATGTGTGGATCAGGTGTTTGCTTTGAAGAATGTATGTGAGAAATACTTAGAAAAGCAAATGGATTTGTATGTAGCATTTATGGATCTGGAGAAGGCATATGATAGAGTTGATAGAGATGCTCTGTGGAAGGTACTAAGAATATATGGTGTGGGAGGTAAGTTGTTAGAAGCAGTGAAAAGTTTTTATCGAGGGTGTAAGGAATGTGTACGTGTAGGAAGAGAGGAAAGTGATTAGTTCTCAGTGAATGTAGGTTTGCGGCAGGGGTGTGTGATGTCTCCATGGTTGTTTAATTTGTTTATGGATGGGGTTGTTAGGGAGGTGAATGCAAGAGTTTTGGAAAGAGGGGCAAGTATGAAGTCTGTTGGGGGTGAGAGAGCTTGGGAAGTGAGTCAGTTGTTGTTCGCTGATGATACAGCGCTGGTGGCTGATTCATGTGAGAAACTGCAGAAGCTGGTGACTGAGTTTGGTAAAGTGTGTGAAAGAAGAAAGTTAAGAGTAAATGTGAATAAGAGCAAGGTTATTAGGTACAGTAGGGTTGAGGGTCAAGTCAATTGGGAGGTAAGTTTGAAAGGAGAAAAACTGGAGGAAGTGGGGTGTTTTAGATATCTGGGAGTGGATCTGGCAGCAGATGGAACCATGGAAGCGGAAGTGAATCATAGGGTGGGGGAGGGGGCAAAAATTCTGGGAGCCTTGAAGAATGTGTGGAAGTTGAGAACATTATCTCAGAAAGCAAAAATGGCTATGTTTGAAGGAATAGTGGTTCCAACAATGTTGTATGGTTGCGAGACATGGGCTATGGATAGAGTTGTGCGCTGGAGGGTGGATGTGCTGGAAATGAGATGTTTGAGGACAATATGTGGTGTGAGGTGGTTTGATCGAGTAAGTAATGTAGGAGTAAGAGAGATGTGTGGAAATAAAAAGAGCGTGGTTGAGAGAGCAGAAGAAAGTGTTTTGAAATGGTTTGGGCACATGGAGAGAATGAGTGAGGAAAGATTGACCAAGAGGATATATGTGTCAGAGGTGGAGGGAGTGAGGAGAAGTGGGAGACCAAATTGGAGGTGGAAAGATGGAGTGAAAAAGATTTTGAGTGATCGGGGCCTGAACATTCAGGAGGGTGAAAGGCGGGCAAGGAATAGAGTGAATTGGATCGATGTGGTATACTGGGGTTGACGTGCTGTCAATGGATTGAATCAGGGCATGTGAAGTGTCTGGGGTAAACCATGGAAAGTTGTGTGGGGCCTGGATGTGGAAAGGGAGCTGTGGTTTCGGGCATTATTGCATGACAGCTAGAGACTGAATGTGAACGAATGGGGCCTTTGTTGTCTTTTCCTGGCGCTACCTCACACACATGAGGGGGGAGGGGGATGTTATTCCATGTGTGGCGAGGTGGCGATGGGAATGAATAGAGGCAGACAGTGTGAATTGTGTGCATGTGTATATATGTATGTGTCTGTGTGTGTATATATAAGTGTACATTGAGATAGTATGGGTATGTATATTTGCGTGTGTGGACGTGTATGTATATACATGTATATGGGGGTTGGTTGGGCCATTTCTTTCATCTGTTTCCTTGCGCTACCTCGCAAACGCGGGAGACAGCGACAAAGCAAAATAATAATAATAATAATAAAAAGAAAAATAATACTGATTAATATACCTTTAATCCCTGAAAAGGAATCATAACTGATTTATGTACTTTTAATCCCTCAAAAGGAAAAATATATGTATGTCTAAAAAGGATTTGATTGTTTCAGTGATTTACACTAGTGACTGTTGAAACATCTTTGTTAGAGTCACCACTTATCCGAAACAATGACAAAATGATAATGAAATTTACTTTCCCTGCAGTCATCTGTAATTCACCATAATTTGAATGGTTGAATAAAACTTCTTCGATTATTGCTGTTTAGTGTTGTCAAATACCATAAACATATTTTTCATTCAACATTGTTTGTTAGTTTCATGATAAACTTAGTTCTGTATAAGTACTGTAATCAATTTTATGAGGATTTTATGGTTATTAATAATTGAAAATTAACATACAAAAAGCTTAAAAGCCAACAAGATCTCTAAGGTGCAATATGATTTTACATACCAATCTTGACCCCATGATCATCTTCCCCTTGACAGTTCATCATGGGTCCCCATCCCCCTTTGACCAAATCATGGATATGCATGTGGCTGATAAGTAAAGAGTCTTTCATATGGTGTTAGTTGCCAAACAGAGCATGGAGCATGGTGCAGTATCATGGTTAACCTTCCACTAAGTAGATATCATTTCCCTTAGACTTTAGAGCAAGTGATACGAATTTCCTTTCGACGCCACTAAATCATATTACCAGGCATTTCCTCTTGGGTTAGAACCAGTAGTTCAGCTGGAGGTGATGCCCCGGTTACGAAGGAACTCTTTAGACATTAAGGAAGTTGCCTAGCCAGACTGCAGGAAGGCATACCAAAAACAGCAAACAGTTGGCAGTTATATCTGAAGATGGCTGTTGACATCATGTCTCCATAAAAATCAAAAGGAAACTCTGATAACACATCATTAACAGTAAACTGGTAATTATTGTTTGTTACTTAAGATAAACAACCTTTAAAGTCAATGTTTAATTTCTCCATGGGCTGGGTAACTTTGATCAACTCACCAGGGGAAGGCTTGTGAAATCTAAGTATGACTGCTGCACAGGTAAGGCAAGAGCAACTCATCTTGATATGATCAACCCAGTAGGGTAGGTATGTAAAGTCTCCCAAAAAAAGTATCCTCTCCCCCGGATTGAAGTTTCTAATAATGTACAGCAGGCCGACCGAGATTAACACTTGACTTTGCTGCCACCTTAAGAAGAATGCTGCAAGCCATCTTGACTGTCTGAAAGCTGCGGCAGTGGAATGATCAGTGGCATGTTTCAAATATGAAAGAAATAAGTGTCATTTATTACCAACATGACAGAGCGAGCAATGGCCCTCCTGTCTTTTAAATGCTTCCAGTGCGGCTTGAAGAAGTGGGAAATTCATGTAATCGATAAAAGGGATGAGTCCCAAGGGAATCTTTTTTGTGTAACCTACTGTGAATAATGAGGGAAAAGTTACGTTTATCCTGACAATGTGATAGCACATCAAGTATGGGTGATCAGAGATGTTCGGGGCATTTGCTCCATCATTACATACGTTTGCCATATCGTGACCAAAGCTACTGACTAATGACACAGAACACACACTTGTCATATACTGTCTTATACACTGTCATATACCCGATTTATTAATGATCTGCCTTTACAATCTATATATACTAGCTGCTTCTGGAGTTGCATGTGCTGAAGTAACGCCTCCCCAGCCTCTGGTCTGCCGGATGCAAGGAGACATCTATGGAACTTTGATAACATATTCATATGTTCCTCATTCAGCTTGTTGGGGGTTGTTAGGGGGGTAATGGTCACCAGGAAGTTTGCAAATACGTGGTGTCAAGGTAGCCATTGCTTAGCTGCCTTACACAGGATGAGCGAGAGTGACTTCAATTATTTTCTAAAGATATGAGACCAGTTGCATTGAGGCTTATGTTCAGTCGAGTACAATGGTATCTGCAAATGAAGAAACACAAGTTAACACCGCTTCAGATGTCTTAAAGTAATAAGAAATCATTCACAATTATTGGGTGTACAAACTAGCAAACATAAATCCATCCCTGAGTAACAGGAGAGAATCCTTTGGTGGGGGATTCCCTCCCCCCCAGATCTATGCAACAAACGTAAATAAATTTATTAATGAAATACATATATTTTCAATCATTTCAAAGCCGTTAGGCCCTCGCAAGGTAAGATAAATGTGTCTGCACTTCAACTGGCGACCAATGAAACAAACTTGGCCGATTCTTCTCAAAACATGTTTTTTTTCATTATTGCAATCTGTTATATTTTAATGTTACAAAAATATATCAATTGTTTCATTGGACCAAAACTCCCTTCATTATAGCTTTCAGCTGTTTTATGTTATCAAAAATCGCATGCTCACTTATGTTCCAAAATGATCGCCATTTTGGTGTGTGCTCACTTCTTTGATAACAGTGAAGTTATTCTCTTCTATATCTATTGCTTTTGTATAACTACACTTTCTTACTATTCTATTGTACACTGTGCCAACAGCCATTTCAAGTGCAGTGGGAGGACCACATTTGAAATAAGTATTTGCTATATATTTCATGTGCTCTCCACGTTATGGATAGATGCACATTTGTATATGTATTTTGCTAAATACACCTGAACCAAACCACACTTAAACCTGTAACACCTATAATCAGTTTTATAAGAAGCTGACGAATGATAGCCATCATATCTATCATCCAGTTTACTAAGAAGACAAAAGAAATTGTGTTTTTTAAGTTGTATTGTGTTCTTTCGTTGTACTCTCTTGTTTTATGGTTTTCCTCATTACCCAACCATCATCAAAGCCTGGAAAGTAACCAGGTCCTCCCCGTCAGATGACTGTCATTACCGTCATGGCATGAGCTCCAGCTGAATAATTGCTGCTGACGAAGATGATTGGGAAGGGACGTGGGAGAGAGGCAATTAAGAGGCAATTGAGATATTGATTCCTTTTGTGTAACTAAAAAGAGCACGTGCTTAGGTAAATGATATGGATCCAAGGAATGATATGTTATTCTTAATGAACATATATTAAGTTTATGATAGACAAAGGTGATGGAGATAGTTTCTTTTTAATATATATAATCTGGTGAGTGTGCATACTTTTGAGGTTATTCCAATTAGCTGACAGGTCAGGACTGTCATGTTCAATGACCATCAATTGAATATACCTTACTATTCTCTGATTTATATGAGAAAAATTCGTTTGCTTTTCCTTTATTCATATCGATCAGATTTCCCACTGTCAGGTTTACTAAGCTATTCAACCTACAGGTGGTTCACTCTTGACAGCCAATCAGCGCTCGACAGCCTACGATACCGGGTAAGCTATAGACGACATAACATTCATTATGAATGAGATTGATATGAAGATATTGATGCAGAATACAAAGCACTTGTTATCATGTGATTTAATATATTTCAGAAATTGTTGAAGCTTTATTTAAAAAGAAATTTTATGGTGAGTTACTTTCTCTAACAATTTTTTTTAAGATTTTATAAACAAAGACGCATCTATTTTTGGCAGGATTCGGTATCGAATATAGGTTCAACTATTCCCATAGCAGTCAGGCCGTTCCCATTATTTCTCCTATACTGTAAATGTAAACAAGAGCAATATGAGTTGTACGAGGACAATAATTTTCACATGTTTGGTCTTTATAGTTGCTTTTAGTGCAGTTCAATGTAAAAAAGAGGTAGGTGATTGTTATGAGGTATCAGGAGATGCATATCTCGATTAAATTTACTTTGCGGAAGTAATACGTTGATTAAAGGAGTGTCATAAAATGACACCCCACTTGTTTATATGCTTCCAAACTGTCAACACTAATGTTGATACACGTGTAGGATGGTTTATATGACGGAAATATTGTGTAGGATGATAGCTTTTGAGACTTATACCTCTAAACTGCACATCATGAGATTTTTTGATAGATGATGCAAAGTTCCTATAGATAACCACGTAGAGTAAGTAAAAGCTTTGGTAAATGCTATGGCATAGGATGGATTGACTTGGTAGAGTTGTATTGATTATTGTAAGGTTGTGGCAGTTTGAACTTACGATTATTGACAAAAGTCATATTTGTGGATTTATATTGATAAGTAACCCTTTATTCTGCTATATGTATTAGCCTATAAAAAATGCTATGGTTAGAATTATGATGAAATAAATTTTTAGCTTTGCATCTTATTAGCTTGAAAGTGATATGCCTTCCTAGCTTTATATATGAAGTGATATCGGTCAGCAATGCATGTGTAGAGTGTAGAAAATATATATGAAAACACTTGCGGAACATAAATTTGAGAATTATTATTATGACGGAAGTATTGTGTAGGATGATAGCTATTGACACTTACACCTCTAAATTGCACGTCATGAGATTTTTTGATAAATGATGCAAAGTTCCTATAGATAACTATGTAGAGTAAGTAAAAGCTTTGGTAAATGCTATGGCATAGGATGTATTGACTTGGTAGAGTTGTATTGATTATTGTAAGGGTTTGGCAATTTGAACTTACGGTTATTGACAAAAGTCATATTTGTGGATTCATATTGATAAGTAACCCTTTATTCTGCTATATGTATTAGTCTATAAAAAATGCTATGGTTAGAATTATAAGATGAAATAAATTTTTAGCTTTGCATCTTATTAGCTTGAAAGTGATATGCCTTCCTAGCTATATATATGAAGTGATATCGTTCAGCAATGCAAGTGTAGAGTGTAGAAAATATATATGAAAACACTTACGGAACGTAAATTTGAGAATTATTGTTGCTGTTATTACCATTTCTGGCTTCCAGCAAATTTTGTTAGGTTTTATTGAAATTGTTTTCCTGATAGGTTTTATTGAAATTGTTTTCCTGATAGGTTTTATTGAAATCGTTTTCCTGATAGCAAATGATGGTTTATGATCAGTTCTGACAATTTCTATCACAAACTAGTGGATGTTTGGAACGGCATATGGGTAAATGAGTTAGAAGATAGAAGCTTGGGAAAAATAAAAATGATAAAATGACTTCCTGGTACTAATGTAATCTGTACAACGTGTAATGTGCATATAGGGTGTGGCATGTTAGGTGTGACACTTCTTCCTTATTGATTCTGAATTTTCATTAAGTGGGCAGGGTTTTGAAGTAGAGGGAAATAGTTAGGTAAAAATCACTCACAATGATCAGTTGAGTATGTAAGTAATGCAGTTATAACACTTTCAGTTATTTCCGTTAGTAAATTTTCAGGAGGGATTGTCATAGCATTCTGAAATAATTTTCTAATGACCTTGTGTTTGCATGAAGACATTAAAAAAGTGACTTGTCTTAGGTAGTTGCAAAAATATTCACCTGGTGTTTTTTTTTAATTTGTAGAGCTTTATGTGGTTCTTGAGTTAGTAAACTTGCCTGCAGAGTTTAGAAATGACTATTGTCTTTTAACATTAGTGCATTCCTGGTAATACCACCATGCATCATAATGTTTGAATCCAACTGAATTTAAGTTTTGCAGGTATATTGCAGGGGTTGTCTTCCGTTCTTAAATCTCTCTAGACATCTGAACTCACAGTTTACCTTTCGTACAAATCACAGTGCTTTGGAGTGCATGTTTTGATGATGAAACTTCAATAATATCTGAACCAAGAAGACATAAGAAACTTTTTGAATATTTTGATGATAGTATTTTACATCCGTCATTAACCCCTCATTTTCCTTCACCCTCATAACCCTTCCACGAATGATTTGTTTTGTATTGAAAAATCAGAAAGTCCTCTCTTAAATTGATCTTTACAGTGACAACAATGATTCCATTCAAGTAGAGCATAGATCATAATCTTAGAAAATGTGCATCCTTCTTGTAAATTATTATATCGAATGGTAGTAATATATTTATTTTTATTTATTTTGCTTTGTCGCTGTCTCCCGCGTTAGCGAGGTAGCGCAAGGAAACAGACGAAAGAAAGGCCCAACCTGCCCACATGCACATGTATAAACATACACGTCCACACACGCAAATATACATACCTATACATCTCAATGTACACATATATATACACACACAGACATATACATATATACACATGTACATAATTCATACTGTCTGCCTTTATTTGTTCCCATCGCCACCTCGCCACACATGGAATAACAACCCCCTCCCCCCTCATGTGTGCGAGGTAGCGCTAGGAAAAGACACCAAAGGCCCCATTCGTTCACACTCTAGCTGTCATGTAATAATGCACCGAAACCACAGCTCCCTTTCCACATCCAGGCCCCACACAACTTTCCTTGGTTTACCCCAGACGCTTCACATGCCCTGGTTCAATCCATTGACAGCACGTCGACCCCGGTATACCACATCGTTCCAATTCACTCTATTCCTTGCACGCCTTTCACCCTCCTGTATGTTCAGGCCCTGATCACTCCAAATCTTTTTCACTCCATCTTTCCACCTTCAGTTTGGTCTCCCACTTCTCCTCGTTCCCTCCACCTCTGACACATATATCCTCTTGGTCAATCTTTCCTCACTCATTCTCTCCATGTGACCAGACCATTTCAAAACACCCTCTTCTGCGATCTCAACCACACTCTTTTTATTTCCACACATCTCTCTTACCCTTACATTACTTATTCGATCAAACCACCTCACACCACATATTGTCCTCAAACATCTCATTTCCAGTACATCCACCCTCCTGCACACAACTCTATCCATAGCCCACGCCTCGCAACCATACAACATTGTTGGAACCACTATTCCTTCAAACATACCCATTTTTGCTTCCCGAGATAATGTTCTCGACTTCCAAACATTCTTCAAGGCTCCCAGGATTTTCGCCCCCTCCCCACCCTATGATTCACTTCCGCTTTCATGGTTCCATCCGCTGCCAGATCCACTCCCAGATATCTAAAACACTTTACTTCCTCCAGTTTTTCTCCATTCAAACTTACCTCCCAATTGACTTGACCCTCAACCCTACTGTACCTAATAACCTTGCTCTTATTCACATTTACTCTTAACTTTCTTCTTTCACACACTTTACCAAACTGAGTCACCAGCTTCTGCAGTTTCTTACATCAATCAGCCACCAGCACTGTATCATCAGCGAACAACAACTGACTCACTTCCCAAGCTCTCTCATCCTCAACAGACTGCATACTTGCCCCTCTTTCCAAAACTCTTGCATTCACCTCCCTAACAACCCCTTCCATAAACAGATTAAACAACCATGGAGACATCACACACCCCTGCCACAAACCTACATTCACTGAGAACCAATCACTTTCCTCTCTTCCTACACGTACACATGCCTTACATCCTCGATAAAAACTTTTCACTGCTTCTAACAACTTGCCTCCCACACCATATATTCTTAATACCTTCCACAGAGCATCTCTATCAACTCTATCATATTCCTTCTTGAGATCCATAAATGCTACATACAAATCCATTAGTTTATCTAAGTATTTCTCACACTCTTCAAAGCAAACATCCTCTACCACTTCTGAAACCACACTGCTCTTCCCCAATCTGATGCTCTGTACATGCCTTCACCCTCTCAATCAATACCCTCCCATATAATTTACCAGGAATACTCAACAGACTTATACCTCTGTAATTTGAGCACTCACTCTTATCCCCTTTGCCTTTGTACAATGGCACTATGCACGCATTCTGCCAATCCTCAGGCACCTCATCATGAATCATACACACATTAAATAACCTTACCAACCAGTCAACAATACAGTCACCCCCTTTTTTTAATAAATTCCAGTGCAATACCGTCCAAACCTGCTGCCTTGCCGGCTTTCATCTTCCGTAAAGCTTTTACTACCTCTTCTCTATTTACCAAATCATTTTCCCTAACCCTCTCACTTTGCACACCACCTCGACCAAAACACCCTATATCTGCCACTCTATCATCAAACACATTCAACAAATCTTCAAAATACTCACTCCATCTCCTTCTCACATCACCACTACTTTTTATCACCTCCCCATTAGCCCCCTTCACTGAAGTTCCCATTTGCTCCCTTGTCTTACGCACTTTATTTACCTCCTTCCAAAACATCTTTTTATTCTCCCTGAAATTTAATGATACTCTCTCACCCCAACTCTCATTTGCCCTCTTTTTCACCTCTTGCACCTTTCTCTTGACCTCCTGCCTCTTTCTTTTATACCTCTCCCACTCATTTGCATTTTTTCCCTCTAAAAATCGTCCAAATGCCTCTCTCTTCTCTTTCACTAATAATCTTACTTCTTCATCCCACCACTCACTACCTTTTCTAATCAACCCACCTCCCACGCTTCTCATGCCACAAGCATCTTTTGCGTGAGCCATCACTGCTTCCCTAAATACATCCCATTCCTCCCCCACTCCCCTTACCTCCTTTGTTCTCACCTTTTTCCATTCTGTACTCAGTCTCTCCTGGTACTTCCTCACACAAGTCTCCTTCCCAAGCTCACTCACTCTCACCACTCTCTTCACCCCAACATTCTCTCTTCTTTTCTGAAAACCTCCACAAATCTTCACCTTCGCCTCCACAAGATAATGATCAGACATCCCTCCAGTTGCACCTCTCAGCACATTAACATCCAAAAGTCTCTCTTTCGTGCGTCTATCAATTAACACGTAATCCAATAACGCTCTCTGGCCATCCCTCCTACTTACATACGTATACTTGTGTATATCTCGCTTTTTAAACCAGGTATTCCCAATCACCAGTCCTTTTTCAGCACATAAATCTACAAGCTCTTTCGTGCGTCTATCAATTAACACGTAATCCAATAACGCTCTTGTGTGAGGAAGTACCAGGAGAGACTGAGTACAGAATGGAAAAAGGTGAGAACAATGGAAGTAAGGGGAGTGGGGGAGGAATGGGATGTATTTAGGGAATCAGTGATGGATTGCGCAAAAGATGCTTGTGGCATGAGAAGAGTGGGAGGTGGGTTGATTAGAAAGGGTAGTGAGTGGTGGGATGAAGAAGTAAGAGTATTAGTGAAAGAGAAGAGAGAGGCATTTGGACGATTTTTGCAAGGAAAAAATGCAGTTGAGTGGGAGACGTATAAAAGAAAGAGACAGGAGGTCAAGAGAAAGGTGCAAGAGGTGAAAAAAAGGGCAAATGAGAGTTGGGGTGAGAGAGTATCATTAAATTTTAGGGAGAATAAAAAGATGTTCTGGAAGGAGGTAAATAAAGTGCGTAAGACAAGGGAGCAAATGGGAACTTCAGTGAAGGGCGCAAATGGGGAGGTGATAACAAGTAGTGGTGATGTGAGAAGGAGATGGCGTGAGTATTTTGAAGGTTTGTTGAATGTGTTTGATGATAGAGTGGCAGATATAGGGTGTTTTGGTCGAGGTGGTGTGTAAAGTGAGAGGGTTAGGGAAAATGATTTGGTAAACAGAGAAGAGGTAGTAAAAGCTTTGCGGAAGATGAAAGCCGGCAAGGCAGCAGGTTTGGATGGTATTGCAGTGGAATTTATTAAAAAAGGGGGTGACTGTATTGTTGACTGGTTGGTAAGGTTATTTAATGTATGTATGACTCACGGTGAAGTGCCTGAGGATTGGCGGAATGCGTGCATAGTGCCATTGTACAAAGGCAAAGGGGATAAGTGTGAGTGCTCAAATTACAGAGGTATAAGTTTGTTGAGTATTCCTGGTAAATTACATGGGAGGGTATTGATTGAGAGGGTGAAGGCATGTACAGAGCATCAGATTGGGGAAGAGCAGTGTGGTTTCAGAAGTGGTAGAGGATGTGTGGATCAGGTGTTTGCTTTGAAGAATGTATGTGAGAAATACTTAGAAAAGCAAATGGATTTGTATGTAGCATTTATGGATCTGGAGAAGGCATATGATAGAGTTGATAGAGATGCTCTGTGGAAGGTATTAAGAATATATTGTGTGGGAGGCAAGTTGTTAGAAGCAGTGAAAAGTTTTTATCGAGGATGTAAGGCATGTGTACGTGTAGGAAGAGAGGAAAGTGATTGGTTCTCATTGAATGTAGGTTTGCGGCAGGGGTGTGTGATGTCTCCATGGTTGTTTAATTTGTTTATGGATGGGGTTGTTAGGGAGGTGAATGCAAGAGTTTTGGAAAGAGGGGCAAGTATGAAGTCTGTTGGGGATGAGAGAGCTTGGGAATTGAGTCAGTTGTTGTTCGCTGATGATACAGCGCTGGTGGCTGATTCATGTGAGAAACTGCAGAAGCTGGTGACTGAGTTTGGTAAAGTGTGTGAAAGAAGAAAGTTAAGAGTAAATGTGAATAAGAGCAAGGTTATTAGGTACAGTAGGGTTGAGGGTCAAGTCAATTGGGGGGTGAGTTTGAATGGAGAAAAACTGGGGGAAGTGAAGTGTTTTAGATATCTGGGAGTGGATCTGGCAGCGGATGGAACCATGAAAGCGGAAGTGGATCATAGGGTGGGGGAGGGGGCGAAAATTCTGGGAGCCTTGAAGAATGTGTGGAAGTCGAGAACATTATCTCGGAAAGCAAAAATGGGTATGTTTGAAGGAATAGTGGTTCCAACAATGTTGTATGGTTGCGAGGCGTGGGCTATGGATAGAGTTGTGCGCAGGAGGATGGATGTGCTGGAAATGAGATGTTTGAGGACAATGTGTGGTGTGAGGTGGTTTGATCGAGTAAGTAACGTAAGGGTAAGAGAGATGTGTGGAAATAAAAAGAGCGTGGTTGAGAGAGCAGAAGAGGGTGTTTTGAAATGGTTTGGGCACATGGAGAGAATGAGTGAGGAAAGATTGACCAAGAGGATATATGTGTCGGAGGTGGAGGGAATGAGGAGAAGAGGGAGACCAAATTGGAGGTGGAAAGATGAAGTGAAAAAGATTTTGTGTGATCGGGGCCTGAACATGCAGGAGGGTGAAAGGAGGGCAAGGAATAGAGTGAATTGGAGCGATGTGGTATACCGGGGTTGACGTGCTGTCAGTGGATTATATCGGGGCATGTGAAGCGTCTGGGGTAAACCATGGAAAGCTGTGTAGGTATGTATATTTTGTGTGTGTGGACGTATGTATATACATGTGTATGGGGGTGGGTTGGGCCATTTCTTTCGTCTGTTTCCTTGCGCTACCTCGCAAACGCGGGAGACAGCGACAAAGCAAAAAAAAAAAAAAAAAAAAAAATCTACAAGCTCTTCACCATTTCCATTTGCAACACTGAACGTTCCATGCATACTAATTATTCCCTCAACTGCCACATTACTCACCTTTGCATTCAAATCACCCATCACTATAACCCGGTCTTGTGCATCAAAACCACTAACACACTCATTCAGCTGCTCCCAAAACACTTGCCTCTCATGATCTTTCTTCTCATGCCCAGGTGCATATGCACTTGAAAAATATATGTTGATTAATAGTTAAAGGGATAGAAAGACTGGAAAGGCAACAGAAATGAAGTTTTAGGAGCTATCTCGGGTAAGCTTGTTGACATGGAAGGAGAGTTAAGGGAAAGAGCAGTACAGGGTAGAAGAGTCGTTGGGTCCTTTAATAGAATAATGAAGGGTAGAGGTGTAAGTATGGAAGAAAGGATGAAGGCAAAGCATAGTTCCCTGACCCTGAATTTTGCAGCCGAAACATGGGCATGGAATGAGTCATTAAGGTCAAGAATCAAGGCTGTCGAAATGAGCAATTTGACAGGAGCTTGTGGTGTGACTTGATGGAATGAAGAAATGAGGGGACGTCTGACAGCTTTGGTTTGACATGGAATGGAAAGAGAATAAATTGTCGAGTGGTAGAGTGGGTGAAATGTAATACTTCAAGGTGGTTTGACTTTTAGAGCCCCTCCAACACCTTTTTGACTTTCTAGAGACTGGATTAGGGCAATCCTTTATGTGGTACTTGAGGGTCTTTTCTAATTCTGCAGCCCGCCATTTTATTTGTGCAGTAAATTTAAATGTTTCCCAACATATCTGTAGTTATGCCATCCTTACCCTTACTCATTGGCCATCTCTTGTTAGAAAGAAAGCAAGAACTTGTGAAAAGCCATTTCATGCCGAGGAGGACAGAGTAAGCTTCTTTTTCTTTTGCTCTGATCCCTTCCCTTTTGTACTCGTGTACTTCCTGTAGTGTAGTGGTTTAGGGTTAGATGGAATGAAGAAATTTTATGAGGTTGATATATTTATATTTGATCTTGTTACACAAGCTTTGTTCCCATAGAGCAGGGTTGTCTGATTGTGCATGTACTCCTTGGGGGTACACTTAGTGTTTCCAGCGGGTGCATGAGAAGTCTCTAGGGTATACTTTTATTGTCCATCCCATTTTTGCAGTCTTTTCTTCTCCAAAAAGGAGAAATTAAAATTACCACAGTTCATAGAGGTCTTATGTAGTAAACATTTTCTTGCTTTTTTTGTCATTCATTCACAATGGAAATATATACTTCAGTTCTGCAGTTATGTGTGAATGTACAAAGATATTTTGCACATGTATCCATTCCCCATCTTCACTATCAGCAACGTTCTTGATATAAGGGTGTGCAGACCACCATGAATCTGCTGAGGAGGTGTATGAGCCAAAAAAGATATATTAGGATATGGAGGCAAGAGCACTGACGTACTCAAGTTGATCTTGTACAGGGGAACAACTGGTGGAATTGGCATTTTGTTTATGATTGCTAAAGAGAGCAGGGTTTGCTCTCATTTCTCATGCTTACAGCTTTTTCTACAATAAGAAATGGCTTTTTACGAGTTCCCCTTCTTTTTTCAGCTGTCATTATCATAGAATATATACAGCGTTAGCTTGTTTCTTTTGCAGACATACAGGAATTTGATTTTCATTTCTAGAAGTATATCCCATAGATCCTGGGAGTTTATTTTTTATACACATATAGTGCTCAGAGTAATATCATCATAACTTATTTAACATTTAAAATACAGTATTCAATTTGCTATGATGAGGAGGTCAGCAACTGCAGTGTTTTTTGTTAAATTGTAAGATGGAAATGTGAAATTAGCCTTTGCATCATATACCGTACTGATATAATGTCCATAATCACATTCATCTTATGCTGAAACCCTTCCTTGCCTTCTTCTTCATAATAGTCTGTTTTGTTTTATGAGCTTGCTCATGTTTTAGTTGATCCTTTTCTTGAATCCTCAGCTCACTCTGTCAGAACGTGTCCAGCAGTTGTCAGATGCAGGTTTGAAAAAGCCAGTTCTGCGTTTCAATGGGGAAAAGTTCCGACAATATGTTAAAGGCACTCCTCGCAACTACTCCATGATTGTTATGTTTACTGCACTAGCTCCTTCTAGACAGTGTGGTATATGCAGGTATGTAATTTTTCTTGTGCAGGTAATAATTGTAAATGTAGGTAGAAATATTTGTCTTTTACTTTTACGTTCTCTTCATGATAGTGCTAACATGGATATTACAGAAAATTAGGAAAACAACTGAGGCATTTAGTATTAAGGCAGGTTTGATGGGGAGTGTTAGATTGATTAGTTCTGGTCACTCATGGAAATGGTTGTATGGCAAAAGTAAGTGGTATGTTGGTCAGATTTTTTCAAAAATATTTATATTTTTATTCTGAGTAGTTGGTTTAAACCTCAGTGTTATCATGCAAAATCACCTTCCAGAACTTTTTGGTAGATGTTTATCTCCTTCAGCCTCAGTTTTTCCATTCATTTACATGTCCACTCCTAGGTACATAAAGCACTCCACTTCCTTCAGGCCTTCCCCATTCAAACTAACTCTCAGAATTTTCTGTCTCACTTGAAATATTGTCAGAGCAGTACCAAAGGATGTCTCATGCAGTTTACATGTGGATGACTACGTTGTATTGCTGTGCAGGGAGTTTGGTCTGTTTGAATGAGTATCAACAGACAGGTAAATGTGAATAGAAGCAAGGTTTGAATGAGTATCAGCAGATGTGAGTAAATGCAAGATTATTAGGTTCAGTAGGGTTGAGGGACAAGTTAGTTGGGATGTAAGTTTGAGTAGAGAAAAATTGGAGAAAGTGAAGTGTTTTAGATATCTGGGAGTGGACTTGGCAGTGAATGGAACTACAGAATTGAAAGTGAGTCATAGGGTGAGGTATTGGGTGAAGTTTCAGGGGGATGAAGAATGTGTGGAAATAGAGGACGTTATCTTGGAAAGCAAAAATGGGCGTGTTTGAAGGAATAGTAGTTGCAACAATATTATATGGTTATGAGTTATGAGCTATAGATAGGGTTGTACAGAGGAGTGTGGATGTGTTGAAAATGAAATGTTTGAGGACTATGTGGCATGAGGTGGTTTGATCGAGTAAGTAATGAAAGGGTAAGAGATATGTGTGATGATAAAAAGAGTGTAGCTGAGAGAGCAGAAGAGAGTGTGTTGAAATGGTTTAGACATGTAGAGAATGTATGAGGAAAAGTTGACAAAGAGGATACATGTGTCAGAGGTGAAGGGAACAAGGAAAAGCAGGAGACCAAATTAGAGGTGGAAAAATGGAGTGGAAAAGATTATGAACAATCAGGGCCTGAACATACTGGAGGGTGAGAAGCATGCAAAGAATAGAGTGAATTGGAACAATGTGGTATACCTGGGTTGACGTGCTGTCAATGGACTGAATGAGGGCGTGTGAAATGTCTGGAAAGGTCTGTGGGGGCCTGGAAGTGGATAGGGAGCTGTGGTTTTGCTGCATAATATGTTATAGAGAGACTGAGTGTGAATGAATGTGGCCTTTTTTGTCAGTTTTCCTGGTGCTACCTTGCTGAAGTGGGGGGTAGCGATGCTGTTTCCTGTGGGGCAGATTGGCATTGGGAATGGATTGAAGGCAAGCAAGTATTTGATGTATATGTGTATATATGTTTGTGTATGAATATTTACATATATGTTTATATGTTGATATGCATATGTATTTGTATATGTGTGGGCGTTTATTTTATATGTTGTTGGGTCATTCTTTGTCCGTTTCCTGGCTCTACTTCATTGATGAAGGAAATGGCGATCAAGTATAATATATAATATAAATAATATTGTTATTTGCTAATGATAAACATTCAAATTAGAATTGATAGCTGTAGATTAGAACAGGTGGGATAAGATGTTCATGGGTACTTTAATGCTTTTTTGTTCTTGCAGACATGCACATGATGAGTTCCAGTTGGTCGCCAACTCTTGGCGGTACTCTCAGGGATACTCTAACAAGTTGTTCTTTACCCTTGTAGACTTTGATGAAGGCCCAGATGTTTTCCAGCAGGTGAGATGAAAGAATGACAGGTGCACATTGTTTCAGGCAATTTGCAAAAGTATATTTATTTTGGTTATAACTTTCAGTAAGTCACTGAGGCAAGTGGAAACATGCTTTATGAAATTGAGTGGATACTAGTTACTACATTGATTAAGCCTTTTGATTGGGGAAATTGAAAATTCTTGGCCGAAGAACCTTTTTGGATGGTAAAGCTTTTCCTTTTTGTAGGTTTTGTACTATTACATAACTTCTCAAATGTTAAGAGTTAGAGGCTTTGCCAGTAACTCACTACTTGAGGCTTTGCGTCTGTAGTCCTTGGCTTGTACATTGTTTGCATAGTGATAAAAGGTGATTTAAATGTTTTTTTCCAAATACATTATTTTGATAAAGAATTCAAAAGGAAAATACATTAGTTTCTCTTTATGTAGCAGATGCCTTTGTGCACTGAACACATTTTTTATCAAAGAATGATTACCTTTAATTCTCTGCTGAAGCCTCAAACGTCTTTCAGCTTCGGCTCAACTCTGCTCCAGTATTTATGCACTTCCCTGCAAAAGGAAAACCAAAAAAAGTTGATACCCTGGATATTCAGCGAGTTGGTTTTGCTGCTGAAAACATAGCTCGCTGGGTTGCTGAGAGAACTGACATCCAGGTAAGTGATCCAAGTTTGTATTTTGTGTGCTATTCATTTACATATATATAGGTTACATGTATGAATATGTAGATGCATTTGTAGTCAGGCATTTATTCTGTACTTTACAACAGTGAATTGGGTGGGCTTTTCAACTTTCATATAGTTCATGGTTTATTTGCCAGATATTTGTTACATGACTAGAACAACGTATAGCCAACCCAGACTGCTGTAGATAGTGGTATGATACAAGCAGTTCTTTGAAAGTAGTTTCACAAAGTATTGAAGTTTACTTTTTTCCTTTTTTTTGTGATTGACATGTCATGGGCAGAACATGCCCCAGTCAAGGCTATCTTGGATGAAATAAAAAAGTAAGAGAAAAAGAAAGTAGAAATTGATCAGGGTTCCGCATATTTTTGTAAATCTGACTAAAGGAAGGAAGGTTATATAGCGAGGAGAGACAAAAGAAGAAAGGGAATTCCATACCTTAGGTGTTTCAGGGAAGATAGAGATATAACAGCCAGTCCTCAAGTGGCTGGTCTTCACACAGAATCTGTGGGAAGCAGCAGCCAAACACATGCAATGGGTAAAAATCTAACTGATGGCAGTTGACAGGCATGCAGCTCACAAGAACAGTGGCCATAATGATACCTGTAGAATAGAGAGAGAGCAGAAACATCACAAGTGCACAGAAAGGGAAGGTTGGAGAGAGGTGATTGCCAGGAGAATTAAAGAGACAGGTTTTTCGTCCCACTATAGTTTATAGAGAGGTGGAGGAGGAGCAGTATTCCATTCTTGGGTAAAGGAAACTTCCTCCTTATAGATATGAAGTTGATACAAATCTAACAATTATGGCACCTATGTAATACTTCTAGCAGTTTGGTAGTAGACTTTGTGATGCTGATTATGTGGGTTTTCCATGATAGAATGAAGGATAAGTTTATGCCCAGCATGTTTATGTTATTACAGTTTTGAGTTGTGGTGTTGTAAGAGAGAGAGAGAGAGAGAGAGAGAGAGAGAGAGAGAGAGAGAGATTGCATTTTAGCAGTATTGAATCTAATGGGGTTACTGTTTTCCCTCTTGATGCTGCACAGGTCCAAACTGAAAAAGAAAATATTTTCAGTATGGGAGGGAGAATGAGTGTTAGAAGGAGGAGGGGAGGGAAAGTGAGTTGAATTATTGAAAGAGAAAACATCAGCTTAAGAACAAATAGAAGAGAGAGAGAAGAGAGTAGGTGATATAACAGAACCCTGAGGAACACCACTATTGATAGGATAGGTAGGAGAAGTTACTCCATCTGTGATGCCTGCAGTTGAGTGACCAGGGAGGAAACTGTGCACTGGAGAACAGAGAGAAGTAGAGAAAGCAAAGACTTATGCCACACTGTCAAATGCTGTGGAGATGTTGAGGGCTACAACAGAAGTTTTCACCAAAATCCCTGAGAGAGGAGGATCATAGGTGAGTCACATAAGAAAGATCACTAGTGGACTTAGCACTGCAAATCCATACTGTTGATCAGAAAGAAGGTAATGGAATTCTGAGTGTTTGAGAAAGTTAGAAATTATGAGAATTTCAGAGATTTTGGACATAGACAAGTGTGTGCAAGGGGTGATGGTTGAAGGGGTTAGAATGGTCTCCTTTCTTTGGGCTGGGCTTCACCAGGATGTGCTTCTAAGTTGAAGGAAGCATTTAGTTTTTAGAAAGACAAAATAGGTAAGTAAAAATAGGTACCAGCGCATAGGCACACACCCTTAGACCTCGAAGAGATATGCCATCTGAACCAGGCACCTTGTCCACATGAAGCTGGAAGATTACTAGGAAGACCATGTGAGGAGAATTTATGGCATAGGTTCAGAAGGAGGATTAAAAGCTGAATCATCCAAAGCTGAGTTAGAGGAAAATAAGGCACCAGAGAGTTAGCAATAGATTTATCAGGTTGGAAGAGAGGAGGATAGGTTGAATTACAGGAGTTAATGTTTTTGGTCAAGGACCAGAAAGATTTGGTTGTAGGAGAAAAAGTTCTTTTAATTACATGTACTTGACCACATAGAACAGCTTTGCAGTGATGTCGAGCACATATGAAAGTGAATTGGGTTTCATATGAAGGAAAGAGTTTCATTGCCTTGTATGCACTCTTTCATATGCAACAGGCATCAGAGCAGAAGTGCTAAAAAATGACAGGTGGGAAAATTATTTAAAAGTAGTAATCCTCCATCCCATCCTAGATAACCTCTGCTATGCATTCAGCATAGAACAAGGCATCTTGATCAGAGATGCAGTACCCATCTAAGGGAAAGTGATTTAAAAGACTTTGTAGAGACAAATGTTGCACTTTCCCAGAATGCTAGAGTTGGCATTTTGAAGGGGAGAGATGGTGAGCATGCCAGATTAGAAGTAACAGCAATAAAATTGTGGTCGACCCAATGGGTGCAGGATTGGCTCAGAAGTAAAGATGTGGTCAAATGTGTTAGAATAGGATCAGGAACTCAGGTAAGGAGGTTGATTAACTCTATAATGCCTCCAGATGGATATTTACATGTGCTAGGTAATGCCTGTAGACAAATATTTGTGCATTAAGTTTTACACTTCAGAATCAAGGTTGTGTACTGATAATTTCTCCCAAGAGGCAGTGAGAGTACATTTGCATGAGATTTTTTTCTAAAGGAAAATTGAGTTAAAAGACTTTTAGCTGGATTTAGTGGACCAGATAAATGATCTTGAATCAGGTAGGTATATTACCAGTACTACTTCCCTGGGTACTGGGAGGGTTTGTGATGGCTTTGCAGTGAGCCAGCACTTCAGTGTTTGTAAAGTTGCACTCCTCTGACCTAGGTAGCTGTCTTTTGTTTCTGCCTCATCCATATGCAGATTACTTATGTTCTATTCTAAAACATACAATCTCTTCTTGTCATACATAACTTTTGACAGCACTTAACTCACACAGCTCATTCTTTGTAACTCTAGATTTTCCTGTAGTGAGCACTATTCACTAACCCTGTCTTTAGGCAAAATGGTAGTAGCAGTAGGTAAAAGTAGTAGGTAGGAACATTAAGGCAGGAGCATTAGTTAAAAACTTTAGATGTAGTAGGTAGGAATGGTAGGAGCATAAGGTAATAGTAGTCAGTAGGAACATTAGGTAGAAGCCTCTGCAAACACTGCACTAGAGTTGCCCTCTGCCAGTGGCCTGTTAAGGGTGAGGCACAAAAGGCTGGGAAGTGGCACTTGAGTTCACTGGTTTTGGAGAGACTATTGCCATAGCCAACCCCTTGAGGGAGTTCTGGCTGGGAACAGGCATCAGAGATATAGATAGATAGATTGATGATATTTCTTCAGATCTTGTGGAGAGTGAGTTTATAGAAACTGATTCTTTCAGCATCAAAAGTTGCTAAAGATGAGGAAGGAAAATGTTTTCTAGCAAAAGTGGAGGCAGTGTCTGACCATGATAGATTTCTTAGACTTCTTTTATTTTCCTCGTTATGACAGCTGTAACACCGTTACTAATGCCTACAACCACATATGATATATTCCATATTTAAATGACTGTTTCTAACTGTGATTGGAATGGAGACCTTTCCTTGACTGGAACCTCCAGTGTAAAAAAAAAAAATAAGATACATGCTTCTTTCAGATCCGAGTGTTCCGTCCACCCAACTACTCTGGGCTGCTAGCACTGGTTGTATTGTTAGCACTGGTTGTTGGCCTTTTATATCTTCGCAAGAACAACCTTGACTTCCTCTACAATAAGACAACATGGGCTTTAGGAGCACTGGTTAGTATTTTCATTAAGATCAGAGCCTTGGTTGATTGTAACAGTATTGATGTATATGACAGGATGTGGATATTTGAAGTTAATTAAGATGAAGAAGTTGATTAAGATGAAGAAATTACCTAGGGAGTAGTTATAAACTGGTTGGTAATTATATATGTGATGTAATGAAGAGGATGAATATGATGAGAGTAAGATGTGTGTGCACAGACAGGTGCTTGCACATGTACGTGCCAAATCATGTACATAGTAGCTTCAGAAGAAATACAGAATTTGGGATTTAGAAATAATTACTTTTTAAACACCATATATTCATTTATTTATTTATTTATTTTGCTTTGTCACTGTCTCCCGCGTTAGCAAAGTAGTGCAAGGAAACAGACGAAAGAATGGCCCAACTCACCCATATACACATATATATACATACGTTGCACACGCAAATATACATACCTATACATCTCAACGCATACATATATATACACACAGACATATACATATATACACATGTACATAATTCATACTGTCTGCCTTTATTCATTCCCATCGCCACCTCGCCACACATGGAATAACAACCTCCTCCCCCCTCATGTTTGCGAGGTAGTGCTAGGAAAGACAACAAAGGCCCCATTTGTTCACACTCACTCTCTAGCTGTCATGTAATAATGCACCGAAACCACAGCTCCCTTTCCACATCCAGGCCTCACAGAACTTTTCATGGTTTACCCCAGACGCTTCACATGCCCTGATTCAATCCATTGACAGCACGTCGACCCTGGTATACCACATCGTTCCAATTCACTCTATTCCTTGCATGCCTTTCACCCTCCTGCATATTCAGGCCCTGATCACTCAAAATCTTTTTCACTTCATCTTTCCACCTCCAATTTGGTCTCCCACTTTCCCTTGTTCCCTCCACCTCTGACACATATATCCTCTTGGTCAATCTTTCCTCACTCATTCTCTCCATGTGACCAAACCATTTCAAAACATCCTCTTCTGCTCTCTCAACCACACTCTTTTTATTACCACACATCTCTCTTACCCTATTATTACTTACTCGATCAAACCACCTCACACCACATATTGTCCTCAAACATCTCATTTCCAGCACATCCACCCTCCTCTGCACAACTCTATCCATAGCTCATGCCTCGCAACCATGCAACATTGTTGGAACCACTATTCCTTCAAACATACCCATTTTTGCTTTCCGAGATAATGTTCTCGACTTTCACACATTCTTCAAGGCTCCCAGAATTTTTGCCCCCTCCCCCACCCTATGATTCACTTCCTCTCCCATGGTTCCATCCGCTGCCAAATCCACTCCCAGATATCTAAAACACATCACTTCCTCTAGTTTTTCTCCATTCAAACTTACCTCCCAATTGACTTAACCCTCAACCCTACTATACCTAATAACCTTGCTCTTATTCACATTTAGTCTCAGCTTTCTTCTTTCACACACTTTACCAAACTCAGTCACCAACTTCTGCAGTTTGTCATATGAATCATCCAAAAGCGCTGTATCATGAGCGAACAACAACTCACTCACTCCCCAAGCTCTCACATCCACAACAGACTATATACTTGCCCCTCTTTCCAAAACTCTTGCATTCACCTCCCTAACAACCCATCCATAAACAAATTAAACAACCATGGAGACATCACACACCCCTGCCACAAACCTACATTCACTTTCCTCTCTTCCTACACGTACACATGCCTTACATCCTCGATAAAAACTTTTCACTGCTTCTAACAACCTACCTCCCACACTATATATTCTTAATACCTTCCTCAGAGCATCTCTATCAGCTCTATCATATGCCTTCTCTAGATCCATAAATGCTACATACAAATCCATTTTCTTTTCTAAGTATTTCTCACATACATTTTTCAAAGGAAACACCTGATCCACACATCCTCTACCACTTCTGAAACCACACTGCTCTTCCCCAATCTGATGCTCTGTACATGCCTTCACCCTCTCAATCAATACCCTCCCATATAATTTCCCAGGAATACTCAACAAACTTTATTTTGCTTTGTTGCTGTCTCCCATGTTAGCGAGGTAGCGCAAGGAAACAGACGAAAGAATGGCCCAACCCACCCACATACACATGTATATACATCCCATCGCCACCTCGCCACACATGGAAAATAACAACCCCTCCCCCTCATGTTTGCGAGGTAGTGCTAGGAAAGACAACAAAGGCCCATTTGTTCACACTCACTCTCTAGCTGTCATGTAATAATGCACCGAAACCACAGCTCCCTTTCCCACATCCAGGCCTCACAGAACTTTTCATGGTTTACCCCAGACGCTTCACATGCCCCTGATCAATCCATTGACAGCACGTCGACCCTGGCTATACCACATCGTTCCCAATTCACTCTATTCCTTGCATGCCTTTCACCCTCTCTGCATATTCAGGCCCTGATCACTCAAAATCTTTTTCACTTCATCTTTCCACCTCCAATTTGGTCTCCCACTTTCCCTTGTTCCCTCCACCTCTGACACATATATCCTCTTGGTCAATCTTTCCTCACTCATTCTCTCCATGTGACCAAACCATTTCAAAACACCCTCTTCTGCTCTCTCAACCACACTCTTTTTATTACCACACATCTCTCTTACCCTATTATTACTTACTCGATCAAACCACCTCACACCACATATTGTCCTCAAACATCTCATTTCCAGCACATCCACCCTCCTCTGCACAACTCTATCCATAGCTCATGCCTCGCAACCATGCAACATTGTTGGAACCACTATTCCTTCAAACATACCCATTTTTGCTTTCCGAGATAATGTTCTCGACTTTCACACATTCTTCAAGGCTCCCAGAATTTTTGCCCCCTCCCCCACCCTATGATTCACTTCCTCTCCCATGGTTCCATCCGCTGCCAAATCCACTCCCAGATATCTAAAACACATCACTTCCTCTAGTTTTTCTCCATTCAAACTTACCTCCCAATTGACTTAACCCTCAACCCTACTATACCTAATAACCTTGCTCTTATTCACATTTAGTCTCAGCTTTCTTCTTTCACACACTTTACCAAACTCAGTCACCAACTTCTGCAGTTTGTCATATGAATCATCCAAAAGCGCTGTATCATGAGCGAACAACAACTCACTCACTCCCCAAGCTCTCACATCCACAACAGACTATATACTTGCCCCTCTTTCCAAAACTCTTGCATTCACCTCCCTAACAACCCATCCATAAACAAATTAAACAACCATGGAGACATCACACACCCCTGCCACAAACCTACATTCACTTTCCTCTCTTCCTACACGTACACATGCCTTACATCCTCGATAAAAACTTTTCACTGCTTCTAACAACCTACCTCCCACACTATATATTCTTAATACCTTCCTCAGAGCATCTCTATCAGCTCTATCATATGCCTTCTCTAGATCCATAAATGCTACATACAAATCCATTTTCTTTTCTAAGTATTTCTCACATACATTTTTCAAAGGAAACACCTGATCCACACATCCTCTACCACTTCTGAAACCACACTGCTCTTCCCCAATCTGATGCTCTGTACATGCCTTCACCCTCTCAATCAATACCCTCCCATATAATTTCCCAGGAATACTCAACAAACTTTATTTTGCTTTGTTGCTGTCTCCCATGTTAGCGAGGTAGCGCAAGGAAACAGACGAAAGAATGGCCCAACCCACCCACATACACATGTATATACATACACGTCCACACACGCAAATATACATACCTATACATCTTTATGTATAAATATATATACACACACAGACACATACATATATACACATATACATGATTCATACTGTCTGCCTTTATTCATTCCCATCGCCACCTCGCCACACATGGAATAACCAATCCCCTCCCCCTCATGTGTACGAGGTAGCGCTAGGAAAGACAACAAAAGCCCCATTCGTTCACACTCAGTCTCTAGCTGTCATGTAATAATGCACCGAAACCACAGCTCCCTTTCCACATCCAGGCCCCACACAACTTTCCATGGTTTACCCCAGATGCTTCACATGCCCTGGTTCAATCCATTGACAGAACGTCGACCCCAGTATACCACATCATTCCAATTCACTCTGTTCCTTGCACGCCTTTCACCCTCCTGCATGTTCAGGCTTCAATCACTCAAAATCTTTTTCACTCCATCTTTCCACCTCCAATTTGGTCTCCCACTTCTCCTCGTTCCCTCCACCTCAGACACATATATCCTCTTGGTCAATCTTTCCTCACTCATTCTCTTCATTTGACCAAACCATTTCAAAACACCCTCTTCTGCTCTCTCAACCACACTCTTTTTATTACCACACATCTCTCTTACCCTATTATTACTTACTCGATCAAACCACCTCACACCACATATTGTCCTCAAACATATCATTTCCAGCACATCCACCTTCCTCTGCACAACTCTATCTATAGCCCACGCCTCGCAACCATACAACATTGTTGGAACCACTGTTCCTTCAAACATACCCATTTTTGCTTTCCGAGATAATGTTCTCGACTTTCACACATTCTTCAAGGCTCCCAGAATTTTTGCCCCCTCACCCACCCTATGATTCACTTCTGCTTCCATGGTTCCATCCGCTGCCAAATCCACTCCCAGATATCTAAAACACTTCACTTCCTCTAGTTTTTCTCCATTTAAACTTACCTCCCAATTGACTTAACCCTCAACCCTACTGTACCTAATAACCTTGCTCTTATTCACATTTACTCTCAACTTTCTTCTTTCACACGCTTTACCAAATTCAGTCACCAGCTTCTGCAGTTTGCCACATGAATCAGCCACCAGCGCTGTATCATCAGCGAACAACAACTGACTCACTTCCCAAGCTCTCACATCCACAATAGACTATATACTTGCCCCTCTTTTCAAAACTCTTGCATTCACCTCCCTAACAACCCCATCCATAAACAAATTAAACAACCATGGAGACATCATTCACCCCTGCCACAAACCTACATTCACTGAGAACCAATCACTTCCCTCTCTTCCTACACGTACACATGCCTTACATCCTCGATAAAAACTTTTCACTGCTTCTAACAACTTGCCACCCACACCATATATTCTTAATACCTTCCACAGAGCATCTCTATCAACTCTATCATATGCCTTCTCTAGATCCATAAATGCTACATACAAATCCATTTGCTTTTCTAAGTATTTCTCACATACATTCTTCAAAGCAAACACCTGATTCACACATCCTCTACCACTTCTGAAACCACACTGCTCTTCCCCAATCTGATGCTCTGTACATGCCTTCACCCTCTCAATCAATACCCTCCCATATAATTTCCCAGGAATACTCAACAAACTTTATTTTGCTTTGTCGCTGTCTCCCGTGTTCGCGAGGTAGCGCAAGGAAACAGACAAAAGAATGGCCCAACCCACCCACATACACATGCATATACATACACGTCCACACACGCAAATATACATACCTATACATCTCAATGTATACATATATATACACACAGACACATACATATATACACATATACATGATTCATACTGTCTGCTTTTATTCATTCCCATCGCCACCTCGCCACACATGAAATAACCAACCCCTTCCCCCCTCATGTGTGCAAGGTAGTGCTAGGAAAGACAACAAAGGCCCCATTCGTTCACACTCAGTCTCTAGCTGTCATGTAATAATGCACCGAAACCACAGCTCCCTTTCCACATCCAGGCCCCGCAGAACGTTCTATGGTTTACCCCAGACGCTTCACAATGCCCTGATTCAATCCATTGACAGAACGTCGACCCCAGTATACCACATCATTCCAATTCACTCTATTCCTTGCATGCCTTTCACCCTCCTGCATGTTCAGGCCCCGATCACTCAAAATCTTTTTCACTCCATCTTTCCACCTCCAATTTGGTCTCCCACTTCTCCTCGTTCCCTCCACCTCAGACACATATATCCTCTTGGTCAATCTTTCCTCACTCATTCTCTCCATTTGACCAAACCATTTCAAAACCCCCTCTTCTGCTCTCATAACCACACTCTTTTTATTACCACACATCTCTCTTACCCTATTATTACTTACTCGATCAAACCTCCTCACACCACATATTGTCCTCAAACATCTCATTTCCATCACATCCACCCTCCTGCGCACAACTCTATCCATAGCCCATGCCTCACAACCATACAACATTGTTGGAACCACTATTCCTTCAAACATACCCATTTTTGCTTTCCGAGATAATGTTCTTGACTTCCACACATTCTTCAAGGCTCCCAGAATTTTTGCCCCCTCCCCCACCCTATGATTCACTTCCGCTTCCATGGTTCCATCCACTGCCAAATCCACTCCCAGATATCTAAAACACTTCACTTCCTCCACTTTTTCCCCATTCAAACTTACCTTCCAGTTTACTTGACCCTCAACCCTACTGTACCGAATAACCTTGCTCTTATTCACATTTACTCTCAACTTTCTTCTTTCTTACACTTTACCAAACTCAGTCACCAGCTTCTGCAGTTTCTCACATGAATCAGCCACCAGCACTGTATCATGAGCGAACAACAACTGACTCACTTCCCAAGCTCTCTCATCCACAACAGACTGCATACTTGCCCCTCTTTCCAAAACTCTTGCATTCACCTCCCTAACAACTCCATCCATAAACAAATTAAACAACCATGGAGACATCACACACTCCTGCAACAAACCCACATTCACTGAGAACCAATCACTTTCCTCTCTTCCTACATGTACACATGCCTTACATCCTCAATAAAAACATTTCACTGCTTCTAACAACTTGCCTCCCCCACCATATATTCTTAATACCTTCCACAGAGCATGTCTATTAACTCTATCATATGCCTTCTTCAGATCCATAAATGCTACATACAAATCCATTTGCTTTTCTAAGTATCCCTAGGGATAGGGGAGAAAGAATACTTCCCACGCATTCCTCACGTGTCGTAGAAGGCGACTAAATTGGACGGGAGCGGGGGGCTAGAAACCCTCTCCTCCTTGTATTTTAACTTTCTAAAAGGGGAAACAGAAGAAGGAGTCACGCGGGGAGTGCTCATCCTCCTTGAAGGCTCAGATTGGGGTGTCTAAATGTTTGTGGATGTAACCAAGATGAGAAAAAAGGAGAGATAGGTAGTATGTTTGAGGAAAGGAACCTGTATGTTTTGGCTCTGAGTGAAACGAAGCTCAAGGGTAAAGGGGAAGAGTGGTTTGGAAATGTCTTTGGAGTAAAGCCAGGGGTTAGCAAGAGGACAAGAGCAAGGGAAGGAGTAGCACTACTCCTGAAACAGGAGTGGTGGGAGTATGTGATAGAGTGTAAGAAAGTAAATTCTAGATTGATATGGGTAAAACTGAAAGTTGATGGAGAGAGATGGGTGATTATTGGTGCATATGCACCTGGGCATGAAGAAAGATCATGAGAGGCTTAACAAACTTATACCTCTGTAATTTGAGCACTCACCTTTGTCCCCTTTGCCTTTGTACAATGGCACTATGCAAGCATTCTGCCAATCCTCAGGTACCTCACCATGAATCATACATCCATTAAATAACCTTACCAACCAGTCAACAATACAGTCACCCCCTTTTCTAATAAATTCCACTGCAATACCATCCAAACCCGCTACCTTGCCAGTTTCATCTGCAAAGCTTTTACTACCTCTTCTCTGTTTACCAAATCATTTTCCCTAACCCTCTCACTTTGCACACCACTTCGACCAAAACACCCTATATCTGCCACTCTATCATCAAACACATTCAACAGACCTTCAAAATACTCACTCCATCTCCTTCTCACATCACCACTACTTGTTATCACATCCCCATTAGCCCCCTTCACTGAAGTTCCCATTTGTTACCTTGTCTTACACACTTTATTTACCTCCTTCCAAAACATCTTTTTATTCTCCCTAAAATTTAATGATACTCTCTCACCCCAACTCTCATTTGCCCTCTTTTTCACCTCTTGCACCTATCTCTTGACCTCCTGCCTCCTGCCATTTATTCATATGGTGTATTATTGTCAAAAGTACCTAGAAATCTTGCATTTAGGTAAGCTCTTAATAAAGCAGATTGTGGACTGTTTGTTAATATTGTGAGAAACCCCAAACACTACCTTTCTGATATGACTCTGCTTAATAGGATAAGTGAAACAAACACTTTCTAAGCTTGTTAGAAGGCACACATATTATACTGTATTCCCAAAGAGAAACTGCTGGTGTTTTTTCTGAAGCTCTTTCTCCCTTCTGATTAAGCCCTAAGAGTACTTGCCAAGTAGGAGTTAAAACATTATTTTATGCTTCAAAATAGGATGTATCAAAAAGGATTTGCTCCCTTTAACCACCATAGCACATGTTAGGCTGGCTGATGCATTTTAATTGAGATTCAAGAACCATACAGTAACCTTCCCAAGTCTTTGATTATCATTGTCCTTTTGTGAAGAGGTGCCAAGCTACCCTGCACCACCATCTTTTGGTTGCTCTTATTTAAGCATTGTTAACTTTTATTATACATGTGCTAGGGATATCCTTACCGTAGCTTCCGGTCTTCAGAGATGTTGTGTTTGTACTATTTTTTTATTTGTGTTTGGTGAAACAAGTTGCATTCAGCTGCTAGAATATGATAGTTATCATAGACAACCCCAGGATAGGCCAATTTGATGTTTCTTTTCCCTATGCCTTGAAATTTTGGAACTCTCTACCCCTTTCTCGTCATTCCTGACAACTGTGACTTGGTCTATTTTTGAAAGGCAGGTTTTCCGTTTCCTTTGAAATTCTTCTAATATTTTTCCTCCTAGCTTGTTTCTGGTTATCAAAGTTTTTCACATTTCAGTTGAGGCCCAGCCATGTTGTGGTCTTTTCTCCATTACTGAAGGGTCCATCAGGAAGGAAAACCTTTGTTGTAACCTTACCTTCTATGTGCTGTTTTTCATGTTTTCTTATGTTTTTGTGTATTCCTGGTTTTACCTTACTAAGATAAGCGAGGCAAATAGATATAACATTTCAGGTTTTTTTTGATATTTTGTAAGTTTATTGTATATAGACTGAGGATGAGATATTTAGATGCAGTGTGTAATTCAATTAAGGTTCAAGTTACAATAGATGAGGATGCTAGAGGTATGAGTTGAGATCAGAAACACTGGAAATATTCTGGATGTAGACAAATTAACAAACCTATTGACAAATTACCCTGGTGTACAGAGTGAAAAATTAAAAAAACTCTTATTTGTTACAGAGGTTCATCTTTGACTTTGACATGAGAAATGAGTTGATAATGATTGATTTGCAAGTTTTTAAGTACCTGATTGATCAGGTGGAATTTGGAATGGATTTGGTTATAACAGATTAGAAAATTTATAGAGTAATAGTAGCCTGCCAGTTTTTGATAGTTGGATATACTTCTATCATTCATCAGGCTTTCACCTTTGCGATGACATCAGGACAAATGTGGAACCACATTCGAGGACCACCATTCCTACAGAAGACCCAAGCTGGAAACATTGCCTATATCCATGGATCATCACAGGGCCAATTCATTGTTGAAACATACATTGTAGCCATGCTCAGTAAGTTATCAAGAAAATTTTTTTGCTGCCTGTCATGAGTGCTTTTAAAATTGCCAACTCCAGTTGGTCTCTGTGTTATCTTTGTTCCCTCCACTTCTGACACATATATTTTCTTGTTAACCTTTCTTCACTCATTCTCTCTGTATTTCCTGACCATGTTGACACACCCTCTTCATCTCTCTGAACCACATGTCTTTTTATTGCCACACCTCTCTCCTACCCTTTCATTTTACTCAATCAAACCACCTCACACCACATATTGTACTCAAACATTTCATCTTCAACACACCTACATACAGATACTAATGTTTCTTTGAATATTTGTCGTACAGATTCCTCAAAATAAGCACCTGATCCACTCTTGAAATTGTATTGTTTCTACCCAATCTCATGCTCTGTGCACCTTCCCAATCACAAGTTTTCCTTATGATTTACCAGGTACACTCAACGAGCTTATACCTCTGTAATTCAAAGATTCACTTTTCTTTTCCTTAGCACTATACAGGCAGTTATCAGTTATTCACAAAACTTTTTTTTTCAGATGCAGCTGTTGTTCTGGGTATGATTCTTATGACTGAAGCTGCAAATAAACGTGATGATGTGCGAAAACGTCGCATCTATGCCATTATTGGTCTCGGCCTTGTAGCTCTCTTCTTCTCATTGTCATTGTCGATATTCCGTTCCAAGGCCCATGGTTACCCATATAGGTAAGTTAATTTGTAATTTAGAGGGAAAATTTGCCTCTTCTGATCATTTGGTATTATGGGACAGAATATTGTGGAAGGTGCCATATATAGCTGCTAAGATTTCTCTAACCTTGGGTTAGGAATCTAAGATGAAATAACCAGCTCACAAACTTCTGAGTGATACTTGTGGCCCTTTTGCTGCAGAACCCAAACCTCATTTGATGCTATGGATGTAAACCTTCTGTTATGGCACAGGATTATTTATATATAAGTCTATACTAAGTTTTCCCACAAGTTGAGTTGTCTAGCCACAGATGGCAATGCAATAAAGGATGAATCACAGGAGCTGCTTAGAGGCTTCAGAAACATAGTAGTGATCAAGACGGGTGGTTGTAGACATTTTTTTAGAGACTTACCAAGCCTGTGGTGTGTTTCCCCAATTATAGTATCCTTTGTTATTCATCCCCTACTGCACCCACACTACCCTTATGTGGGATTGCCTACTATGGTAAATGATATATTTTTTCAGATCTTCAAACATTTTAAGTTTTAATTCGTAAGAAAAACAGTGGTTTTTGGTACATTTATTGTACTTATTCACATAGATAAAAAAAAAAGTTATGAAATGTAATCTAATCTGATTTGCATACATAGGACTGGCCAGTCTGGTAGATAATGTGTTTTTCCCGAACTAAGAAGGGTTGAGTCTAGTAAATTCTCAAGAAAAAAGTGAAATTATATTTTTGCACTCAAAAAATGGCTGGAAGAAAATTTCTTTAGCTCCAAAAGGGTTAAAGTTGCTCTTTTTTTGGACTATGATAGAAACTCCCAGGATGTAAACCCCACCCATATGGAAGAAAACAAAAAGGATTTAAGAGCTTAGGTATCTTCTGAATGTTAGAGGAAGGAGAGTGGTGTTATGTAGAAGGAAAGTAAATGTCCAACACAATTTACAAGGTGTTTTTTATTCAAAGTTTCATTTATATGAAGTGATATGCATTTACACAAACACTGAAAAACACTAACGTAAATGATACTGAATCGATGTATTACAAACAACAAAAATGGAGTGGTATATTTTTGTGTCTAGCACCACTGACAAGTTGATGGCATGTTCCCAATGGCACCTTACAGTGTTGTGGTATAATGATGGTTTATAAAGTTATGCATTTTTAGGATTAGGGAGAAGTACTCTGTTCACCATAACAGTAGATATATTCTTTTTTCCACACATACTCGCCAATTCCCGCGTGAGCGAGGTAGCATCAAGAACAGATGACAGAGCCATAGAGGGAAAATTCCTCACTTGGCTCCTTCCCTAGTTCTTTCTATTTTTTCCACACAGGTAAAAAGGTGGAATATCTGGAAATCAAAAAATTCCATTAAACAAGTTCATTATAATGTGGTGCCTATGGAGATGTATTCTTGATAGCAGCTTCTTTCACTAACAATAATGGCCTGCAGGTGTTATGATGGTGCTTTGCAGATGAAGCAGACACTGTTAATATGAATAGCATAAGAAATTAATAATCATTCACAGTTTGTTGGAGCTTGCAGCATTGGTGATCAGCTATTTATAGAATATCTGCAGCATTAGTTTTCAGCTGCTTACCTACACCCACACCTTCCTAGAATGCTTTCTGTTGCTCCTATCAGCTTATTTCATGTGAGGGTAAAACTTTTTGCAACTTAGGACTTGGTGGACTGGCCAGTACTTTTCATCCTTTCTCTGTTAACAAGTATATTAATTTGTTTCCTGGCACTTTGGATGCTCTGCATATACATGCACTTGCACTGGCAGTTTTCAGGAAATGATGGATTTAAAATGTCCTCTAAATCCATGTCGAAGATAGCTATTAAGGCAGTGATCAAGACTGAACTGACACTATATATGGTGGGCTGCACACAACTGGTTTAGATAGTATATTCAAAGATGGCAGTGGATATATCTTTTGGCTGTTTTTCTTCAATGTTTGATTTTCTTATATTAACTTTTATAATGACTATGATATACCTTACTCTCTTTGCCAAGGAGTCCTTTTTGTCCTTATGAGGCTCCTGCTCCACTTAGAGAGCTGGCAGCATCTACCAGTTAGGACCACAGGTCATAAAGTGTTGTCATGTGTGTGCATCTGTGTTCAAAAAAGGGCAGGGCGGTTGAGTAGTAAGTGCATCATCGGCACGAAGGGTCTTGGGATATGTTGAATTGGCATTTGAAGGGTTGTAGTGATGAGTGATGTCCAAAGCGTAAACAGGAGTGTGAAACTCATATTTGTCCAGAGGTTGCGGTTTCTGATGGGTGCATGTCTGGAGGATTGGAGTTTAAGACAGAGTTGGGATGTTGGATGTTTAGTGTTTGCCAGGTCATTTCAATGTATATGTGTTTTGTCAGTATTATTTGTATATATATTTTTTCTTTCGTACTTGTTCACTGTTTCCTACATTAGTGAGGTAGTGCCAGGAAAGACAATGAAAGGATGTATTTGCTCCTGTCCATTTTGTAGCTGCCACGCATGATGTGCTAAAACCACAGCTCTTATCCAAAACCAAACCCCACAGACCTTTCCATGGTTTTTCCCTTCCACTTCACATGCCTTGGTTCAGTCCATTGATGGCACATTGCCTCCTGTATACCACATCATTCCAATTTACTCTATCCCTTGCATGCCACTCACCCTCCTGTATGCTCAGGCCCTGATCACTCAAAATCTTTTTCACCTCATCCTTGCATCTCCAATTTCTATACCCTTCCACTTTGAAACATATCATTTTTATCATCCTGTTCTCACTCATTTTCTCCATATGTCCAAACCATGTCAGCACATCCTTATTAGCTCTCTCACCCACACTTTTACCCTTTTATTACTTACTCGATCAAACCACCTCACACCACATATTGTCTTCAAATATTTTATTTCCAACACATCCACCCTTCTCTGCACATCCTTATCTATAGCCCATGCATCATATCCATACAGACTCATTTTTGCCTTCCCAGATAATGATTCTTACCCTGTTATTACTTACTTGATTACTTATTTGATTAAACTACCTCACACCATGTATTGTCTGCAAACATTTCACTTCCAACACATCCACCCCTCCATGCACATCCTTCTCCATAGCCTGTGCTTCACATCCATACATACTCATTTTTGTTCTCCAGGTAACAATGTCTCTTTTTCATACATTCTTCAGTGCTTCCAGAACCTGTAATTATGAAATGAATATTTTTTCATGTCTCTTAAACCAAAGTCTGTTTTGTGAGTCTTCATTAGTATATATTGTATACTTCTATCCTTTTTTCAAAGGTATGATTGACATGTAAACTTATTGTTTGGTCCTTCCTTTTGTTAAAATTGATACTTGATATTGGAATGAATCAAAATGATATTAATTTATTGTGAATGCTTGATAAGCTTTGGCCTTTTATTATACAGGTTGTATCTCTTTAATCCGGCAACCTTGGGACCTGGCCATTGCCAGACCAGAGAAAATGCCAGAAAACAGTCTTTACAGAAGTTCCTTTGTCTGATTTTTTCTGTAACTCCACCTTTTCAAGCATAGGTAATGATTTATGCTTATGCTTATTAGCACTAGCACCCCTTCTGCACCTCATAGTCTCTTAGATGAAGGGCTAAAATACAGTTGAATATAAGAAATTAAAGGACTGTTAATTAGCTCAGCTGCAGTGTAAACATTTTGGCACCTTAGTGTTGCTAACAGTGCCGCCCTGGTGGTAGATCCACAATAATTGATGGCAGCAAATTCAAAATGTGCTGGACCATAGTAGTTGCCAGACCACAGATCACAAGATTAGGGAGGTACAACCTGTACTTAATATCCTTGATATCCCAAGTCTCCTATTTATTTTTTTATTTATTTATTTTGCTTTGTCGCTGTCTCCCGCGTTACCGAGGTAGCACAAAAAAACAGACGAAAAAATGGCCCAACCCACCCACATACACATGTATGTACATACACATCCACACACGCAAATATACATACCTATACATCTCAACGTATACATATATATACACACAAATACATATACATAGGGCAAGGGCAAGGGATAGAGTGAATTGGAGCGATGTGGTATACCGGGGTTGACGTGCTGTCAGTGGATTGAAGCAAGGCATGTGAAGCGTCTGGGGTAAACCATGGAAAGCTGTGTAGGTATGTATATTTGCGTGTGTGGACGTATGTATATACATGTGTATGGGGGGGGGTTGGGCCATTTCTTTCGTCTGTTTCCTTGCGCTACCTCGCAAACGCGGGAGACAGCGACAAAGTATAATAAAAAAAAAAAAAATACATATACATATATACACATGTACATAATTCATGCTGTCTGCCTTTATTCATTTCCATCGCCAACCTGCCACACATGAAAATAACCACCCCCTCCCCCCAAATGTGCGTGAGGTCGCGCTATGAAAAGACAACAAAGGCCACTTTCGTTCACATTCAGTCTCTAGCTGTCGTGTAATAATACACAGAAACCACAGCTCCCTTTCCACATCCAGGCCCCACAGAACTTTCCATGGTTTACCCCAGACCCTTCACCATGCCCTGGTTCAATCCATTGACAGCACGTTGACCCCGGTATACCACATCGTTCCAATTCACTCTATTCCTTGCATGCCTTTCACCCTCCTGCATGTTCAGGCCCCGATCACTCAAAATCTTTCTCTCCATCTTTCCACCTCCAATTTGGTCTCCCACTTCTCCTCGTTCCCTCCACCTCTGACACATATATCCTCTTGGTTAATCTTTCCTCACTCATTCTCTCCATGTGATCAAACCATTTCAACACACCCTCTTCTGCTCTCTCAACCACACTCTTTTTATTACCACACATCTCTCTTACCCTATTATTACTTACTTGATCAAACCACCTCACACCACATATTGTCCTTAAACATCTCATTTCCAGCACATCCACCATCTTCTGCACAACTCTATCTATAGCCCACACCTCGCAACCATATAACATTGTTGGAACCACTTTTCCTTCAAAAATACCCATTTTTGCTTTCCAAGATCATGTTCTCGACTTCCGCACATTCTTCAACGCTCCCAGAACTGTTGCCCCCTCCCCCACCCTATGATTCACTTCCGCTTCCATGGTTCCATCCGCTGCCAAATCCACTCCCAGATATCTAAAACACTTTACTTCCTCCAGTTTTTTCCATTCAAACTTACCTCCCAATTGACTTGTCCCTCAACCCTACTGTACCTAATAACCTTGCTGTTATTCACATTTAGTTTCAGCTTTCTTCTTTCACCCACTTTACCAAACTCAGTCACCAGCTTCTGCAGTTTCTCACACGAATCAGCCACCAGCGCTGTATCATCAGCGAACAACAACTGACTCACTTCCCAAGCTCTCTCATCCACAACAGACTTCATACTTGCCCCTCTTTGCAAAACTCCTTCATTCACCTCCCTAACAACCCCATCCTTAAACAAATTAAACAACCATGGAGACATCACACACCTCTGGCGCAAACCTACATTCACTGAGAACCAATCACTTTCCTCTCTTCCTACACGTACACATGCCTTACATCCTCGATAAAAACTTTTCACTGCTTCTAACAACTTGCCTCCCACACCATATATTCTTAATACCTTCCACAGAGCATCTCTATCAACTCTATTGTATGCCTTCTCCAGATCCATAAATGCTACATACAAATCCATTTGCTTTTCTAAGTATTTCTCACATACATTCTTCAAAACAAACACCTGATCCACACACCCTCTACCACTTCTGAAACCACACTGCTCTTCCCCAATCTGATGCTCTGTACATGCCTTCACCCTCTCAATCAATACCCTCCCATATAATTTCCCAGGAATACTCAACAAACTTATACCTCAGTAATTTGACCACTCACTTTTATCCCCTTTACCTTTGTACAATGGCAGGCACTATGCAAGCATTCTGCCAATCCTCAGGCACCTCACCATGAGTCATACATACATGAAATAACCTTACCAACCAGGCAACAATACAGTCACCCCCTTTTTTAACAAATTCCACTGCAGTACCATCCAAACCCGCTGCCTTGCCAGCTTTCATCTTCTGCAAAGCTTTTACTACCTCTTCTCTGTTTACCAATCATTTTCCCTAACCCTCTTACTTTGCACATCACCTCGACCAAAACACCCTATATCTGCCACTCTATCATCAAACGCATTCAACAAACCTTCAAAACACACTCCATCTCCTTTTCACATCACCATTACTTGTTATCACCTCCCCACTTGCCCCCTTCACTGAAGTTCCCATTTGTTCCCTTGTTTTAAGTACTTTATTTACCTCCTTCCAAAACATCTTTTTATTCTCCCTAAAATTTGATGATACTCTCTCACCCCAACTCTCATTTGCCCTCTTTTTCACCTCTTGCACCTTTCTCTTGACGTCCTGCCTCTTTCTTTTATACATCTCCCACTCATTTGCATTATTTCCCTGCAAAAATCGTCCAAATGCCTTTCTCTTCTCTTTCACTTATAATCTTACTTCTTCATCCCACCACTCACTACCCTTTCTAATCTGCCCACCTCCCACGCTTCTCATGCCACAAGCATCTTCTGTACAAACCATCACTGCTTCCCTAAATACATCCCATTCCTCCCCCACTCCCCTTACCTCCTTTGTTCTCACCTTTTTCCATTCTGTACTCAGTCTCTCCTGGTCCTTCCTCACACAAGTCTCCTTCCCAAGCTCACTTACTCTCACCACTCTTTTCACCCCAACATTCTCTCTTCTTTTCTGAAAACCTCTACAAATCTTCACCTTCACCTCCACAAGATAATGATCAGACATCCCTCCAGTTGCACCTCTCAGCACATTAACATCCAAAAGTCTCTCTTTCACACGCCTGTCAATTAACACGTAATCCAATAACGCTCTCTGGCCATCTCTCTTACTTACATACGTGTACTTATGTATATCTCTCTTTTTAAACCAGGTATTCCCAGTCACCAGTCCTTTTTCAGCACATAAATCTACAGGCTCTTCACCATTTCCATTTACAACACTGAACACCCCATGTACACCAATTATTCCCTCAGCTGCCACATTACTCACCTTTGCATTCAAATCACCCATCACTATAACCTGGTCTCATGCATCAAAACTACTAACACACTCACTCAGTTGCTCCCAAAACACTTGCCTCTCATGATCTTTCTTCTCATGCCCAGGTGCATATGCACCAATAATCACTCATCTCTCTCCATCAACTTTCAGTTTTACCCATATCAATCTAGAGTTTACTTTTTTACACTCTATCACATACACCACCACTCCTGTTTCAGGAGTAGTGCTACTCCTTCCCTTGCTCTTGTCCCCACACTAACCCCTGACTTTACTCCCAAGACATTCCCAAACCACTCTTCCCCTTTACTCTTGAGCTTCATTTCACTCAGAGCCAAAACATCCAGGTTCCTCTCCTCAAACATACTACCTATCTCTCCTTTTTTCTCATCTTGGTTACATCCACACACATTTAGACACCCCAATCTGAGCCTTCGAGGAGGATGAGCACTCCCTGCGTGACTCCTTCTTCTGTTTCCCCTTTTAGGAAGTTAAAATGCAAGGAGGGGAGGGTTTCCAGCCCCCTGCTCCCATCCCCTTTAGTCACCTTCTACGACACGTGAGGAATGTGTGGGATGTATTCCTTCTCCCCTATCCCCAAGTCTTCTATTTTATTTTTTTTCACACTATTTGCCATTTCTTGCATTAGCGAGGTAGCACTAAGAACAGAGGACTGAGCCTTTGAGGGAATATCCTCACATGGCCCCCTTCTCTGCTCCCCTTTTGGAAAATTAAAAAAAAAATGAGAGGGAAGGATTTCCAGCCCCCCGCTGCCTCCCCTTTTAGTTGCCTTCTACGACACGCAGGGAAAACATGGGAAGTATTCTTTCTCCCCTATCCCCAGGGATCAAAGTCTTTTATATTATTAACAATATCATTAGTGAGGAACAGAGAATGGCGATTGGCACATAACTGCCAGATACTGTAAGATATCTCTTCTTGCATCATTGTAGGATTATTTTTACTGTATTTACTAACCATTTCACTTGATGGCCTCACTTATCCAAAGTATATTTAACAGTTACTATTTGCCAGACTTCGTGGCTTTCTTAATTTTTCTTATTTCCTTATGTACTTGTTGAGGTATTTCTACTTTGCAAATTATTCTTTCTTATGTTAGGCAAGTATTCACATGGATATTTATGCATGCCGTGACACCTCTAGATGGATATTTATGTATAGTTTTGTGAGTTTGTTTCAAGGCTGTACACCAAGCTTAGATGGTGGCTGTAGTGGTAGTGTGCAGTAATTTCTGCCTACCATCAGTCATCTTCCAGCCAAGCCAATGAGAGTGCATTTTCTTAAGTTTTCTGGGAAGGAAATTGACCGGTATTTAGCTAGATTTAGAAGACCAGGCAGAAGGTAACCCTGAATTATTTGACGATGATGATCTCTCTTTGGATCATGTGCGGAGCAATTTTATGGACCTTGACTCTTTCAGCACTCTAAGTTAACCAAGATGAAGCAGAAGGTTTTCTAGCCAAAGTGGATGCAGAGTGTGGCAATGCCTGGCTTACCTTGGCAATAGTGAGCCAAACTAATGCTGCTGGTAATTTTACAAACTTGTATGGTTTTTGTGTTATGAAATGATTATCAATGAGGCATTAATTGGTACAAGAAAAAATTTATTGTACTGGGTAACATACTAATAACCCATAGTCAGTATTTTGGTGTAGGTGAAATAAACGATATAACATGCATGGTGGCACATTTTAGTGATTGTGGTGAAACATCTACAGAACTTCCATGTTATTATAGTGAAAGAAAAAACTGATTTCATTATTTTATGATTACATATGATTTTTTTTTTCTATACATGTTTGTCATCTCCTGCATTAGCAAGGTAGTGTTTAGAACAGAGGACTGAGTCTTAGAGAAAAAATCCTCTCTTGGCCCCCTTCTTTGGTCCCTCTTTTGGAAAAGTAAAAACTGGAGGGTAGGATTTCCAGCCCCTGCTCACACCTATGAAATCATCAGGTTAAATACATTTTCTTAGATAACTTATGATTTGTGAATTTTTTTTGTTGGAAGGAAAACTTGGTAGGATTTTAAGAGGTTGGTATGTCTTTCAAATGTTGATGGTAGTTCTTAAAAAATGTATATGGAGAGGGACTTTAGTTTGCTTTTTTTCTGAATAATCTGCATGCACAACCCTGCTCTGAATGTAGGAAAAGGCAATGTAACAGAGAAATTATTATGATTTTCTGAAGGTATTTTTTTCTTATGTTTCAGCTTTCTCTTTAAATAGATACTGGGAGAGGAAGGAAGGGAAGCCTACTGACTGTTTCCTTCAAAGAATGTTTCTAACCTGGTTAAAGTGTGAATTTTATATAGGTAAGGACATTACACTGAGCCATTGAATCATTTCACTTTAGATCTAAAAAGAACCTCTTTTCATTAATGACAGTTTTATTTTGATCAAGTGTATTTTTATTCATCATCTACTCACGGCTGATGTAAATATATTCCTAATATAACTACAAGTCTTTCTTTTGTAATGATGGATACATGATTCAAGAGGATATTTACTACTGTTAGTCACTGTATTCCAGATATTAAGGTGACAGCTTACCCTATTGTAGCATTTATAAGGTAATTGCAGTCTCTTAGAATACAAATATATCACAGTTTGCTGTGTGATATCAGTGTGTGATTTAGAGGTTTGATTTTACCAGAAGCTTATTATAGTTTTGAGAAATCAGTTAAGTTTTGTTCTGTCCAAATTGTGACTTGTAAATTTAAAGGTAAGCTGGTCAACTTTGTAATTAAAATGCTATAATAAAAGGAATACATCAGATTTCTTTTTCTTTTTTTACCTAACTTTTGGTAGTTTCAAGCAACCTTAATTGCCATTAACTTTACTGAAGTTCTTTCATGGACCATTGAGTTATTGTAGCCAAGAGCATTATTACTGATATAGTCAAGCTTAATGCAAGTAGAAAAGTAACTAGTGTGTTCAAAGGATGGGCTGTAAACATTGGCTTAGTCATAACTATCTCATGCAACTAGTTGTGAAATACACCACCAAACCTCCCCACCTTAGCCAACATTCATGACAATCTCTCAAACTTCCCCACCTCAGCCAACATTCATGACAATCTCTCAACAGTCACTGAACTGGCAAGATTGTTCATAGTGCTGTAGTTAAAGGTAATCTATCTTTCTCTTTATTATAATGAACTCCATTTCCAGCTTTCATGGTATAGATACTTGAGCTCACTTGAAATCATAAGAAGTGCATAATATGACTGTGATTCTTCTAACTCACCATGTTTGAAAGTGGCTGAAAAGGAAATGATGTACATAATGGAGTGAAAATATTTTTATATGATTTTAACATTCATAGTTTCTATATTGCTCAGGTTCATGTAATATTTTCAGCTTCAGATTTTATAATTAAATAATTTTAGGTGATGCATGCTGATACGAATACCAAAGAATGAAGGTGAAGACCATTTTTTTGTAACCAGACACCATTTCAAGTATGGAATAATTTAAGCCTTGTAATGTTATCAGTACAATATGTTTAACATGATGTGCACTGTAATTAATAAAGGATCATCATACTGTATTACATTGTACTAATATCTCTTGTCTAATCTGCTTTCAGTTGACAGTGTTTTGTCTTTTGGTTCATGCTGTAATCAGTCACCATTACTTATAATGGATTATAACATGTCAACAAGTAAGTATAAAAGTTTAATCAAATCATAGGTAATTAACTTGACAAGTGAGGCATTTGGGCAGTACTTACAAGGAAGGAGCGCAAATGATTGGGGGATGTTGAAGAGGAAGTTTTAGGAGGTCAAGAATGTGTTGGGGTTGAAAAAGAGGGCAAATGAGGGTTGGGGTTTTTCACTTTCCATAATTTGTAAATATTTTCCCTTGTCTTTTCTTTTTCCGTTTCATAATTTTCTCTATATTTCAATTAAGGCTTGGCCTTGACATGGACTTTTGTCCACGACTGAAAAAATCAAGAGAACAAATAGGATCATCCATGAAGGGGGCAAAAGGAAAGTGGTAATAGATAGTGATGAAGTGAGCACGAGACGGAATGAGTATTTTGAAGGATTGTTGAATGTGTTTAATGATAGGGTGGCAGATGTAGGCTACCTGGGTTGGGATGGTATGTGGTTTGGTGAAGAGAGAAGAGATGGTGAAAGCTGTACATAGGATTAAATTTGGCAAGGCAGCCGGAATGGATGGCATTCCTGTCAAATTTAGTAAGAAATGGGGTGACTGTGTGGTTGATTGGTTAGTCAGGATTTACAATGCACGTATGGATTATGGTGAGGTGCCTGAGGATTGGCAGATTGCATTATTATGCCATTGTATGAAGGCAAAGGGAATAAAGTTTTGGAAAGAGGGGCAAGTATGCAGTCTGTTGTGGATGAGAGAGCTTGGGAAGTGAGTCAGTTGTTGTTCGCTGATGATACAGCACTGGTGGCTGATTTGTGTGAGAAACTGCAGAAGCTGGTGACTGAGTTTGGTAAAGTGTGTGAAAGAAGAAAGCTGAGAGTAAATGTGAATAAGAGCAAGGTTATTAGGTAGAGTAGGGTTGAGGGACAAGTCAAGTGGGAGGTAAGTTTGAATAGAGAAAAGCTGGAGGAAGTGAAGTGTTTTAGATATCTGGGAGTGGATTTGGCAGCGGATGCAACCATGGAAGTGGAAGTGAATGATAGGGTGGGGGAGGGGGCGAAAGTTCTGGGAGCGTTGAAGAATGTGTGGAAGTCGAGAACATTATCTCGGAAAGCAAAAATGGGTATGTTTGAAGGAATAGTGGTTCCAACAATGTTATATGGTTGCGAGGCATGGGCTATGGATAGAGTTGTGCGCAGGAGGGTGGATGTGCTGGAAATGAGATGTTTGAGGACAATATGTGGTGTGAGATGGTTTGATCGAGTAAGTAATAATAGGGTAAGAGAGATGTGTGGTAATAAAAAGAGTGTGGTCGAGAGAGCAGAAGAGGGTGTTTTGAAATTGTTTGGTCACATGGAGAGAATGAGTGAGGAAAGCTTGACCAAGAGGATATATGTGTCAGAGGTGGAGGGAACGAGGAGAAGTGGGAGACCAAATTGGAGGTGGAAAGATGGAGTGAAAAAGATTTTCAGTGATTGGGGCCTGAACATGCAGGAGGGTGAAAGGCGTGCAAGGAATAGAGTGAATTGGAACGATGTGGTATACCGGGGTCGACGTGCTGTTAATGGATTGAACCAGGGCATGTGAAGCGTCTGGGGTAAACCATGGAAAGTTGTGTGGGGCCTGGATGTGGAAAGGGAGCTGTGGTTTCGGTGCATCATTACATGACAGCTAGAGACTGAGTGTGAACGAATGTGCCCTTTGTTGTCATTTCCTAGCGCTACCTTGTGCACATTTGGGGGAGGGGGGTGTTATTTCATGTGTGGCGGGGTGGCGATGGGAATGAATAAGGGCAGACAGTATGAATTATGTACATGTGTATCTGTCTGTGTGTGTATATATATGTATACGTTGAGATGTATAGGTATGTATATTTGCGTGTGTGGATATGTATGTATATACATGTGTATGTGGGTGGGTTGGGCCATTTCTTTTGTCTGTTTCCTTGTGCTACCTCGCTAACGCGGGAGACAGCGACAAAGCAAAATAAATAAATAAATTTATATATGCCAAGAGCAGCACAGCCACCCTTTCCTCGCTGATCCTAGTCTCAAGTCAACAAAGCTAATGCAATTCCCACACCCAAGATACCCAACATTTTCAATATAACAGTGAAATCATGGTGGCAAAATGCTGGCTTCACCAGTTCAGGTGTCCTTTTCTTGTCGTGGCAACCACCTACACGGTGCTCAGGCAGCTGTCATATATAACCTCTAATTTGCTTTGTGATTATATTTATTGTCTGTCATCCCAGTTTGTATGTTAGCTATTCCATATTCACTTGGTGTTGGATTTTTGAACATATGTAATCTTAAAGCATTATGGTTCAATGAGTTTGTCTTGCTTCTTAGTCCTTAAGTTGTCTTTGGTCCCTATGGATTAGATTGCATTTTTTATAGATTAAAATATATATATATATATATATTATATATATATATATATATTATACTTTGTCGCTGTCTCCCGCGTTTGCGAGGTAGCGCAAGGAAACAGACGAAAGAAATGGCCCAACCCCCCCCATACACATGTATATACATACGTCCACACACGCAAATATACATACCTACACAGCTTTCCATAGCTTACCCCAGACGCTTCACATGCCTTGATTCAATCCACTGACAGCACGTCAACCCCGGTATACCACATCGCTCCAATTCACTCTATTCCTTGCCCTCCTTTCACCCTCCTGCATGTTCAGGCCCCGATCACACAAAATCTTTTTCACTCCATCTTTCCACCTCCAATTTGGTCTCCCTCTTCTCCTTGTTCCCTCCACCTCCGACACATATATCCTCTTGGTCAATCTTTCCTCACTCATCCTCTCCATGTGCCCAAACCACTTCAAAACACCCTCTTCTGCTCTCTCAACCACGCTCTTTTTATTTCCACACATCTCTCTTACCCTTACGTTACTCACTCGATCAAACCACCTCACACCACACATTGTCCTCAAATATCTCATTTCCAGCACATCCATCCTCCTGCGCACAACTCTATCCATAGCCCACGCCTCGCAACCATACAACATTGTTGGAACCACTATTCCTTCAAACATACCCATTTTTGCTTTCCGAGATAATGTTCTCGACTTCCACACATTCTTCAAGGCCCCCAGAATTTTTGCCCCCTCCCCCACCCTATGATCCACTTCCGCTTCCATGGTTCCATCCGCTGCCAGATCCACTCCCAGATATCTAAAATACTTCACTTCCTCCAGTTTTTCTCCATTCAAACTCACCTCCCAATTGACTTGACCCTCAACCCTACTGTACCTAATAACCTTGCTCTTATTCACATTTACTCTTAACTTTCTTCTTCCACACACTTTACCAAACTCAGTCACCAACTTCTGCAGTTTCTCACATGAATCAGCCAGCAGCGCTGTATCATCAGCGAACAACAACTGACTCACTTCCCAAGCTCTCTCATCCCCAACAGACTTCATACTTGCCCCTCTTTCCAAAACTCTTGCATTTACCTCCCTAACAACCCCATCCATAAACAAATTAAACAACCATGGAGACATCACACACCCCTGCCGCAAACCTACATTCACTGAGAACCAATCACTTTCCTCTCTTCCTACACGTACACATGCCTTACATCCTCGATAAAAACTTTTCACTGCTTCTAACAACTTTCCTCCCACACCATATATTCTTAATACCTTCCACAGAGCATCTCTATCAACTCTATCATATGCCTTCTCCAGATCCATAAATGCTTCATACAAATCCATTTGCTTTTCTAAGTATTTCTCACATACATTCTTCAAAGCAAACACCTGATCCACACATCCTCTACCACTTCTGAAACCACACTGCTCTTCCCCAATCTGATGCTCTGTACATGCCTTCACCCTCTCAATCAATACCCTCCCATATAATTTACCAGGAATACTCAACAAACTTATACCTCTGTAATTTGAGCACTCACTCTTATCCCCTTTGCCTTTGTACAATGGCACTATGCACGCAAATGAGAGTTGGGGTGAGAGAGTATCATTAAATTTTAGGGAGAATAAAAAGATGTTCTGGAAGGAGGTAAATAAAGTGCGTAAGACAAGGGAGCAAATGGGAACTTCAGTGAAGGGTGCAAATGGGGAGGTGATAACAAGTAGTGGTGATGTGAGAAGGAGATGGAGTGAGTATTTTGAAGGTTTGTTGAATGTGTTTGATGATAGAGTGGCAGATATAGGGTGTTTTGGTCGAGGTGGTGTGCAAAGTGAGAGGGTTAGGGAAAATGATTTGGTAAACAGAGAAGAGGTAGTGAAAGCTTTGCGGAAGATGAAAGCCGGCAAGGCAGCAGGTTTGGATGGTATTGCAGTGGAATTTATTAAAAAAGGGGGTGACTGTATTGTTGACTGGTTGGTAAGGTTATTTAATGTATGTATGACTCATGGTGAGGTGCCTGAGGATTGGCAGAATATATATATATATATATATATATATATATATATATATATATATATATATATATATATATATATTATCCCTGGGGATAGGGGATTAAGAATACTTCCCACGTATTCCCTGCGTGTCGTAGAAGGCGACTAAAAGGGGAGGGAGCGGGGGGCTGGAAATCCTCCCCTCTCGTTTTTTTTTTTTTTTTTTTTTCAATTTTCCAAAAGAAGGAACAGAGAATTGGGCCAGGTGAGGGTATTCCCTCAAAGGCCCAGTCCTCTGTTCTTAACGCTACCTCGCTAATGCGGGAAATGGCGAATAGTTTGAAAGAAAAAAATATATATATATATATTTATTTTCATCTTCCGCAAAGCTTTTACTACCTCTTCTCTGTTTACCAAATCATTTTCCCTAACCCTCGCACTTTCCACACCACCTCGACCAAAACACCCTATATCTGCCACTCTATCATCAAACACATTCAACAAACCTTCAAAATACTCACTCCATCTCCTTCTCACATCACCACTACTTGTTATCAGCTCCCCATTTGCGCCCTTCACTGAAGTTCCCATTTGCTCCCTTGTCTTATGCACTTTATTTACCTCCTTCCAGAACATCTTTTTATCCTCCCTAAAATTTAATGATACTCTCTCACCCCAACTCTCATTTGCCCTTTTTTTCACCTCTTGCACCTTTCTCTTGACCTCCTTTCTCTTTCTTTTATACGTCTCCCACTCAATTGCATTTTTTCCCTGCAAAAATCGTCCAAGGCAGCAGGTTTGGATGGTATTGCAGTGGAATTTATTAAAAAAGTGGGTGACTGTATTGTTGACTGGTTGGTAAGGTTATTTAATGTATGTATGACTCTTGGTGAGGTACCTGAGGATTGGCGGAATGCGTGCATAGTGCCATTGTACAAAGGCAAAGGGGATAAGAGTGAGTGCTCAAATTACAGAGGTATAAGTTTGTTGAGTATTCCTGGCAAATTATATGGGAGGGTATTGATTGAGAGGGTGAAGGCATGTACAGAGCATCAGATTGGGGAAGAGCAGTGTGGTTTCAGAAGTGGTAGAGGATGTGTGGATCAGGTGTTTGCTTTGAAGAATGTATGTGAGAAATACTTAGAAAAGCAAATGGATTTGTATGTAGCATTTATGGATCTGGAGAAGGCATATGATAAGAGTTGATAGAGATGCTTTGTGGAAGGTATTAAGAATATATGGTGTGGGAGGCAAATTGTTAGAAGCAGTGAAAAGTTTTTATCGAGGATGTAAGGCATGTGTACGTGTAGGAAGAGAGGAAAGTGATTGGTTCTCAGTGAATGTAGGTTTGCGGCAGGGGTGTGTCATGTCTCCATGGTTGTTAATTTGTTTATGGATGGGGTTGTTAGGGATGTGAATGCAAGAGTTTTGGAAAGAGGAGCAAGTATGAAGTCTGTTGTGGATGAGAGAGCTTGGGAAGTGAGTCAGTTGTTGTTCGCTGATGATACAGCGCTGGTGGCTGATTCATGTGAGAAACTGCAGAAGCTGGTGACTGAGTTGGTAAAGTGTGGGAAAGAAGAAAGTTAAGAGTAAATGTGAATAAGAGCAAGGTTATTAGGTACAGTAGGGTTGAGGGTCAAGTCAATTGGGAGGTAAGTTTAAATGGAGAAAAACTGGAGGAAGTAAAGTGTTTTAGATATCTCGGAGTGGATCTGGCAGCGGATGGAACCATGGAAGCGGAAGTGAATCATAGGGTGGGGGAGGGGACGAAAATCCTGGGAGCCTTGAAGAATGTGTGGAAGTTGAGAACATTATCTCGGAAAGCAAAAATGGGTATGTTTGAAGGAATAGTAGTTCCAACAATGTTGTATGGTTGCGAGGCATGGGCTATGGATAGAGTTGTGCGCAGGAGGGTGGATGTGCTGGAAATGAGATGTTTGAGGACAGTGTGTGGTGTGAGGTGGTTTGATCGAGTAAGTAATGTAAGGGTAAGAGAGATGTGTGGAAATAAAAAGAGCTTGGTTGAGAGAGCAGAAGAGGGTGTTTTGAAATGGTTTGGGCACATGGAGAGAATGAGTGAGGAAAGATTGACCAAGAGGATATATGTGTCGGAGGTGGAGGGAACGAGGAGAAGAGGGAGACCAAATTGGAGGTGGAAAGATGGAGTGAAAAGGATTTTGTGTGATCGGGGCCTGAACATGCAGGAGGGTGAAAGGAGGGCAAGAAATAGAGTGAATTGGAGCGATGTGGTATACAGGGGTTGACGTGCTGTCAGTGGATTGAATCAAGGCATGTGAAGCGTCCGGGGTAAACCATGGAAAGCTGTGTAGGTATGTATATTTGCGTGTGTGGACGTGTGTATGTACATGTGTATGGGGGGGGGGTTGGGCCATTTCTTTCGTCTGTTTCCTTGCGCTACCTCGCAAACGCGGGAGACAGCGACAAAGTATATAAAAAAAAAAAAAAAATATATATATGTGTAATTTGAGCACTCACTCTTATCCCCTTTGCCTTTGTACAATGGCACTATGCACGCATTCCACCAATCCTCAGGCACCTCACCATGAGTGATACATACATTAAATAACCTTACCAACCAGTCAACAATACAGTCACCCCCTTTTTTAATACATTCCACTGCAATACCATCCAAACCTGCTGCCTTGCCGGCTTTCATCTTCCGCAAAGTTTTTACTACCTCTCTGTTTACCAAATCATTTTCCCTAACCCTCTCACTTTGCACACAACCTCGACCAAAACACCCTATATCTGCCACTCTATCATCAAACACATTCAACAAACCTTCAAAATACTCACTCCATCTCTTTCTCACATCACCACTACTTGTTATCACCTCCCCATTAGCGCCCTTCACTGAAGTTCCCATTTGCTCCCTTGTCTTACGCACTTTATTTACCTCCTTCCAGAACATCTTTTTATTCTCCCTAAAATTTAATGATACTCTCTCACCCCAACTCTCATTTGCCCTCTTTTTCACCTCTTGCACCTTTCTCTTGCACCTTTCTCTCTCTCTCTGTTTACCAAATCATTTTCCCTAACCCTCTCACTTTGCACACCACCTCGACCAAAACACCCTATATCTGCCACTCTATCATCAAACACATTCAACAAACCTTCAAAATACTCACTCCATCTCTTTCTCACATCACCACCACTTATCATCACCTCCCCATTAGCGCCCTTCACTGAAGTTCCCATTTCCTCCCTTGTCTTACGCACTTTATTTACCTCCTTCCAGAACATCTTTTTATTCTCCCTAAAATTTAATGATACTCTCTCATCCCAACTCTCATTTGCCCTCTTTTTCACCTTTTGCACCTTTCTCTTGACCTCCTGTCTCTTTCTTTTATACATCTCCCACTCAATTTCATTTTTTCCCTGCAAAAATCGTCCAAATGCCTCTCTCTTCTCTTTCACTAATAATCTTACTTCTTCATCCCACCACTCACTACCCTTTATAATCAACCCACCTCCCACACTTCTCATGCCACAAGCATCTTTTGCGCAATCCATCACTGGTTCCCTAAATACATCCCATTTCTCCCCCACTCCCCTTACTTCCATTGTTCTCACCTTTTTCCATTCTGTACTCAGTCTCTCCTGGTACTTCCTCACACCAGTCTCCTTCCCAAGCTCACTTACTCTCACCACCCTCTTCACCCCAACATTCACTCTTCTTCTCTGAAGGGGTATAAGAGTGAGTGCTCAAATTACAGAGGTATAAGTTTGTTGAGTATTCCTGGTAAATTATATGGGAGGGTATTGATTGAGAGGGTGAAGGCATGTACAGAGCATCAGATTGGGGAAGAGCAGTGTGGTTTCAGAAGTGGTAGAGGATGTGTGGATCAGGTGTTTGCTTTGAAGAATGTATGTGAGAAATACTTAGAAAAGCAAATGGATTTGTATGTAGCATTTATGGATCTGGAGAACGCATATGATAGAGTTGATAGAGATGCTCTGTGGAAGGTATTAAGAATATATGGTGTGGGAGGCAAGTTGTTAGAAGCAGTGAAAAGTTTTTATCGAGGATGTAAGGCATGTGTACGTGTAGGAAGAGAGGAAAGTGATTGGTTCTCAATGAATGTAGGTTTGCGGCAGGGGTGTGTGATGTCTCCATGGTTGTTTAATTTGTTCATGGATGGGGTTGTTAGGGAGGTGAATGCAAGAGTTTTGGAAAGAGGGGCAAGTATGAAGTCTGTTGTGAATGAGAGAGCTTTGGAAGTGAGTCAGTTGTTGTTCGCTGATGATACAGCGCTGGTGGCTGATTCATGTGAGAAACTGCAGAAGCTGGTGACTGAGTTTGGTAAAGTGTGTGAAAGAAGAAAGTTAAGAGTAAATGTGAATAAGAGCAAGGTTATTAGGTACAGTAGGGTTGAGGGTCAAGTCAATTAGGAGGTAAGTTTGAATGGAGAAAAACTGGAGGAAGTAAAGTGTTTTAGATATCTGGGAGTGGATCTGGCAGCGGATGGAGCCATGGAAGCGGAAGTGAATCATAGGGTGGGGAAGGGGGCGAAAATCCTGGGAGCCTTGAAGAATGTGTGGAAGTCGAGAACATTATCGTGGAAAGCAAAAATGGGTATGTTTGAAGGAATAGTGGTTCCAACAATGTTGTATGGTTGCGAGGCGTGGGCTATGGATAGATTGTGCGCAGGAGGGTGGATGTGCTGGAAATGAGATGTTTTAGGACAATATGTGGTGTGAGGTGGTTTGATCGAGTAAGTAATGTGAGGGTAAGAGAGATGTGTGGAAATAAAAAGAGCGTGGTTGAGAGAGCAGAAGAGGGTGTTTTGAAATGGTTTGGGCACATGGAGAGAATGAGTGAGGAAAGATTGACCAAGAGGATATATGTGTCGGAGGTGGAGGGAACGAGGAGAAGTGGGAGACCAAATTGGAGGTGGAAAGATGGAGTGAAAAAGATTTTGAGTGATTGGGGTCTGAACATGCAGGAGGGTCAAAGGCGGGCAAGGAATAGAGTGAATTGGATCGATGTGGTATACCGGGGTTGACGTGCTGTCAGTGGATTGAATCAGGGCATATGAAGCGTCTGGGGTAAACCAGGGAAAGTAGTGTGGGGCCTGGATGTGGAAAGGGAACTGTGGTTTCGGGCATTATTGCATGACAGCTAGAGACTGAATGTGAACGAATGGGGCCTTTGTTGTCTTTTCCTAGCGCTACGTCGCACACATGAGGGGGTAGGGGGATGGTATTCCATGTGTGGCGAGGTGGCGATGGGAATGAATAAAGGCAGACAGTGTGAATTGTGTGCATGGGTATATATGTATGTGTCTGTGTGTGCATATATATGTGTACATTGAGATGTATAGGTATGTATATTTGCGTGTGTGGACGTGTATGTATATACATGTGTATGGGGGTGGGATGGGCCATTTCTTTTGTCTGTTTCCTTGCGCTACCTCGCAGATGCGGGAGACAGCGAGAAAGCAAAATAAATAAAATAAATGAATATATATATTGGAGGGAACGAGGAGAAGAGGGAGACCAAATTGGAGGTGGAAAGATGGAGTGAAAAAGATTTTGTGTGATCGGGGCCTGAACATGCAGGAGGGTGAAAGGAGGGCAAGGAATAGAGTGGATTGGAGCGATGTGGTATACCGGGGTTGACGTGCTGTCAGTGGATTGAATCAGGGCATGTGAAGCGTCTGGGGTAAAGCATGGAAAACTGTGTAGGTATGTATATTTGCGTGTGTGGACGTATGTATATACATGTGTATGGGGGTGGGTTGGGCCATTTCTTTCGTCTGTTTCCTTGCGCTACCTCGCAAACGCGGGAGACAGCGACAAAGCAAAAAAATATATATATATATATATATATATATATATATATATATATATATGTTAGAAGCAGTGAAAAGTTTTTATCGAGGATGTAAGGCATGAGTACGTGTAGGAAGAGAGGAAAGTGATTGGTTTTCAGTGAATGTAGGTTTGCGGCAGGGGTGTGTGATGTCTCCATGGTTGTTTAATTTGTTTATGGATGGGGTTGTTAGGGAGGTAAATGCAAGAGTCTTGGAAAGAGGGGCAAGTATGAAGTCTGTTGGGGATGAGAGAGCTTGGGAAGTGAGTCAGTTGTTGTTCGCTGATGATACAGCGCTGGTGGCGGATTCATGTGAGAAACTGCAGAAGCTGGTGACGGAGTTTGGTAAAGTGTGTGGAAGAAGAAAGTTAAGAGTAAATGTGAATAAGAGCAAGGTTATTAGGTACAGTAGGGTTGAGGGTCAAGTCAATTGGGAGGTGAGTTTGAATGGAGAAAAACTGGAGGAAGTGAAGTGTTTTAGATATCTGGGAGTGGATCTGTCAGCGGATGGAACCATGGAAGCGGAAGTGGATCATAGGGTGGGGGAGGGGGCGAAAATTTTGGGAGCCTTGAAAAATGTGTGGAAGTCGAGAACATTATCTCGGAAAGCAAAAATGGGTATGTTTGAAGGAATAGTGGTTCCAACAATGTTGTATGGTTGCGAGGCGTGGGCTATGGATAGAGTTGTGCGCAGGAGGATGGATGTGCTGGAAATGAGATGTTTGAGGACAATGTGTGGTGTGAGGTGGTTTGATCGAGTAAGTAACGTAAGGGTAAGAGAGATGTGTGGAAATAAAAAGAGCGTGGTTGAGAGAGCAGAAGAGGGTGTTTTGAAATGGTTTGGGCACATGGAGAGAATGAGTGAGGAAAGATTGACCAAGAGGATATATGTGTCGGAGGTGGAGGGAACGAGGAGAAGAGGGAGACCAAATTGGAGGTGGAAAGATGGAGTGAAAAGGATTTTGTGTGATCGGGGCCTGAACATGCAGGAGGGTGAAAGGAGGGCAAGGAATAGAGTGAATTGGAGCGATGTGGTATACAGGGGTTGACGTGCTGTCAGTGGATTGAATCAAGGCATGTGAAGCGTCCGGGGTAAACCATGGAAAGCTGTGTAGGTATGTATATTTGCGTGTGTGGACGTATGTACATGTGTATGGGGGGGGTTGGGCCATTTCTTTCGTCTGTTTCCTTGTGCTACCTCGCAAACGCGGGAGACAGCGACGAGGTAAAAAAAAAAAAAAAAATATATATATATATATATATATATATATATATATATATATATATATATAGGGGAGAAAGAATACTTCCCACGTATTCCCTGCGTGTCGTAGAAGGCGACTAAAAGGGGAGGGAGCGAGGGGCTGGAAATCCTCCCCTCTCGTTTTTTTTTTTTCCAAAAGAAGGAACAGAGAAGGGGGCCAGGTGAGGATATTCCCGCAAAGGCCCAGTCCTCTGTTCTTAACGCTACCTTGCTAATGCGGGAAATGGCGAATAGTTTGAAAGAAAAAGAAAAAGATATATATGTATATTATCCCTGGGGATAGGGGAGAAAGAATACTTCCCACGTATTCCCTGCGTGTCGTAGAAGGCGACTAAAAGGGAAGGGAGCGGGAGGCTGGAAATCCAATATATATATATGTATATATATATATATATATATATATATGTATATATATATGTATATATATATATATATATATATATATATATATATATATATATATATATATATATATATATATATATTGGATTATGTGTTAATTGATAGGCGCGCGAAAGAGAGACTTTTGGATGTTAATGTGCTGAGAGGTGCAACTGGAGGGATGTCTGATCATTATCTTGTGGAGGTGAAGGTGAAGATTTGTAGGGGTTTTCGGGAAAAGAGAGAATGTTGGGGTGAGAGTAAGTGAGCTTGGGAAGGAGACTTGTGTGAGGAAGTACCAGGAGAGACTGAGCACAGAATGGAAAAAGGTGAGAACAAAGGAGGTAAGGGGAGTGGGGGAGGAATGGGATGTATTTAGGGAAGCAGCGATGGCTTGCGCAAAAGATGCTTGTGGCATGAGAAGCGTGGGAGGTGGGTTGATTAAAAAGGGTAGTGAGTGGTGGGATGAAAAAGTAAGATTATTAGTGAAAGAGAAGAGAGATGCATTTGGACTATTTTTGCAGGGAAATAATGCAAATGAGCGGGAGATGTATAAAAGAAAGAGGCAGGAGGTCAAGAGAAATGTGCAAGAGGTGAAAAAGAGGACAAATGAGAGAGTATCATTAAATTTTAGGGAGAATAAAAAATGGTTTGGAAGGAGGTAAATAAAGTGTGTAAGACAAGGGAACAAATGGGAACTTCAGTGAAAGGGACTAAAGGGGAGGTGATAACAAGTAGTGGTGATGTGAGAAGGAGATGGAGTGAGTATTTTGAAGGTTAGTTGAATGTGTTTGATGATAGAGTGGCAGATATAGGGTGTTTTGGTCGAGGTGGTGTGCAAAGTGAGAGGGTTAGGGAAAATGATTTGGTAAACAGAGAAGAGGTAGTAAAAGCTTTGCGGAAGATGAAAGCCAGCAAGGCAGCAGGTTTGGATGGTATTGCAGTGGAATTTATTGAAAAAGGGTGTGACTATTGTTGACTGGCTGGTAAGGTTATTTAATGTATGTATGATTCATGGTGAGGTGCCTGAGGATTGGCGGAATGCTTGCATAGTGCCATTGTACAAAGGCAAAGGGGATAAGAGTGAGTGCTCAAATTACAGAGGTATAAGTTTGTTGAGTATTCCTGGTAAATTATATGGGAGGGTATTGATTGAGAGGGTAAAGGCATGTACAGAGCATCAGATTGGGGAAGAGCAATGTGGTTTCAGAAGTGGTAGAGGATGTGTGGATCAGGTGTTTGCTTTGAAGGATGTATGTGAGAAATACTTAGAAAAGCAAATGGATTTGTATGTAGCATTTATGCATCTGGAGAACGCATATGATAGAGTTGATAGAGATGCTCTGTGGAAGGTATTAAGAATATATGGTGTGGGAGGCAAGTTGTTAGAAGCAGTGAAAAGTTTTTATCGAGGACGTAAGGCATGTGTACGTGTAGGAAGAGAGGAAAGTGATTGGTTCTCAGTGAATGTAGGTTTGTGGCAGGGGTGTATGATGTCTCCATGGTTGTTTAATTTGTTTATGGATGGGGTTGTTAGGGAGGTGAATGCAAGAGTTTTGGAAAGAGGGGCAAGTATGCAGTCTGTTGTGGATGAGAGAGCTTGGGAAGTGAGTCAGTTGTTGTTCGCTGACAATACAGCGCTGGTGGCTGATTCATGTGAGAAACTGCACAAGCTGGTGACTGAGTTTGGTAAAGTGTGTGAAAGAAGAAAGTTGAGAGTAAATGTGAATAAGAGCAAGGTTATTAGGTACAGTAGGGTTGAGGTTCAAGTCAATTGGGAGGTAAGTTTGAATGGAGAACAACTGGAGGAAGTGAAGTGCTTTAGATATCTGGGAGTGGATCTGGCAGCGGATGGAACCATGGAAGCGGAAGTGAATCATAGGGTGGGGGAGGGGGCGAAAATTCTTGGAGCCTAGAAGAATGTTTGGAAGTCGAGAACATTATCTCGGGAAGCAAAAATGGGTATGTTTGAAGGAATAGTGGTTCCAACAATGTTGTATGGTTGCGAGGTGTGGGCTATGGATAGAGCTGTGTGCAGGAGGGTGGATGTGCTGCAAATGAGATGGTTGAGGACAATATGTGGTGTGAGGTGGTTTGATCGAATAAGTTATGTAAGGGTAACAGAGATGTGTGGGAATAAAAAGAGTGTGGTTGAGAGAGCAGAAGAGGGTGTTTTGAAATGGTTTGGTCACATGGAGAGAATGAGTGAGGATAGATTGACCAAGAGGATATATGTGTCAGAGGTGGAGGGAATGAGGAGAAGTGTGAGACCAAATTGGAGGAGGAAAGATGGAGTGAAAAAGATTTTGAGTGATCGGGGCCTGAACATGCAGGAAGGTGAAAGGCGTGCAAGGAATAGAGTGAATTGGAACGATGTGGTATACCGGGGTCGACGTGCTGTCAGTGGATTGAACCAGGGCATGTGAAGCATCTGGGGTAAGCCACGGAAAGTTCTGTGGGGCCTGGATGTGGAAAGGGAGCTGTGGTTTCGGTGCATTTTTACATGACGGCTAGAGACTGAGTGTGAACGAATGGGGTCCTTGTTGTTCTTTTCCTAGCGCTACCTCGCACACATGAGGGGGGAGGGGGTTGTTATTCCATGTGTGGCAAGGTGGCGATGGGAATAAATAAGGGCACACAGTATGAATTATGTACATGTGTATATATGTATATGTCTGTGTGTGTATATATATGTGTACATTGAAATGTATAGGTATATATATTTGCGTGTGTGGACGTGTATGTATATACATGTGTATGTGGGTGGGTTGGGCCACTATTTCGTCTGTTTCCTTGCGCTACCTCGCTAACTAGGGAGACAGCGACAAAGCAAAATAAATAACATATATATATATATATATATATTTTGCTTTGTCGCTGTCTCCAGCGTTAGTGAGGTAGCGCAAGGAAGCAGACGACGAAAGAATGGCCCAACCCACCCACATACATATGTATATACATACACGTCCACACACGCAAATATACATACCCTATACATCTCAATGTACACATATATATACACACACAGACATATACATATATACACATGTACATAATTCATACTGTCTGCCTTTATTTGTTCCCATCGCCACCTCGCCACACATGGAATAACAACCCCCTCCCCCCTCATGTGTGCGAGGTGGCACTAGGAAAAGACACCAAAGGCCCCATTTGTTCACACTCAGTCTCTAGCTGTCATGTAATAATGCACCGAAACCACAGCTCCCTTTCCACATCCGGGCCCCACACAACTTTCCATGGTTTACCCAAGACGCTTCACATGCCCTGGTTCAATCCATTGACAGCACGTTGACCCCGGTATACCACATCGTTCCAATTCACTATTCCTTGCACACCTTTCGCCCTCCTGCATGTTCAGGCCCGATCACTCCAAATCTTTTTCACTCCATCTTTCCACCTCCAATTTGGTCTCCCACTTCACTTCAATCCCTCCACCTCTGACACATATATCCTCATGGTCAATCTTTCCTCACTCATTCTCTCCATGTGGCCAAACCATTTCAAAACACCCTCTTCTGCTCTCTCAACCACACTCTTTTTATTTCCACACATCTCTCTTACCCTTACATTACTTACTCAATCAAACCACCTCACACCACATATTGTCCTCAAACATCTCATTTCCAGCACATCCACCCTCCTGCGCACAACTCTATCCATAGCCCACGCCTCGCAACCATACAACATTGTTGGAACCATTATTCCTTCAAACATACCCATTTTTGCTTTCCGAGATAATGTTCTCGACTTCCAAACATTCTTCAAGGCTCCAAGAATTTTTGCCCCCTCCCCCACCCTATGATTCACTTCCGCTTCCATGGTTCCATCCGCTGCCAGATCCACTCCCAGATATCTAAAACACTTTACTTCCTCCAGTTTTTCTCCATTCAAACTTACCTTCCAATTGACTTGACCCTCAACCCTACTGTACCTAATAACCTTGCTCTTATTCACATTTACTCTCAACTTTCTTCTTTCTCACACTTTACCAAACTCAGTCACCAGCTTCTGCAGTTTCTTACATGAATCAGCCACCAGCGCTGTATCATCAGCGAACAACAACTGACTCACGTCCCAAGCTCTCTCATCCACAACAGACTACATACTTGCCCCTCTTTCCAAAACTCTTGCATTCACCTCCCTAACAACCCCATCCATAAACAAATTAAACAACCACGGACAGATCACACACCATTGCCGCAAACCTACATTCACTGAGAACCAATCACTTTCCTCTCTTCCTACACGTACACATGCCTTACATCCTCGATAAAAACTTTTCACTGCTTCTAACAACTTGCCTCTCACACCATATATTCTTAATACCTTCCACAGAGCATCTCTTATCAACTCTATCATATGCCTTCTCCAGATGCATAAATGCTACATACAAATCCATTTGCTTTTCTAAGTATTTCTCACATACATTCTTCAAAGCGAACACCTGATCCACACATCCTCTACCACTTCTGAAACCACACTGCTCTTCCCCAGTCTGATGCTCTGTACATGCCTTTACCCTCTCAATCAATACCCTCCCATATAATTTCCCAGGAATACTCAACAAACTTATACCTCTGTAATTTGAGCACTCACTCTTATCCCCTTTGCCTTTGTACAATGGCACACTATGCAAGCATTCCGCCAATCCTCAGGCAACTCACCATGAGTCATACATACATTAAATAACCTTACCAACCAGTCAACAATACAGTCACCCTCTTTTTTAATGAATTCCAATGCAATACCATCCAAACCTGCTGCCTTGCCGGCTTTCTCTTCCGCAAAGCTTTTACTACCTCTTCTCTGATTACCAAATAATTTTCCCTAACCCTCTCACTTTGCACACCACCTCGACCAAAACACCCTATATCTGCCACTCTATCATCAAACACATTCAACAAACCTTCAAAATACTCACTCCATCTCTTTCTCACATCACCACTATTTATCACCTCCCCATTAGCCCCCTTCACTGAAATTCCCTTTTGTTCCCTTGTCTTACGCGCTTTATTTACCTCCCTCCAAAACATCTTTTTTTTTTTTTTTTTTTTTTTCGCTGTCTCCCGCGTTTGCGAGGTAGCGCAAGGAAACAGACGAAAGAAATGGCCCAACCCACCCCCATACACATGTATATACATACGTCCACACACGCAAATATACATACCTACACAGCTTTCCATGGTTTACCCCAGACGCTTCACATGCCTTGATTCAATCCACTGACAGCACGTCAACCCCGGTATACCACATCGCTCCAATTCACTCTATTCCTTGCCCTCCTTTCACCCTCCTGCATGTTCAGGCCCCGATCACCCAAAATCTTTTTCACTCCATCTTTCCACCTCCAATTTGGTCTCCCTCTTCTCGTTCCCTCCACCTCCGACACATATATCCTCTTGGTCAATCTTTCCTCACTCATTCTCTCCATGTGCCCGAACCATTTCAAAACACCCTCTTCTGCTCTCTCAACCACGCTCTTTTTATTTCCACACATCTCTCTTACCCTTACGTTACTTACTCGATCAAACCACCTCACACCACACATTGTCCTCAAACATCTCATTTCCAGCACATCCATCCTCCTGCGCACAACTCTATCCATAGCCCACGCCTCACAACCATACAACATTGTTGGAACCACTATTCCTTCAAACATACCCATTTTCGCTTTCCGAGATAATGTTCTCGACTTCCACACATTCTTCAAGGCTCCCAGAATTTTCGCCCCCTCCCCTACCCTATGATCCACTTCCGCTTCCATGGTTCCATCCGCTGCCAGGTGATAACAAGTAGTGGTGATGTGAGAAGGAGATGGAGTGAGTATTTTGAAGGTTTGTTGAATGTGTTTGATGATAGAGTGGCAGATATAGGGTGTTTTGGTCGAGGTGGTGTGCAAAGTGAGAGGGTTAGGGAAAATGATTTGGTCAACAGAGAAGAGGTAGAGAGAGCTTTGCGGAAGATGAAAGCCGGCAAGGCAGCAGGTTTGGATGGTATTGCAGTGGAATTTATTAAAAAAGGGGGTGACTGTATTGTTGACTGGTTGGTAAGGTTATTTAATGTATGTATGACTCATGGTGAGGTGCCTGAGGATTGGCGGAATGCGTGCATAGTGCCATTGTACAAAGGCAAAGGGGATAAGAGTGAGTGCTCAAATTACAGAGGTATAAGTTTGTTGAGTATTCCTGGTAAATTATATGGGAGGGTATTGATTGAGAGGGTGAAGGCATGTACAGAGCATCAGATTGGGGAAGAGCAGTGTGGTTTCAGAAGTGGTAGAGGATGTGTGGATCAGGTGTTTGCTTTGAAGAATGTATGTGAGAAATACTTAGAAAAGCAAATGGATTTGTATGTAGCATTTATGGATCTGGAGAAGGCATATGATAGAGTTGATAGAGATGCTCTGTGGAAGGTATTAAGAATATATGGTGTGGGAGGCAAGTTGTTAGAAGCAGTGAAAAGTTTTTATCGAGGATGTAAGGCATGTGTACGTGTAGGAAGAGAGGAAAGTGATTGGTTCTCAGTGAATGTAGGTTTGCGGCAGGGGTGTGTGATGTCTCCATGGTTGTTTAATTTGTTTATGGATGGGGTTGTTAGGGAGGTAAATGCAAGAGTCTTGGAAAGAGGGGCAAGTATGAAGTCTGTTGGGGATGAGAGAGCTTGGGAAGTGAGTCAGTTGTTGTTCGCTGATGATACAGCGCTGGTGGCGGATTCATGTGAGAAACTGCAGAAGCTGGTGACTGAGTTTGGTAAAGTGTGTGGAAGAAGAAAGTTAAGAGTAAATGTGAATAAGAGCAAGGTTATTAGGTACAGTAGGGTTGAGGGTCAAGTCAATTGGGAGGTGAGTTTGTATGGTGAAAAACTGGAGGAAGTGAAGTGTTTTAGATATCTGGGAGTGGATCTGTCAGCGGATGGAACCATGGAAGCGGAAGTGGATCATAGGGTGGGGGAGGGGGCGAAAATTTTGGGAGCCTTGAAAAATGTGTGGAAGTCGAGAACATTATCCCGGAAAGCAAAAATGGGTATGTTTGAAGGAATAGTAGTTCCAACAATGTTGTATGGTTGCGAGGCGTGGGCTATGGATAGAGTTGTGCGCAGGAGGATGGATGTGCTGGAAATGAGATGTTTGAGGATAATGTGTGGTGTGAGGTGGTTTGATCGAGTAAGTAACGTAAGGGTAAGAGAGATGTGTGGAAATAAAAAGAGCGTGGTTGAGAGAGCAGAAGAGGGTGTTTTAAAATGGTTTGGGCACATGGAGAGAATGAGTGAGGAAAGATTGACCAAGAGGATATATGTGTCGGAGGTGGAGGGAACGAGGAGAAGAGGGAGACCAAATTGGAGGTGGAAAGATGGAGTGAAAAAGATTTTGTGTGATCGGGGCCTGAACATGCAGGAGGGTGAAAGGAGGGCAAGGAATAGAGTGAATTGGAGCGATGTGGTATACAGGGGTTGACGTGCTGTCAGTGGATTGAATCAAGGCATGTGAAGCGTCCGGGGTAAACCATGGAAAGCTGTGTAGGTATGTATATTTGTGTGTGTGGACGTGTGTATGTACATGTGTATGGGGGGGGGTTGGGCCATTTCTTTCGTCTGTTTCCTTGCGCTACCTCGCAAACGCGGGAGACAGCGACAAAGTATAAAAAAAAAAAAAAAAAAAAAAAAAAAAATGACTCATGGTGAGGTGCCTGAGGATTGGCGGAATGCGTGCATAGTGCCATTGTACAAAGGCAAAGGGGATAAGAGTGAGTGCTCAAATTACAGAGGTATAAGTTTGTTGAGTATTCCTGGTAAATTATATGGGAGGATATTGATTGAGAGGGTGAAGGCATGTACAGAGCATCAGATTGGGGAAGAGCAGTGTGGTTTCAGAAGTGGTAGAGGATGTGTGGATCAGGTGTTTGCTTTGAAGAATGTATGTGAGAAATACTTAGAAAAGAAAATGGATTTGTATGTAGCATTTATGGATCTGGAGAAGGCATATGATAGAGTTGATAGAGATGCTCTGTGGAAGGTATTAAGAATATATGGTGTGGGAGGCAAGTTGTTAGAAGCAGTGAAGAGTTTTTATCGAGGATGTAAGGCATGTGTACGTGTAGGAAGAGAGGAAAGTGATTGGTTCTCAGTGAATGTAGGTTTGCGGCAGGGGTGTGTGATGTCTCCATGGTTGTTTAATTTGTTTATGGATGGGGTGGTTAGGGAGGTGAATGCAAGAGTTTTGGAAAGAGGGGCAAGTATGAAGTCTGTTGGGGATGAGAGAGCTTGGGAAGTGAGTCAGTTGTTGTTCGCTGATGATACAGCGCTGGTGGCTGATTCATGTGAGAAACTGCAGAAGCTGGTGACTGAGTTTGGTAAAGTGTGTGAAAGAAGAAAGTTAAGAGTAAATGTGAATAAGAGCAAGGTTATTAGGTACAGTAGGGTTGAGGGTCAAGTCAATTGGGAGGTGAGTTTCAATGGAGAAAAACTGGAGGAAGTGAAGTGTTTTAGATATCTGGGAGTGGATCTTTTTATTCTCCCTAAAATTTAATGATACTCTCTCACCCTAACTCTCATTTGCCCTCTTTTTCACCTCTTGCACCTTTCTCTTGACCTCCTGCCTCTTTATTTTATACATCTCCCACTCATTTGCATTTTTTCCCTGCAAAAATCATCCAAATGCCTCTCTCTTCTCTTTCACTGATAATCTTACTTCTTCATCCCACCACTCACTACCCTTTCTAATCAACCCACCTCCCACGCTTCTCATGCCACAAGCATCTTTTGCACAAGCCATCACTGCTACCCTGAATACATCCCATTCCTCCCCCACTCCCCTTACCTCCTTTGTTCTCACCTTTTTCCATTCTGTACACAGTCTCTCCTAGTACTTCCTCACACAAGTCTCCTTCCCAAGCTCACTCACTCTCACCACTCTCTTCACCCCAACATTCTCTCTTCTTTTCTGAAAACCCCTACAAATCTTCACCTTCGCCTCCACAAGGTAATGATCAGACATCCCTCCAGTTGCACCTCTCTGCACATTAACATCCAAAAGTCTCTCTTTCGCGCGCCTATCAATTAACATGTAATCCAATAACACTCTCTGGCCATCTCTCCTACTTACATTATGTATACTTATGTATCTCTCGCTTTTTAAACCAGGTATTCCCAATCACCAGTCCTTTTTCAGCACTTAAATCTACAAGCTCTACACCATTTCCATTTACAACACAGAAGACCCCATGTATAACAATTATTCCCTCAACTGTCACATTACTCACCTTTGCATTCAAATCACCCATCACTATAACCCGGTCTTGTGCATCAAAACCACTGACACACTGATTTAGCTGCTCCCAAAACATTTGCCTCTCATGATCTTTCTTCTCATGCCCAGGTGCCCAGGTGCATATGCACCAATAATCACCCATCTCTCTCCATCAACTTTCAGTTTTACCCATATCAATCTAGAATTTACTTTCTTACACTCTATCACATACTCCCACAGCTCCTGTTTCAGGAGTAGTGCTGCTCCTTCCCTTGCTCTTGTCCTCTCACTAACTCCTGACTTTACTCCCAAGACATTCCCAAACCACTCTTCCCCTTTACCCTTGAGCTTCATTTCACTCAGAGCCAAAACATCCAGGTTCCTTTCCTCAAATATACTACACCCCAATCTGAGCCTTCGAGGAGGATGAGCACTCCCTGCGTGACTCATTATATATCCCTGGGGATAGGGGAGAAAGAATACTTTCCACGCATTCCCCATGTGTCGTACAAGGGGACTAAAGGGGATGGGAGCGGGGGGCTAGAAACCTTCCCCTCCTTGTATTTTAACTTTCTAAAAGGGGAAACAGAAGAAGGAGTCACGCGGGGAGTGCTTATCCTCCTCGAAGGCTCAGATTGGGGTGTCTAAATGTGTGTGGACGTGACCAAGATGAGAAAAAAGGAGAGATAGGTAGTATGTTTGAGGAAAGGAAGCTGGATGTTTTGACTCTTGAGTGAAACGAAGCTCAAGGGTAAAGGGGAAGAGTGGTTTGGGAATGTCTTGGGAGTAAAGTCAGGGGTTAGTGAGGGGACAAGAGCAAGGGAAGGAGTAGCACTATTGAAACAGAGTGGTGGTGTATGTGATAGAGTGTAAGAGAGTAAATTCTAGATTGATATGGGTAAAACTGAAAGTTGATGGAGAGAGATGGGTGATTTTTGGTGCATATGCACCTGGGCATGAGAAGAAAGATCATGAGAGGCAAGTGTTTTGGGAGCAGCTGAATGAGTATGTTAGTGGTTTTGATGCACGAGACCGGGTTATAGTGATGGGTGATTTGAATGCAAAGGTGAATAATGTGGCAGTTAAGGGAATAATTGGTGTACATGGGGTCTTCAGTGTTGTAAATGGAAATGGTGTAGAGCTACAAGCTGAAAAAGGACTGGTGATTGGGAATACCTGGTTTAAAAAGAGAGATGTACATAAGTATACGTATGTAAGTAGGAGAGATGGCTAGAGAGTGTTATTGGATTACATGTGAATTGATAGGCGCGCGAGAGAGACTTTTGGATGTTAATGTGCTGAGAGGTGCAACTGGAGGGATGTCTGATCATTATCTTGTGGAGGCAAAGGTGAAGATTTGTAGAGGTTTTCAGAAGAGAGAATGTTGGGGTGAAGAGAGTGGTGAGAGTAAGCGAGCTTGGGAAGGAGACTTCTGTGAGGAAATACCAGGAGAGACTGAGTGCAGAATGGAAAAGGGTGAGAACAAAGGAGGTAAGGGGAGTGGGGGAGGAATGGGATGTATTTAGGGAAGCAGTGATAGCTTGCACAAAAGATACTTGTGGCATGAGAAGTGTGTGAGGTGGGCAGATTAGAAAGGGTAGTGAGTGGTGGGATGAAGAAGTAAGATTATTAGTGAAAGAGAAAGAGAGGCATTTGGACGATTTTTGCAGGGAAATAATGCAAATGAGTGGGAGATGTATAAAAGAAAGAGGCAGGAGGTCAAGAGAAATGTGCAAGAGGTGAAAAAGAGGGCAAATGAGAGATGGGGTGAGAGAGTATCATTAAATCTTAGGGAGAATAAAAAGACGTTTTGGAAGGAGTTAAATAAAGTGTGAAAGACAAGGGAACAAATGGGAACTTCAGTGAAGGGGGCTAATGGGGAGGTGATGTATTTTGAAGGTTTATTGAATGTGTTTGACGATAGAGTGGCAGACATAGGGTGTTTTGGTCGAGGTGGTGTGCAAAGTGAGAGGGTTAGGGAAAATGATCTGGTAAACAGAGAGGAGGTAGTAAAAGCATTGCGGAAGATGAAAGCTGGCAAGGCAGCGGGTTTGAATGGTATTGCACTGGAATTTATTAAAAAAGGGGGTGACTATTGTTCACTGGTTGGTAAAGTTATTTAATGTATGTATGATTCATGGCGAGGTGCCTGAGGATTGGCGGAATGCTTGCATAGTGCCATTGTACAAAGGCAAAGGGGATAAGAGTGAGAGCTCAAATTACAGAGGTATAAGTTTGTTGAGTATTCCTGGTAAATTATATGGGAAGGTATTGATTGAGAGGGTGAAGGGATATACAGAGCATCAGAATGGTGAAGAGCAGTGTGGTTTCAGAAGTGGTAGAGGATGTGTGGATCAGATGTTTGCTTTGAAGAATGTATGTGAGAAATACTTAGAAAAGCAAATGGATTTGTATGTAGCATTTATGGATCTGGAGAAGGCATATGATAGAGTTGATAGAGATGCTTTGTGGAAGGTATTAAGAATATATGGTGTGGGAGGCAAGTTATTAGAAGCAGTGAAAAGTTTTTATCGAGGATGTAAGGTATGTGTACGTTTAGGAAGAGAGGAAAGTGATTGGTTCTCAGTGAATGTAGGTTTGTGGCAGGGGTGTGTGATGCCTCCATGGTTGTTTAGTTTAATTTATTTATGGATGGGGTTGTTAGGGAGATGAATGCAAGAGTTTTGGTAAGAGGGGCAAGTATGCAGTCTGTTGTGGATGAGAGAGCCTGGGAAGTGAGTCAGTTGTTGTTCACTGATGATACAGTGCTGGTAGCTGATTTGGGTGAGAAACTGCAGAAGCTGGTGACAGAGTTTGGTAAAGTGTGTGAAAGAAGAAAGTTGAGAGTAAATGTGAATAAGAGCATGGTTATTAGGTACAGTAGGGGTGAGGGTCAAGTCAATTGGGAGGTAAGGTTGAATGGAGAACAACTGGAGGAAGTGAAGTGTTTTAGATATCTGGGAGTGGATTTGGCAGCGGATGGAACCATGGAAGCGGAAGTGAATCATAGGGTGGGGGAGGGGGCGAAAATTCTGGGAGCCTTGAAGAATAAGTGGAAGTCGAGAATATTATCTTGGAAAGCAAAAATGGGTATGTTTGAAGGAATAGTGGTTCCAACCATGTTGTACGGTTGCGAGGCGTGGGCTATGGATAGATTTGTGTGGTGGAGGGGGGATGTGCTGAAAATGAGATGTTTGAGGACAATATGTGGTGTGAGGTGGTTTGATTGAGTAAGTAATAATAGGGTAAGAGAGATGTGTGGTAATAAAAAGAGTGTGGTTGAGAGAGTAGAAGAGGGTGTTTTGAAATGGTTTGGTTACATGGAGAGAAAGAGTGAGGAAAGATTGACCAAGAGGATACATGTGTCAGAGGTGGAGGGAACAAGGAGAAGTGGGAGACCAAATTGGAGGTGGAAAGATGTAGTGAAAAAGATTTTGAGTGATCCGGGCCTGAACATGCAGGAGGGTGAAATGCGTGTAAGGAATCGGGTGAATTGGAACGATGTGGTATACCGGGGTCGACGTGCTGTCAATGGATTGAACCAGGGCATGTGAAGCGTCTGGGGTAAACCATGGAAAGTTGTGTGGGGCGTGGATGTGGAAAGGGAGCTGTGGTTTCGGTGCATTATTACATGACAGCTAGAGACTGAGTGTGAACGAATGGGGCCTTTGTTGTCTTTTCCTAGTGTTCACTCGCACACATGAGGGGGGAGGGGGTTGTTATTCCATGTGTGGTGAGGTGGCGATGGGAATGAATAAAGGCAGACAGTATGAATTATGTACATCTGTATATATGTATATGTCTGTGTGTGTACATATATGTATACGTTTAGATGTATAGGTATGTATATTTGCGTGTGTGGACGTGTATGTATATACATGTGTATGTGGGTGGGTTGGGCCATTCTTTTGTCTGTTTCCTTGCGCTACCTCGCAAACGCGGGAGACAGCAACAAAGCAAAATATATACATAAATATAAATTTATATATGTATAAATTGTAGTTCATCACATGCAAAGACCCGTCATGCCTACATGCTAGGGAAGACGTTACACTTCATCAGTTGCCTTGAATCACCCCCTCCCCCCATAGATACACACCACATTGTATGATCTTTGGTCTCAAACAGTGGTTGTAGGTGGCCCTCAGAGTGTTACAGGAGCCCAGTAAAAATAGAAGGTACTCAGAGGGCAGGAAATAAGTAAGTATATGGTTGTGAGGCATGGGCTATAGATAGGGTTGTGCGGAGGAGGGTGGATGCATTAAAAATGATATGTTTGAGGACAATATGTAGTGTGAGGTGGTTTGATTAAGTAATGAAAGGGTAAGGGAGATGTGTGGTAATAAAAAGAGTGTGGTTGAGAGAGCAGAAGAGGGTGTTTTGAAATGGTTTGGTCACATGGAAGGAATGAGAGGAAAGATTGATGAAGAGGATATACAAGTCAAAGGTAGAGAGAATGAGGAGAAGTGGAAGACCAAACTGGAGGTGGAAGGATGGAGTGAAAAAGATTTTGAGTTATATAGGAGGGTGAAACGCATGCAAGGAATAGAGTGAATTGGAACGATGTGGTATACTGGGGTCGATGTGCTGTCAATGAACTGAACCAGGGCATGTGAAGCGTCTGGGATAAACCATGGAAAGTTTTGTGGGGCCTAGATGTGGAAAGGGAGCTGTGGTTTCAGTGCATTACACATGACAGGTAAAGACTGAGTGTGAATGAATGTGGCCCTTTTTGTCTTTTCCTAGCATCACCTTACATGGGGGGGGGGAGCTATTTCATGTGTGGCGGGGTGGCAACGGGAATAGATGAAGGCAGCAAGTATGAATGTGTACATGTGTATATATGTACATGTCTCTGTATATGTATGTATACATTGAAATGTATAGGCATGTATATATGCATGTGTGGGCGTTTATGTGCATACATGTGTACGTGTATGGGTTGGGCCATTCTTTCGTATGTTTTATTGCGCTACCTCGCTAATGTGGGAGACGGTGATTAAGTATAATGAAAAAAAATATATATATATATATACACATGACTGCTAGAGACTGAGAGTGAACAAATGTGGCCTTTTTTGTCTTCTCCCAGAGCTACCTTGGGTGTGTGTGCTGTTTCGTGTGGTAGGGTGGCGACGGGAATGGAGAAGGCAGCAAGTATGAATACATACATGTGTATATATGTATTCGTTGAAATGGATAGGTATGTATATGTTCGTGTGTGGGCGTTTATGTATATACATGTGTATATGGGTGGGTTGGGCCATTCTTTCGTGTTTCCTTACGCTACCTCGCTAACGCGGGAGACAGCGATTAAGCATAATATAATAATATTGTATACCTAAATCCTACACATTTGTATTTTTTTGTATCACACAATAGAAATCTTGAAACCATTTGTGCTTTTTAAGGGTTTAAGAAACTTTTATTCAGAAAATCATTTTACTTACATGGGATATGCAATACAATGTGTTCAATAAATTTCACAAATGAAAAATGGTGATCACACAAAACATACCAACCTCTACTGTCGTGTACTTTTTAAATTTCCTTATCAACTGCATCCAGGGGGGCTTGTAGCACCACATTCTAAATCCAGAAGTTAGAATTACAAAGAACACTGCTTGTGGACTGCACTGTTTCTTAAACAATTGAGAGTATTTTTTGGAATTCCAATAGCCTATAATTCATAATGAAGTCTGTTTGCTTTTCGAGAACAGTAATTTTACATGCATGGTTTCACAACACTGAAATGAACTTTGTTTTCTAGTTACCAGATGCATTGTTATATTTGAGAATACCTTTCATATTATTGAAAAAATAAAATAACTGCAAATCCTGTTTGGATACAGACAGTCCTACAGTTAGCTTTTAAACAAAACTCACAGGCCAAATTTTGCAAATGAGAGGGTATAAACCTGGTGTACAATACTAATCTAATTTCAGGAAATTATCAGTTCTGCAAATTAGCTTATAAATTTTGATGAGAAAATAGCAATAAGAAAAGCTAAAGCAATCATATTTTCTATCAATCATCACTGGATTTTACTGTACATAATTTTGGATGAATCAAATAACTCATTATTACGTGCATAGATATACATTTAAAAATATGAAAATATCGCCAATATCTTCATGTTTTTAAGTAACTCAGAGCAGAGGTAAATGAGAAACATCTACATAATAGTATTTAGATTCATAACACTGAAAAAGAAAAGGCAAGTAAGATTTGAAACTGCAGTGAAATAATATGACTAATTTCCAGTACCTGAGAACAGTACTACATTTAACAAAACAAAAACTTTTATTAGAAAAAAAAAAAAGCGAAAACTTTGTTTGTTAGTATTTACATGGTTCACTAAATACATGTATAAGCTGGCTTATCACAGGTTATGCATGAATTTTCACCTCCAGTATAACATCTGAACCATTGATTTCACAAACTGTGTGATAATGATGTACAACTGAAGCCTACAGAAATAGGCTATGATCATTTTATAAAAAAGATGCAAACTGCAAAAAACTAACTTGCTACAAACACATACTTGCAAAAATCCACGCTTTTATATATAATAGTCACTGCATGTGTTTTACTCTTAAAAAATCCAGTTTTAGTTTACATTATTAATGGATATTTATGCAGACTATATCTTCTGAAACGTGAATTAATCAAGTTAACACTATAAAAAGTATGTCTTCCAAAAAGTATAAATAAATTAATTCTATTTTGACCATTACAGGACTATAGCTTCTTCATGAACAGTGAACAAAACACTATACCTGAGGTACATGAAGATCCTGCCTTACAGTTGGATATCACAAAACCTTTAACTAGTTTAGAAAATGTAATACAATTCCTTATCTTGATGATCCCACTTTGCATTTTACTTTTAAGTTCGCATAGATTTTATTCCATGTTCCTGCGAGAACCCAAAAATGGATAGACAGAGGCCATTTAGCATTATATCTTAAATTAATATCTAAGACTGTATCATCAAGGAAGATGACATATGAAATTAGCAAAGTTAAGAAAAAAGATTTTTCAACCAAGCGTGTGTCCCTGCCCCCGAAAGATGCCCCTTCCACCAGTCCCACCATCGTCATTACTTCTTCGAGCAGTGGGGGCTTGGCCAAAGCCGTAAACATTTTCACGATAGTTAGGAAAGTAGTCATACCTGTAAAAAAAGAAAAAGTTGTAATAAAATTTTTCGTATATTTTGACAGTAATAGGCTCCAAGAGAAGCAAAAGGAGATAATGCAAAACTTTTAAGGCAGTACAATGGGTAGCCTTGGTCATTTAAGAAAGCACTCTCTGGAAGCATTAATGGTCTGCCTCTCCCAAAAAAAATGGTTATTCTCTTTGGCCCTATATATGATGCAGCTCAAATAACAGCTTACTACACATTCCATAACATCATGCAGTATCTTACCTCAACCACTGGTGATTCTCAGTTTCTAAATACCATTCCTCATTCTGTCTCTCTTTTATGCCTCCCAACTTGAGCTTTCCTCATGGCAAATTTGCTAAGGCAACTCTTACTCTTTTCAAACTTCAAGTTAAACATGCTTATTTGTGTCATGGCCAAATTAGCATGCAGATTCCGTTTTCAGAAAAAAAATATAGAAGACTTCTTTGGATCACTGACATTTACAATTGAACATATGGGAAACATCAACACTGAAAAGTTTGGGGAGGCATCTGAGAGAGAGAGTACGTACCTATGATGATATGATTGGTCACTCAGGCTGAATATCATAAACCCACACCATAACCACTCTTCCTTTCCAACCCATATCATCACCACTCGCTTCCTCCTATCCATAACATTACCATGTCTTCATTGCTCTCTCTCGCCCCCATCCACACTCGCATCATTCTCTTCACTGATCATTCACAGCATAACTTCTCCCTCTGTCATCCACACTACCACAGCTCCATCCCTCTCCCAGCCTAACCACCACTGCTACTGTTATCCTCCCACACTTTCACTATCTCCCACACCCATACCACCACAGCTTCCTACCTAACACTTCCTCTATCACCTCCACTGTGACTGCTCCCTCCCTTACTCTCGTCACCACTGCTTCAATACTCACTTATAATGGCCATTCAGGAACATTTACAATATATTATTACACCAGTTATACTTTATACTTTAGTATAGCATGAATGAAAATAAAGTACCAAATTTTTGCCAAAAGCAGGGCTCTAGCACTAGCAAGGAATGGAACTCCCTTCTTAATACATAAATGCATTGTTTATACCACCCTTTTCTAGGAATATGATACTCAGCATAAGTGGGATCAGTGTCCGAAAAACATGTTTTTTACTTCTATCTGAGAGACAGTCTCAATCAGCTGGTAGGCAGCCAACGACTAGGGAGGTGTACTACCCGCCTGAGTACCAGGAGGGTTATTGATGGCTACGTAGTGAGCCAGCACTTCACTAGTTGTCAAGTTGTACTTCTCTGGCCCAGGTAGCTAACCTTTCATTTTGCATCACTCACACATACAATCTTTCCTTGTCTCACATAACTGACAGCACTTAACTCACACAACTCCTTTTCTGAAACTAGATTCACCTGAATTGAGCACTATATGATAGCATTGCATTTTGGCAAAAAGGTAGGAGCAATATATAGAAGTAGCAGGTAGGAATATTTAGACTGGAACATTAGGTTGAAGCGATAGGTAGGAATATTAAGCAGGGGCATTTAGTTGACACAGCAAATAGGATAAGGTAAGAGCCTCTGCAAACACTGAGCTAGAGTTGCCCTCTGCCAGTGGCCTGTTAAGGGTGAGGCACTAAATGCTCAGAAGTGTCACTGGAATTCACAATTTATGGAGACTCTATTGTCGTGGCTACCCCCTTGAGGGAGTTCCAGGTGGGAACAGGTATCAGAGAAACAGATAGATACATAGCAGTCTTGACACAAAAGTTTCCAGATCAACAATGTACAACTGAAATTGACGATGTATATCTTGTATCTCCATTATGTAACCTCACACTTAAGAAACTTACAAGATCTGTGGAGTCCGGAGTAGAGTTGCTCCACCGAAGTCTTGAGGATACTTGAACATTAGGAAGAAGTAGAGGTGTCCAACAAGAATTCCAATAAAAACCAACATACCCCTATTGTGGAAGAAAAACATCATGATATACTTTGTCTCTTATGTGGGATGAATAAACAGTATGGCACATAAAAATGGTAAAGCTTAAAATGTATATCACATGTGTAGGCTAAATTTTTTATTGAAAAATTATAAAATAATGCATAAAGCAGAGTAAAGCCAACATTCACATTACTAAACCAAATATTTCATTAAGATACCATCTGAACATTATTAATGTAAAGAGGGCAAATCAGAGGTCATTCCCAAAACATAGGTAATCTCCAAACCTATGCAAAATAAAGGTTAGAGCAACATACTTATGATGGGATGCCAGAGCACTCTTAAATATTTGCTTTGCTTTGTTGCATGTACATAATCATACATGTACATAATCATACTGTCTGCCTTTATTCATTCCCATCACCACCTCGCCACAAATGAAATAACAACCCCCTCCCCCTCATGTGTGCGAGGTAGTGCTAGGAAAAGACAACAAAGGCCACATTCGTTCACACTCAGTCTCTAGCTGTCATGTAATAATGCACTGAAACCACAGCTCCCTTTCCACATCCAGGCCCCACAGAACTTTCCATGGTTTACCCCAGATGCTTCACATGCCATGGTTCAATCCATTGACAGCACGTCGACCCCGGTATACCACATCGTTCCAATTCACTCTATTCCTTGCACTCCTTTCCCCCTCCTGCATATTCAGGCCCCGATCACTCAAAATCTTTTTCACTTCATCTTTCCACCTCCAATTTGGTCTCCCACTTCTCCTCGTTCCCTCCACCTCTGATAAATATATCCTCTTGGTCAATCTCTCCTCACTCATTCTCTATGTGACCAAACTATTTCAAAACACCCTCTTCTGCTCTCTCAACCACACTCTTTTTATTTCCACACATCTCTTGTACCCTATTATTACTTACTCGATCAAACCACCTCACACCCCATATTGTCCTCAAACATCTCATTTCCAGCACATCCACCCTCCTCCGCACAACTCTATCCACAGCCCACAACCATATAACATTGTTGGAACCACTATTCCTTCAAACATACCCATTTTTGCTTTCCGAGATAATTTCCTCGACTTTCACACATTCTTCAACGCTCCCAGAATTTTTGCCCCCTCCCCCACTTGATCCACTTCCGCTTCCATGGTTCCATCCGCTGCCAAATCCACTCCCAGATATCTAAAACACTTCACTTCCTCCAGTTTTTCTCCATTCAAACTTACCTCCTAACTGACTTGACCCTCAACCCTACTGTACCAAATAACCTAGCTCTTATTCACATTTACTCTCAACTTTCTTCTTTCACACACTTTACCAAACTCAGTCACCAGATTCTGCAGTTTCTCACATGAATCAGCCACCAGCGCTGTATCATCAGCGAACAACAGCTGACTCACCTCCCAAGCTCTCTCATTCACAACAGACTTCATACTTGCCCCTCTTTCCAAAACTCTTGCATTCACCTCCCTAACAACCCCATCCATAAACAAATTAAACAACCATGGAGACGTCACACACCCCTGCGCAAACCTACATTCACTGGGAACCAATCACTTTCCTCTCTTCCTACACGTACACATGCCTTACATCCTCGATAAAAACTTTTCACTGCTTCTAAACTTGCCTCCCACACTATATATTCTTAGTACCTTCCACAGAGCATCTCTATCAACTCTATCATATGCCTTCTCCAGATCCATAAATGCTACATACGAATCCATTTTCTTTTCTAAGTATTTCTCACATACATTCTTCAAAGCAAACACCTGATCCACACATCCTCTACCACTTCTGAAACGACACTGCTCTTCCCCAATCTGATGCTCTGTACATGCCTTCACCCTGTCAATCAATTCCCTCCCATATAATTTCCCAGGAATACTCAACAAACTTATACCTCTGTAATTTGAGCACTTACTCTTGTCCCCTTTGCCTTTGTACAATGGCACTATGCAACCATTCTGCCAATCCTCAGGCACCTCACCATGAATCATACATACATTAAATAACCTTACCAACCAGTCAACAATACAGTCTCCCCCTTTTTTATTAAATTCCACTGCAATACCATCCAAACCCGCTGCCTTGCTGGCTTTCATCTTCCACAAAGTTTTTACTACCTCTTCTCTGTTTACCAAATCATTTTCCCTAACCCTCTCACTTTGCACACCACCTCGACCAAAACACCCTATATCTGCCACTCTATCATCAAACATATTCAACAAACCTTCAAAATACTCACTCCATCTCCTTCTCCCATCACCACTACTGAAGTTCCCATTTGTTCCCTTGTCTTATGCACTTTATTTACCTCCTTCCAAAACATCTTTTAAATATACATCTGCATAAATAGGTAGATGAGAAATGAAATCAGGTGAAAAGCTTAACCAAGGTGGGGATGCACACATTTACACAGACATGGAATGGACCCTTATGGTAAAAAAAAATAGTTCTACCTCTACTTCTTAGAATGAAACTACAAATGAAATAAAAAAGTTGGCATGGAAGGAACATAATGATAAATCAAGTTCTGATGAATGAAAAACTGTTTCTCTTCAAGACAGTGTCCCATGGGCTTAGAGAGAATCTAACAATCCTTATGGGTTAGAAACCCTTTACCTCTTGCCTTCTGGTAAGGTGAATGTGTATCACTCCTCACTCACCACCTACTGAGTAGTTGCAGAACACAGTTTGGTCGGGGCCTGCCCTTCTTCCACTCAACTGCCTTCATTCAATGATGCCATCATCATCCTACAGGCTGTCACACTGGTTACCTCAAAATTCTCAAAACATGGACATCACCCTGATGGTGGTTACTATCAGTTACTGGAAAAGTTTTTCAAAAGAGAGGAAAAAGTAAGTTAAGAGACAAACACACAGATTTGTTCAAGGAACACCCCCTCCAAACTGAGAATTTTTTCGTTCTTCAAACTCACCTTTCTCTCTAGGGTCAGTTTGTTCTGTGAGTTTTGAAAGTATAGTAACATAGAAGAGAAGCATTAGAGAAAAGCTTTTCAGCTGAGGGAACAATACAGTAATATTTTCCTTAAAAGGTTATCTTGCAGCACATCAGTGATTCTCTGCCTCAAAGATGAGAAGCCTAATGACACTTGAAGGCTGATCCTCAATATCTAAAATGAAGTACCGTTTAACAAAAGTCTGAGGAATGCCAATGCTCTCTTTGGTTACTCTCCTTAGAAGACTAGAAAGGAAGCTTCCTTTCAGGCATCAAGGGCTCTAATTTATGGGCCAGATTGGGCCAAGAAAAAATATCTTTAATCCAAGATGTGATGTTTCTTGTAGAGAGAAGTTTCAAGCTTCTTGGAGAAAAAAATGTTACCCTTGATAATTTCACATGATCTCAATGAATTCTCCAAAGATTAAAACTGGCATGAGGCATGATGTTTTCCAGCAGAAGTCCTACAACAAGCAACTGAACTACAAGTATTTTGAAACCTGCCTGCTTCTTTCTTTGCCAAAAGTGAGGATTTTCTTACTATGGCTCAATCCTCTGTTCTTGATGCTACCTCACTAATGTGGGATATGGTGAACGTGTATGAAAAAAAAATATATATATTAGGAACATGCAGGAGGGTGAAAGGCGGGCAAGGAATAGAGTGAATTGGATCGATGTGATATACTGGGGTCGACGTGCTGTCAATGGATTGAATCAGGGCATGTGAAGCGTCTGGGGTAAAAGTTCTGTGGGGCCTGGATGTGGAAAGGGAGCTGTGGTTTCGGGCATTATTACATGACAGCTAGAGAGTGAGTGTGAACGAATGGGGCCTTTGTTGTCTTTTCCTAGCACTACCTTGCACACATGAGGGGGAGGGGGATGTTATTCCATGTGTGGCAAGGTGGCGATGGGAATGAATGAAGGCAGACTATGAATTATGTTTTTTTTTGCTTTGTCGCTGTCTCCCGCGTTTGCGAGGTAGCGCAAGGAAACAGACGAAAGAAATGGCCCAACCCACCCCCATACACATGTATATACATACGTCCACACACGCAAATATACATACCTACACAGCTTTCCATGGTTGTGTAGGTATGTATATTTGCGTGTGTGGACGTATGTACATGTGTATATATATGTCCATGTGTGTATATATATGCGTACATTGAGATGTATAGGTATATATATTTGCATGTGTGGACGTGTGTGTATATACGTGTGTATGGGGGTGGGTGGGGCCATTTCTTTCATCTGTTTCCTTGCGCTACCTCGCAGACGCGGGAGACAGCGACAAAGCAAAATAAATAATTTTTTTTTTTTGCTTTGTCGCTGTCTCCCTGGGGATAGGGGAGAAAGAATACTTCCCACGTATTCCCTGCGTGTTGTAGAAGGCAACTAAAAGGGGAGGGAGCAGGTGGCTGGAAATCCTCCCCTCTCTTTTTTTTTTAATTTTCCAAAAGAAGGAATAGAGAAGGGGGCCACATGAGGATATTCCCTCAAAGGCCCAGTCCACTGTTCTTAACGCTACCTCGCTGATGTGGGAAATGGCGAATAGTATGAAAGAAAAAAGAAAGATATATATATATATATATATATATATATATATATATATATATATATATATATTTTCTTTCTTTCATACAATACGCCATTTCCCGCGTTAGCAAGGTAGCGTTAAGAACAGAGGACTGGGCCTTTGAGGGAATATCCTCATCTGGCCCTCTTCTCTGTTCCTTCTTTGGGAAAATTAAAAAAAAAAAAAAGAGGGGAGGATTTCCAGCCCCCCGCTCCCTTCCCTTTTAGTCGCCTTCTACGACACGCAGGGAATACGTGGGAAGTATTCTTTCTCCCCTATCCCCAGGAATATATATATATTTACTTATTTTATATTTTATTTTGCTTTGTCGCTGTCTCCCGTGTTTGCGAGGTAGCGCAAGGAAACAGACGAAAGAAATGGCCCAACCCACCCCCATACACATGTACATACATATACGTCCCCACACGCAAATATGCATACCCATACATCTCAAGGTACACATATATATACACACACAGACATATACATATATACACATGCACACAATTCACACTGTCTGCCTTTATTCATTCCCATTGCCACCTCATCACACATGGAATAACATCCCCCTCCCCCCTCGTGTGTGAGGTAGCGCCAGGAAAAGACAACAAAGGCCCCATTCATTCACACTCAGTCTCTAGCTGTCATGCAATAATGCCCAAAACCACAGCTCCCTTTCCACATCCAGGCTCCACACAACTTTCCATGGTTTACCCCAGACACTTCACATGCCCTGATTCAATCCAGTGACAGCATGTCGACCCCAGTATACCACATCGATCCAATTCACTCTATTCCTTGCCCGCCTTTCACCCTCCTGCATGTTCAGGCCCCGATCACTCAAAATCTTTTTCACTCCATCTTTCCAACTCCAATTTGGTCTCCAACTTCTCCTCGTTCCCTCCACCTCCGACACATATATCCTCTTGGTCAATCTTTCCTCACTCATTCTCTCCATGTGCCCAAACCATTTCAAAACACCCTCTTCTGCTCTCTCAACCACGCTCTTCTTATTTCCACATCTCTCTTACCCTTACATTACTTACTTGATCAAACCACCTCACACCACATATTGTCCTCAAACATCTCATTTCCAGCACATCCACCCTCCTGCGCACAACTCTATCCATAGTCCACGCCTCGCAACCATACAACATTGTTGGAACCACTATTCCTTCAAATATACCCATTTTTGCTTTCCGAGATAATGTTCTCGACTTCCACACATTCTTCAAGGCTCCCAGGATTTTCGCCCCCTCCCCCACCCTATGATTCACTTCCGCTTCCATGGTTCCATCTGCTGCCAGATCCACTCCCAGATATCTAAAACACTTTACTTCCTCCAGTTTTTCTCCATTCAAACTTACCTCCCAACTGACTTTATCCTCAACCCTACTGTACCTAATAACCTTGCTCTTATTCACATTTACTCTTAACTTTCTTCTTTCACACACTTTACCAAACTCAGTCACCAGCTTCTGCAGTTTCTCACATGAATCAGCCACCAGCGCTGTATCATCAGCAAACAACAACTGACTCACTTCCCAAGCTCTCTCATCCCCAACAGACTGCATACTTGCCCCTCTTTCCAAAACTCTTGCATTCACCTCCCTAACAACCCCATCCATAAACAAATTAAACAACCATGGAGACATCACACACCCCTGCCGCAAACCTACATTCACTGAGAACCAATCACTTTCCTCTCTTCCTACACGTACACATGCCTTACATCCTCGATAAAAACTTTTCACTGCTTTTAACAACTTGCCTCCCACACCATATATTCTTAGTACCTTCCAGAGAGCATCTCTATCAACTCTCTCATATGCCTTCTCCAGATCCATAAATGCTACATATATATACATATATATATATATATATATATATATATATATATATATATATATATATATCATAAAGATATTAATCTTTTACTCTTGAAACATCAAAGCAGCACATAAGAAAGAACATATCTGTCACATAACCCACTTTCTAATATCAAAATGTTTAATGTCCAAGCATAAAAATTCCTTTTCCTTACTGTAGCAGCATAACAACATCCAGCATATATGAAATATGAATTATCACACCTAGCTTAACACCGCAAAATGATTCTATCTAAACTTCACATAAACTTAATACGTCAAGATATATGAAATTATAATAGCCATTGTACAAAGGCAAAGGGGATAAGAGTGAGTGCTCAAATTACAGAGGTATAAGTTTGTTGAGTATTCCTGGTAAATTATATGGGAGGGTATTGATTGAGAAGGTGAAGGCATGTACAGAGCATCAGATTGGGGAAGAGCAGTGTGGTTTCAGAAGTGGTAGAGGATGTGTGGATCAGGTGTTTGCTTTGAAGAATGTATGTGAGAAATACTTAGAAAAGCAAATGGATTTGTATGTAGCATTTATGGATCTGGAGAAGGCATATGATAGAGTTGATAGAGATGCTCTGTGGAAGGTATTAAGAATATATGGTGTGGGAGGCAAGTTGTTAGAAGTAGTGAAAAGTTTTTATCAAGGATGTAAGGCATGTGTACGTGTAGGAAGAGAGGAAAGTGATTGGTTCTCATTGAATGTAGGTTTGCGGCAGGGGTGTGTGATGTCTCCATGGTTATTTAATTTGTTTATGGATGGGGTTGTTAGGGAGGTGAATGCAAGAGTTTTGGAAAGAGGGGCAAGAATGAAGTCTGTTGTGGATGAGAGAGCTTGGGAAGTGAGTCAGTTGTTGTTCGCTAATGATACAGCGCTTGTGGCTGATTCATGTGAGAAACTGCAGAAGCTGGTGACTGAGTTTGGTAAAGTGTGTGAAAGAAGAAAGTTAAGAGTAAATGTGAATAAGAGCAAGGTTATTAGGTACAGTAGGGTTGAGGATCAAGTCAATTGGGAGGTAAGTTTGAATGGAGAAAAACTGGAGGAAGTAAAGTGTTTTAGATATCTGGGAGTGGATCTGGCAGAGGATGGAACCATGGAAGTGGAAGTGTATCATAGGGTGGCGGAGGGGGCGAAAATCCTGGGAGCCTTGAAGAATGTGTGGAAGTCGAGAACATTATCTCAGAAAGCAAAAATGGGTATGTTTGAAGGAATAGTGGTTCCAACAATGTTGTATGGTTGCGAGGCGTGGGCTATGGATAGAGTTGTGCGCAGGAGGGTGGATGTGCTGGAAATGAGATGTTTGAGGACAATGTGTGGTGTGAGGTGGTTTGATTGAGTAAGTAATGTAAGGGTAAGAGAGATGTGTGGAAATAAAAAGAGCGTGGTTGAGGGAGCGGAAGAGGGTGTTTTGAAATGGTTTGGGCACATGGAGAGAATGAGTGAGGAAAGATTGACCAGAGGATATATGTGTCAGAGGTTGAGGGAACGAGAAGTGGGAGACCAAATTGGAGGTGGAAAGATGGAGTGAAAAAGATTTTGAGTGATCGGGGCCTGAACATGCAAGAGGGTGAAAGACGGGCAAGGAATAGAGTGAACTGGATCGATGTGGTATACTGGGGTTGACGTGCTGTCAGTGGATTGAATCAGGGCATGTGAAGCGTCTGGGGTAAACCATGGAAAGCTGTGTGGGTCCTGGATGTGGAAGGGGAGCTGTGGTTTCGGGCATTATTGCATGACAGCTAGAGACAGAGTGTATACGAATGAGGCCTTTGTTGTCTTTTCCTAGCGCTACCCCGCACACATGAGGGGGGAGGGGGATGGTATTCCATGTGTGGCGAGGTGGCGATGGGAATGAATAAAGGCAGACAGTGTGAATTGTGTGCATGGGTATATATGTATGTGTCTGTGTGTGTATATATATATGTGTACACTGAGATGTATAGGTATGTATATTTGCGTGTGTGGACGTGTGTGTATATACATGTGTATAGGGGTGGGTTGGGCCATTTCTTTCGTCTGTTTCCTTGCGCTACCTCGCAAACGCGGGAGACAGCGACAAAGCAAAATAAATAAATAAATAAATAGCTGTATTCTACATATTCATAAAACCACACAATAGGCTGTAGGAACTCATTTACGTATCATCAAGCAGTGTCACCCCTGCAACTTGCTGCTGGTCCTGCCGTAAATTAATATTGACCATCTCCAAGGGTGTGACTATGAAGTGGTTAATCCAAAGGTCATTGTGGTTAATTGTGATGATTCCATTAGAGTGTCCTGAGGCGTGTCAAGTGTGTTTTAAATGTAATTGGAGAAGTTGGAGAAAGCTGAGGAGTGACCGAGGAATATTTCAAGTCTGTTAAGGCTAGAATTAGTACAATATTAGTGGAAAGATATGTAAAAAGATTATATGATTGAGCAATGAATTTATTTAGTAGACTATCGCTATCAGTACGAGGTACGGGAATCAGAGCGAAAATGGGCCTACCTAACCCTGTATGATTAAATCCGCATAACGCACATATAATACCTAACATGTATGGTCCTGATATGATAAGTCTGTGGTTTTTGTCATTTTGTCGCTGAGCGATTGTAGAATGAGCTTTGATAGACAAAGAATGCCCCACCACCCCCCAACACAGTATAGGGTAGCGTACTACCGCAAATTCATACTACACGCTTTCCATGGTTTCGATGGATGCAATCCTCTGATCAATCCCTGACAGCACGTAACGGTATAGTTCATGCTGTCATTATCATTTTTCCTCATTATATCATGCATTTCAGTGTGAATACTGATAATTATACATCTTTACTCAATTGGTTGGCCTTCTCTCGTTTTCCTTGCCTACCCGCAAACGCGGAACAGCGACAATGCTTAAATAATCATAATCATCAAATCATCTCCATTCCCAAATCATTCAAAACCACCCATTGCTGTCAGGAACCCTTCTTTTATCATCAAGCATCTTCCCCTAACTTACTGCAGTCTCAAACCACTAATACTGACCATTCGCGTCAATGACATCCAATTAACCTGGCACATCCCATCAGGCATCAAGCTTCTCTTTTATTATCATTCCTCCATGTAATCATCTGTACCCTACAAGTTGCCTTCAAATCTACATTATTGTTACGAGTATGTCTAACTTCACATGCTTCAAGGCCCAGATTTTCCCTACCCCTGCTAATGACCTTGCATTCATGTTCCACCCTTTCATATCCACTCATGATATCTATAAAATAACTTCATTCTCTTTTTTTTTTTTTCAATACTACGCCTTTGCCTGCCCTACGAGTGTGCCCTATAACTTAGCGATCTTATAATGCCACCCTCACATCTCTCTTCACAATTAAAAGCTCAGCACACTTCTGCATTTCATAACCTACATCAACATATACATCAGAATATACATATTTTTCATCTTCCCAAGTCTTCTTCCCACGACGTTCTGCCCTTTTCGCAAAACATAATATAGAAATGCCATATATATAATATATAATAAATGTATATACATATTTTTCTTTAACACCAATTATACATATCCTACACGTTCAGGTTTTACGCCAGTCGCATGAAACCTGATTCAAAATCCACCCCCCCCATACCAGTTAACAGTATCCACACGCTCATACCTCATCCTTCCATTTTCCCCACCTCACTTGCTTGTTCAACCACTGACAGCAGTCAACCGGTATACAAAATCGTCATTATCTATCTCCCTCCTTTCACCCTCTCAAATCCCGCACAAAATCTTTTTCACTCCATCTTTCCACCTCCAATTTGGTCTCCCTCTTCTCCTCGTTCCCTCCACCTCCGACACATATATCCTCTTGGTCAATCTTTCCTCACTCATTCTCTCCATGTGCCCAAACCACTTCAAAACACCCTCTTCTGCTCTCTCAACCACGCTCTTTTTATTTCCACACATCTCTCTTACCCTTATGTTACTCACTCGATCAAACCACCTCACACCACACATTGTCCTCAAACATCTCATTTCCAGCACATCCATCCTCCTGCGCACAACTCTATCCATAGCCCACGCCTCGCAACCATACAACATTGTTGGAACCACTATTCCTTTAAACATACCCATTTTTGCTTTCCGAGATAATGTTCTCGACTTCCACACATTCTTCAGGGCCCCCAGAATTTTCGCCCCCTCCCCCACCCTATGATCCACTTCCGCTTCCATGGTTCCATCCGCTGCCAGATCCACTCCCAGATATCTAAAACACTTCACTTCCTCCAGTTTTTCTCCATTCAAACTCACCTCCCAATTGACTTGACCCTCAACCCTACTGTACCTAATAACCTTGCTCTTATTCACATTTACTCTTAACTTTCTTCTTCCACACACTTTACCAAACTCACTCACCAGCTTCTGCAGTTTCTCACATGAATCAGCCACCAGCGCTGTATCATCAGCGAACAACAACTGACTCACTTCCCAAGCTCTCTCATCCCCAACAGACTTCATACTTGCCCCTCTTTCCAAAACTCTTGCATTTACCTCCCTAACAACCCCATCCATAAACAAATTAAACAAACATGGAGACATCACACACCCCTGCCGCAAACCTACATTCACTGAGAACCAATCACTTTCCTCTCTTCCTACACGTACACATGCCTTACATCCTCGATAAAAACTTTTCACTGCTTCTAACAACTTTCCTCCCACACCATATATTCTTAATACCTTCCACAGAGCATCTCTATCAACTCTATCATATGCCTTCTCCAGATCCATAAATGCTACATACAAATCCATTTGCTTTTCTAAGTATTTCTCACATACATTCTTCAAAGCAAACACCTGATCCACACATCCTCTACCACTTCTGAAACCACACTGCTCTTCCCCAATCTGATGCTCTGTACATGCCTTCACCCTCTCAATCAATACCCTCCCATATAATTTACCAGGAATACTCAACAAACTTATACCTCTGTAATTTGAGCATTCACTCTTATCCCCTTTGCCTTTGTACAATGGCACTATGCACGCATTCCGCCAATCCTCAGGCACCTCACCATGAGTCATACATACATTAAATAACCTTACCAACCAGTCAACAATACAGTCACCCCCTTTTTTAATAAATTCCACTGCAATACCATCCAAACCTGCTGCCTTGCCGGCTTTCATCTTCCGCAAAGCTTTCACTACCTCTTCTCTGTTTACCAAATCATTTTCCCTAACCCTCTCACTTTGCACACCACCTCGACCAAAACACCCTATATCTGCCACTCTATCATCAAACACATTCAACAAACCTTCAAAATACTCACTCCATCTCCTTCTCACATCACCACTACTTGTTATCACCTCCCCATTTGCGCCCTTCACTGAAGTTCCCATTTGCTCCCTGGGAACTTCAGTGAAGGGCGCAAATTTAATGATACTCTCTCACCCCAACTCTCATTTGCCCTTTTTTTCACCTCTTGCACCTTTCTCTTGACCTCCTGTCTCTTTCTTTTATACATCTCCCACTCAATTGCATTTTTTCCCTGCAAAAATCATCCAAATGCCTCTCTCTTATCTTTCACTAATACTCTTACGTCTTCATCCCACCACTCACTACCCTTTCTAATCAACCCACTTCCCACTCTTCTCATGCCACAAGCATCTTTTGCACAATCCATCACTGATTCCCTAAATACATCCCATTCCTCCCCCATATATATATATATATATATATATATATATATATATATATATATATATGATGGATTGCGCAAAAGATGCTTGTGGCATGAGAAGAGTGGGAGGTGGGTTGATTAGAAAGGGTAGTGAGTGGTGGGATGAAGACGTAAGAGTATTAGTGAAAGATAAGAGAGAGGCATTTGGACGATTTTTGCAGGGAAAAAATGCAATTGAGTGGGAGATGTATAAAAGAAAGAGACAGGAGGTCAAGAGAAAGGTGCAAGAGGTGAAAAAAAGGGCAAATGAGAGTTGGGGTGAGAGAGTATCATTAAATTTTAGGGAGAATAAAAAGATGTTCTGGAAGGAGGTAAATAAAGTGCGTAAGACAAGGGAGCAAATGGGAACTGCAGTGAAGGGCGCAAATGGGGAGGTGATAACAAGTAGTGGTGATGTGAGAAGGAGATGGAGTGAGTATTTTGAAGGTTTGTTGAATGTGTTTGATGATAGAGTGGCAGATATAGGGTGTTTTGGTCGAGGTGGTGTGCAAAGTGAGAGGGTTAGGGAAAATGATTTGGTAAACAGAGAAGAGGTAGAGAAAGCTTTGCGGAAGATGAAAGCCGGCAAGGCAGCAGGTTTGGATGGTATTGCAGTGGAATTTATTAAAAAAAGGGGGTGACTGTATTGTTGACTGGTTGGTAAGGCTATTTAATGTATGTATGACTCATGGTGAGGTGCCTGAGGATTGGCGGAATGCGTGCATAGTGCCATTGTACAAAGGCAAAGGGGATAAGAGTGCTCAAATTACAGAGGTATAAGTTTGTTGAGTATTCCTGGTAAATTATATGGGAGGGTATTGATTGAGAGGGTGAAGGCATGTACAGAGCATCAGATTGGGGAAGATCAGTGTGGTTTCAGAAGTGGTAGAGGATGTGTGGATCAGGTGTTTGCTTTGAAGAATGTATGTGAGAAATACTTAGAAAAGCAAATGGATTTGTATGTAGCATTTATGGATCTGGAGAAGGCATATGATAGAGTTGATAGAGATGCTCTGTGGAAAGTATTAAGAATATATGGTGTGGGAGGAAAGTTGTTAGAAGCAGTGAAAAGTTTTTATCGAGGATGTAAGGCATGTGTACGTGTAGGAAGAGAGGAAAGTGATTGGTTCTCAGTGAATGTAGGTTTGCGGCAGGGGTGTGTGATGTCTCCATGGTTGTTTAATTTGTTTATGGATGGGGTTGTTAGGGAGGTAAATGCAAGAGTTTTGGAAAGAGGGGCAAGTATGAAGTCTGTTGGGGATGAGAGAGCTTGGGAAGTGAGTCAGTTGTTGTTCGCTGATGATACAGCGCTGGTGGCTGATTCATGTGAGAAACTGCAGAAGCTGGTGACTGAGTTTGGTAAAGTGTGTGGAAGAAGAAAGTTAAGAGTAAATGTGAATAAGAGCAAGGTTATTAGGTACGGTAGGGTTGAGGGTCAAGTCAATTGGGAGGTGAGTTTGAATGGAGAAAAACTGGAGGAAGTGAAGTGTTTTAGATATCTGGGAGTGGATCTGGCAGCGGATGGAACCATGGAAGCGGAAGTGGATCATAGGGTGGGGGAGGGGGCGAAAATTCTGGGGGCCTTGAAGAATGTGTGGAAGTCGAGAACATTATCTCGGAAAGCAAAAATGGGTATGTTTGAAGGAATAGTGGTTCCAACAATGTTGTATGGTTGCGAGGCGTGGGCTATGGATGGAGTTGTGCGCAGGAGGATGGATGTGCTGGAAATGAGATGTTTGAGGACAATGTGTGGTGTGAGGTGGTTTGATCGAGTGAGTAACGTAAGGGTAAGAGACATGTGTGGAAATAAAAAGAGCGTGGTTGAGAGAGTAGAAGAGGGTGTTTTGAAGTGGTTTGGGCACATGGAGAGGATGAGTGAGGAAAGATTGACCAAGAGGATATATGTGTCAGAGGTGGAGGGAGCAAGGAGAAGAGGGAGACCAAATTGGAGGTGGAAAGATGGAGTGAAAAAGATTTTGTGTGATCGGGGCCTGAACATGCAGGAGGGTGAAAGGAGGGCAAGGAATAGAGTGAATTGGAGCGATGTGGTATACCGGGGTTGACGTGCTGTCAGTGGATTGAATCAAGGCATGTGAAGCGTCTGGGGTAAACCATGGAAAGCTGTGTAGGTATGTATATTTGCGTGTGTGGACGTATGTATATACATGTGTATGGGGGGGTTGGGCCATTTCTTTCGTCTGTTTCCTTGCGCTACCTCGCAAACGCGGGAGACAGCGACAAAGTATAAAAAAAATATATATATATATATATATATATATATATATATATATATATATATATATATATATATATATATATATATGATATTATTATCATTATTATTATACTTAATTGCTGTTTCCTGTGTCAGCAAGGTTAAACCAGGAAACAGATGAAGAATGGCCCATCCACTCATATGCACATGTGCATACATAAACCCCCACACACACACATATACATATAGATATCAACATATTCACATATACACATATATATGTTTATACTTGTTTGCCTTCATCCATTCCTGGTGCTACCCCGCCCCTAAGGAAACAGCATCACTACCCCCTGGAGCCTAAATGGTTAATGACAGAAATGATAGTAAGGTATCTTGCTAATGTATGTATGAATATATGACTGAACATGCAGGAGGGTGAGAGGCATGCAAGAAATAGAGTGAATTGGAATGATGTGGTATACCGGGATCGACATGCTATCAGTGGACTGAACTATGGCACGTGAAATATTTGGAGTAAACTATAGAAAGGTCTGTGGGGCCTGGATGTGGACAGGAAGCTGTTCAGTGCATTACAAATAACAGCTAGAGACACAGTGTGAACAAATGTGGCTTTATTTGTCTGTGTCCTGGTGCAACCTCGCTGAAGCAGGGGGAAGCGATGCTGTTTCCTGTGGGGCAGGTTAGCACCAGGAATGGATGAAGGCAAGCAAGAATAAATATGTGCGTGTGTATGTATGTAAATGTCTGTGTATGTGTATGTTTTTTTTTTCCAAAGGAAGAAACAGAGAAGGGGGCCAGGTGAGGATATTCTCTCAAAGGCCCAGTCCTCTGTTCTTAATGCTACCTCGCTAATGCAGGAAATAGCGACTACCATGAAAGAAAAGAAAATATATATATTTTGTTTATTTATTTTGCTTTGTCGCTATCTCCCGGGTTTACGAGGTAGCGCAAGGAAACAGACGAAAGAAATGGCCCAACCCATCCCCATACACATGTATATACATACAAGTCCACACACGCAAATATACATACCTATACATCTCAATGTACACATATATATACACACACAGACATACATATATACCCATGCACACAATTCACACTGTCTGCCTTTATTCATTCCCATCGCCACCTCGCCACACATGGAATACCATCCCCCTCCCCCTCATGTGTGCGAGGTAGCGCTAGTAAAAGACAACAAAGGCCCCATTCGTTCACACTCAGTCTCTAGCTGTCATGCAATAATGCCCGAAACCACAGCTCCCTTTCCACATCCAGGCCCCACACAACTTTCCATGGTTTACTCCAGACGCTTAAAATGCCCTGATTCAATCCATTGACAGCACGTCAACCCCGGTATACCACATCGATCCAATTCACTCTATTCCTTGCCCGCCTTTCACCCTCCTGCATGTTCAGGCCCCGATCACTCAAAATCTTTTTCACTCCATCTTTCCACCTCCAATTTGGTCTCCCACTTCTCCTCGTTCCCTCCACCTCCGACACATATATCCTCTTGGTCAATCTTTCCTCACTCATTCTCTCCATGTGCCCAAACCATTTCAAAACACCCTCTTCTGCTCTCTCAACCACGCTCTTTTTATTTCCACACATCTCTCTTACCCTTACATTACTTACTCGATCAAACCACCTCACACCACACATTGTCCTCAAACATCTCATTTCCAGCACATCCACCCTCCTGCGCACAACTCTATCCATAGCCCACGCCTCGCAACCATACAACATTGTTGGAACCACTATTCCTTCAAACATACCCATTTTTGCTTTCCAAGATAATGTTCTCGACTTCCACACATTCTTCAAGGCTCCCAGGATTTTCGCCCCCTCCCCCACCCTATGATTCACTTCCGCTTCCATGGTTCCATCCACTGCCAGATCCACTCCCAGATATCTAAAACACTTTACTTCCTCCAGTTTTTCTCCATTCAAACTTACCTCCCAATTGACTTGACCCTCAACCCTACCTACTGTACCTAATAACCTTGCTCTTATTCACATTTACTCTTAACTTTCTTCTTTCACACATTTTACCAAACTCAGTCACCAGCTTCTGCAGTTTCTCACATGAATCAGCCACCAGCGCTGTATCATCAGCGAACAACAACTGACTCACTTCCCAAGCTCTCTCATCCACAACAGACTTCATACTTGCCCATCTTTCCAAAGCTCTTGCATTCACCTCCCTAACAACCCCATCCATAAACAAATTAACCATGGAGACATCACAAACCCCTTCCGCAAACCTACATTCACTGAGAACCAATCACTTTCCTCTCTTCCTACACGTACACATGCCTTACATCCTCGATAAAAACTTTTCACTGCTTCTAACAACTTGCCTCCCACACCATATATTCTTAATACCTTCCACAGAGCATCTCTATCAACTCTATCATATGCCTTCTCCAGTTCCATAAATGCTACTTACAAATCCACTTGCTTTTCTAAGTATTTCTCACATACATTCTTCAAAGCAAACACCTGATCCACACATCCTCTACCACTTCTGAAACCACACTGCTCTTCCCCAATCTGATGCTCTGTACATGCCTTCACCCTCTCAATCAATACCCTCCCATATAATATATATATATATATATATATATATATATATATATATATATATATATATATATATACAAAGAGCATCAGATTGGGGAAGAGCAGTGTGGTTTCAGAAGTGGTAGAGGATGTGTGGATCAGGTGTTTGCTTTGAAGAATGTATGTGAGAAATACTTAGAAAAGCAAGTGGATTTGTATGTAGCATTTATGGATCTGGAGAAGGCATATGATAGAGTTGATAGAGATGCTCTGTGGAAGGTATTAAGAATATATGGTGTGGGAGGCAAGATGTTAGAAGCAGTGAAAAGTTTTTATCGAGGATGTAAGGCATGTGTACGTGTAGGAAGAGAGGAAAGTGATTGGTTCTCAGTGAATGTAGGTTTGCGGCAGGGGTGTGTGATGTCTCCATGGTTGTTTAATTTGTTTATGGATGGGGTTGTTAAGGAGGTGAATGCAAGAGTTTTGGAAAGAGGGGCAAGTTGGGGAAGAGAGAGCTTGGGAAGTTCGCTGATGATACAGCGCTGGTGGCTGATTCATGTGAGAAACTGCAGAAGCTGGTGACTGAGTTTGGTAAAGTGTGTGAAAGAAGAAAGTTAAGAGTAAATGTGAATAAGAGCAAGGTTATTAGGTACAGTAGGGTTGAGGGTTAAGTCAATTGGGAGGTAAGTTTGAATGGAGAAAAACTGGAGGAAGTAAAGTGTTTTAGATATCTGGGAGTGGATCTGGCAGCAGATGGAACCATGGAAGCGGAAGTGGATCATAGGGTGGGGGAGGGGGCGAAAATTCTGGGAGCCTTGAAGAATGTGTGGAAGTCGAGAACATTATCTCGGAAAGCAAAAATGGGTATGTTTGAAGGAATAGTGGTTCCAACAATGTTGTATGGTTGCGAGGCGTGGGCTATGGATAGAGTTGTGCGCAGGAGGATGGATGTGCTGGAAATGAGATGTTTGAGGACAATGTGTGGTGTGAGGTGGTTTGATCGAGTAAGTAACGTAAGGGTAAGAGAGATGTGTGGAAATAAAAAGAGCGTGGTTGAGAGAGCAGAAGAGGGTGTTTTGAAATGGTTTGGGCACGTGGAGAGAATGAGTGAGGAAAGATTGACCAAGAGGATATATGTGTCGGAGGTGGAGGGAACGAGGAGAAGTGAGAGACCAAAATGGAGGTGGAAAGATGGAGTGAAAAAGATTTTGAGTGATCGGGGCCTGAACATGCAGGAGGGTGAAAGGAGGGCAAGGAATAAAGTGAATTGGATCGATGTGGTGTACCGGGGTTGACGTGCTGTTAGTGGATTGAATCAGGGCATGTGAAGCGTCTGGGGTAAGCCATGTAAAGCTGTGTAGGTATGTATATTTGCGTGTGTGGACGTATATACATACATGTGTATGGGGGTGGGTTGGGCCATTTCTTTCGTCTGTTTCCTTGCGCTACCTCGCAAACGCGGGAGACAGCTACAAAGCAGAAAAAAAAAAATATATATATATATTTATATTTATATATTTATTTTGCTTTGTCGCTGTCTCCTGCGTTAGCAAGGTAGCGCAAGGAAACAGACGAAAGAATGGCCCAACCTGCCCACATATACATGTATATACATACATGTCCACCCATGCACAATATACATACCTATACATCTAAATGTACACATATATATACACACACAGACATATACATATATACACATGTACATAATTCATAGTCTGCCTTTATTTGTTCCAATCGCAACCTCATCACACATGGAATAACAACCCCCTCCCCCCTCATGTGTGCGAGGTAGCGCTAGGAAAAACACCAAAGGCCCCATTCGTTCACACTCAGTCTCTAGCTGTCATCTAATAATGCACCGAAACCACAGCTCCCTTTCCACATCCAGGCCCCACACACTTTGCATGGTTTACCCCAGACGCTTCACATGCCCTGGTTCAATCCATTGACAGCACGTCGACCCTGGTATACCACATCGTTCCAATTCACTCTATTCCTTGCACGCCTTTCACCCTCCTGCATGTTTAGGCCCCGATCACTCAAAATCTTTTTCACTCCATCTTTCCACCTCCACCTCCAATATATATATATATATATATATATATATATATATATATATATATATATATTTCTAAGTATTTCTCACATACATTCTTCAAAGCAAACACTTGATCCACACATCCTCTACCACTTCTGAAACCACACTGCTCTTCCCCAATCTGATGCTCTGTACATGCCTTCACCCTCTCAATCAATACCCTCCCATATAATTTACCAGGAATACTCAACAAACTTATACCTCTGTAATTTGAGCACTCACTCTTATCCCCTTTGCCTTTGTACAATGGCACTATGCACGCATTCCGCCAATCCTCAGGCACCTCACCATGAGTCATACATACATTAAATAACCTTACCAACCAGTCAACAATACAGTCACCCCCTTTTTTAATAAATTCCACTGCAACATCCATCCTCCTGCGCACAACTCTATCCATAGCCCACGCCTCGCAACCATACAACATTGTTGGAACTACTATTCCTTCAAACATACCCATTTTTGCTTTCCGAGATAATGTTCTCGACTTCCACACATTCTTCAAGGCTCCCAGAATTTTTGCCCCCTCCCCCACCCTATGATCCACCTCCGCTTCCATGGTTCCATCCGCTGCCAGATCCACTCCCAGATATCTAAAACACTTCACTTCCTCCAGTTTTTCTCCATTCAAACTCTCCTCCCAATTGACTTGACCCTTAACCCTACTGTACCTAATAACCTTGCTCTTATTCACATTTACTCTTAACTTTCTTCTTTCACACACTTTACTAAACTCAGTCACCAGCTTCTGCAGTTTCTCACATGAATCAGCCACCAGCGCTGTATCATCAGCGAACAACAACTGACTCACTTCCCAAGCTCTCTCATCCCCAACAGACTTCATACTTGCCCCTCTTTCCAAAACTCTTGCATTCACCTCCCTAACAACCCCATCCATAAACAAATTAAACAACCATGGAGACATCACACACCCCCGCCGCAAACCTACATTCACTGAGAACCAATCACTTTCCTCTCTTCCTACACGTACACATGCCTTACATCCTCGATAAAAACTTTTCACTGCTTCAAACAACTTGCCTCCCACACCATATATTCTTAATACCTTCCACAGAGCATCTCTATCAACTCTATCATATGCCTTCTCCAGATCCATAAATGCTACATACAAATCCATTTGCTTTTCTAAGTATTTCTCACATACATTCTTCAAAGCAAACACCTGATCCACACATCCTCTACCACTTCTGAAACCACACTGCTCTTCCCCAATCTGATGCTCTGTACATGCCTTCACCCTCTCAATCAATATCCTCCCATATAATTTCCCAGGAATACTCAACAAACTTATACCTCTGTAATTTGAGCACTCACTCTTATCCCCTTTGCCTTTGTACAATGGCACTATGCACGCATTCCGCCAATCCTCAGGTACCTCACCATGAGTCATACATACATTAAATAACCTTACCAACCAGTCAACAATACAGTCACCCCCTTTTTTAATAAAATCCACTGCAATACCATCCAAACCTGCTGCCTTGCCGGCTTTCATCTTCCGCAAAGCTTTTACTACCTCTTCTCTGTTTACCAAATCATTTTCCCTAACCCTCTCACTTTGCACACCACCTCGACCAAAACACCCTATATCTGCCACTCTATCATCAAACACATTCAACAAACCTTCAAAATACTCACTCCATCTCCTTCTCACATCACCACTACTTGTTATCACCTCCCCATTTGCGCCCTTCACCGAAGTTCCCATTTGCTCCCTTGTCTTACGCACTTTATTTACCTCCTTCCAGAACATCTTTTTATTCTCCCTAAAATTTAATGATACTCTCTCACCCCAACTCTCATTTGCCCTCTTTTTCACCTCTTGCACCTTTCTCTTGACCTCCTGTCTCTTTCTTTTATACATCTCCCACTCAATATATATATATATATATTTTTTTTTTTTTTTTTATACTTTGTCGCTGTCTCCCGCGTTTGCGAGGTAGCGCAAGGAAACAGACGAAAGAAATGGCCCAACCCCCCCCATACACACGCATATACATACGTCCACACACGCAAACACACACACCTACACAGCCTTCCATGGTTCACCCCAGACGCTTCACATGCCCTGATTCAATCCACCGACAGCACGTCAACCCCGGCACACCACATCGCTCCAATTCACTCTATTCCCCGCCCTCCCTTCACCCTCCTGCATGTTCAGGCCCCGATCACACAAAATCTCCTTCAGTCCATCCCTCCACCTCCAATTTGGTCTCCCTCCTCTCCTCGTTCCCTCCACCTCCGACACACACATCCTCTTGGTCAATCTTTCCTCACTCATTCTCTCCATGTGCCCAAACCACTTCAAAACACCCTCCCCCGCTCCCCCAACCACGCTCCCTTTACTTCCACACATCTCTCCCACCCCCACGTTACTCACTCGACCAAACCACCTCACACCACACATTGTCCTCAAACATCTCATTTCCAGCACATCCATCCTCCTGCGCACAACTCTATCCATAGCCCACGCCTCGCAACCATACAACATTGTTGGAACCACTATTCCTTCAAACATACCCATTTTTGCTTTCCGAGATAATGTTCTCGACTTCCACACATTCTTCAAGGCCCCCAGAATTTTCGCCCCCTCCCCCACCCTATGATCCACTTCCGCTTCCATGGTTCCATCCGCTGCCAGATCCACTCCCAGATATCTAAAACACTTCACTTCCTCCAGTTTTTCTCCATTCAAACTCACCTCCCAATTGACTTGACCCTCAACCCTACTGTACCTAATAACCTTGCTCTTATTCACATTTACTCTTAACTTTCTTCTTCCACACACTTTACCAAACTCACTCACCAGCTTCTGCAGTTTCTCACATGAATCAGCCACCAGCGCTGTATCATCAGCGAACAACAACTGACTCACTTCCCAAGCTCTCTCATCCCCAACAGACTTCATACTTGTCCCTCTTTCCAAAACTCTTGCATTTACCTCCTTAACAACCCCATCCATAAACAAATTAAACAACCATGGAGACATCACACACCCCTGCCGCAAACCTACATTCACTGAGAACCAATCACTTTCCTCTCTTCCTACACGTACACATGCCTCACATCCTCGATAAAAACTTTTCACTGCTTCTAACAACTTTCCTCCCACACCATATATTCTTAATACCTTCCACAGAGCATCTCTATCAACTCTATCATATGCCTTCTCCAGATCCATAAATGCTACATACAAATCCATTTGCTTTTCTAAGTATTTCTCACATACATTCTTCAAAGCAAACACCTGATCCACACATCTTCTACCACTTCTGAAACCACACTGCTCTTCCCCTATATATATATTTAATATATTTAATGTATGTATGACTCACGGTGAGGTGCCTGAGGATTGGCGGAATGCGTGCATAGTGCCATTGTACAAAGGCAAAGGGGATAAGAGTGAGTGCTCAAATTACAGAGGTATAATTTTGTTGAGTATTCCTGGTAAATTATATGGGAGGGTATTGATTGAGAGGGTGAAGGAATGTACAGAGCATCAGATTGGGGAAGAGCAGTGTGGTTTCAGAAGTGGTAGAGGATGTGTGGATCAGGTGTTTGCTTTGAAGAATGTATGTGAGAAATACTTAGAAAAGCAAATGGATTTGTATGTAGCATTTATGGATCTGGAGAAGGCATATGATAGAGTTGATAGAGATGCTCTGTGGAAAGTATTAAGAATATATGGTGTGGGAGGCAAGTTGTTAGAAGCAGTGAAAAGTTTTTATCAAGGATGTAAGGCATGTGTACGTGTAGGAAGAGAGGAAAGTGATTGGTTCTCAGTGAATGTAGGTTTGCGGCAGGGGTGTGTGATGTCTCCATGGTTGTTTAATTTGTTTATGGATGGGGTTGTTAAGGAGGTGAATGCAAGAGTTTTGGAAAGAGGGGCAAGTATGAAGTCTGTTGGGGATGAGAGAGCTTGGGAAGTGAGTCAGTTGTTCGCTGATGATACAGAGCTGGTGGCTGATTCATGTGAGAAACTGCAGAAGCTGGTGACTGAGTTTGGTAAAATGTGTGAAAGAAGAAAGTTAAGAGTAAATGTGTATAAGAGCAAGGTTATTAGGTACAGTAGGGTTGAGGGTCAAGTCAGTTGGGAGGTAAGTTTGAATGGAGAAAAACTGGAGGAAGTAAAGTGTTTTATATATCTGGGAGTGGATCTGGCAGCGGATGGAACCATGGAAGCGGAAGTGGATCATAGGGTGGGGGAGGGGGCGAAAATTCTAGGAGCCTTGAAGAATGTGTGGAAGTCGAGAACATTATCTCGGAAAGCAAAAATGGGTATGTTTGAAGGAATAGTGGTTCCAACAATGTTGTGTGGTTGCGAGGCGTGGGCTATGGATAGAGTTGTGCGCAGGAGGATGGATGTGCTGGAAATGAGATGTTTGAGGACAATGTGTGGTGTGAGGTGGTTTGATCGAGTAAGTAACGTAAGGGTAAGAGAGATGTGTGGAAATAAAAAGAGCGTGGTTGAGAGAGCAGAAGAGGGTGTTTTGAAGTGGTTTGGGCACATGGAGAGAATGAGTGAGGAAAGATTGACCAAGAGGATATATGTGTCGGAGGTGGAGGGAACGAGGAGAAGAGGGAGACCAAATTGGAGGTGGAAAGATGAAGTGAAAAAGATTTTGTGTGATCGGGGCCTGAACATGCAGGAGGGTGAAAGGAGGGCAAGGAATAGAGTGAATTGGAGAGATGTGGTATACCGGGGTTGATGTGCTGTCAGTGGATTGAATCAAGGCATGTGAAGCGTCTGGGGTAAACCATGGAAAGCTGTGTAGGTATGTATATTTGCGTGTGTGGACGTATGTATATACATGTGTATGGGGGGGGGGTTGGGCCATTTCTTTATTTATTTATTTATTTATTTATTTTGCTTTGTCGCTGTCTCCTGAGTTTGCGAGGTAGTGCAAGGAAACAGACGAAAGAAATGGCCCAACCCACCCCCATACACAATGTATATACATACACGTCCACACACGCAAATATACATATCTATACATCTCAATGTACACATATATATATACACACACAGACACATACATATATACCCATGCACACAATTCACACTGTCTGCCATTATTCGTTCCCATCCCCACCTCGCCACACATGGAACACCATCCCCCTCCCCCCTTATGTGTGCGAGGTAGCACTAGGAAAAGACAACAAAGGCCCCACTCGTTCACACTCAGTCTCTAGCTGTCATGCAATAATGCCCGAAACCACAGCTCCCTTTCCACATCCAGGCCCCACATAACTTTCCATGGTTTACCCCAGACGCTTCACATGCCCTGATTCAATCCACTGACAGCACATCAACCCCGGTATACCACATCGATCCAATTTACTCTATTCCTTCCCGGCCTGATTGGTTCTCAGTAAATGTAGGTTTGCGGCAGGGGTGTGTGATGTCTCCATGGTTGTTTAATTTGTTTATGGATGGGGTTGTTAGGGAGGTGAATGCAATAGTTTTGGAAAGAGGGGCAAGTATGAAGTCTGTTGTGGATGAGAGAGCTTGGGAAGTGAGTCAGTTGTTGTTCGCTGATGATACAGCGCTGGTGGCTGATTCATGTGAGAAACTGCAGAAGCTGGTGACTGAGTTTGGTAAAGTGTGAGAAAGAAGAAAGTTAAGAGTAAATGTGAATAAGAGCAAGGTTATTAGGTACAGTAGGGTTGAGGGTCAAGTCAATTTGGAGGTAAGTTTGAATGGAGAAAAACTGGAGGAAGTAAAGTTTTTTAGATATCTGGGAGTGGATCTGGCAGCAGATGGAACCATGGAAGCGCAAGTGGGTCATAGGGTGGGGGAGGGGGCGAAAATCCTGGGAGCCTTGAAGAATGTGTGGAAGTCGAGAACATTATCTCGGAAACTAAAAATGGGTATGTTTGAAGGAATAGTGGTTCCAACAATGTTGTATGGTTGCGAGGCGTGGGCTATGGATAGAGTTGTGCGCAGGAGGGTGGATGTGCTGGAAATGAGATGTTTGAGGACAATGTGTGGTGTGAGGTGGTTTGATCGAGTAAGTAACGTAAGGGTAAGAGAGATGTGTGGAAATAAAAGGAGCATGGTTGAGAGAGCTGAAGAGGGTGTTTTGAAATGGTTTGGGCACATGGAGAGAATGAGTGAGGAAAGATTGACCAAGAGGATATATGTGTCGGAGGTGGAGGGAACGAGGAGAAGTGGGAGACCAAATTGGAGGTGGAAAGATGGAGTAAAAATGATTTTGAGTGATCAGGGCCTGAACATGCAGGAGGGTGAAAGGCATGCAAGGAATAGAGTGAATTGGAACGATGTGGTATACCGGGGTCGCCGTGCCGTCAATGGATTGAACCAGGGCATGTGAAGCATCTGGGGTAAACCATGGAAAGTTCTGTGAGGCCTGGATGTGGAAAGGGTGCTGTGGTTTCGGTGCATTATTACATGACAGCTAGAGACTGAGTGTGAATGAATGGGGCCTTTGGTGTCTTTTCCTAGCGCTACCTCGCACACATGAGGGGGGAGGGGGTTGTTATTCCATGTGTGGCGGGGTGGCAATGGGAACAAATAAAGGCAGACAGTATGAATTATGTACATGTGCATATATGTATATGTCTGTGTGTGTATATATATGTGTACATTGAGATGTATATTTATGTATATTTGCGTGTGTGGACGTGTATGTATATACATGTGTATGTGGGCGGGTTGGGCCATTCTTTCGTCTGTTTCCTTGCGCTACCTCGCTAACGCGGGAAACAGCGACAAAGCAAAATAATGAAAAGATAATATTATTATTTTTTTTATTTTGCTTTGTTGCTGTCTCCCGCGTCAACGACGTAGCGCAGGGAGACAGACGAAAGAAATGGCCCAACCCACCCACATACACATGTATATAAATACATGTCCACCCATGCAAATACACATACCTGTACATCTCAATGTACACATATATATACACACACAGACCTACATATATATACACATGTACGTAATTCATAGTCTGCCTTTATTCATTCCCATCGCCACCCTGCCACACATGGAATAACAACCCCCCTCCCCCCTCATGTGTGCGAGGTAGCGCTAGGAAAGGACAACAAATGCCCCATTTGTTCACACTCAGTCTCTAGCTGTCATGTAATAATGCACCGAAACCACAGCACCCTTTCCACATCCAGGCCTCACAGAACTTTCCATGGTTTACCCCAGATGCTTCACATGCCCTGGTTCAATCCATTGACGGCACGGCGACCCCGGTATACCACATCGTTCCAATTCACTCTATTCCTTGCATGCCTTTCACCCTCCTGCATGTTCAGGCCCTGATCACTCAAAATCATTTTTACTCCATCTTTCCACCTCCAATTTGGTCTCCCACTTCTCCTCGTTCCCTCCACCTCTGACATATATATCCTCTTGGTCAATCTTTCCTCACTCATTCTCTCCATGTGACCAAACCATTTCAAAACACCCTCTTCTGCTCTCTCAACCATACTCTTTTTATTTCACACATCTCTCTTACCCTTACAGTACTTACTATATCAAACCACCTCACACCACATATTGTCCTCAAACATCTCATTTCCAGCACATCCACCCTCCTGCGCACAACTCTATCCATAGCCCACGCCTTGCAACCATACAACATTGTTGGAACCACTATTCCTTCAAACATACCTATTTTTGCTTTCCGAGATAATGTTATCGAGTTCCAAACATTCTTCAAGGCTCCCAGGATTTTCGCCCCCTCCCCCACCCTATGATTCACTTCCACTTCCATGGTTCCATCCGCTGCCAGATCCACTCCCAGATATCTAAAACACTTTACTTCCTCCAGTTTTTCTCCATTCAAACTTACCTCCCAATTGATTTAACCCTCAACCCTACTGTACCTAATAACCTTGCTCTTATTCACATTTACTCTTAACTTTCTTCTTTCACACACTTTGCCAAACTCAGTCACCAACTTCTGCAGTTTCTCACATGAATCAGCCACCAGCGCTGTATCATCAGCGAACAACAACTAACTCACTTCCCAAGCTCTCACATCCACAACAGACTATATACTTGCCCCTCTTTCCAAAACTCTTGCATTCACCTCCCTAACAACCCCATCCATAAACAAATTAAACAACCATGGAGACATCACACACCACTGCCGCAAACCTACATTCACTGAGAACCAATCACTTTCCTCTCTTCCTACACGTACACATGCCTTACATCCTCGATAAAAACTTTTCACTGCTTCTAACGACTTGCCTCCCACACCATATATTCTTAATACCTTCCACAGAGCATCTCTATCAACTCTGTCATATGCCTTCTCCAGATCCATAAATGCTACATACAAATCCATTTTCTTTTCTAAGTATTTCTCACATACATTCTTCAAAGCAAACACCTGATCCACACATCCTCTACCACTTCTGAAACCACACTGCTCTTCCCCAATCTGATGCTCTGTACATGCCTTCACCCTCTCAATCAATACCCTCCCATATAATTTACCAGGAATACTCAACAAACTTATACCTCTGTAATTTGAGCACTCACTCTTATCCCCTTTGCCTTTGAACAATGGCACTATGCAAGCATTCCGTCAATCCTCAGGCACCTCACCATGAATCATACATACATTGAATAACCTCACCAACCAGTCAACAATACAGTCACCCCGTTTTTTAATAAATTCCACTACAATACCATCCAAACCTGCTGCCTTGCCGGCTTTCATCTTCCGCAAAGCTTTTACTACCTCTTCTCTGTTTACCAAATCATTTTCCCTAATCCTCTCACTTTGCACACCACCTCGACCAAAACACCCTATATCTGCCACTCTATCATCAAACACATTCAACAAACCTTCAAAATACTCACTCCATCTTCTTACATCACCACTATTTGTTATTACCTCCCCATTAGCCCTCTTCACTGAAATTCCCATTTGCTCCCTTGTCTTATGCACTTTATTTACCTCCTTCCAAAACATCTTTTTATTCTCCCTAAAATTTAATGATACTCTCTCACCCCAACTCTCCTTTGCCCTCTTTTTCACCTCTTGCACCTTTGTCTTGACCTCTTGCCTCTTTCTTTAATACATCTACCGCTCATTTGCATTTTTTCCCTGCAAAAATCATCCAAATGCCTCTCTCTTCTCTTTCACTAATAATCTTACTTCTTCATCCCACCACTCACTACCCTTTCTAATCAACCTACCTCCCACGCTTCTCATGCCACAAGCATCTTTTGTGGAAGCCATCACTGCTTCCCTAAATACATCCCAATCCTCCCCCACTCCCCTTACCTCCTTTGTTCTCACCTTTTTCCATTCTGTACTCAATCTCTCCTGGTACTTCCTCACACAAGACTCCTTCCCAAGCTCACTTATTCTCACCACTCTCTTCATCCCAACATTCTCTCTTCTTTTCTGAAAACCCCTACAAATCTTCACCTTTGCCTCCACAAGATAATGATCAGACATCCCTCCAGTTGCACCTTTCAGCACATTAACATCCGAAAGTCTCTCTTTTGCGCGCCTATCAATTAACAAGCAATCCAATAACGTTCTCTGGCCATCTCTCCTACTAACATACGTATACTTATGTATATCTCGCTTTTTAAACCAGGTTTTGCCAATCACCAGTCCTTTCTCAGCACACAAATCCACAAGCTCTTCACCATTTCCATTTACAACACTGAACACCCCATGTATACCAATTATTCCCTCAACTGCCACATTACTCACCTTTGCATTCATATCACCCATCACTATAACCCGGTCTTGTGCATCAAAACCACTAACACATTCAGCTGTTCCCAAAACACTTGCCTCTCATGATCTTTATTCTCACGCCCAAGTGCATATAAACCAATAATCATCCATCTCTCTCCATCAACTTTCAGTTTTACCCATATCAATCTAGAATTTACTTTCTTACACTCTATCACATACTCCCACAACTCCTGTTTCAGGAGTAGTGCTACTTCTTCCCTTGCTCTTGTCTTCTCACTAACCCCTGACTTTACTCCCAAGACATTCCCAAACCACTCTTCCCCTTTACCCTTGAGCTTCGTTTCACTCAGAGCCAAAACATCCAGGTTCCTTTCCTCATACATACTACCTATCTCTCCTTTTTTCTCATCTTGGTTACATCCACACACATAACGTAACGTAAGGGTAAGAGAGATGTGTGGAAATAAAAAGAGCGTGGTTGAGAGAGCAGAAGAGGGTGTTTTGAAATGGTTTGGGCACATGGAGAGAATGAGTGAGGACAGATTGACCAAGAGGATATATGTGTCGGAGGTGGAGGGAACGAGGAGAAGTGGGAGACCAAATTGGAGGTGGAAAGATGGAGTGAAAAAGATTTTGTGTGATTGGGGCCTGAACATGCAGGAGGGTGAAAGGAGGGCAAGGAATAGAGTGAATTGGATCGACGTGGTATACCAGGGTTGACGTGCTGTCAGTGGATTGAATCAGGGCATGTGAAGCGTCTGGGATAAACCATGGAAAGCTGTGTAGGTATGTATATTTGCGTGTGTGGACGTGTATGCATATACATGTGTATGGGGGTGGGTTGGGCCATTTCTTTCGTCTGTTTCCTTGCGCTACCTCGCAAACGTGGGAGACAGCGAGAAAGCAAAAATATATATATATATATATATATATATATATATATATATATTATTATACTTTGTCGCTGTCTCCCGCGTTTGCGAGGTAGCACAAGGAAACAGACGAAAGAAATGGCCCAACCCCCCCCCCCATACACATGTATATACATACGTCCACACACGCAAATATACATACCTACACAGCTTTCCATGGTTTACCCCAGACGCTTCACATGCCTTGCTTCAATCCACTGACAGCACGTCAACCCCGGTATACCACATCGCTCCAATTCACTCTATTCCTTGCCCTCCTTTCACCCTCCTCCATGTTCAGGCCCCGATCACACAAAATCTTTTTCACTCCATCTATCCACCTCCAATTTGGTCTCCCTCTTCTCCTTGTTCCCTCCACCTCCGACACATATATCCTCTTGGTCAATCTTTCCTCACTCATCCTCTCCATGTGCCCAAACCACTTCAAAACACCCTCTTCTGCTCTCTCAACCACGCTCTTTTTATTTCCACACATCTCTCTTACCCTTACGTTACTCACTCGATCAAACCACCTCACACCACACATTGTCCTCAAACATCTCATTTCCAGCACATCCATCCTCCTGCGCACAACTCTATCCATAGCCCACGCCTCGCAACCATACAACATTGCTGGAACCACTATTCGAATACTTCAAACATACCCATTTTTGCTTTCCGAGATAATGTTCTCGACTTCCACACATTCTTCAAGGCCCCCAGGATTTTCGCCCCCTCCCCCACCTTATGATCCACTTCCGCTTCCATGGTTCCATCCGCTGCCAGATCCACTCCCAGATATCTAAAACACTTCACTTCCTCCAGTTTTTCTCCATTCAAACTCCCCTCCCAATTGACTTGACCCTCAACCCTACTGTACCTAATAACCTTGCTTTTATTCACATTTACTCTTAACTTTCTTCTTCCACACACTTTTCCAAACTCAGTCACCAGCTTCTGCAGTTTCGACATGAATCAGCCACCAGCGCTGTATCATCAGCGAACAACAACTGACTCACTTCCCAAGCTCTCTCATCCCCAACAGACTTCATACTTGCCCCTCTTTCCAAAACTCTTGCATTTACCTCCCTAACAACCCCATCCATAAACAAATTAAACAACCATGGAGACATCACACACCCCTGCCGCAAACCTACATTCACTGAGAACCAATCACTTTCCTCTCTTCCTACACGTACACATGCCTTACATCCTCGATAAAAACTTTTCACTGCTTCTAACAACTTTCCTCCCACACCATATATTCTTAATACCTTCCACAGAGCATCTCTATCAACTCTATCATATGCCTTCTCCAGATCCATAAATGCTACATACAAATCCATTTGCTTTTCTAAGTATTTCTCACATACATTCTTCAAAGCAAACACCTGATCCATATATATATATATATATATATATATATATTTTTTTTTTTTTTATACTTTGTCGCTGTCTCCCGCGTTTGCGAGGTAGCGCAAGGAAACAGACGAAAGAAATGGCCCAACCCCCCCCCCATACACATGTACATACACACGTCCACACACGCAAATATACATACCTACACAGCTTTCCATGGTTTACCCCAGACGCTTCACATGCCTTGATTCAATCCACTGACAGCACGTCAACCCCTGTATACCACATCGCTCCAATTCACTCTATTCCTTGCCCTCCTTTCACCCTCCTCCATGTTCAGGCCCCGATCACACAAAATCTTTTTCACTCCATCTATCCACCTCCAATTTGGTCTCCCTCTTCTCCTTGTTCCCTCCACCTCCGACACATATATCCTCTTGGTCAATCTTTCCTCACTCATCCTCTCCATGTGCCCAAACCACTTCAAAACACCCTCTTCTGCTCTCTCAACCACGCTCTTTTTATTTCCACACATCTCTCTTACCCTTACGTTACTCACTCGATCAAACCACCTCACACCACACATTGTCCTCAAACATCTCATTTCCAGCACATCCATCCTCCTGCGCACAACTCTATCCATAGCCCACGCCTCGCAACCATACAACATTGCTGGAACCACTATTCCTTCAAACATACCCATTTTTGCTTTCCGAGATAATGTTCTCGACTTCCACACATTCTTCAAGGCCCCCAGGATTTTCGCCCCCTCCCCCACCTTATGATCCACTTCCGCTTCCATGGTTCCATCCGCTGCCAGATCCACTCCCAGATATCTAAAACACTTCACTTCCTCCAGTTTTTCTCCATTCAAACTCCCCTCCCAATTGACTTGACCCTCAACCCTACTGTACCTAATAACCTTGCTTTTATTCACATTTACTCTTAACTTTCTTCTTCCACACACTTTTCCAAACTCAGTCACCAGCTTCTGCAGTTTCCACATGAATCAGCCACCAGCGCTGTATCATCAGCGAACAACAACTGACTCACTTCCCAAGCTCTCTCATCCCCAACAGACTTCATACTTGCCCCTCTTTCCAAAACTCTTGCATTTACCTCCCTAACAACCCCATCCATAAACAAATTAAACAACCATGGAGACATCACACACCCCTGCCGCAAACCTACATTCACTGAGAACCAATCACTTTCCTCTCTTCCTACACGTACACATGCCTTACATCCTCGATAAAAACTTTTCACTGCTTCTAACAACTTTCCTCCCACACCATATATTCTTAATACCTTCCACAGAGCATCTCTATCAACTCTATCATATGCCTTCTCCAGATCCATAAATGCTACATACAAATCCATTTGCTTTTCTAAGTATTTCTCACATACATTCTTCAAAGCAAACACCTGATCCATATATATATATATATATATATATTTTTTTTTTTTTATACTTTGTCGCTGTCTCCCGCGTTTGCGAGGTAGCGCAAGGAAACAGACGAAAGAAATGGCCCAACCCCCCCCCCCATACACATGTACATACACACGTCCACACACGCAAATATACATACCTACACAGCTTTCCATGGTTTACCCCAGACGCTTCACATGCCTTGATTCAATCCACTGACAGCACGTCAACCCCTGTATACCACATCGCTCCAATTCACTCTATTCCTTGCCCTCCTTTCACCCTCCTGCATGTTCAGGCCCCGATCACACAAAATCTTTTTCACTCCATCTTTCCACCTCCAATTTGGTCTCCCTCTTCTCCTCGTTCCCTCCACCTCCGACACATATATCCTCTTGGTCAATCTTTCCTCACTCATTCTCTCCATGTGCCCAAACCATTTCAAAACACCCTCTTCTGCTCTCTCAACCACGCTCTTTTTATTTCCACACATCTCTCTTACCCTTACGTTACTTACTCGATCAAACCACCTCACACCACACATTTTCCTCAAACATCTCATTTCCAGCACGTCCATCCTCCTGCGCACAACTCTATCCACAGCCCACGCCTCGCAACCATACAACATTGTTGGAACCACTATTCCTTCAAACATACCCATTTTTGCTTTCCGAGATAATGTTCTCGACTTCCACACATTTTTCAAGGCTCCCAAAATTTTCGCCCCCTCCCCCACCCTATGATCCACTTCCGCTTCCATGGTTCCATCCGCTGACAGATCCACTCCCAGATCTCTAAAACACTTCACTTCCTCCAGTTTTTCTCCATTCAAACTCACCTCCCAATTGACTTGACCCTCAACCCTACTGTACCTAATAACCTTGCTCTTATTCACATTTACTCTTAACTTTCTTCTTCCACACACTTTACCAAACTCAGTCACCAGCTTCTGCAGTTTCTCACATGAATCAGCCACCAGCGCTGTATCATCAGCGAACAACAACTGACTCACTTCCCAAGCTCTCTCATCCCCAACAGACTTCATACTTGCCCCTCTTTCCAGGACTCTTGCATTTACCTCCCTAACAACCCCATCCATAAACAAATTAAACAACCATGGAGACATCACACACCCCTGCCGCAAACCTACATTCACTGAGAACCAATCACTTTCCTCTCTTCCTACACGCACACATGCCTTACATCCTCGATAAAAACTTTTCACTGCTTCTAACAACTTGCCTCCCACACCATATATTCTTAATACCTTCCACAGAGCATCTCTATCAACTCTATCATATGCCTTCTCCAGATCCATAAATGCTACATACAAATCCATTTGCTTTTCTAAGTATTTCTCACATACATTCTTCAAAGCAAACACCTGATCCACACATCCTCTACCACTTCTGAAACCGCACTGCTCTTCCCCAATCTGATGCTCTGTACATTCCTTCACCCTCTCAATCAATACCCTCCCATATAATTTACCAGGAATACTCAACAAACTTATACCTCTGTAATTTGAGCACTCACTCTTATCCCCTTTGCCTTTGTACAATGGCACTATGCACGCATTCCGCCAATCCTCAGGCACCTCACCATGAGTCATACATACATTAAATAACCTTACCAACCAGTCAACAATACAGTCACCCCCTTTTTTAATAAATTCCACTGCAATACCATCCAAACCTGCTGCCTTGCCGGCTTTCATCTTCCGCAAAGCTTTTACTACCTCTTCTCTGTTTACCAAATCATTTTCCCTAACCCTCTCACTTTGCACACCACCTCGACCAAAACACCCTATATCTGCCACTCTGTCATCAGACACATTCAACAAACCTTCAAAATACTCATTCCATCTCCTTCTCACATCACCACTACTTGTTATCACCTCCCCATTTACGCCCTTCACTGAAGTTCCCATTTGCTCCCTTGTCTTACGCACCCTATTTACCTCCTTCCAGAACATCTTTTTATTCTCCCTATATATATATATATATATAATGTGGCCATTGATGGCATAATTGCAAGAGTGAGTAATGTGGCCATTGATGTCATAATTGCAAGAGTAAGTAATGTGGCCATTGATGGCAGAATTAGGAGACATTGGGTATTACGGAGGTGAAATATGAATAGTCAACAGCTTGTGGAGTTGTGTGCAGAAAATGGTATGGTGATTAGGAATACCTTTTTTTTTTTTTTTTTTTTTTTTTAAAGGGACATGCATAAATATACATCAGTGAGTAGGGAACCTGGTCAGAGAGAAGTGTTGGACTCTGTACAAATTTATAGGTGTGCAAAAGATAGACTCCTAGATGTTAATGTGTTGGGAGGGGAAACTAATATGAATGAGAAGAGGGTGAGAAAGAAATGAGCTTGGAAAAAAGAGGTGTGTGTGTGTGTGTGTGAAATACTAGAAGAGATTGGGTATAGAATAGCTAAAGTTGTAAGCAAATGAAGCAAGGGGAATGGGAGATATTTAGTGAAGCAGTGATAGCATGTGCAAGAGATATGGGATATGGGCAGTTGAGAAATTGGTATTAATTGGCGGGGTGATTGTTCCCTCCACTTCTGATGCATATATCCTCTTTGTCCTCTATCCTCATGTTCTTAACACTACCTCACTAATATGGGAAATGACAAATATATATGAAATAAAATATATGTGGTTTGATTGACTAAGTAATGAAAGGGTAAAAGATATGTGTGGTAATAAAAAGAGTGGTTGAGAGAGCAGAAGTGGCTTTGTTGAAATAATTTGGACTCGTGAGGATGAGTAAGGAGGATTAACAAAGAGGATGTACGTGTCAAAGATGGAGGGAACGAGGAGAAGTGGGAGACCAGATTGGAGGGGGAAAGATGGAGTGAAAAAGATTTTGAGTTATCGGGGCCTGAACATGCAGGAGGGTGAAAGGCGTGCAAGGAATAGAGTGAATTGGAGCGATGTGGTATACTGGGGTCGACATGGTGTCAATGGATTGAACCAGGGCATGTGAAGCGTTTGGGGTGGGCCATGGAAAGTTCTGTGGGGCCTGGATGTGGAAAGGGAGCTGTGGTTTCGGTGCATTATTACATGACAGCTGGAGACTGAGTGTGAACGAATAGGGCCTTTGTTGTCTTTTCCTAGCACTACCTCGCACACATGGGGGGGAAGGATGTTGTTATTCCATGTGTGGCGGGGTGGCGATGGGAATGAATAAAGGCAGACAGTATGAATTGTGTACATGGGTATATATGTGTATGTCTGTGTGTGTATATATATGTGTGCGTTGAGATGTATAGGTGTGTATATGTGGTGTGTGTGGACGTGTATGTGTATGCATGTGTGTGTGGGTGGGTTGGGCCATTCTTTCGCCTGTTTCCTTGCACTACCTCGCTGGCGCGGGGGACGGCGACGGAGCAAAGTGAATAAATAGATAAATATATATAGGGGAGAAAGAATACTTCTCACGTATTCCCTGCATGTCGTAGAAGGCGACTAAAAGGGAAGGGAGCGGGGGGGGCTGGAAATCCTCCCCTCTCATTTTTTTTTAAATTTTCCAAAAGAAGGAACAGAGAAGGGGGCCATATGAGGATATTCCCTCAAAGGCCCAGTCCTCTGTTCTTAACGCTACCTCGCTAATGCGGGAAATGGCGAATAGTATGAAATATATATATATATATATATATATATATATATATATATATATATATATATATATATATACGTATGTATATACATGTGTATGGGGGGGTTGGGCCATTTCTTTCGTCTGTTTCCTTGCGCTACCTCGCAAACGCGGGAGACAGCGACAAAGTATAATAAAAAAATAAAATATATATATATATATATATATATATATATATATATATATATATTGATTGAGTGGGTGAAGGCATGTACAGAGCATCAGATTGGGGAAGAGCAGTGTGGTTTCAGAAGTGGTAGAGGATGTGTGGATCAGGTGTTTGCTTTGAAGAATTTTTTTTTTTTTTTTTTTTTTTTTTATACTTTGTCGCTGTCTCCCGCGTTTGCGAGGTAGCGCAAGGAAACAGACGAAAGAAATGGCCCAACCCCCCCCCCCATACACATGTACATACACACGTCCACACACGCAAATATACATACCTACACAGCTTTCCATGGTTTACCCCAGACGCTTCACATGCCTTGATTCAATCCACTGACAGCACGTCAACCCCTGTATACCACATCGCTCCAATTCACTCTATTCCTTGCCCTCCTTTCACCCTCCTGCATGTTCAGGCCCCGATCACACAAAATCTTTTTCACTCCATCTTTCCACCTCCAATTTGGTCTCCCTCTTCTCCTCGTTCCCTCCACCTCCGACACATATATCCTCTTGGTCAATCTTTCCTCACTCATTCTCTCCATGTGCCCAAACCATTTCAAAACACCCTCTTCTGCTCTCTCAACCACGCTCTTTTTATTTCCACACATCTCTCTTACCCTTACGTTACTTACTCGATCAAACCACCTCACACCACACATTGTCCTCAAACATCTCATTTCCAGCACATCCATCCTCCTGCGCACAACTCTATCCATAGCCCACGCCTCGCAACCATACAACATTGTTGGAACCACTATTCCTTCAAACATACCCATTTTTGCTTTCCGAGATAATGTTCTCGACTTCCACACATTTTTCAAGGCTCCCAAAATTTTCGCCCCCTCCCCCACCCTATGATCCACTTCCGCTTCCATGGTTCCATCCGCTGACAGATCCACTCCCAGATATCTAAAACACTTCACTTCCTCCAGTTTTTCTCCATTCAAACTCACCTCCCAATTGACTTGACCCTCAACCCTACTGTACCTAATAACCTTGCTCTTATTCACATTTACTCTTAACTTTCTTCTTCCACACACTTTACCAAACTCAGTCACCAGCTTCTGCAGTTTCTCACATGAATCAGCCACCAGCGCTGTATCATCAGCGAACAACAACTGACTCACTTCCCAAGCTCTCTCATCCCCAACAGACTTCATACTTGCCCCTCTTTCCAGGACTCTTGCATTTACCTCCCTAACAACCCCATCCATAAACAAATTAAACAACCATGGAGACATCACACACCCCTGCCGCAAACCTACATTCACTGAGAACCAATCACTTTCCTCTCTTCCTACACGTACACATGCCTTACATCCTCGATAAAAACTTTTCACTGCTTCTAACAACTTGCCTCCCACACCATATATTCTTAATACCTTCCACAGAGCATCTCTATCAACTCTATCATATGCCTTCTCCAGATCCATAAATGCTACATACAAATGCTTTGAAGAATGTATGTGAGAAATACTTAGAAAAGAAAATGGATTTGTATGTAGTATTTATGGATCTGGAGAAGGCATATGATAGAGTTGATAGAGATGCCCTGTGGAAGGTATTAAGAATATATGGTGTGGGAGGCAAGTTGTTAGAAGCAGTGAAAAGTTTTTATCGAGGATGTAAGGCATGTGTACGTGTAGGAAGAGAGGAAAGTGATCGGTTCTCAGTGAATGTAGGTTTGCAGCAGGGGTGTGTGATGTCTCCATGGTTGTTTAATTTGTTTATGGATGGGGTTGTTAGGGAGGTGAATGCAAGAGCTTTAGAAAGAGGGGCAAGTATGAAGTCTGTTGGGATGAGAGAGCTTGGGAAGCGAGTCAATTGTTGTTCGCTGATGATACAGCGCTGGTGGCTGATTCATGTGAGAAACTGCAGAAGCTGGTGACTGAGTTTGGTAAAGTGTGTGAAAGAAGAAAGTTAAGAGTAAATGTGAATAAGAGCAAGGTTATTAGGTACAGTAGGGTTGAGGGTCAAGTCAATTGGGAGGTAAGTTTGAAGGGAGAAAAACTGGAGGAAGTAAAGTGTTTTAGATATCTGGGAGTGGATCTGACAGTGGATGGAACCATGAAAGAGGGAGTGAATCATAGGGTGGGGGAGGGGGCAAAAATTCTGGGAGCCTTGAAGAATGTGTGGAAGTCGAGAACATTGTCTCGGAAAGCAAAAATGGGTATGTTTGAAGGAATAGTGGTTCCAACAATGTTGTATGGTTGTGAGGCGTGGGCTATGGATAGAGTTGTGCGCAGGAGGGTAGATGTGCTGGAAATGAGATGTTTGAGGACAATATGTGGTGTGAGGTGGTTTGATCGAGTAAGTAATAATAGGGTAAGAGAGATGTGTGGAAATAAAGAGTGTGGTTGAGAGAGGAGAAGAGGGTGTTTTAAAATGGTTTGGTCACATGGAGAGAATGAGTGAGGAAAGATTGACCAAGAGGATATATGTGTCACAGGTGGAGGGAACGAGGAGAAGTGGGAGACCAATTTGGAGGTGGAAAGATGGAGTGAAAAAGATTTTGAGTGATTGAGGCCTGAACATGCAGGAGGGTGAAAGGCGTGCAAGGAATAGAGTGAATTGGAACGATGTGGTATACCAGGGTCGACGTGCTGTCAATGGATTGAACCAGGGCATGTGAAGCGTCTGGGGTAAACCATGAAAAGTTCTGTGGGGCCTGGATGTGGAAAGGGAGCTGTGGTTTCGGAGCATTATCACATGACAGCTAGAGACTGAATGTGAACGAATGGGGTCTTTGTTGTCTTTTCCTAGCGCTACCCCGTACACATGAGAGGGGAGGGGGTTGTTATTCCATGTGTGGTGGGGTGGCGATGGGAATAAATAAAGGCAGACAGTATGAATTATGTACATGTGTATATATGTATATGTCTGTGTGTGTATATATATATGTGTACATTTAGATGTATAGGTATGTATATTTGCGTGTGTGGACATGTATGTATATAAATGTGTATGTGGTTGGGTTAGGCCATTCTTTCGTCTGTTTCCTTGTGCTACCTCGCTAACACGGGAGACAGCAACAAAGCAAAATAAAAAAAAAAAATAAATATTATGAACATGTATTTATTTTATCTATTTTGCTTTGTCGCTGTCTCCCGCGTTAGCGAGGTAGCGCAAGGAAACAGACGAAAGAATGGCCCAACCCACCCACATACACATGTATATACATACACGTCCACACACGCAAATATACATACCTATACATCTCAACGTATACATATATATACACACACACAGACATATACATATATACACATGTACATAATTCATACTGTCTGCCCTTATTAATTCCCATCGCCACCCCGCCACACATGAAATAACAACCCCCTCCCCCCTCATGTGTGCGAGGTAGCACTAGGAAAAGACAATAAAGGCCACATTCGTTCACACTCAGTCTCTAGCTGTCATGTAATAATGCATCGAAACCACAGCTCCCTTTCCACATCCGGGCCCCATAGAACTTTCCATGCTTTACCTCAGACGCTTCACATGCCCTGATTCAATCCTTTGACAGCAAGTCGACCCTGGTATACCACATCGTTCCAACTCACTCTATTTCTTGCAAGCCTTTTACCCTCCTGCATGTTCAGGCCCCAATCACTCAAAATCTTTTTCACTCCATCCTTCCACCTCCAATATGGTCTCCCACTTCTCCTCGTTCCCTCCACCTCTAACACATATATCCTTTTTGTCAATCTCTTCTGACTCATTCTCTCCATGTGACCAAACCATCTCAAAACACCCTCTTTTGCTCTCTCAACCACACTCTTTTTATTACTGCACATCTCTCTTACCCTATTATTACTTACTCGATCAAACCACCTCACACCACATATTGTTCTCAAACATCTCATTTCCAGCACATCCACCCTCCTGCGCACAACTCTATCGATAGCCCATGCCTCGCAACCATACAACATTGTTGGAACCACTATTCCTTCAAACGAACCCATTTTTGCTTTCTGAGATAATGTTCTGGACTTCCACAAATTCTTGAACACTCCCAGAATTTTTGCCCCCTCCCCCACCCTATGACTCACTTCTGCTTCCATGGTTCCATCTGCTGCCAAATCCACTCCCAGATATCTATAACACTTCACTTCCTCCATTTTTTCTCCATTCAAACTTACCTCCCAATTGACTTAACCCTCAACCCTACAGTACCTAATAACCTTGCTCTTATTCACTTTTACTCTCATCTTTCTTCTTTCACACACTTTACCAAACTCAGTCACCAGCTTCTGCAGTTTCTCACATGAATCAGCCACCAGCGCTGTATCATCAGCGAACAACATCTGACTCACTTCCCAAGCTCTCTCATCCATAACAGACTGCATACTTGCCCCCCTTTCCAAAACTCTTGCATTCACCTCCCTAAGAACCCCATCCATAAACAAATTAAACAACCATGGAGACATCACACACCACTGCCGCAAACCTACATTCACTGAGAACCAATCACTTTCCTCTCTTACTACACGTACACATGCCTTACATCCTCGATAAAAACTTTTCACTGCTTCTAACAACTTGCCTCCCACACCATATATTCTTAATACCTTCCACAGAGCATCTCTATCAACTCTATCATATGCCTTCTCCAGATCCATAAATGCTACATACGAATCCATTTGCTTTTCTAAGTATTTCTCACATACATTCTTCAAAGCAAACACCTGATCCACACATCCTCTACCACACTTTAAACCACACTGCTCTTCCCCAATCTGATGCTCTGTACATGCCTTCACCCTCTCAATCAATACCCTCCCATATAATTTACCAGGAATACTCAACAAACTTATACCTCTGTAATTTGAGCACTCACTTTTATCCCCTTTGCCTTTGTACAATGGCACTATGCAAGCATTCTGCCAATCCTTAGGCACCTCACCATGAATCACACATACATTAAATAACCTTACCATCCAGTCAACAATACAGTCACCCCCTTTTTTAATAAATTCCACTGCAATACCATCCAAACCCGTTGCCTTGCCGGCTTTCATCTTCCGCAAATTTTTACTATCTCTTCTCTGTTTACCAAATCATTTTCCCTAACCCTCTCACTTTGTACACCACCTCGACCAAAACACCCTATATCTGCCACTCTATCATCAAACACATTCAACAAACCTTCAAAATACTCACTCCATCTTCTCACATCACTACTACTTATTATCACCTCCCCATTAGCCCCCTTCACTGAAGTTCCCATTTGTTCCCTTTTATATATTACATGTAATTTATGAAAAATATGTTCCATATATATGGGGATAGGGGAGAAAGAATACTTCCCATGTACTCCCTGCATGTCATAACAGGCGACTAAAAGGGGTGGGAGCAGGGGGCTGGAAATCCTCCCCTCCTGTTTTAACTTTTCCAAGAGAAGGACCAGAAAAGGGGCCAAAAGAGGATTTTTATCTCTAAGGCTCAGTAATGAGGTAAACGTTTTTCATATAATTTTTCTTCACAATTTTCTTCAATATGTTGCTAATTATTGCATAAAATACTCGTCTACATATCCAGAGATAAAAAGTGAAAATAATGGATATTTTACCTAGTATTATCATTTAGTAAATCCACCTGACTAGCACATTTTCGCAAAATAATAGGGGTAATTTAGGTAAGCATGAAATAGTAACTTAATAAAAAATATGCAAAAAACACATCAGCAGAGTATGTTATGCTTACTTTATATGCTACTTGTGTGAGCAGGTAAACTGGGTACAAGTTTGCCCTTTATCAACACCACAAATGAAGGATAAAAATGGGTCTAGTGGTGGGTGGCCCTTCATTCAGGAAAGTTTTCCCATCTCTTGCATTTCACAAAGCAGAGTTTATTACTTGATCGCCATTTCCCGCGTCAGTGAGGTAGCGACAAAGCAGAATTACATACATAGTATACTTCAGTACAATATTATGGGCTTTTTCCTCTGTTTAGATACCTGGATTAATAATGAACTGAATTGTGTGTTTCCTGACATATTCCCATTTGTGTGAAAATTAGATTAAGGAATCTCCCCAGGTATGTAACCCCATTTTATCTCACGGACTCCTTTGGTTAGATAAGATCCACAAAAAAATGATTCTGCTGTCTTTTCTAAGAACAGTTTCCAACACAAAGTGGTGAATATGGACAGAGTAGGGGGCTAGCGAGTAGTGAGAGGCATCCATCCCATCCAAAGGCAAAGATTTTGAAGTTTCTAACTCCTTGCGATCTTGGTGATTCTCTCAGAGCTCATGAGTAAAACCAAATCTGGAGAGAAGGTAAGATTTAAAGAGAAAGATGAAACAAGAAAATGTGTCAGTACAACACATGATCCCAGCATACAGTTTTGTAATCCCAGTGAATTTCACCCTCTGGCCTTATCTTTGACCCCAATCTCAAAATCCTGCAATAAGTAGAACTCTGTACATAGTGTCTGCAGATAGAGTTTGGTCCTCATCCAATCAGCAAGTCATGAGATGTGTAAACAGAATTTTAGTAAACATATCTTGTGATTTGAGGTTAGTCCTCAGACCTCGAACGCTTATATAAAACTTTGTATGCAGTATGTGTGGTCATGAAATGTCACATACACAAAGTTGAGACATGCATATATGCACCAAAATAGGTAAAACAATAAGCCCCTCTCCTTTGCTGCACAAGGGCATAGGAAGGAGATATAAAATACAGAAAGCATGTAAATGTCCACTAACAGAGTGACTTACCTTCCAGAAGTGATCATGGTAAATCCTAAGAAAACCCATGGCAGGTACATGGCTTTGAATGTTGTACCAAACCAGAAAGTGACAATTAAATCCTTATTGAGCTGGCACCACACATACAGAACGACCGCCACCATGGAGTCCATTAGAAACATTATCCCTCCTAGTAGGGATGCAATAACACAGTTCACCCAGCAGAACAGCAACATAAAGAGGTAGTCAGCTGGTCTTTGTACAAAAAAGCCTGTCGTGGGGAAACCAAAATGCATTAACTGTTATATGAAAGAAAATGTTACTGAATAAAAACTGGAAATCTACATAAGTCTGAAAGTATACTGTAATATACTACAATGACAGAAATAAATATATCATAAATATGGGAGGAAGCAAGTGCATGCCAATTACCCTGGCACCTACTGAAGGTGTAATACATTATGTTCTCCAAAGACAAGTATACTCAGCTGAAGGCAGAGCAGACTCACAAAATACAAAATATACCTGTGATGTTTCCACCAAACTTACCTGTTTCTAATCTGAGAGAGTAACTGTACAGGAAGTAAAGGAGAATGAGGAAGTGAAAACCCGTACTTGGGTTTATGGGGTAGCAAAACAATGATGTCACAGGTCGCCACAACTGTAAAAAGAAAATCATAGAGCATAAATTTTTATTTAAAAATGACCAACATGGCATGGGCAAAATATGCCCCAGTCAGTGTCTATCAATGGTGAAAGCAAGTAGAGTATGGAAAAGACAGTGAAGAAATGATCTAGAGTTCCTCAGGTGTTTGTAGGCCTGGCTTTCAAAGTAGGTGACAAAGGTTACAGGAAGGGAAAAATGGAAAAAGGAATGCATAGAATAAGAAAGCATAAAGTGTATTTGTCTTCCCTGCATAGAATAAGAAAGCATAAAGTGTATTTGTCTTCCCAAGTTTTTCTTGGGAAGCGGGGGGCTGGAAATCCTCCCCTCTCGTTTTTAATTTTCCAAAAGAAGGAACAAAGAAGGGGGCCAAGTGAGGATTTCCCTCAAAGGCTCAGTCCTCTGTTCTTAATGCTACCTTGCTAATAGTATGAATAGTATGAAAAAATAGCAAAATGAAACTATATCTACATTAAACTAACTTCATTCTCTCTACTATCAGGAATTAGTTCAAATTTATCACTCTTCATACGTAAGCCTTGGTTCACTCAATTTCTTTTTGTTTAACAAGATGCCTTCTTGTTTAGTGGGGAAAAGGCAAACCAATAACAGCACATCTTTGCTGTGAGCAAAATTTTTTAGTGAACTTGGATGGTGACTTTACAAGCTAATCTTGTAAAATCAGTTAAAGGATCCTATGACAACCGTAAATCTTGATTATCAGTGTTGGCATTAAGGATTCAACTCCTTCAGTGCCACTAGCAATGACTAATGCCTATATATCTAATAAGGGATTGGCCTGAATGACAGGGCTACTGTGAAGTGCTCACTACATTTTGCACATTGAGATTCATTCACTGTGAAGTGCTCACTACATTTTGCACATTGAGGTTCATTCTCTCTGCTATAACACCCATCAAGTGATTATGATTGAGGCTTGCTGGGTTTTGCCTTAAGCCATGAGTTTAGCCTTCTGTATGCCTCTGTAGTCAATCCATGTATGTCTCTAACATCTCCTGGTGTAGCATTAAACAGACACTCATATCTATTTGTAGGACATTCATAGCTCTTCATCTGATATCACTTGGGTATGTTTCTAAGTGTAGTTCCAGATGTGAAAATTCTGTATCTCCCTTGATATGTTAATATTTAGGTTGTTGTTCTGTAAGCCTTCAATTATGATTGTTCTCTCATATCTATTCTAATCTGGCTGATTTATCTCTGCATCTCTTGAAGGATCAACCCTTTCCCTATCTACAGAGGCATCCCTTTGGGTTTTTCTCTCTCAATCTATCTTTTCTTTCTTGGAAGCTCCAGTCATGGACAAAAGTCCATGTCAAGGCCGGGTCTTAATTGACGACCCAGGTCCATTCCATCCTCTCATGCTTGATCTGTTTCATTGCATCAAAACTTCCTCTATTAACTTATACTGGATCTCCAAGGGGCCATATACAACATGGTTACTTTTAATGCTTCTAAAACCCAATCTGCCCACCTCCCTCTCTAAAATCTTATACAACTTTCCCATCTCTTTTGATGGATCTCTGATTCCATCAATCAACACAATAAACATATATATCTTACCTACCTGGAAGCAACACATTATACAAACTTGGAGCTCTGTTCAGATCCTGTTAATTCTTCTCTTTTGAAATGTTGCCCCACTTATACTTGGGATTGACCCATCATTGTATGGATTAATGCTCTCTCACCTGAGGAGGTTACAGCTCTACATACTTATCAGACCAACATATGGGGAGGCTTCAGCTTTACATACTTCTTATCAGAGAACATCTGGGAATGTTTCAGCTCTACATACCCATTAGACAACATCTACGGAGGTTTCAGCTCAACAACTCCCCCAAGGCTGTCCATGAAACTTCACCCACTTGCCCTGCATTACTGTGTTGGTTCACTTTCCATCTTCTGTACATATTACTTTGCTTTGTCACCCAAAGAGCTGGCCACTTGTGTGCCCCTGCTATTAGCTACACTACATACTACTTGGCTAGCCATTGTGTCATATGACTGCTGTGTGGCTGTTAACCCATGCAGTAATTAAGAGCTCTATTACATCCATTTGTGTCTTCCGTAACAGCTTCTAAGTTTTAAAATTCTTTTTTTTAATAGGTACATTTTCTTTCTCAAAAACTCAAAATATTACAATAATTTTCTTTTCTTATTTCTCCCTACCTTCACCCTAGCCTTAGTGTGGATTTTTTGTCTGTGGTCGGAATTATTATTTACAGCTATGTAAACAAGTTGTACAGAGAACACTTTGATAATGCAGTTAAAAAATATGGAAGATGAAGCCTGAAACCATTAAAAAATTAAGCAACTCACTTGAAAACTGCGAAAGAGAGGTTCATGATGTAAGGCCAATGAATATGGACTTATAAGTCCTAACCATGAAATCAGTGATAAGCCAACTGTGCTCCCAAACCAGACCCTGGTCATTGTTGGCAAGTTTCTAAACCAATGGCCCACATCATCCATTTTGTTGCTAAAAATCAGCAAAAATCTGTAAATAAAAGTTAATTAAGTTTCTGAAGTTTAATAACAATGTCTCAGTTATCATACCACAAGATAATATACAAACCCAGGCTAGAATCATAATCATCACAGAAACAAGATGTTTAATATATTTGAAACACTAAAAATGAGCTTCCACCTACCAAATAATATTTTCTAATTCATATTCACAAGAACTATACATTACGACAGTACAGACTCATTATCCAAAATAATTTGGGGGAAAACATACCTATATTCTTATAACAGAAAAACCATACTTTTTTCTCATAAAGGTACACACCATTGCCATAAATAACAATACTATGAAAGTATGCAAAAAAGCATACAATTTGCATAGCATATTTTGGATATAGCATTGCAATGTGATATCTGCATGTGAATTAACATCATTTTGCAGTCTTTCTTATTAAATAAAATATCCAGCAACTGTTCCTTTCAAAACAATACCTTGATAAGTTCATTTTCAGTTATGCTGAATATCTTGCACAAACATCCTATACGTGTTCAATGTATTCTGTTTTATCATTTACAGAAGGACGGAGCTGCAATTAGTTATGGAATGAGAACATTATTAGAGAGGGCAAAAACGTGTGTATGTTTGAAGGAATAGTAGTCCTAACAATATTATACAGTTGCAAGATATGGGCTATTGATAGCTTGTGCAGAGGAGGGTGGATATGTTGGAAATGAAATTTTTGAGGACAATTTGTGGTGTGAAGTGGTTTGATTAAGTAAGGAAAGATTAAGAAAGCAGTGTGGAAGTAAAAAGAATGTGGTTGAAAGGGTAAAAGAGGGTGTGCTGAAATGAGTGAGGAAAGGTTGACATAGAGGATATATAAATCAGAAGTGAAGGGAACAAGGAGACTTAATTAGAGATGGAAGGATGGAGTGAAAAAGATATTGAGCAACTGGGGCCTGAACATGCAGACGGATGAATGGTGTGCATGTAATAGAGTGAATTGGAATGATGTAGTATACTGGGGTCAATATATTGTCAGTGGACTGAACCACGGAAATGGAAACCTTCAGGATAAACCATGGAAAGATCTGTGGGGCCAGGATGTGGAAAGGAAGCTGTGGTTCCACATAACACAAGACAGCTTGTGTATGGATATGAGTGGATGTAGCCTTTCTACCTCCCTGATGCAGGGGGCGGCAAACAGGTGTCCAGAAGAGGAAAATGTATGTCATCATAATTTTTCTTTTTTTCATGCATTTATGCTGTCTCCTGTGGAGCTGGGTGGCATTAGGAATGGATGAAGGTGAACAAGTATGAATATACACATGCATACACATGATTGCACATGTGTGTGTATGGGTATGAATAAATGTATGCATTTGCTGATAACCATGAGGAATATGAAACATACGTTGCCAATGATCACATGGTTTGGGGAGATACAAGAAAGAGATAGGAGACGTAGAACAGTCAGCTGATATAATAGTAAGAGACGTAGCAAAGACGCTATTGGTAAACAAGAGTTACTGGAAGGTGGTACTTGGGTCTGGCATCATGCCTGTCATAAAATATTACCATGTGAACAGGAAAGGGAACTGTTTACAAATTTTGCCCATGACAAAGCTATCCAGTTTGTTGAGTACTCAGTTATAAAAGATTCAATGTTATTTCTCATGGTAAAGGAGTTACAGCTACACCTCCAATGATTAAACAAAGCATTTGATTCTTGACCTGTTTTTATATATTTATGTTCTTTAAGTCTAACATAAAGATCCTTACCAGTCTACCCAACATAAAACATACTACAGCTTTTGCAAGGGATTCTTACTGTAAACACAGCTCCCAGAATTTTCTGCTTTTTCCAAAAGATGGAACAGAGAAGGGGGCCAAGTGAGGATGTTGTCATCTAAGGCTTAGTCATCTGTTCTTGATGCTACCTCGCTAACGTGGGAAATGGCGAATATGTATAAAAATGTGTGTTTATATATGCATGAAACAACTAAGAATAGGAAACACGAGTTCCCAAGTGCACGTTCGTGTAATGATCACATCGTCAGGGGAGATACAAGAATGGGATAGAAGACCTAGAACAGTCACTTGATATTCAAGGAAGAGATGTAGCTAAGACACCATTGGTAAACAAGCTTTATTGAGTAAGTAATGTACGGGTATGAGAGTTGTGTGGCAATAAAAAGTGTGTGTTTGAGAGAGAACAGGGTGTATTGAAATGGTTGGGACATATGGAGAGAATGAGTGAGGAAAGGTTGATAAAGAGGGTATATATGTCAGAGGTGGAGGGAACAAGGACAAGTGGGAGACCAAACTGGAGATGGAAGGATGGAGTGAAAATGAGTTTGAGCAAGCGGGGCCTGAATATGCAGGAGAGTTAAAGGCATGTGCAGAATAGAGTGAACTGGAATGATATAATATACTGGGGTTGATGTGCTGTCACTGGACTGAACTAGGGCATGTGAAACTTCTGGGTTAAGTCATGGGAAGGTCTGTGGGGTCTGGATAGGGATCTGTGATTTCGGTGCTTTACATATCCTTCCAATAACCTCTATCCCATGCATGCCTTTGATCCTCCTTCATATTCAGGCTCCAACTGCTCAAAAGGCTGGAGTCAGCTCTTTGTTTCTATTTGGGAATGGGTGGTGAGGCTGAGCGGGATTGCTATTGCATAAAATTAAGTACCAACTATGTTAAACTGAGACTGTCTTGGGTAGATCTTCATTTCATTGTGAAGGTGTTGCATTTTTATGGTATGTTTTATTGCCATTTTGGATAGGTATTTCAGCAGCAACCAGCATGTGTCACAACTGTAGACATCATACCATTATAACTCGCAAGATATCTTTTTGGCCAGAAAAGCAATCATAGAGCTACTGAACTGTGCAATTAGGCATGGTCTTGATATAAAGCCGCAAATTCTGATTTTTCTTAACTGAACTAGAAAGTATGATGTCATCATCAGAATGAAGACTGCAAAACAAAATCATAATAATGCACAAAAATATCTAAACTGCTAATATAAAAAAAAAAAATTCATTAGTCAACTAAGTTTCTTGTAGTATTACAAGTGTACTTCACCAACTGTTCAGCTGTCCTTCTGTAGCTTTAGCAATGTATTATTGGAAGTAAACAGTAAAACAAGTATCATAAAAATACAAAGATAAACAACTAATACAGACTTTAAAATTCAATAGCTGACAGGGTCTCCTACTGTATTACAATAGTCTTTTGCTGGGTCTATTGACCTTTGGTTGGATTTGGATCCTTTGTAGACCTAAAGGTCTGGTTATTTTTTTAATGGTGCATGCGAAATGTTGTATATCTTAAAATTTGAACACTGTGTTATTTTATTTATTTTGCTTTGTCGCTGTCTCCCGTGTTAGCGAGGTAGCGGAAGGAAACAGATGAAAGAAATGGCCCAACCCACCCACATACACATGTATATACATATACGTTTTTTTTTTTTTGCTTTGTTGCTGTCTCCCGCGTTTGCGAGGTAGCGCAAGGAAACAGACGAAAGAAATGGCCCAACCCACCCCCATACACATGTATATACATACGTCCACACACGCAAATATACATACCTACAGAGCTTTCCATGGTTTACCCCAGACGCTTCACATGCCCTGATTTAATCCACTGACAGCACGTGAACCCCGGTATACCACATCGATCCAATTCACTCTATTCCTTGCCCTCCTTTCACCCTCCTGCATGTTCAGGCCCCGATCACACAAAATCTTTTTCACTCCATCTTTCCACCTCCAATTTGGTCTCCCACTTCTCCTCGTTCCCTCCACCTCTGACACATATATCATCTTGGTCAATCTTTCCTCAACCATTCTCTCCATGTGACCAAACCATTTCAAAACACTCTCTTCTGCTCTCTCAACCACATTCTTTTCATTACCACACATTTCTCTTACCCTATTATTACTTACTTGATCAAACCATCTCACACCACATATTGTCCTCAAACATCTCATTTCCAGCACATCCACCCTCCTCCGCACAACTCTATCCATAGCACAAGCCTCGCAAGCATCTAACATTGTTGGAACCACTATACCTTCAAACATACCCATTTTTGCTTTCCGAGATAATGTTCTTGGCTTCCACACATTTTTCAATGCTTCCCACCCTATGATTCACTTCCGCTTCCATGGTTCCATCCGTTGCCAAATCCACTCCCAGATATCTAAAACACTTCACTTCCTCCAGTTATTCTCCATGCAAACTTACCTCCCAACTGACTTGTCCCTCAACCCGACTGTACCTAATAACCTTGCTCTTATTCACATTTACTCTCAGCTTTCTTCTTTCACACACTACCAAACTCAGTCACCAGCTTCTGCAGTTTCTTACATGAATCAGCCAGTGCTGTATCATCAGCGAACAACAACTGACTCACTTCCCAAGCTCTCTCATCCACAACAGACTGCATACTTGCCCCTCTTTCTAAAACTCTTGAATTCACCTCCCTAACAACCCCATCCATAAACTAATTAAACAACCATGGAGACATCACACACCCCTGCCACAAACCTAAATTCACTGAGAACCAATCACTTTCCTCTCTTCCTACACGTACACATGCCTTACATCCTCGATAAAAACCTTTCTCTGTTTCTAACAACTTACCTCCCACACCATATATTCTTAATACCTTCCACAGAGCATCTCTATCAACTCTTATCATATGCCTTCTCCAGATCCATAAATGCCATATACAAATTCGCTTGCTTTTCTAAGTATTTCTCACATACATTTTTCAAAGCAAACACCTGATCCACACATCCTCTACCACTTCTGAAACCACACTGCTCTTCCCCAATCTGATGCTCTGTACATGCCTTCACCCTCTCAATCAATACCCTCCCATATAATTTCCCAGGAATACTCAACAAACTTATACCTCTGTAATTTGAGCACTCATTTTCATCCCCTTTGCCTTTGTACAATGGCACTATGCAAGCATTCTGCCAATCCTCAGGCACCTCACCATGAATCGTACATACATCAAATAACCTGACCAACCAGTCAACAATACAGTCACCCCCTTTTTTTAATAAATTCTACTGCACTATCATCCAAACCCGCTGCCTTGCAGGCTTTCATCTTCCGCAAAGCATTTACTACCTCTTCTCTGTTTACCAAATCATTTTCCCTAACCCTCTCACTTTGCACACCACCTCAACCAAAACACCCTATATCTGCCACTCTATCATCAAACACATTCAACAAACCTTCAAAATACTCACTCCATCTCCTTCTCACATCACCACTACTTTATCACCTCCCCTTCACTGAAGTTCCCATTTGCTCCCTTGTCTTACGCACTTTGTTTACCTCCTTCCAAAACACCTTTTTATTCTCCCTAAAATTTAATGATACTCTCTCACCCCAACTCTCATTTGCCTTCTTTTTCTACTCTTGCACCTTTCTCCTGACCTCCTGCCTCTTTCTTTTATAAATCTCCCACTCATTTGCATTATTTCCCTGCAAAAATCATCCAAATGCCTCTCTTCTCTTTCACTAATAATCTTACTTCTTCATCCCACCACTCACTACCCTTTCTAATCTGCCCACCTCCCACACTTCTCATGCCACAAGCATCTTTTGCGCAAGCCATCACTGCTTCCCTAAATACATCCCATTCCTCCCCCACTCCTCTTACGTCCTTAGTTCTCACCTTTTTCCATTCTGTACTCAGTCTCTCCTGGTACTTCCTCACACAAGTGTCCTTCCCAAGCTCACTTACTCTCACCACTATTTTCACCCCAACATTCTCTCCTCTCTTCTGAAAACCCTACAAATCTTCACCTTCACCTCCACAAGATAATGATCAGACATCCCTCCAGTTGCACCTCTCTGCACATTAACATCCAAAAGTCTCTCTTTCGCGTGCCTATCAATTAACACATAATCCAATAACGCTCTCTGGCCATCTCTCCTACTTACAAACGTATACGTATGTATATCTCTCTTCTTAAACCAGGTATTCCCAATCAACAGTCCTTTTTCAGCACATAAATCTACAAGCTCTTCACCATTTCCATTTACAGCAATGAACACCCCTATGTACACCAATTATTCCCTCAACTGCCACATTACTCACCTTTGCATTCAAATCACCCATCACTATAACCTGGTCTCTTGCATCAAAACTACTAACACACTCACTCAGCTGCTCCCAAAACACTTGCCTCTCGTGATCTTTCTTCCCATGCCCAGGTGCATATGCACCAATAATCACCCATCTCTCTCTATCAACTTTCAGTTTTACCCATATCAATCTAGAGTTTACTTTCTTACACTCTTATCACATACTCCCACCACTCCTGTTTCAGGAGTAGTGCTACTTCTTCCCTTACTCTTGTCCTCTCACTAACCCCTGACTTTACTCCCAAGACATTTCCAAACCACTCTTCCTCTTTACCCTTGAGGTTCGTTTCACTCAAAGCCAAAACATCCAGGTCCTTTCCTCAAACGTACTACCTATCTCTCCTTTTATCTCATCTTGGTTACACCCACACACATTTAGACACCCTAATCTGAGCCTTCGAGGAGGATGAGCATTCCCTACGTGACTCCTCCTTCTGTTTCCCCTTTTAGAAAGTTAAAATATTGTGTATTGTATATAATTTGATACGCCTCCCCATTACAATATAACAGCTTAAATGCTGCACTACAAAGAAATGTAAGCAGAATGCAGTAGAGGAAATACATCAATAATGGTACTGCATGGTTTACACAATAAACTAATGGAAATAATATTTGTGTTAACTAATCATGGCAGCATTACACTTTTCTATGGGTATTTTAAGAATTTAGTGATTGTTCCGAATGCGTGTCACGCAGCCATATTGTATAGCTGATTTAGCAGCAACAACCATGTGTTGTAATGATAGTCAGTGTACCATTATAATTCTTCTAATGTCTTAAAGTGATCATAAAGCTTAACTGAACCGTGCATATTAAGCATGGTGTCAAATATAGAGCTGCAAATTTTAGTACTTCTGAAATAAACTAAAAAGCCTGACATCATCTTTGAAAGGGAGACCGCAAAACAGTAATAATAATAAAGAAAAGATATAAATGGCTGATATAAATAGAAACTTCATGTTACTTAAGTTTCTAATAGTATTACAAGTGTATTTCAATGACTGTATAACTGTCCTCTTGCATCTTTGGTGTTGCATTATAAGAAAGGAAATAGCAATACAAATATCATAAAAATAGAGAAAAGGGATTAACTATTTCTATGAACATAAAACTCACAAGTCGACTGTGTCTGCTACTGTATTACAAGTGTATTTTGCTAACCCCACTGCAATTCTCATATATTTTGCTGTAATTCAATATTTCACCATTTAAGGATATTATAGGGATATTTCATTCATCGTCACTACACATCATACTAAGGTGTATTAAAGAGTTAAAACAGTAACTGCAGTGAGAAGCAGTAAAAGCGTGTTCCATTTATACGAAACACAATCTAAAACTTCACTGCGCTGAAACAATTAAGATGAAAAGGTCATAAAGTTTGCCGTTTGCTAGCAAGATGCTTCTTCCATTTATGGTTATAGAGAACAATATTTGGTCAACTGTCATGCAAAAAAAAAGCCAGTTCAGGAGGCAATCTGCTAAAGATTTTGACGGATTGCATCATTTTCTAATTCTGGCAGTTTCACAGTCTTTCAGCTATAGCTAATGCAAAGTAGTTACATTTCTCTATCTTAAGGTTTAAGTGGGGTTAGCTTTTGTAAGCATATGTGGATCTAATGTGATTTTATAATTCTTTTTTCCCCACATTTTAACACATGCTTCTAAGCCCTGCCCACTTTGTGTGTCCTTAATGAATGAAAAACGTTTTACGCCATCTTCTCCCTTATCAAAACCTGTAGCATTATAATGTCGTTCATATAATTACTTTACTCATTCCTAATACTTCCCAACAATGTGATACAAGAAAACTATGTATTTGCCTTAATCACAACAGCAGCCATAACTTTTCCTCTACAGGAAAAGTCTATACATTCAGGCACAAGTGAAAAATAAGCTTTATCGGCAGTATAGCCTCAGTCCCACTAATGTCGATCTATCGGCAAAATAACCTATGCTCTCTTCAAAAGGTCGAACCAAATTTAACTAAGAAATGTACTGATGTGATTTTCATCGATATAATGACATAATATCATCCAGTCCCAGAACTAGTTATTTACCCCATTAACGTTCCACCTCCAGAAGGCGTAATATTCTCAATTTCCTGAACATAACATTTCCCTTTCATATATCCCTAAGGTTAGCCAGGATGCACCATTTACTCACTTTAAGACACTACAGTTTCTTAATGATCTCCTCGCTGAGGGTGTTTACCAGTGTCACCCTGTTGAAATGAAGAACCAGTGACCAGTAGTCGCCCAATGCTGAAAAAAAAAAACTCTGTTATCTGGAGTTGTCAACGTGTAGTCTGACGTGCCTCTACCTCACTGCTCCTCCTGGCTGGTGGTGGTGGGAGCATTTGCTACATAAATATATATTTACGTTGCTCTCTCGTTGTAACTCATTTCTGCTTATTTCACTTACGGAAAAATATGAATTTTAAAAATATATAATGTTAACTTAAATATATGAATAAGTGTATTTGGACAATATATGTACTGGTTATCATAGACATAGTTTTGTTTGCTTTGGTGTTTCGGAGTCCAGATGTGAAGCACAGCGACTCGGCGCCGATTTCAAAATTATATTTGGCCATTTCAATGTCATGGGATGATTTTGATGCTATATATATATATATGTTTTGCCCTTGGAGTACACATACACACAAACACACACATGTATGGATCTCCGTGGTGTAGTGGCCTGGGTCGCCGGACATGACTCATTCCCAGGGCCGTTCGGGCTTGAATCCTGGGCGTGGCAGTCGACCCATAGTCAACACAGCTGTTCATCCCTCCACTCGGAGGATGGAAATGCAGCAGAAATATGACCAGTAGAAAGAAGGAGCATTTACTGAAGAAAAAGAAAATAAAGAAATGGTCTTAACTGGGTGTCACAGAGACTGCCTAATCAAAGGAAATGCTGATATCACAGAGCAGAGTTATGATAGACATTTGTGGGAAAGGAATGGTAGCAGGAACAGTTTTTATTTTTGAGACAGTGGAACTGATCCTGAAGATAGAGAAAGGGAGAATGGTGTAGCGAAAATGGGGCCTGGCACACTAAAGCAGAGAGACGCAGGGAATCAAGTGAAGTCGCAGAGATTGTAGTATGTTAGTTCAGAGATAGAACAAATAGGGATACTCTTGGTCCAATGGATGCAAGGATTGATAAAATACAGAATATACAGGATGGAAACTTGTTGGCAAAAAAGGTTTTCAAGATGAAAAGGAGCTTGATGAATGGGTTTAGAAAAAGTGAATGGATCGAATCTGGGTTGATAGACGGTAAATCACTGATGATTTTTGGGCTAAAAGAAAACCATATTCCAGATCAAGAGAATAAGGTTGATAAAAGAAGAAATGTTGACCACCGAAAAAAAGCTGCAGAGTTAAAAATAAACTAGAGACGATATGCAAAGCTTTTAAGCACAAAACTGAATGATAATTTTTTTTGGGGAGGATAGAGATAAGGAAAACGAAGTCCACAGTCAGATAATGGAACACTGTTATGACAGATTCTGTGTAGTCTATAATGAGGGAGTCTATGGACGAGTTCCTTTACTGATATCAGAAGATATTGAGCTGTGGTTCTATAGAAACAGAAATAAATTATGTAGATATAAAACAATGATTAGGCAAATTTTGAGAAGTATAACTTAGTAAGAAATTAGTGAAAGGGAATGCTGAGAAAGGAATGAAGATTAGTTTGAAAAGGATATTTTTGAAATAGACCAAACCCGTTCCATGACATTAGTAGAATCATACTTTATTACTGAAAGAGATACCCGAATGAGGAACTTTAAGGGAAAGTAACAAAATCAGGAGAGGAAATATGTAAGAAACTAAATGTAAAACTTCAAAGTTCCCTGATGGTAGATAACACAGTGTTCCCCAAAACGCAGAGAACGTAAAGGCGATTAACTATAGAAAATTAAAACTATTTTAGGGAAAACTTAAGCAGAATATTAAAAGCTCTTGACCTATATAAAGTACATAACCCTAACAAAATTAGTCTTTATTTACTTAAATAAGAATATGTTCAGAATATTAGTGGAAGAAATTTCATCCATAAAAGACAGAAGAGAGCAAAGCTTGACCCATTTCTAGTAAAGTTTACTGAAGTTGCATTAAACTGCAAGCTGGTATCTTTGACGATAATAAAAAAAAAATATGAAAAAGACGAGAGGGTCCATGTACAGCGCAGCATTTAGCAGGGAAGCAGTAACCTTATAAAATTCAATAGTGCTAAGATGTAATATTTTCCCCATATCTCTATGTAAGAATGATTCGTTTTCCTCACTTCGTTTTCAGAGCACAATGATCAGCCTTGTAATACCACAAACATGTTGGACATAACCACAGCCTCCACTCCGTCCTGGAGACACCACGTTAACAATGGCTCAAAATCTGTTTTATCAAAACCTGATAGTTTGTTTTATAGATGCCATAAACATGTAATTTGTAGTTCATATCTTTAGGGGTCTGATTCAAGCAAAAATGGATTACTGCTCACCCGTGTATCAGGGTGTCTTATCCTCCAAGTCTTTATTAACTACAGTGGAATCAAAGGCTTTACGTCTCATTAATTCTAACATTATCTCTTTTCAGCCTTCCCTGTTTCTTTTCTCTCTACTCTTTAGGCATAATTTTGGCCAATGTTTTCATTAGGTGTCTGCTTGTGTCTTCATCCACAAGGCTGGACCCGCTACACGTATTTGGCTGCTACTTTCCACAGCTTCTGTGTGGTGACCAGCCACTCGAGCATTGGTTATTATGATGCCTCCTCCTTCCCTCAGACAGCTAAGCTGTGACATTTTCTTCCTACTGTTGCCTTTCTTTCTCTCCGTATGACTTTTCTTTCTTGAAGGTTAAGGTTTACAAAGATCTGCGGAGCTCTGATTACACTTATCTTTTCTCTCCTTTCTTTCTACCAAAATGGCCTTGACTGGGGGCATGTTTTGTCTGTGCCATGTCGGTTACTATATATGTTTATACAATAGAAAGCATATGGACCCGAGTGCTCAACTATTTCGTCTCTGTCTGAAAACTTTAAAAAAAATCTCCCTCCTCAACTATTACGTCTCTGTCTGAAAACTTAAAAAAAAAAAATTTCCCCTTCTTGGAAGCTTCTTTTGGCTCAGACCAACCATACGAAGGGACACTGCTCCAGCTCCTCTACCCTCACGCTCTACATTGGACCTTAACGTGATGGTGGGGTTTGTGTGGAGTATTGATGGCTTGAGCTGTGGCAGAGGGGATTTTCCTTTCCCTGGTAGGTTTAACCAGGCTGCAAAGGTCAAGCTTGAGTTCTCTTACCAACACATGTAGGCTATTTTCTCCTCCTGTACTTTTCATTCTTCATTTCTTTTTCTATCACAACTGAAATTGGCCATTTTTTTTCTTGAGTTAAGATGAATTTCTAAGATAGAATATTCTAAACTGTATTAACAGCGCTGAATAGCCTGAGATGTTCCAGTGCTCGGCTTATATGCCTAAATTTCATGATCCATTTCAGCTCCTGTGACTTAGTGTTCCATCACTCTCACTTCTTCTACATTCAAGGCTTTCGCAAACTTCCCTTAACCTTCGCTTTCTTGATCACCATTACGGTTTTGGAGTTACGAGGTCGTCTGCTGGCGATTTCTCGTATTTGCGTGCCCACTTTTGGTCTTCATGATAAAGGAACTTCTATTGTTCTTTTGGTCGTGAACCTCGACTTCTCCAAAGCATTTGACAGGTTGCAGCGTCAGTCTTTGCTTCAGTAAACTCCAAAAGTTTGGCTTTTCTGATTCTCTCTCACGTAAAGTTCACTTCTTTAGTGTTTCATTGTGGTCAGCGTTATGGAGCAACAGTGTGTCTTTCCCTATTTGACAAGTAATTCCCCTGAGCATGCTTTCTTATCTCCTGCTGACTTTCCTTTTTCTTTATAGATGATGTTTCTTCAGTGTCACACCCATTTTACTCCTGTGACTCCACTCGACATATTTTAAACCGACTTTTCTTCCCCTTATTTTGGGGGTTGTTGTTTTAACCTGCACTCTAAACATATTTCTTCTCGTAATTCGAAGCTGTGTAACATCACAAGATGGGGGAAGCTGTAACCTGGTTAGATATAAGATTTCCAAAACTCGTTATCTTCCCACATATCACTTTCGAAATCTCATTCGCCACCGTCTGTCTATTCAGTTTCAAAGTAGTTCAACTTACCCTCCATGTTGAGCATAACTTTATATAATGATCATTGCAAAATCTGCTTCCCAAATGCTTGGTTTTTTTTTTGTATTGATGTCGTAATTATGATTCTTACAAGCAGGTATTGGACCGTCTTCAGGGGTGTCTGCAAGGGGGCCTCACTATGGAGAACCACTCCTCAAGTCTTGGGTGTGGCTAGACACATATATTTTTTCCGCAAAAAGCAGTCAGTTACATACTCTGTCCACCCTGTGGGCGGTGGGGCAAAAAAGAAGTTGTTTAGAGCAGTACAGGCTCGGAAACTGGGCCACATTGAATTATATAACAATATAGCCCGATTAATGAACAATTTGCAGTGACTAGGTGCGTTGATATACAAGGATGCCAAATAAAAATGTTATGGTTAATAAAGTTACGCACACCTTGTTATGAATGGTGGGAAATTGTCAGTGTAATTATAGAACTGTCATCTGATTAGATGGTGTTGTGGGCGTGAGATTATATAAGGTAACAGAAGTTTCATTTTCCCTGTTCAGAATCAACGAGCAAAGTGCCATGAGTATACAAATCATAGCTTGAGAAATTGCCATAGGTACACTTATCCTAGCTCGAGACTGCCATGAGTTTACTTATCCTAGCTCGAGAAACTGCCATGAGTTTACTTATCCTAGCTCGAGAAACTGCCATGAGTTTACTTATCCTAGCTCGAGAAACTGCCATGAGTTTACTTATCCTAGCTCGAGAAACTGCCTTGAGTTTACTTATCCTAGCTCGAGAAACTGCCATGAGTTTACTTATCCTAGCTCGAGAAAAACTGCCACAGGTATACATAACCTAGCTCGAGAAATTGCTATGGGTATAGAGAGCCTTGTTCGAGAAAACTACCATGGGTTTACTTATCCTAGCTCGAGAAACTGCCATGAGTTTACTTATCCTAGCTCGAGAAACTGCCATGAGTTTACTTACTCTAGCTCGAGAAAAACTGCCATAGGTATACTTAACCTAGCTCGAGAAACTGCTATGAGTATAGAAAGCTTAGTTCGAGAAAACTGTCATGGGTTTACAAAAAAAAAAAAAAAACCCCTAGCACAAAAGCAATGGCTTGGTTAAACATTGACTATCATAACATACGTTGAGCTGTGCCAATGCCAAGTCTGCTGATCCTTGTGAGTGGATATCTTTTCCATGTTTTATTAAATCATTCAGGCGAGGCTGAACTGAAATGAACCTAAGGTATATCCTCCAAGTGGCCAAATGTTTATATTTATCATTCACTGAGCCCACACGAAGATGTGGTGATGATGTTTTTCATAGTCTTATAGGGAGACGTTTCAGGTATTCACATGAATTTTGTTATCTTTTTACTTCGTTATATTTGTTCCATGTATTTACAAACCTAGTTGTATCCCGCTGCGTAGAATATCATCGATTTTTTCTTTACTGGATTGATGAATTATGATTAATAAGATCGCTCGTCCTGTCTAGCTATCTGAAGCCATTTTTCTCCCTGGGTGGAAGGCTATTCCAGCCTGCATGGCAGCAGGGCGTGGTCTTGGTCCTGGGCGGGTTGGTCCACTTACCCAAACTGGGATACGAGTTTTATTCTCGGCGTTAATATGGAGTGGCTGGTATGGGTGGTATGGGGAGCGGCCTTGGGCGAGGCACCACCACCCTCTTCTAGGGGTATATATGAGGCTGTGTCTTCGACACCAGCAGTGTAGTGACTCTCCTCCCTGCATCATGAAGACTCTGGTAAGTGACTCCAGGTTTCCTTCGTCGGTAGAGTCAACCCAAGGCACTACCTCAGTCTAGAACGAGTTAACTTTTGTGTCAACTTGAATCAGTTTGATGTTACGGTGAATAAAGGAATATTCCATTATCATTATCACTTTAACTCTGAAGTACACAGGCTTATGATGATATGGTAAATAAAGGAATATTCCATTATCATTATCACTGTGACTCTGAAGTACACAGGCTTATGATGTTACGGTGAATAAAGGAATATTCCATTATCATTATCACTGTGACTCTGAAGTACACAGGCTTATGATGTTACGGTGAATAAAGGAATATTCCATTATCATTATCACTGTGACTCTGAAGTACACAGGCTTATGATGATATGGTAAATAAAGGAATATTCCATTATCATTATCACTGTAACTCTGAAGTACACAGGCTTATGCAGATTTTGATCTCCAATATATCAGCTAGTGAGTGGCTGTGCAGGAGTTTATATGCGCTGCACAACGATGTTGAAACATTGTGTTTGTCAGGAAATGTTGACTTATGGCTCAGCAACAAACATGTCCACATACCAGTTTCTTGATTTCCAAAGTCGCAGTAGCAGGAGACCATCACAGAATTCCCCACGTAACAAGTGTTGCTCTGTTAAGTTCAAGAAATGGATAGCTCTCGTCACTTACATTCCCATCGGATTTTACCTTATATTGTACTTTACTACTCAATGGCGAAATAACTTTGAAGATCTCTTAACCGTGTTTCGTGGACGGGTCTGCATTGTTTGCTAGTGTATGGATGGCAGTCAAGTTTATTCGACTTAAGGAAAACGAATTAAGTAAGACTAATATGTGCCTTATATTTGATATATTCAAGTAAGTTCGGGTTCTGTAGTAAGATTATACTGTCGGGTGAACCTATGATAATCAAGAATGATGAACAATGAATTTCTGTCCTCAGGTATTCCTTGGCGTGATTGCCGCGTCCCTGGCTGCTCCAGTCCCTGATGACTGTGAAACCGTCCAGGTGCTCCCCGGAGCTCTGCCATATGCTGGCTTTGGTGTGGCTGGCCACGGTATAGCTGGTCTGGCTGGCCACGGTATAGCTGGTCTGGCTGGCCATGGTATAGCTCCCTTGGCTGCTGCTGCCCCTCTTGCTCATGTGGCTGCTGCTCCCGCTATTGCTCCCTTGGCTGCTGCTGCTCCCGCTATTGCTCCCTTCGCTGCTGCTGCTCCCGCTATGGCTCCCTTGGCTGCTGCTGCTCCCGCTATTGCTCCCTTGCCTGCTGCCCCAATTGCTCCTCTTGCCCACCCTGTGGCCTACGCTGCCCCACAACCTGTTGCTCTGCCCCCAGCTGAAGTGAAGATCCCCATCACCCGTACCCATGTGGAAGTGCCCATTCACAAGCAGGTCCACTACGGCACTCAGGCTTACGTAGCCGGTGCCACCACCCATATCCACAAGCCAGCCTTGGCCGCCCCAGCCATCGCACCACCCACCACCCTCCTCTCTAAGGTCACCCACAACCCTGCAGAGGTCACCATCAAGCACCAGGAGATTCCCGTCGAGCGCCACACCCCCAACTTTGTGGAGACCCCCTACCACGCAGGCACCATCATCGAATACACCGAGCCTGAGGTCAGGGAGGTCAAGGTGCCAACACCATATGCCAAGCCCGTCCCCGTGCCCCAGCCCGTCCCCGTGGCTCAGCCAGTACCCGTACCTACTCCCGTGCACTCCGTGGCCCTACACCAAGCTGCCCCAGTCGCTGCCCCCGTCGTTGCCCCAGTCGCTGCCCCCGTCGCATATAGCGCCGTTGTTGCTGCTGATGACTGTTAGTACTGGACGCCAGGACGACCTGAGGATATTCACGCCAGCCATGAGCCTCTTCTGATGTACATCTGACTCATATTATCCTAATTAAAGACAAGAATCAAAGAAATATCTGTTCTACTTACCCAAGCATGTTTCATGTTTCGAATATGTAAATATATGGAAGTACATTGGAAGGACAGATGCCAGGAGACCTTGACAGTTTATGACTAGGATTTCTGCTGACTCAATCTAAATTGTAGTAGATACAGGATGTTAAAGCAGTTTCCACCTCCCTATCCACCTCTCCATCCGGCTCAACTTCCAGCAGGGAATGAGAATATGAAGATACACCATGAAACACGGAAGAAATAGAATGCCACGGCAATTTCACTGAAAAGTGTGGATGGCAAAATGTCCTACCAATTTTTGAGATGGTTACTTTACAGCTGGACTGAGAAAAGTAAGACAAGTAGAATCTATTCATTCGAAACTGTTATTTACTGATAACTGATACTCTTAAAGGATATTTTTAACCTTAATTTTGAAGTACTGATAATCTTTATATATTCCACTTTTGATGGTGTTTTAGCGATTTTTTTTTTCTTTTTGCTCCCTTTCTTATTACGTCTTTCTTTTTATACTGTTATTCGTATCCACGAATCACCTTAAATTCACATGTTATGTTGTCAGAAACAATAGTACTTTGGAAACTTTCATTGCAGACTTTGCGTATTTGGTTCATTTTAAGCCATTCTTCGAAGAGACCGTATTAATTAGTTTCGTTGCTTCTCTTTGGATATGTTCTAGTTTCTCCTCATCTTTGATCTGGTTGTGTGAGCAGAGGTGAATATCCTATTCCAAATAAGGTTCTGACTAAGACATTACTATATAGGATGAGTATTGTATCCTTTGTAATGTGGTTTAAATTTCTAGCTATGGAAGCTATCATGCAGTTGCCTTCATTGTGTGTTGCCAAGATATGTGTGGCTATGTATTTTCCGTATCATTAGCCATGATTGATAATTATAATCACTCCTGAAGGTTTTATCATCTTTTACTTATAATGATGGTGATCGAGCAATTTTATATTCATTTTTCTTAGCGACAGATTACATTACATATGTCTTTGATGAAATACTTTTGTAATGTTTGATCATTCCATCAGTTTAGACAAGTCCCTTTTGTATCTTGGAAAAGTTCGGCTCTGGCTAGGCTATATTTCGTGAGTTAGAAATACTGGCGTCAGTAACTTTCTTAATTACCAGTGAGTTCTTAAGAATGATCCATATGGTACCCCGCTTGGCACGCGATGCCAGTTGAATGCTTCCCCATTCAATAACATTGACTGTTTCCTAACTGTGAGCCAGTCTGCGATCTGCAAGCAGATTCGACTTCCAGTGCCATGAGCTTTTAATATTACGTTGCAGTCTTTTAAGTGGGACTCTATAGGAGGCTTCACGAAAGTTTAAGTACGTAACATCACAGGATATTTCTAAGTCTGTCTCTATACACTAGCAGATACTGGCCCTCTAGGCCCTCATCTACTCGCTCTCGAGGAGGGCTTCCACACCCTGTCATACCACCACCACCACGTCCTTCCACCTCCAGCCACCACACCTTCTCTCACCACCACCACCATCACTCCCTCCCTCCCTAGCAACAACAACCTCCCTCACAACCACCATACCCTCCTTCCCTGGCTGCTGCACCCTCACCGCCACCGCTGCTCTCTCCCTCCCCGGCTATACCACATCACTCACGACCATCACACACTTCCCTGGCCACAACACCTTGAACGGTGGATGTACATTGCTCAGTGGTATAATCAATTACCTCTGCCATGTCTCCTTTCCGTACCTCCCATATTGCCAACACAACCTTCCAGCTCAATAATGAAAGTTTCTTTTTTTCTGAAAATATATCGACAGAGCAGCCAGTAATTCCTTTCCAGCAGCTGGCATACAGGTAACTTCCCCAGCATTTCTACAGACAGGGGACAGACATAGTGTAGATGAATAACGAATGGTCAGATTCGTGGGAAATCATCTTTATTCCGATATCAAAGTTTAATGGCCGTTTCTCAGTCTGTTGACTTCAGAGAATTCAACGCTTTTGTTTCAAATTGAAGTTGTTGATTGCTATTGGTATTGCGTAGTGCAATATTTTCTTTCTCCTATTATGAAAATTGGTATCGTATTTGCAGGTTTCCGGTCGCGTTACATTTCCTTTTCCCTTAGTGATTTGTCGAAGATTATGACGACCGGAAAAGCCATATGCCAAACAAAATCTTAAAAGTAACATCTTTTGGAGAGAGACATCATCTGAACCAGGAGACTTATTTGGATTTCGTTCATCTGGATTTTTTTTGTACAAACGCATAATTATGAAACACCGAAGCAAAAAAGAAATAGGGTTGAAGAGATGGATTTCTTAAAAAGATATAATCCACTATAGGGAAAATTTATTGGATTCTTTAATGACAATTTACAAATAGGACCTGATTCTTAGTTCCTTTTTTTTTTTCGTCTCTTTAAAAACGTAAACGCTGCTTCTCCAAGGAATGAAACTTATTCTGATCCTCCCACATATCGCCTCATTCTCATTTTTGCTGCTGTCTCGAGAGATTTTGAAACCCTACTTAGCTCCTAGCTTCTTCAGCGCCTCGAGTCTCATTCCCTTCCTTCTTATCTTCCATTTGACGTGCGCGTTCCAGGGTCTATTACTCAAGGCCTTCTCTCCTATGTGGGACCCGCCTCTGGTACTTCTTCGGAAAATTTGTCGAATCTGTTTTGTTGTCGACACCTCCAAGGCATTTGGCAGCGTGTGACATCAGGCTTTGCTTTCGAGACTATTCTCATTTGCCTCTCCTACTTCTGACTGTTCCCTGATGCATAGATTTCTTTCTCCTCGCTGTGTGGTGACTGCAGTTAAAGGAGCAGCTCCTGCCTCCCTTAGCAGTGGCGTCCCTCAGGGTTCTCTCCTGTGGCCTTCCCTCTTTTTTCTTCTCTCTCTCTCTCTCTCTCTCTCTCTCTCTCTCTCTCTCTCTCTCTCTCTCTCCATAGATCACATTTTCGTTCTTCTTCAGCTTCAATCCTGTTCACACGTACACCGCTGATCCCACTTTATTCACTTCACCACATCTTGTCTTCCGCAATTTGCTATTCCTCTCTCTCTCTCTCTCTCTCTTTCAGGGCATAATTCCTCTTTCCGTCATGACCTGTGCAGCGCATCGTAATGGGAGGCAGCTGTCTGGTTGAATTCAGAGGTGTGGAAAAAAAAACAAAACAGCAATTTCATATTTTCAGTCGTGCGCAAAATATTTCCGGGCACCAGAGTGTTTTGCACTCCACTTAAAAGCCATAAATATTGAACATATCAGTCATATATGTGTAGCCACGCAAAAATGCGAAGTCCCATTGTAATGATGGGGTCCATGAAGATTACTATCCCCTACGACATTCATTGGTTTTAAGATGAATCCTTACATGATGGCTAACGGTGATGAGTGCAACCATCTGTATAGATCCCATTTGCAATCACCATTTCATATTTTATGCAATATATTTTTTACAGGATAATTTTGTCTTTGCTTTGGTGCCTTTAGATCTATCTATATATAATTCATTCTTAACCACCAGGTAATGAAGAATGTTAGTGTGAGGCAAACAAATTTCGTTTCGGTTTTCCTGTATTTATATAAAGTAAATCTACATCAGAAGAGGCTCATGGCTGGCGTGAATATCCTCAGGTCGTCCTGGCGTCCAGTACTAACAGTCATCAGCAGCAACAACGGCGCTATATGCGACGGGGGCAGCGACTGGGGCAACGACGGGGGCAGCGACTGGGGCAGCTTGGTGTAGGGCCACGGAGTGCACGGGGGTAGGTACGGGTACTGGCTGAGCCACGGGGACGGGCTGGGGCACGGGGACGGGCTTGGCATATGGTGTTGGCACCTTGACCTCCCTGACCTCAGGCTCGGTGTATTCGATGATGGTGCCTGCGTGGTAGGGGGTCTCCACAAAGTTGGGGGTGTGGCGCTCGACGGGAATCTCCTGGTGCTTGATGGTGACCTCTGCAGGGTTGTGGGTGACCTTAGAGAGGAGGGTGGTGGGTGGTGCGATGGCTGGGGCGGCCAAGGCTGGCTTGTGGATATGGGTGGTGGCACCGGCTACGTAAGCCTGAGTGCCGTAGTGGACCTGCTGGTGAATGGGCACTTCCACATGAGTACGGGTGATGGGGATCTTCACTTCAGCTGGGGGCAGAGCAACAGGTTGTGGGGCAGCGTAGGCCACAGGGTGGGCAAGAGGAGCAATTGGGGCAGCAGGCAAGGGAGCAATAGCGGGAGCAGCAGCAGCCAAGGGAGCCATAGCGGGAGCAGCAGCAGCGAAGGGAGCAATAGCGGGAGCAGCAGCAGCCAAGGGAGCAATAGCGGGAGCAGCAGCCACATGAGCAAGAGGAGCAGCAGCACCAGCCAAGGGAGCAATAGCGGGAGCAGCAGCAGCCAAGGGAGCAATAGCGGGACCAGCAGCCACATGAGCAAGAGGGGCAGCAGCAGCCAAGGGAGCTAGACCATGGCCAGCCAAACCAGCGATACCGTGGCCAGCCAGACCAGCTATACCGTGGCCAGCCAGACCAGCTATACCGTGGCCAGCCAAACCAAAGCCAGCATATGGCAGAGCTCCGGGGAGCACCTGGACGGTTTCACAGTCATCAGGGACTGGAGCAGCCAGAGACGCGGCAATCACGCCAAGGAATACCTGAGGACAGAAATTCATTGTTCATTATCCTTGGGGATTAGCAATTCAGTTAGCATTCTGTGTTATCATAAAGCTGAACTTAGGTATTACAAATAAGTCCTATAGATCCATTTTTGTTTACCTAACGTTCAGTTGGCTGAACAGTGAAGCAGTGTCCAGACTGAAACACCCGTGACCACGTTAATATGATGAATAATTCCACAGTGGTTTAAATATTAATGACATTTATCAGCTTCTGCGTGCAATATGTCATAAACAACAATGAGGTTGAGAAATGTTAAGATGGTACGATGAATGTGGCAGTGCAACGAGTCCGAATGTGGAATAGGGCATTGAGTCTACATTAAGGATGTATCACAGTGTAAGGTAAAACCTATTGGGGATGAGAACGAAGAGATCTGCCCATATCTTGAACACATATTAGCAGCAGCTGAACTGTTCCTAGTAACATATAGACTGGAAGGTTGATGGACAGTCACAAATAATTTCTTTGTAAACGCGTAACTTGATGCGTGTGGACTCTTGGGGGTTTGTGTTCAAACTAGTATGCACTAGGCTTTGTCCTTCAGGACTGTGCTGATAATGGTGATGTAATATTGTTTTGGTTACTGCATCATGAGAATGTTTCGTCTGGCACTAAAAGCTACATGTTCTGGACCGATTGTTGACTTGGGTAGACACTAAGAAGTCTTGGTGATGCAACAGACGAAGGAAACCTGGAGTCACTCACCAGAGCCTTCATGATGCAGGGAGGAGAGTCGCTACACTGCTGGTGTGTGGGGCGCGGCTGTATATATACCCCGGGAAGAGGGTGGTGGGAACTAGTCCAAGGCCGCTCCCCATACCAGTCCATAGTGTCCACTCCATATTGACGCTGAGTGGTGTCCCAGATGGGTAAAGTTGACCGTCCTGCCCAGGAGGTGGGCCACACCCACCTCCCCATTCATCGTGCAACCCAACCCTCAGCCAGGATATCTAGTTCCAGATATCAAGGCGTTGTAAGAAGTGTCATTTCGGTATGAGAAATATCACTTCGGTATAGGAAATATCATTCCGGTTTGCGGTGGTGTATTAAGCATCGGGAAAAATATCATGTTTACTAAATTTGTTTTAAGGTAAATTGACGACAGGAATTGAAATAGAAAAGTATCTGGTTTGAAAACGTTGATACCTTGCCACACCTGGGCTGTTGGTGTCCCATCCACTGCTCTGATCCTCTTACGTAACTTACGCATTCGTCTACTCTCCAGTATAGCTATTCATTCCCTTGGCTTAAAGAATCCGGTCAAGGAGGGCTGGATGTTTCCCAGAATCCTCTTGACAGACATGAAGCGACTTCGACCCCCCCAAGCTCTTGGACCAGACTCTTTTATCTATTCATCTCTGATACATCCGCAGTCTCAAGTCTATCCTTTCCTTTGTTGAATACCATGAGTCCACTGCGTCTCCAGATCTCTCTGAAATCTATCTGTCATAGTCTGATTCTCGTGTGCACTATTAGGTCTATCGTCATTTCCAATGTCATATAAACGTTCTCATCACTCACTTCGTGGATTGTGATTCTCCAAACTTTCATTCTATTGAGCTTAGAATATCTCTGCCTGATATAACTTTGCTCTTATGTTCCTTACAGTTACCTCTTTTGTCTTCTATTTGCTCCAGCTCTGTACGACTCCTCGAGTGTTTGACTTCCTGCCACGAAGCATTCCTCGCCTCACATCCGTCCACAGTCATCTTCTGTGCTGTCAGTGTCCACCATAAGGGGAGAGGTTATGAGGATTTGACCGGCACGAATCCGGCGAAACCGATCTGAAACAGATACTCACACAACAACACATGTTCCAGACGGTTGTGACAACAACAGAAGTTCCAGACGGTTGTGACAACAACACAAGTTCCAGGCAGTTGTGACAACAACAGAAGTTCCAGACGGTTGTGACAACAACACATGTTCCAGACGGTTGTGACAACAACACAAGTTCCAGACGGTTGTGACAACAACACATGTTCCAGACGGTTGTGACAACAACACAAGTTCCAGGCAGTTGTGACAACAACAGAAGTTCCAGACGGTTGTGACAACAACACGAATTCCAGACGGTTGTGACAACAACACGAGTTCCAGACAGCAGCACAAGTTACAGACGGTTGTTGACAACAGCGTAAGTTCCAGACGGTTGTGACAACAATACGAGTTCCAGACGGTTGACAACAACATAAGTTCCAGATGGTTTTGACAACTCATCCGGCACACACTACCTTTGCTTCCTTCGGACCGTCCGAGACTACATGCATTTTGGTGTCTCCATAGCGTCCTTGGACCACATTCGCATTTCTGTTACTTCGAGTTAAACAAACCTTTTTGGGTCCGAGGAAGAGCTCAAGGGAACAAACATGCGAAGCCTCTACACTTACATTTCCCCGGGACAGGTGGTGCCGATAGTGGCTGGGATGCCTCAAGCTGTGCTGAACATAAAGCAGAGGTTTTATTGGCTGGGCTGGAGTCCTCCTAATTGGTCTTTATCCCTCTGTACAGTGTCGGATCGCACTTGTTCTCATGCCTGTGACATCAGGGACAGTATGTATCGGACTTCGAACCTCCTCTCCTTCCCTTGAATGTCACTCTGGTTTCATTTCTGCTGAGATTCATAATATCCTGTTCTTCGTAATGTCAGGCACACCTTCATATGAAAGTGTGCTCATTTGATTCCTACTGATGAATCTCTCTGGTCCTTAATATCAAGCATCTGCAGTGAATTACGTATATCAGCCTATTTCCCCCCCTTCCCCTTCGTTCGACCCCATCAGTCTATAGCCAACTTGTAAGGTCATCCAGAGCAACCAGGATCCTAGCCTCTTCACCACTCTGTGGCGTACTTCAGCTTTCATGGTTCCATCCGATGCAATGTTCACCTTCAGGTATATAAAACACTCCACATCTTCTAGCTTTTCCCCATTCAAACTCACAGTCAGACTAACCTCTCTCTCTCCCTTCTGGTAAACTTAATAACTTTACCTTTATTAACATTGAATCACAACCCTTTAACCTGACACTCAGTCTCTCAAACTCAGACTCCAACAGATTGTAGACTTATTACTTCATTACATTTACATTTACGTAGGCCATCCATAAACAGATTAGGTAGCCATGTAGACATTACACACACCCCTGCCGCAAGACGTATCCTTACCTAGAATCACTCTCCATCGTCTTCTCCTACTCTTTACTGCTTCCAGTAACTCTCTACTTCTATACTAGTTACAGCTAACAAAGCATCTTTGTAGGCTTTCCACAGGTCCATAAATGCAATATACAAATCCTCCTGTTTCTCTATTCCATACACAAACACATTCTGCAAAGCAAAGAACCTGGACCATACATCCTTCTAACACTCCTGAAGTCACGTATCTTCACCCGAGTCTGAGGCTCTCTGCATCTCACCATCCACTGGATCGCCGGTACAACTTAGTCGTTGTGCTGAACAGGATTATACCACTGTGATTCTGATCATTCACTATTGTCATTCATTGCCTCTATACAGTGGCACCTCACACTGTGAGATAAACATACACTGAAAATCCCATCTAACGAGTCGACTGCAGCAGTGATGCCGGTATGTTTGAGAACGTTAACTTCAATCCCATCCACTAATGCCGCTTTACCACACTTCGCTTAAACTATCTATGGGAAAAGAAAAAAAAAATAGGGGGAAAGAATTCTACCCTCATCTTCTGTCATGAAAAGCGACCCAGAGGGGAGGGAGTGAGACGGGGAAACCGTCCACCTTCCTTTTTCTTCAATTTTCAAAAGATGGAATATGAGAAGGAACCAAGCGAGGAGTGCTTATTGTCTTTGAAGGCTTAGGCTGGTCATCATCATGTCTATGTTGCACCTGGAACAATAGCGGTCCACTTTACTCATCTAAGACACCACTCTTATCCTCACCGTCAATATGGAGTGGATTCTGTAGCTCTTGTGGTGAGCGACCTTGGATGAATCCCCACCACCCTCTTCCTGGGGTATATATGCGGCCACGCCCCACACACCAGCAGTGTAGCGACTCTCCTCCCTGCATCATGAAGGCTCTGGTAAGTGACTCCAGGTTTCCTTCGTCTATTGCATCACCAAGACTTCCTAGTGTCTACCCAAGTCAACAATCGCTTCAGAACATGTAGCTTTTAGTGCCAGACGAAACATGTTCATGATACAGTAACTACAGGAATATTACATCACCTGTTCTCCATCACTCTTGTTATCGTAATTATGAGTTACAAAGTTTTGTGCAGATACTGTCCTCGACCATATCAGAACCTGGAAGTAAAGCTGGTTATCGGCAGTGCTGGAGTGTGTGGGGCTGCACAGCTATGTTGGAACATTGTTGTCCAACTATTGCTCAATACTTATTGCACTATCAAAGATGTTAAAAGAAAACATGAACTGTTCGTTTCGTGATTCCTAAAGTCACATTAGCATAAGACCATCACCAGAATTCTCCACGTATCATGTCACAGCTCGAGAGAACAAAATGACTTGTGATCGTCTATAACTTTCGTTCTTGCATTTGTTCTCGTGAACGAGTCTAGTGTTTGTGTAAACGTTCAAGAAATGGCCAGGTCTCGTCGCTCACATCCCACGTCTCATATCCTAGTCACTGTACTGCTACAGTCGTCCACATTACTAACGTCTCCTTAATGTCTCACATCTGAGGCCCGCTTGCACCTCTCAATATTGCCTGTCAACATCAGTTGTCAGGTGTTACTCCATTTCATACCTATTAACTTCATGAGGTCAGGACCGACATATACACTCAGACATACGGGACAAAGACAACTGTATATTCCTCTTTTCATAACATATCTTTGCAGTAGCCTTTTATAGTGCACCCGGAAGGTGAATACCACTACTTCCTCATAGCAACATCACTTTGAATATCTCTTAATTATGTTACATGAACGTCTCTACCATTCTGCCAATGTGTGTGTCTGTGTGTGTGTGTGTGTGTGTGTGTGTGTGTGTAAGGTTTATAGTAATATGACACCAAATGTCAAGTAAACTGATAATCATAAGGAAAATGTTACAAAGAATTTCTGTCCTCAGGTATTCCTTGACGTGATTGCCGCGTCCCTGGCTGCTCCAGTCCCTGATGACTGTGAAACACCTTACCTTTATTTTCCTACTTCCTCACGCGGACATCTTCATAAAAGCATTTAAGGGCAACGTATTCTTCAAGTCTTAATGTATTTAAGGAACACCAAGAATCGAACACATTCATGGAAATACGACAATTTTCATAAACGTAAACTTCTTGAAATCTTCAATGATATACCATCAATTACGGTTATCAGAATCATCATTATTTTTACTCTTTTGACACCTAATTAGAAACCTATACTGCAATAACTTTAAAGCTAATCATTATAATCCAGTATTTCTGTGTTTCACAATATGTTCATTGATGATGAAGTTCCTCCTGGAAAAAGCTAACAAATGAATATGGAACTTCTGAAGAAGTTATCTCCATTAGCTTTGCCCATGATATTTACAATGAGATTCCACTCTGGAAGAGACTCAATAGTCCGAGATACATTTGCAAATAATGTATACACATTTAATTAGATCAGATAGACAGAAGATAGAAAGATATCTTCAACCTGAAAGCTTGCCAACAAAGTACCAATCGTAAAACTGTCCAAACCAGCCGACTCCCCTCCTCTCACCAACTACATAACTTCTGTCTTCCACAGCCAAACTCTTTAAAAACCTAAATCACAACAGATTAAAGCAGATTTACTCCCATTCATTTGAAAAACAAGGCTTTAATCCATCTTCTCACAACAAAGAAAAACGAATACTAAAACAAAACATCCTAAACAGATTCAATCAATCAGAGTCCCCATCCCGCACAGTATTTTACGTCAGCAAATCACACCTCTGCTAGAGGTCGCTTTCCAATGAGATACGCTTTGCCGCTTCACGCCACCAGTTGCTGTGCTTCCTTCGCGCCGTCCAAACGGTTTACTGTAGCTGCGAGCTTGGCAGCCTTCTTCCCGTGATCCCTATGGAGCGGAAAGGCTTTGCTACAGCCTGTGACCCAGTTTGGGGCTGGCTGCAACACCACCCGTGATCCGTTTAGGAGCGGGGAGGGAAGTGCGTTGTTGAGGCACTTGTGGAGTTGACGACTCTCACACTGACCTGCACCTCCGCCTTGCTATCGCCGCCGCCATGTCGGATGTCCCAGGCATACGGAGGTCGAGTAAGGAGGGCGATTCTGAACATGCCAGGCATGTGAGGAAAGGCTCCTCGCATAGGACTAGCTCCGGGAGCAGCCCTTCTCAGCGGGAGGCTCTTCAGGGCCGGTAACAATAGGCCCCATGGTCACGTCACTGGTGATGGCGGTGACTCTGCTTCCCAGCACACACGTTCCTTGCCTTCTACCTCACGGGATGAGGCATCTGCGCCGCCCTGGAACATGGTGATGGACGCTCTGGCTGCTTTACGTGGTGATATGGAGAAATTGAAGGAGGAAAGGAACTTAGGCCCCAGTCGGGGGCTGATGACGCCGCGTCCGCCGCCGATGTAAACATTGGCTTTTCTAGCCAGGTGGTGCCTCCCTCGGGCTCGCCCACGGGTTTTTCGGGCTTTCCTCCAGCTGAGCATTACCTTTCCAGTGAGGATTGTGTCTCTCAGAATGACGGGCGGCCTGACAGTGTTCTCCTGCAGTGCGCCAGGGCTTACGGTCCTGTGGCTGAGGTGTGTGATGGCATTGACCAGCATGTTGCCGATATGGTTAACCATGTATTTGCTCACGGCTTGCGAGAGGAGGAGTATAAGGAGATTTTGGAGGATGCTGCAGCCATGAGGCCAGATAACTGTCATGCCTTAGCGCCCGTGGATTGCAACTTGCAAGTTTTAGATGCACTCAAGACTGATGCCAAGAAGGCAGACTTCCGTTTGAAGAATGTTGGGAAAGACATTATTACGGCTGCCACAATTTTGACTAAGTCATTCACAGTGCTTGACAAGATCGCCCAGACTAGCCAACCAGATGTTGCCCAGGAAGTGGGCATGCTTCATGGTGCCCTGGCACTCCTGGGTCATGCTCATCACAAGAATAATCTGGCTCGCCGGTTCATCATCAAGCGCGACATTAACCACAACTATGCTCACCTCTGTTCAGACAAGGTGCCCATGACTCGTCTTCTGTTTGGGGATGATGATGTCTCACTCTCAGCCAAGCACACTGAGGAGTCTGAAAAGTTAAGGAGTAAGACTGCTCCAAGGAAACCGCTCTCTACCTCGAAGTTTGGCAAGTTTAGGGGCTCTTCTGGGAGACTGCCATACAGGGGTTGTATGGCCAGGTTTCATCCATATGGCCAACGCACGCATGGTCCCCGGAGTGAGCACCGGCAATCCTTCTCACGGCAGAGTCCTGAGATAATAAACTACCGAGGCTGGGGTCACAATCCCCGGCAGTAACTGAGGTGAGTCATCCTTTTCAAGCTGGCAGACTTCACTATTTTGTACATGAGTGGCATGCTATTACCAGTGATCCAAATATTTTAGATACTGTTCAGCATTGCCATTTAGATATTGATGTTGCTCACATTGGTCCTTTACTTGCTGAAGAAGTTGAGTATGTGTTTACTGTCGAGGAAAAGGAAATTGTTTGCCAGGAAATTGTACAGCTTTTGAGTCTGGGGGTTATCAAGGAGACCCAGAGACAGGAGGGGCAGATTCTTTCCCCTATTTTCTTAAGACGGAAGAAGAATGGTGGGTTTAGGATGATCCTTAACCTGCTAAGATTTAATAAATTTTTAGAGTACAAACACTTCAAGATGGAAAATTTTGAGCAGGCGGTTCGTCTTGTTATCAGCGTTGTCTTCATGGCCTCTGTCGATTTGCGGCACGCCTATTGTTCTGTTAAGATCGCTGAGGAGCAACAACGCTTTCTGTGTTTCAAGTGGCATGGAAAAATTTATCAATTTACGTGTCTCCCTAATGGGGTTGCGGATTCTTTTCCACTCCATCTTTCCACCTCCAATTTGGTCTCCCACTTCTCCTCGTTCCCTCCACCTCCGACACATATATCCTCTTGGTCAATCTTTCCTCACTCATTCTCTCCATGTGACCAAACCATTCCAAAACACCCTCTTCTGCTCTCCCAACCACACTTTTTATTACCGCACATCTCTCTTACCCTATTATTACTTACTCGATCAAACCCGTCTGTTCACTAAATTAATGAAACCTGTTTTTGCTGTACTTAGAGAGAAGGGACATATCATCACGAGTTTCATTGATGATACTCTTATTTGTCACTGCACTTTTGATGGATGTTGTGAGAGTGTGCGTGCCACTGTTGACTTGCTCAAGAAGTTAGGTTTCTGCATTAACGAAAGCAAATCTGTCTTGGTCCCCACTAAGCGCTTGGAGTATTTGGGGAACATTATAGATTCTGAGACTATGACAGTAACAATACCTGATCGTAGGATACACAAGATACTACAATGCTGTGAGGAATTGTTACATAGTGACAGAGCCAAAATTTGGAATGTGACCAAAGTTGTTGGGCTATTACTTGCAGCCGTTCCAGCAGCAGAGATGGGGAAACTGCATTACAGGCGGTTAGAATGTGCTAAGATTGCTGCGTTAAGAGTCGCAAAAGGTAACTGACAAGTGGATGGTGGTCACTCATGAGATGAGATTGGACTTGCTTTAGTGGGTATCTCACATTGCATTGCAAACCAGACAGATTTTTCGGAAGGGTACAGAATTGGATCTGTATACTGATGCATCAAATTTAGGTTAGGGTGGCCACCTCAATCAACAAAAAGTTAATGGGAGATAGTCATTATCAGAATCTGTCTTGCACATTAATGCAAGGGAACTCAAAGCCATCTCCCTGATAGTGCGCTCATTTGCATCTCTTCTCAAAGGACGACATGTTCAGGTGTTCTGTGATAACACGACGGCGGTGACCTATGTCAATGAAATGGGCGGCACACGGTCCTCACTGTGTAATGACAGTGACCTTTGGGAGTGGTGTGAGGTGAATGATATCTGGCTTACCTGCTCTCATGTACCGGGTGAAGTCAATCTTATGGCAGACGCTGCATCTCGGACATTCAATGACAGGCATGAGTGGAAATTGAACTCTTTAGGGCCCTCTCTGAAGTATTTGGGGTTCCGAGTATTGATCTCTTTGCTTCTAGACTGAATGCTGAAGTGACTCGTTTCTGCTCCTGGAAACCTGACCCAGATGCAGAACATTTTGATGCCTTTTCTATCTGCTGGTAGCAGTATGAACTACTCTACCTTTTCCCACCCCTTTGCTCTGATTGCCAGGTGCCTACAGAAAATTCGAGCAGAGTCAGCGAAGGGGTGGATGGTATTGCCTCTCTGGCCGTTCCAGCCCTGGATGGGGACTCTACTTACTTTGCTGGTCAAGGAACCACGGCTGATCCCGAGGGAGGCACACGTCTTGCGTCACCCATCGACGGAGGAGGAACACCCTCCGAGGGGGGCACACGTCTTGCGTCACCCATCGACGGAGGAAGAACACCCCATTCTCCGACACATCCGACTGATGGCTTGCCTCTTATCCGGCAACATCTGCGAGACAGGGGCATTTCTCAGGCAGGTACGGACATCATCCTTGCCTCCTGGAGACCTGCGACTGCGAGGCAGTACCAGCCACATATTAACAGGTGGTTACAGTTTTGTGATAGCCGGAACATCGATCCCTTTGCTCCCACTGTAATTAATATTGTGACTTTTCTGTCTGTCACTTTCCACATAGGTGTTAGTTATACTTCAATCAACACTGCCAGGGGTGCACTCTCCTCCCTGGGGATTACTGTGGATGGTTGCAGTGCAGGCAGCCATCCTCTTGTCACCAGGTTCTTAAAGGGAGTTTTTAACTTGCGGCCATCTGTCCCTAGGTATACAAGAACTTGGGATGTTCAGCAGCTGCTACAGCATCTGCGTGCCATGGATCCTTTGTCCTCCCTCTCTTTAAAGGATTTAACACTGAAGTTTGTGATGTTGATGGCACTTACGCAGGCTGCCTGAATACAAACTTTGCATTGTTTGTTTGCTGAAGAATATTAGTTTTGGGCAGGCTTCTGTTTGTGTTTGGTTAGGGGAAACTATTAAACAGTGCAGGCCAAAGTTCAATGTGCGGTTTGTGACCTTGGAAGCATATTCTACTGACATTAGATTGTGTCTGTGTGTGAAACTCTGACAATGTATATTGCTAGGACAGAGGAGTTCAGAAATTCTGCACATCAGGAGAATGGGAAGTTACTCCTAAGTTTTATTAAGCCCCACAAGCATGTGACGAGGGACACTGTTGCAAGGTGGATTCGAACAGTGCTTTCTCTGTCGAGCATAGACTCCAGCCAGTATTCAGCGGGCAGTGTTCGGCCTGCAGCTGCATCGAAAGCCAAAGCCATGGCTCTACCGATTGGACACATCATGGCAAGGGCTGGGTGGTCCAGGGCTGCCACTTTTGCCAAGTTTTATGACAAGGAGATTGTCCCGAGTCGCGATCCTTCCAAGATGCTGTCCTTCAATAGTCTGTTCATTTTGTTTGCATAGGAGATGTCTCTTGTCACCTGGCCCATGGCTATAGGATGCTATAGACTTAATATAAACCTTATACCACGAAACATATGAAAAACGTACACGTGAGTGAAATCCACTGGTCTAAAAGATGATGATAAACTCAGCCTATGTAACGAAGCACAGGAGGAAACATTACTAAAGAGTGAACTGTAAGAAATATACAATCAAATCTTCCTAACATTTCTGTGCTGACGTCAAAACCATTTTGAAGTCGACGTCATCAGGCCGACCTAATCATGGAACAGTGACGTCACAACATCAGGTGACGTCACCAACATATGTAAATACAACGTGTAAAAAAGTTGAGGTGAAAACTTGGGCTGGAATCCAGAGGCGTGTTAACACTCTCAGGTCTGAGGCAGGCGACTCCCACCCTCCCACCCGCTCACGGTCTCGGGTCTCCATGTACTTCACCCTACCAGCCAAACATGTTGACGTCTTTTCTGATAATAGACGATCTATCTTGGATAAAATTATCAATTCCTTCATCAAAATGATCATACAAAGCTCATTTAGAGTTTCTTTTAAATAGACGTATATGAAAAAATATCTCGATACGTAACCACGTAATCAAAGTATATTCTTTATGATCATATGTAAAAATGTACAGCTTCTACGTAATGTATAGATAACATAACTATCTACTCATATCGTCTATAAATTTCACCAGAAGTAAAGCATAATAAGGATTTGACGATGAATCATACGGCAACAGCTCCACCCACTTACTTCCTGGGTTTCGTTCAGTGATTCACCGCCAGCGTCAAACATGTCTTATGATTTCAACGAAAACTTGCTTACCTCGTCCAGGTCATGCAGCGTCCTCAGTATGACTTCTCTATCCAAATGTATAGCAGTATAATACTTTGACCTCCATTTGGTTGCCTCTTGTAACGAACGCTTGTGTGTGTGTGTGAGTGTGTGATCTTCATGGCATCGACAACTGAATGTTTACACTCTCTGAATGTCTGTACACCAGATGAAGACGCTTTAGGATCATTAGTCATTGTTCTTATATCCACTGGTATGTCAACAGTTCTCACACCGTAACACTGTCCAGAAAAATGGGTTTAAAACCTTTGTACAAACACAGAGACACACTTGATACATCCTTAAGCCACCAGTGCTCCGGGTTAACTGGCATACACATCTGACGTCACATATTTGAACGACGGAGAATGTATTTGAGAAGGGTAACTACCCTAGATTACTAAATGTTTTATGAAGACGTCAAATATTGCCCCCACTAACGCAGTCTTATGGATAAGCTCTAACTTTTAAAGGAGAACGTGTAGAGAATGGTTAGGGTAAAAAAAAAACTTTCTCGTAGGTAACACATTAAGTAAAATGTGCTTAATAGTAAAGCGATCTTATACTGATAATCAAGTGCTTTGATTTTGATCATTTTGGAATCTTTCAGATTTCGGTGGAACTTATCATCTCTTCTTTGCCGAAACTAGCAAAACAAAATGTCATCTGAGGATATGTCAGACGCAGAGCAGGTGATTATTGTGACGCTATCAGATCGCGGAGGTCAGTACTAAATATCACTTTCGTGCTAGACTGGCACCACACTAGTCAGGGAGAGTAATATTTCCCGAACATATCTTCCTCGATTAAACAGATATGCCAGCCGTATGGTCAGAGATCTATCCTCTACAGACGCAGATAACACGTATGAAAACCAGTGATAGAAAATAATTCCAGAATTCAACTTAACACATGACACTTCATACCTCAGTTCACATGTGAAACCCCTGTGAGAGTTGAGCTACCTTGGGGCGCCAGGCACTATATTAAAACCATTAATTCCTCACACTTAAAGCATGAAATTATAACACTGTACACAAATCTTATATAAGCTGATCACGGAGTCGATAGCATGCTGGGTTAACATATAGTAACGCTCATGTGGAATGTATGTTTCTAGATATTCTAATAGCTCGATCCCCTCCAGCATTTGGCACCATAATAGTCACATGAATAATCAAAGCAACTCATATGTTGGGCAAAAGCATATCCAGTTGTGAAGTTTCTAGTCCACGAAGTGCATATAAAGGGTCTTGTCATCACATGTGACTTGCCCTTTGTGCACTGAACATAATGAAGGATTCATCAGGACAGCAGCCCTCCAGGTCCTCTGGATATGCCCGTCGCAACCTTGCAGCCATTTGACGTATTTCAGTCGTATCATTTCCCTCAACAATGCTTACGCTAGTCAGTACACCGACATTGGTATTGACAACTTAATATATAGCCTTTTCCTGGTTCAGTTCTACAGTCAGATGAGAAACGATGGTGTAAAATACATCGATGTGAAATTGGCTTCTTGCTAATTGTGGCTGAGTTGTGCTTATATGTTCCTTAATACACCTTATCCTCCGCTAACAACTCGCCTTCTGGTTCGTAGCTGCAACAGTGAGAACGAATCTCTCTTATGCAGGCAATATCATACACTTTGGTACAGGTCATAAGTGTACAGTCCTTTGCTTGCGGCAGCTTTCTGGCATCAGTGGTGTATTAAAGACTATAGGACCCTGAGGCCAGAATATTCTTGCTCACCTTCCACTCACCTTCCTTGGGTTCTTTTAAGGATATAATTTGGCTATGTCTAATATACACGGTATTTATTTCTAATTGTAACTACCCAAGCTTGGAACATTTCCAAATACCTGGTTGTTTAACAATCATGAAATCATAAAGGAATAATAATCAAAGGAAAGTCGGATCATCTCATTTTCAGAGCCGTCCAGGGCCCTTGGATAATCTAAAGAAAATCAAATTTTCTTACAGAGAAGAGTACATCCTAACTTACTAATTTACATGTTTATTTACCTAGAAATGACTGCTGATATTCATCTAGAGTATAATCACCACAGTTTATTACGACAATATTTCTCCCAACAGTAGAATGATGTGCTTTATATTAAACTAAAGTTTATTGAACAAAGTGGCCTTCACTTAGCGTGACAGTCGGAGTGGTCAAGGGGAGTCACTGTCTGTGTTTTGGTTAATCCATTCATGCCTGTGTACTGACCAGCCCATCCTCACCTGTGTAGAGGATGACCCACTACTCTTAGTGTACTGACCAGCCCACCTTAACCAGTGTAGAGGATGACCCACTACTCTTAGTGTACTGACCAGCCCACCTTAACCAGTGTAGAGGATGACCCACCACTCTTAAGTATACTGACCAGCCCACCCTTACCTGTGCAGAGGATGACCCACTAATCTGTGTACTGACCAGCCCACCCTCACCTATGTAGAGGGTGACCCACTACTCTTAGTGTACTGACCAGCCCACCCTCACCCATGTAGAGGATGACCTACTACTCTTAGTGTACTGACCAGCCCACCTTAACCAGTGTAGAGGATGACCTACTACTCTTAGTGTACTGACCAGCCCACCTTAACCAGTGTAGAGGATGACCTACTACTCTTAGTGTACTGACCAGCCCACCTTAACCAGTGTAGAGGATGACCTACTACTCTTAGTGTACTGACCAGCCCACCTTAACCAGTGTAGAGGATGACCTACTACTCTTAGTGTACTGACCAGCCCACCCTCACCTGTGCAGAGGATGACCCACTAATCTGTGTACTGACCAGCCCACCCTCACCCATGTAGAGGGTGACCCACTACTCTTTGTGTACTAACCAGCCCACCTTAACCAGTGTAGAGGATGACCCACTACTCTTAGTGTACTGACCAGCCCACCCTCACCTGTGTATAGGGAAACAAACCCATGCTAGTGTACTAGCCAAGTTCCTCATCTCTGTGGCTTGATCTGCCTACCCACCATTCATTACAGCTTCTTAATATTACAGTGGTACTCCAGTGCCTGTCTGTGTCTGCCATTATGATGTCCTACACACCAACCTTAGTTAAATTTTCATGGTCATACTGATTCTATTAAGACCTTCTGAAGCATATACATAGTTGACTTAAACAGTGAAATATAGAACACTTATCAAGTATAACTACTGTAATCCTAATTGTATAAGATTAGATTGCAAAATGTGCTGTAGTTGATCCACATATATTTTCTCAAGTTGTATATTATGCTGACTGCTGAGAGTTGTAACTCGTGCTGGAATGTAACAGTATGGAAATCCTGACCTAAAAAAAAAAAAGGAAAACCAGGACTTTGTAACATACGTGTGGACCGACATACGAGTGTTTTGTGCTGATTATTTGATTATTACTAAGTCCGGGATATGTGACCTACCACCAGAGTCCTATATTTCCCGGTGGTCTGTGTAGGAACAAGGTTTGACACGCCAAGCATAAAAGCAGTGGTGTGTGAGCAGTGAATAGTGCTTGGTATATGAGGGGTAATAGTGTCTTAGATATCAGAGAAATGCGAATGTCTCAACGGGATAATTCTTGAGTTAGCTGGGGTACTGGGAGGGGCTAATACACTACCACCTGAGCTCTCCCTGTCACTGGTGGCAGAGTCACATAGTGAAATATAGTCAGACTTCTGACGTCAGTCAATTTCAAAACAATGTTTTAATTGTTTGTCTTTCTATTGTAAACCACGACTGACACAAAATGTGACCTTAAAAACACATTTTCTTCTTCACAATGAAAATACAACGACATTTCTATCACGATTACAGACAGAACATCTCCCAGGAAGGCCGTAGCCAGGACTACCAACCTACATCACCATTTACCCCCTCACCATAGAAAATGGAATTTCGCCAATGGTTTTGAATGACTCCATATGTTATAGTACTTCCCTGATGTGTAATGATAAGTGGACACAATCAAGCCAAGAGTGTAAACAGACCAGAATAAAACATGAGCAATATGCTCGTTCTGCTTTTAATGTAATATTTCCTAAAACAACCTTTGTCGACGAGCATTTCCATGACATGTATGCCAACTGTCCTGATCGATTTATTTTTTGTACGGTGTCCGAGGCAGAAGGTGAACCAGAATGCCCTGATTAAGGTATCTTGTTAACGAGTATATATACATACGTACTGATGTACGACAATGCACTACGACGGTTTGTTCTCTGAGAAACGTAAGTTTCTGCACTTCCTGCAGTGGCTCTCTCCCTGGGAGACTACGGCAACGCGATTCCAAACACACAACCTCCTGCCTAATACCTTAAGCTCATATCACTCCCTAAAAGCTAAATATAATCGCCAGTCATCGACCAAAAATATATAATTGAAAAATTGAAGCAAATTCTGATGACCCTTGGAGCTCGATAGAGCTGCAAAATGTCGTTTGGCATTGGTCAGCATAAACTCACAGTAAAGCTCTACTTTGATTACCTGTGGTGCCCTCAATAGATTACTTCACCACACATTACTTCGACGAACTCAAAAACTCTGCTCACTCTCCAACAGTCATCGATGAGCTTCGCCTCTAACACACGTGTGTCGGTAGCTCACTTCATGGCAAACCAAATTCGATTCTCTCTCTCTGACACACAACGGTATGGCTTCTTACCTGACATACTAAAAACACTGCTCACTCCCTGACAGACGTCGGTGGCTTCGTGTCTGATACACATCGGTAGCTCACTCCCAGATGTACTACATTGCCTAACTCCGTTACGATGGCTTCCTGCCTGACACACACGCTTCAGAGGCAAAAACACGTCGGTGGCTTCGTCTGTAACATACGTGGGTAGTTCACACCATGACACAATACATGACTAACTCCCTGATGCACAAGGCTGGCTTCCAGCCTCACACTGCTACAGTGGCGACAACACAAAACCGCTGCTCACTTCCTAACACACTACCGTGGCAAAGAATGGCTGCTCACACTGACAGATTCTCTGGCTTTGTGTCTAGCACACGTCGGGCCACCTCATTCTAGGACACACTATTCCCACTAACTCCCTGCCATACGAGGGCGGCCTCCTGTCTGATGGCGGAGGAACGCAACTCACTTCCTGACAGACGTCAGTGGCTTCGATTGAACCACACGTCGTGGGCTTATGCCCCAATGTTGTTTGTTTGTGAGGTTTTACGGCCATCGACCTATGAGGAAGGTCATTAGGCCTGCAACCCTATTTAGTGTATGACTGATGTCATCTTTCCTAAATACCTACATTGAAAAAAAAGTGTAATTCTGATGTAAAAATAATAAATATAAGTAGTGGAAATAAAAGATTTGTGGGTATTGGGCGAACGTGGTGGCAAACACCACCCAGTCGACACAGTATCCACGGTTGCATTTGACCCAAGACTGCGAGTAGATAGGACAGGTTAGGGACAGGCTTCCACCATGACATGAACACAGAGTAGATAGTTAGTCGGAGGTCCGCCGACTCAACACCATGGCGCAGCCGACCCGGAGGATGACCACCTCCCTCGGAGGCCGACCGCCTAATGAATGGACATGTCCACCCACCATGCGACCAGCCCAGGTAGAAGGAGCCGCGCACCAAGCCGACTCCACCACAGAGAACAACCCACGAACCACCTTACATCATCTTGATTAATTCTGTTTCTCTGAGGAAGTCCATCAATTTGTCAACAGTACTCGGGTTATCCCCGAGTACATTAATGATGTTAAAGGAAATGTTTTGGTTGGCGTGGTAGGTAAAAAATTTCCTTCTATGTTGTTCGTATTTCTTGCATCTTAGCAGTTGGTGTTCTATTGTGGAGGTTTGTGTACACTGTTGGCATACGGGTAGAAGACTTGTGGTTGTGTATGGCTGCAGGTGGATGGTGTAGGTACAGTTCACATTCTGAGGCGGGCCAACACGACCTCTTCTCTTCTGTTCTTGCGGTACGAGGTCGGCCAGTCCGCCACTTCTTGCTTGTACTTCCTGTTGCTGGTCAGGTTGGTTCACTGACTCTGCCACAGAAGATGGATTGATCTTTTCCCCAAGGAAAAGGCAGGAGCCCCAGCGGCTCCCGAGGGATCGGAACCACCTCCTCGAGTTCTGAGGTCGACTGAGCCAAGCTGTCTGCCTGCTCATTGCCGTATATATTGCAATGACCAGCCAAGCACCCAGATCAAGATGATATCTTTCTCACATGAATTTAGTTTATCAATAATATTGCCCTGTAATTCACAGGACTCTGTATATTCAGAGTCTAATGCTTTAAGAGCGGAAAGAGTATCTGAAAAAAATTACGGCTTTACTATGATTTGAATTAATTATATAGTTTATGGCTCGATCAATGGCAAACAATTCAGCGCCAAAATACAGATGTATGGTTCGGCATGCGGTATCTGAGTGCACACTCCATCGACCACACACCTGCACCCACACATTCATCCGTCTTGGAGCCATCAGTGTAGAAGTGAACATACGATAAGTGATTAATGATAACCTGACGAAAACGCTGGTGTACCTCGCCCTCCGATGTGTTTACTTTTTTGGCTGGTAGCCAGCTCGTCTTGATGTTAATTTTGGAACCCACCCAAGGGGGTAGGGAATTCTTAACCAGCGAGTCCACTTCATTCACTTTACTACCGGAGTTCTCACTGAGGAAGTGTATTCTGACGGCCAGGGGTCTGACGCCTCTGTTGACGAGCTGTGACCATTCCAGAATGAGGCGACAGGCAGTTGTATTGTTCCTTCTGGTCATCAGAAGACCGCTTTGCCACGACACGATCTCACGTCTTAGTGGGAGAGGAGGTACATGAGCCTCACCTTCCAATCGTGGAACTCTGGTACAGGTCACGCCTCCAAGACACATTGGCAAACATTTATTCTGTATCACATCCGAGCTCCTCAGTGTATACTCGCTCGCCCAAGCATACACCTGAGAGCCATAGTCTAATTTAGATCTAATTAGGAACTTGAAAATCATTGATAAAGATCTACTGTCGGCTCCCCAGAAGGAACCCAAAAGGCACTTAAGAACATTTAGTCTTTTACTGCAATTTGTTACTAAATAGTCGACATGACTTTTGCAATTTAGTCTTTTATCAAAATTTAAACAAAAGAATTGAACTGTATTTCGAAACGGGATCGGGTTGTTGTCTAACGCTGAATGAAAATTCGGGATATTAATTTTTCGGGTGAAGACAAACGCGATACTTTTGTTGGGTGAGAACTTAAAACCCTCAGTGTAGCGGCCAACGATGAACGGGCTCAAGCGCAGCTTGGACCCGCTCAGCCGAGCACTGTGCACCAGGCGAAGATGTGCCATATCGCACAATCACCAGCATAAAGCGAGTAGCGAGTATTCAAGATCTCGCGGGACAGAAGTTGGAGACAGATCATTCATCATAATATTGAATAATGTTGGGTTAAGAACGCTGCCTTGCGGCACCTCATTCTCTTGGACAAATGTGTCCGAAGCGACACCGAGTGCTGCAAGTTTCACAGCAAAAGTTCTATTGTTTAAAAAAGTTTTTAATAGATATTGGTAAATAACCTCTTAAACCAAAAGCATCAAGTTTGCTTAAAATCCCGTTTCGCCATGTCATGTCGAAGGCTTTTTCTAGATCTAAAAATACGGCAACCAAAAAGCGTACTTTACTGATTGACTTTAGGATAGAATGGTCTAGGTGTATTTAATGATCCAATGTGCCTCTGTTACGACGGAAAGCACACTGTTGATCATTTACTAAACCCTTTGATTCTAACAGAAAAAAAAGTAGTCTTGTTAACTATTCTCTCCATGAGCTTACAAATGCAGCTCGTGAGCGCAATAGGTCGAAACGAATTTGTATTCGTAAGGCGTCCGGAGCGTTTTGAGATGGGTTTGGAAACGTTCGAGACGTCCGAATCTCATTGTACAGTGCCAACCACTTCGTCGGGTTGGCTTGACGAAGGTGCTGGATCATCCCGTAAGTGATCCCGCTGGGTCCCGGACTCGAACCTGTACAGGATTTCAGGGCAAGAAGGAGTTCTGTCATGGTGAACATTTGGTTGTAATCAAAAATATCTTCTGTAGCAAAGTCTGGTAACTGTAGCTCGGCGTGTCGCTTGTGGTGTAGGAAGCGCGGGTCGTAACTGGCCGAGCTGCTGGTTTCTGAGAACCTCCTGGCGAGTGTGTTGGCCATGTCCACCGGGTCGTCGATGATTTGATCTTGGTTGAGGATTTGAGGAGGAAGTGGCGGCTTGTATTTTCTCTTTATCTTATTAACTATGGACCACACCTGACTTACTGGTGTGTCCTTGTTCACGGTGGAGAGGAAGCCGCGCCAGGAGCCTCGTTTGGCATGTTTGATAGTTCTTCTTGCCTGAGCCTCGCACGTTTGTATGCAACAAAGTTATTATCTGAAGACTCGTTGTCGACCATCCTGTATCTCCTCCTATTGCGCTCACGCAGTGCATTTCGGCAATCTGGTGTCCACCAAGGAACTCTATGCTTTGTGGACATTGTAGAAACCTTAGATATAGAGTTGTCAGCATCCCTCAGTATGGTGGAGGTGGTAACCTGGAGGACTTTTGCATCAATGTCACCACTGGATATATCCAGGATGGCTTGTCGTGTGCATGACACCCAGTCTGCTTTCTTGTAGTTAAATTTAGGTTGAGACGAGACGGGTTGGTAATAATGTCGCATGAATAAGAAAGACAGATCGGGAAAATGGTCACTTCCCAGTGCGTCGTCTTAAATAACCCCAAGTGATGTCGTTAAGTTTATCTGGCGATGACGAGGATAAATCAATTGCAGAGATATTGCCAGTTCGGTTATCAACACGAGTTCCACTACCATCGTTCAGAAGAGTGAGGTTGGCGTGGATCATCAAATCAACCATTTGTTCTCCCCTGGCGTCTGCCCGGATACTTCCCCACTGATAATGATGAACATTGAAGTCTCCTAAAACTACTTTACGGTGGGGCAACTGATTAACAAGCAAGTTTAACTCATCATTGTCAAGTGCATTGGAACCGGAGCAATATATTGAGCAAATGGCCAGGTATGTGTTATTTAATTTCACTCTACATGCGACAGCATCTAGAGTAGAATTTAAAGTCACTCCTGTTTGAAGTAAATTTTGGTGTACATAGATAGCTACCCCACGATTCTCGTCTCTTCTATACGAGTGATAGCTATCTAAAGCGGAACAGTCTTCGAGTGTGTCGTTTAGAAGGATCTCCTGTAGACATATTACGGCTGGCCTATACGGTGCAAGCAACAGTTGTAGTTGTACTTGCTTATGCCTAAGGCCTCTACAGTTCCACCGGATGATGTTGAACGTGTTAGTTTGAAGAGTTATTTAACCGACCAGTTTTCTTAGCCCGTTTATGTCGGGACTTGGGCGAGTCCCCAGGAGAACATGATCGGTCCCTGGAAGTGGAGGTTCTGGCTTCCATCACTTCTGTGTCCTCCAACGAAGTGGACCAACGAAGTGGACCTGTGAGTCACACATCTCTTTGGTGGAGGTACTGGTACGATGACGTGCGACGTAGGGTTTTCTAGTTTAGTTAAGTTTAGGGATACATTAGTTTTGTTCTCTTTCTTATCTTTATGGTTGGATGAGGATTGTGTAGTTAGCATAGGATTTTTTGTGGCCTTTGGATGGGAGAAATTGGTACAGGATTAGGTGGAGCTGGGTTCTTGGCAGCTGGCGGTCGGCGCGTCACAAGGAGTTTGCGTACAGATCGTACGCATAAACGCCTTACATTTCAGAGCCGACGCGTAGGATTCATTAGGTTTAGGAGTCTCATGAGACTCCTTCACCTTCCTCCTAGCCTCGCCATATGAGATGTTGTTCTGAGTCAACTGTGCACACTTCTTTCTCAAATTCGAACCGGGGACAGGCCCGGTCCCAGCTTGGGTGGTTGCCATCACAGTTGACACACAACATCTTGTTACTCGTACAATCTTCCGTAGTATGACCCTCCTTTGCACACTCCCCGAACCTTGCAGAAAGAGTGCAAGACTTTGAAGGGTGACCCCAATTTTTGGCATTTATAGCAACGTCGGGGATTTGCAATATATGGACGAACTTTGACAACGCATGTAACCAATAGAGATATTTTCAGGTCAACGAGATTTTCCGAAAGTTAAGGTTATCGAGGGAGTTCTACCTCGTTCGCCATTGATGAATTTAGTGATGAACCAGGCAGCGATAACGTCCTCGTTTGGTAGTTCCTTCACAATGTCGTCCTCTGACATATCCATGACATCAGTGCAGTAGATGACTCCCCTGCATGAAGACATGGCAACGGGTATAGAGACCACAACATCATGAATATGGAACTTCGTCAACTTAAGCAGTTCCGCCACCCGATTCGTTGATTTCACTTTTAACCCATAAATCACCACTAACCAGTTTCCTGACCGTTTCAACATGCCCAAACTAACCATTAATGACCTTCCTGATTAGGAAGGGATTGTGAGGGAGGCAAGGGTCGTTGCTCCGGTCACATGAGCCAAAAATAAAATCAACATTTTTATTTTTGATCCAAGGTCCGTCACTACTACCCTCTACGGGGGGGCAGTGGATGGCTTACCCGGGTCCATCCTATAGGGGCCTAACCCCAAAGTCTGGGGTGGCAAACCACCCCCAGACAGTGGAAAAAAGAAACTAGCTACCCGCCCCCCCAAAAAAAAAAAAAATCAGGCAATTGTTCTATGCAGAATAATGTTCGGGGCTGAGCCGGTCGCACAAGGCCAGGCGAAGTTTGGCGAACACTCGTCAATAAAACATCAATTTTGCACAAAACAACTTTATAAAGATACTGATGAACAATAACTTTAGAAAAATTACCTTCAAACCAAAGTTAGGGTAGCGACAACGCAGGGGGAGGGGGACTAGCTACATACAACCTAGCTCTGAGAGACAACAGCAGCTCCGTACACGTCAGTAGCTGGTGCGCGACGACCCAGGAAATGAACGTATGAACCAGAAACACAGTAATTTTCGGTACCGGAATGAACGCGCTCGTCGGCCAACTCGAAGTAGAAATGGGGCTTCATTGTTTCGCAAGGCGTTGTCTCAATCCAGTGAAATGACTTGCATGACCTTTTATCGTCTTGTAACGTTCGTTTTTGTATTATATGATTACTAATGTTCCATGTATTTGTGCTACATGCGTATCTACGCAGGACAATGGCTATAGTTATATAATAAAGATATATTCTGAACATGAGTCCGTCCAAGTCACAGCCAATGTAACAATTCGGATTGTATTCAGACTCTTCTGACGTCAGTCAATTTGTAAACAATGTTTTACTTGATTGTCTTTCTAAGGTAAACCAGGGACACTTCGCGGACGTGACAGTGTAATAACGTCACGGGCAGTGCCTGGGACATTTCGCGGACGTGACACTGTCATGACGTCACGGGTAGTGCCAGGGTGACACTTCGCGGACGTGACAGTGTCATAACGTCACGGGTAGTGCCAGGGTGACACTTCGCGGACGTGACAGTGTCATGACGTCACGGGTAGTGCCAGGGTGACACTTCGCGGACGTGACAGTGTCATAACGTCACGGGTAGTCCCAGGGACTTTTCGCGGACGTGACAGTGTCATAACGTCACGGGTAGTGCCAGGGTGACACTTCGCGGACGTGACAGTGTCATAACGTCACGGGTAGTGCCAAGGTGACACTTCGCGGACGTGACAGTGTCATAACGTCACGGGCAGTTCCAGGGTGACACTTCGCGGACGTGACAGTGTCATAGCGTCACGGGTAGTGCCAGGGTGACACTTCGCGGACGTGACAGTGTCATGACGTCACGGGTAGTGCCAGGGTGTGTGTGTGTGTGGGTGGGGGGGTTGTGTGAGTCGAGGTTTCAGCTGGTGAGAGAAAAGTGAGGCAGCCAGTCACCCGCTGCAGGAAACACCCTAATGATATGTCAACATCCACACAAAAAGTTCCTTCTCCTCCCTCCCCAACCCCTTTCCCAGGACACTTCTCCAGCCTTACAATACCTGACGCCTCCTTGATGGGAGGGGGGGGGGGTGACGTGATGGGACATGATGGGGGGAGGGGACGTGATGGGACTGGGACGTGATGGGAAGGCCGGACATGTTGGCTGCTGACAACGTCCCCCCAAAAAATGACAGGGTTGAGAGAGGCCAAGACTGAAATAGTTCCTTAGCCAGTTGGGGTTCTCGGAGTGTTGTAAGTGAGAGAGGGGCACGGAAAACATGTTAAACAACAACAACAACAACCATAACAACAACAACAACAAGAACCATAACCAGAAAGCTATATTGGATGGGATATACAAGTAGAGGTCAGGTCTGTGAGGGGCAGCTAGTCGCAAAGGGGATTACGAGACGTGGAAGTCAAATGTCTCAAGCTTTTGGCCCCTCTCTAAGCTGTTGCCCTTGAGGTCAAGTAAAAGGTTCAGGTCATGTTCATCATTACAGCGTCAGCTGTTGATCTGTAACGACCGACCATTGAGTGCTGGTGTCAACCATTGAGTGCTGGTGTCAGCCATTGAGTGCTGGTGTCAGCCATTGAGTGCTGGTGTCAACCATTGAGTGCTGGTGTCAACCATTGAGTGCTGGTGTCAGGGGAACTAACCACACATTTTTTTTTTCCCCTACGAGGATTATTAGGTCAGGTGTGGCCACACGCTGTCACCTGCCACCCAGTTAAGGCGTCGTCGCTTGTGGGGCGACGGTGGGAACACTGGCGGGCAGTGGAGTGGAGTGGGAGGTCACGTAATGAGCCTCCACCACCTCTCTCCTCCTCCTCTGTCGTACTCTGGCGTCGCTACAGTTCCAACTCATAATACTGAGGGGAGGCTGGAGCCACACGCTGCCACAGTTCCAATACCCAACATCACCACAGAGTCTCAAATCACCTGTCATGTCTCTCATTCCAACTGTTTACCCGCCAATATGAGGAAATAAAGCCAAGTTATTCTGCGTCAGTTGTCTTGAGATGGATGTTTTTGACTATGTGTTCGCTACTTTAGAATCTCGTAGGTGTTTACATGCAAACTACGTTAGGCATTGTGGTTCTAACTGTCTCTTCTGGACTCCGTGCCAGTCACTTAACTGCTCTGAACTGTGCAGTCTTCGCCACACTCTCCTGTGTGTGATGGGTATGTCAGAAGGTCTAACGATTCTCGGGTCAACCTGTGGTTTGCTTTATGGATCTCTTCTCAGAAACGTCAGACACACGTATGCCAGAGTTTCATCACACAAACACACACACACACACACACACACACACACCTCCAGTGTAGTGAAGGTGGACACAGTCAGGTTGACCCTCATACGTGGCCAGGAGCGAACCGTGCCAACGACTGATTGAGTTTGCTGTACAATGTCGCCAGTTTATCATTAACTCGTACACTGCTGCTACAACGACGAGTGATTCGTGCAATACATTATCATCATCATCATGTACTCCTTCGCCTTCATGTTGGATGAAACCCGACCGTCCCAGACGGTGGGTGTGAGAGCAATATTCATACCAGTTATAGGCGTCTGTCACACACACACACACACACACACACGTCTGGGGAGGGGGTTCACATGGGGCGAGTGTGACAGGATTATAGTACATTATTACTTTCCCCTCAGCAATTACATCGACAGATCCCGTGCATAAGCAGGTTCACTGTGAACACAATTGCGTACGTGCGTGTGTGTGGGTGTGTGTGTGTGTGTGTGTGGGTGGGTGTGTGTGTTTCCCGAGTTGATATCTATGAGTCAATGTATTTTATCATCGAATCTCTGTCCACTGCTCTCAATCTCAGGTTGATCATGGTCTCCTCATGACGACACTTGTGTGTAGTTTCACAACCGCATCTGTAATACTCAAAGTTCCTGGTTGTCTTTCCAACCTTATCTGATGAGCCTCATGTTTCGCACGTCACATCTTTGTGGGGGTCTGCTGAAGAAGGCCACTGCTCTCACCTCGGGTTATGAAGCAACCACAACACTTACACATTTCTCTCTATTAAAATGATTCAGTATAACATCATCTTCAACGATGTTGCGTGGAAATTGGACTCGGGTTATGAAGCAACCACAACACTTAAACATTTCTCTCTATTAACATGATTCAGTAAAACATCATCTTCAACGATGTTGCGTGGAAATTGGACTCGGGTTATGAAGCAACCACAACACTTTACATTTCTCTCTATTAACATGATTCAGTAAAACATCATCTTCAATGATGTTGCGTGAAAATTGGACTCGGGTTATGAAGCAACCACAACACTATACATTTCTCTCTATTAACATGATTCAGTAAAACATCATCTTCAATGATGTTGCGTGGAAATTGGACTCGGGTTATGAAGCAACCACAACACTTAAACATTTCTCTCTATTAAAATGATTCAGTAAAACATCATCTTCAACGATGGTGCGTGAGGATTGGACCCTGGCAAATAGGTGTGACTATGTAAGAAAGCTGCACTCAATCCTCGTCCAATTACCCCTCTCCTCCGGAATCATGAAGAAGATAAGATGAAAAAAAAAGGATATATTTAAAATAGCGTCGCTTGGTATAACAGATTCATTCTTACCCACGTCCAGGACTTTGTCCACACAATATCTCAAAACTGAAAGGCAATGACGTAGCAACTGATAACATCAGGTGTAAACAGCTATCCAAAATGCTTTTGATCCAGTTTTCTATATACAACGAAGGAATGATATATAAAAAACGCACGTTGGTTTCCTCCACTTCCCTATCTTCTTAAAGTCTCCCGTCTTGTATATCATTTTCTTACCCTTAGAATATCTTGCTTCCATCTTTTTTTCTCTCAGACGTCTTTCCTCGACTCTCGCTTTATTCTCCTTATTTCTTTTTTAGACGTTCAACTTTCCCTCTGTCCCAGGACATACTCTAGTCTGGCCTGAGGCGTTCTGTTCTTCCTCAGCTATTTTTTTTTTCTTTTTTTTCCTCCCGAAGACTCGTTCTCTGCTTCCGCTGGAGCCATCGACCTCAGCAACCTCTCGTATCTTCCTCTCCCTCTCTCACGAAGGGGTGTGTCCAGGCTACCATTTCCACACACAAAGAATTTCCTCTACAATTTCTACACCTTCCTTCGTAAACATCTTCCCCCCCCGCCCCCCCAAACCCCAGTTTCTTTCACGTTTTTCAGTCTCGGGAATTTTTCGACAGAAGACAAAAAAAAATCTTCTTTAAAAAGAAAATGTAAAGTTCTTTCCACATCCAGGCCCCACACAACTTTCCATGATTTATCCCAGACGCTTCACATGCCCTGATTCAATCCACTGACAGCACGTCAACCCCGGTATACCACATCGATCCAATTCACTCTATTCCTTGCCCTCCTTTCACCCTCCTGCATGTTCAGGCCCCGATCACACAAAATCTTTTTCACTCCATCTTTCCACCTCCAATTCGGTCCCCCACTTCTCCTCGTTCCCTCCACCTCCGACACATATATCCTCTTGGTCAATCTTTCCTCACTCATTCTCTCCATGTGCCCAAACCATTTCAAAACACCCTCTTCTGCTCTCTCAACCACGCTCTTTTTATTTCCACACATCTCTCTTACCCTTACATTACTTACTCGATCAAACCACCTCACACCACATATTGTCCTCAGACATCTCATTTCCAGCACATCCACCCTCCTGCGAACAACTCTATCCATAGCCCACGCCTCGCAACCATACAACATTGTTGGAACCACTATTCCTTCAAACATACCCATATATATATATAATATATATTCCTAAGAGTCCACGGGGAAAATGAAACACGATAAGTTCCCAAATGCACTTTCGTGTAATAATCACATCATCAGGGGAGACATATATATGCAAATATATATATATATATATATATATATATATATATATATATATATATATATATATATATATATATATATATATATTAAGAATATATAGTGTGGGAGGCAAGTTGTTAGAAGCAGTAAAAAGTTTTTATCAAGGATGTAAGGCATGTGTAAGTGTAGGAAGAGAGGAAAGTGATTGGTTCTCAGTGAATGTAGGTTTGCGACAGGGGTGTGTGATGTCTCCATGGTTGTTTAATTTGTTTATGGATGGGGTTGTTGGGGAGGTGAATGCAAGAGTTTTGGAAAGAGGGGCAAGTATGTAGTCTGTTGTGGATGAGAGAGCTTGGGAAGTGAGTCAGTTGTTGTTCGCTGATGATACAGCGCTGATGGCTGATTCATGTGAGAAACTGCAGAAGCTGGTGACTGAGTTTGGTAAAGTGTGCGAAAGAAGAATGTTGAGAGTATATGTGAATAAGAGCAAGGTTATTAGGTACAGTAGGGTTGTGGGTCAAGTCAATTGGGAGGTCAATTTGAATGGAGAAAAACTGGAGGAAGTAAAGTGTTTTAGATATCTGGGAGTGGATTTGGCAGCGGATGGAACCATGGAAGCGGAAATGAATCATAGGGTGGGGGAGGGGGCGAAAATTCTGGGAGCCTTGAAGAATGTGAAGTCGAGAACATTATCTCGGAAAGCAAAAATGGCTATGTTTGAAGGAATAGTGGTTCCAACAATGTTGTATGGTTGCGAGGCGTGGGCTACGGATAGAGTTGTGCGCAGGAGAGTGGATGTGCTGGAAATGAGATGTTTGAGGACAATATGTTCTGTGAGGTGGGTTGATCGAGTAAGTAATAATAGGGTAAGAAAGATGTGTGGAAATAAAAAGAGTGTGGCTGAGAGAGCAGAAGAGGATGTTTTGAAATGGTTACATACAAATGGTATGGAAGCTGTCCCTTACACGCCGATCGACGAATCTCTCACTTCTCATTCACCTTTTCCACTCACAGGTTGACTAAAGGGACAAGGGTCTATTCTCAGACATTTCTTTTGTTCCTACTACCGCTTCTTCTGTACCCCTCTCCCATCTTGCTGCTCGGTCATGTTGAGGAGCAGACGCGTTGAGTACATGCACTGCGCGTTGTACATGCACTGCGCGTTGCGTACATGCACTGCGGGTTGAGAACATGTACCGCTTCTCTGAATGAGTGGATGGTGATCACTATGATCCTCCCATGTAATCGTTTCACGGCTTTAATGCCAACTGTGAACTGTGGTGTAAGTAAGACTGCAACACCACACTAGTTCCTACTTCACCCTACCCTTACCTCCTCCCCCAAGCTCAATATCAGCGCGTTGTCACTTCTGAAAATGTCTGCCAGCCTCAGCAAATAACAAGAGCACCTACACTTTCGCTCTTTCCTATCTTCTGGAATGGATAGAATAGGATGATAGAATTTTTGGACAAAAAACATAGAATGAAAAGCGAGAGTCCTGAGGTGGAGAGTGATAAGTATAAAGCGAAAATAGACCCCCTAATGGCGTGGCTATGTATCACCTCTCATTCTCTGTCAAACACATTGGGTCCACAATATAGATGAAACATCAGAAACACAGGAGGACAGACTCATCATATCTCAACACCAGCTGAGGCAAAGTTGACGAACCGGTTGAGATAACCAGCAAAATGAACAACAGATTTCTAACACGTTAAGATGTTTGGGCAACTACGACCTCCACTTTCTCCTTGCACGAACGCCACGCCAGATACATTTCAAATACCTTTTGCTATAGACGAAACACACCCCCCCCCCCCCAGCTTTAAGCAGTACTTTTCCCTTAAAGGAATTCGATCCTTGTTGGTCCAACGGCATAACACCACCAAAATCCGCCAACATGTGACACATTTCTAACATAGATCTATTTAATGTGGTGAAAATAGCTTTTAAAACATATCCTTCAACCATGGATATACATGTTACTTCAATATTCATCTGCGAATCCTTTACCCAACTTAACAATGCTCCTGCTATGGTGTTCTGGTCGCCTCCATGAGTAGATTCCCGTAGCTTGTTATCTACTGGATTCCATTCCCTCCCGAGACCCTCCTTCACTATGTTCCATCATCATTAATATCCCCCTCAGGATGGAGTTCGCCAGCTGTATATCAGCCCAGCTCTGGAGCTTGTACAAATGTGAGCGGTGTCGCAATCTTGATAATAATCTTTTCCCCTCCCTCTGGCCCCTCATCATCACCATCAAACATATGCAAGAATCCACGGGGCCACAAGCACAAGCCCTTCGGAACACCACAGATCATCTCAATCGAGCGCTTAAAAGGCTTCTCGAACATGCGTCTTCTGTTCCCTTCTACAGGTACGATTTTCTACACATCAAAGGAGGAGTCTCTGTCCCCCTCATGCCTGTCTGATAATCCACCTTGACCGGTCTCGTGTGTGTGTGTGTGCGTGTCTGCCACGGTGTCAAATGCTTTCTGGCAGTCCAGGAACATAATCCATCCATTGTGTCTCTGTTGCTTAAAACAGAAGCTAGTCTTCGGTAAACGTTGGGTGACCTCTCACGTTCGACCTCCTTTCCCTGAACGGATGCATTTACGCTCCTGTTATCTAGTGCCTCACCGAGGTCTATAGTTCAGTACAGCCACCATGGACCCCTTGTCACTGCTAAGAACTTAGCTTCGACCAGCTCCTATGTACTGCAGGTATGCTGTATCCGCCGAGGAAACATTACGGTCTAAGAACAAGAGTTAAAAGTTTTTTCCTCATTTCATTTCTGTCTTTGCTCTGTGTATTATGTTCTCAAGTGTAACGCGAGAAGGAAAAGAAGGGAAAAATGATCTTGAAAATTATCCAAGCACATTTAAGGATGATTTTATATAGAAAAGATCGTATAAGATTGAAATGACTTTTCAAAGAGATTTCGAAAGAAGGAATTTCGTGCCTTGAATCGACATGAATATTGGTACAATATACTGCATGAAGTACATGACGTCTTATGAATTTTCTGACACCACAACACTGGCTGAATGTCCAAAGCCACGAAGCATGCTCACTGCTGGGTGTAACAGTAGATTAAGCCACATAACTGCAAGGTATTACATGATACCTCGCCCTTACCCACCTACCCCAAGTAACCCAGGACCTACACACGTCTCCCACAGACACCATGACCCACCCACACCTTCTCTCCACGAGTTCGACCCCAGACAGACCTGGTGGAGGCGACGAGGGGAGGAGGGGCGCTACAACGCACGGTGGAGCGAGCCAGCCAGACCATTGTAGACGGAGTACCTCACACCGTCCCGAGCGCTGCGGTACTTCACGCCGTCCCGAGCGCTGCGGTACTTCACACCGTCCCGAGCGCTGCGGTACTTCACACCGTCCCGAGCGCTGCGGTACTTCACACCGTCCCAAGCGCTGCGGTACTTCACGCCGTCCCGAGCGCTGCGGTACTTCACACCGTCCCGAGCGCTGCGGAACTTCACGCCGTCCCGAGCGCTGCGGTACTTCACACCGTCCCGAGCGCTGCTGACGAAACCCTTCCCTCCCTTCCTCTCCCCAGCAACACTGTCCTCACACTCAGTCTTCGCCCTCTCAGACTCGCTATGGAAGCCACAGCGTATCCACATCTTCATTGTCAATCACTTCGAGTCTATGTATCTGATTACCACAGGTATCTATATAACAGACGAATTCGTTGTACAAGATATTACTGGGTTAACGAAGAATCTGTAGCCGTACAATGTGTCGCCTATTCTTAAGGACGGCCAAGCTATACCTGTTCGTTGCTGTCAAATGTTCGTCAGTTACCCACATGGTGACCAGGTCAAAGCAACCCTTGTACCCCCCGGCAGCCTTCCTCTAACATGCCTTAAAGGATTAGCCGATGACTGTCAATGAACTCATCTAAAATTTCAGCCACAGCGTTTCTACAAGCTATCTATTCTGTTTAAACAACGGTAAGTTTTATTGTCCCTGTCAAATGCTCTTATTTTGACTATGACTGTATAATAAGTATGAGGTCTAGCCTCTGTAATATTATCACCATCTACGTATTGCATTTTGTAGATGATAGTCCTTTAAGCTTAGTTACTCCAAGACACACTCGTTTTCTATGTCAACTTTCATTTAAGAAAACTATTTCTTTGGGGTATCTCTTATATAATTAAATAATCAGCATTTGCTGAAATGAAACATTAAATTGCTTTTTACTGAAAGATCTTACCACATTATTCTTAGATAGATCTTGTGATGATAAAGAAAATTTTGAAAGATCATTCTCCCTTCAAGCCAGATTCAAGATTGATATTCTGAGACTATTCATTGCATTATTTTTTTTTACACAGAAAAATATTTGAACCTAGCGTAGTTTTAGCCAAAGGCAGCACAGCTTAGTAATATAACCTGCATTATTGTATCTATCAATTCAATGTAAATTCACAAGCAGCTCAAATAATATGACTGCATTATTGCGTTTACCAATTCAATGTAAATTCACAAGAAGCTCAATATCTAAGACTACATTTCACCTTTCTTATAATTATAATTTTCTGTTACGCAACTTACCGCTGGTACAGAAAAGGAAGGTTTTAAGGAATCTTCAATATATTTTCGTCGTTGAAAGCTAATGGGTTCGTGTAGACCCAAACAAATATAGACCTATGCCCATCAGAAGCTCACCCAGTCGGTCTTTAATTCATTTTTTGGGTCGTGTTATCTATGACATAGTCCGACTAACTATTCCACTCACATGCAATTCTTTGGCTGAAGAAATTCTCTGTCATTTGTGGGGGCGGGGGTACCTCTAGACCTCCCATTGTATGAATTCTGAGACCAGGTTTTCAAAATTCTCTGTACCACTTGATAATTTGCAGGTCTCTCAGATTCATTTTTTTTTTTCTTTTATCCCCGTCTTCTTCGTTCAGTGCAACCTCACACCTTTCGCTTTCACACCCAGCAACAAGGTCGACAATGGGCATCTTACGAAATGGGTAACATCTACCAAGCTGTACGATGGCCAGACTTGCGCCCACGCCACAAGGTGTGGACGTTTGAATGCTGTATAGAATCCTGAAACCTCTTCTATCAATCCAGCTGAATGCCTTCCCGGGCAGACATCCTCAACACTGGTAGTTTCTGAAGCATTTTGGATACACATTTCTCTCTGTTGGTTTCAGCTAACTCGTTACTTATACCAACACCTCAATGAGCCATTATCTTCAACGTCATCCAGCTCTCTGACCTCATATCTTTGACTAAGACGTTCAAGACCTTAAGCAAAGAGCAGATAAAAAGATTCTGATAACAAGAGTGATCGGCTGGAGAGAACTTCACACGAGCAACATTATCAAGTGCATCATCTACATATACCAGGAACAAAATGGGTCCCAAAACATACCCCTGTGGCACACCTCGCTGTCGCCCGAAACTCCTTTCTCTTTGTTAGAACTTCTCATCTTGAATGGCATATGCTTTCAGTCATGGAGTATCTCGGGAAGAGTATCAAATGCCTTTGTATAATCTAGAAATACAGTATCAACACTCCTTTCTCTAATGCAGGTATCCAGTTTCCAGTGGTTTGCAGCAGGCTAGCAGGGTTTCTCCAATTGGACACCAATTCACGTTCATGGGTTGTCGTAAGCAAAGTGTTCAACACCTAATGGAATACAAAGTTGTTTTAATGTCGTAATAATAGATTTGTTAATGTAGTCTAATGATTTTCAGTGCCTTTTCAAACAAAGTTATGGTACTCTAAATTAGGTTCTGGGTCAATTTTCCAACCTTTGGAAAGGCTGGATCTGGTCTGGGAACTTTCCCCTAGGCCACACTTTCCTATAGATTCACTATGGGAGTATCTTACTCCTTTATGGCATGGGGTTACTTTCCATGCTTTTTCATGCCGGAAGTTGAGCTGTGAGTGAGCTGGTTAGTTGAGGATTTAGGCCCATCAACAACCAGGGTCGTTACGTCCTTTTGTTCAAAGTGATAAACACACAGAGAGAATGTGAAGTCTTTTCCCAAGTGTTGAATCCATAAGACAGGAGACATTCCCTCAGTGCTTCTCGACCAGGTTCCGAGCTGTCGCGAAAGAGGTGCATCGCAATCCAAAAGTTCCTGGTAGCCCAGAGGGTCACAGGATATCACAGAACAAAGGTGTGTCCAAAGCTTTTCTTGTCGTCTCCATGACCAATAATCACTTTACAAAGCGATAGGATTACGACCATCAAGACTCCGATCACCAGCAGCTTATCATCCTTTTGTGCCTTGGAAAACGTAAAATGGTTTGGATACATTTGGGAGTGTCCGTTATCGTAATGAGTAGAACGAAGGTCGTATCTTGATCAATGATTTCGCTTTATCTCAAATGAGGGTCCTATTGTCATCCTATTCGTCAGTTTATACTTGAATAAATACATGTTTTACCTTCTGATTCATTTGGAGAAAAAAAATATATATAATGAAGCTATTCTAATGTAATCTTCCTGACCGTATCCACTTCCTACATGTACGTCAACAACCGTCATCCACTTCCTCCATGCATGACCAACCAACTCGTCGTCCTTAGTCCATCACCAACTCCACATCCCCCTCAGCCCACAGTCGCCGTTTCCCCGTTGCTGGGGGAAGGGATATTTTTGGGTCGACCGCCACAGAAGTTTTTATCCTTACCGGTTTAAAGGCAAAACTTTGTATGGCATGACGTGCTGGAGAGATGTCTTACCTTCTCAAAAGATCTCTCAGTATCTGGTACATTATCTCTCTTTCCACATCTCGCCTTCCTTCGACCATCCTCATCTGGCCTTCTCAGTCGTGCTGCAATTTCCTTAATTTCATGTACATTTAACTCTCTCCCTCCCCCCACTTCTCACCCTCTCTCTCTCTCTCTCTCTCTCTCTCTCTCTCTCTCTCTCTCTCTCTCTCTCTCTCTCTCTCTTTCTCTCTTGGTTGACAGCCATCGAGCAGAGAGCTGCATTACTTGGTATTGAGAGGGGTCAATGACGACCCGGCAGTGCGCAAGCACTTCAGTGGATTTCAAGTTACCACTCCTTAGACCCAGGTAGCTGTCTGTTCTCTCCGCGTCACCTACAAGATGGCTGCTGGCTTTCAGTTCACAACCATACCACAGTCCACAACCATACCACATCTTCGTCTCACATCTACAACACCTGACAACTCGTAAAATCACACACGACACATTGTCGTAACTCTCTATTTCTCTGTGCTGGGCGGCGCTGCGCGCTAGTTCGCCTGCAAGATCTCTCTCTCGTATGTAAAGTAAGTACTCTCCCTCACCCTCACGCGTGCCCAGCTCCCTCCATGTCCTTTGTCAGTGCTACAATCCTCTTCATTAAACATTAATCATGTTTCTTCTCTCTTCTTTTGTTATTCCGACCACCCCACACCATCTTGCTCTCTTTCCCTTTTCTTTTGCATCCTTTGTAGCGCACATTTTCCTCCTCTCTATTCACTTTACACATTAACATCTTCCTCTTATTTTTTTCTTCCTCTTTTTCTCTGTGTCTTAAAACAGTTTTATCTTTACTTTATCACGCTCCTAAGATCATGTAACATTTCATGTCCATTTTAACCTTCACGATCAGCTGCCACTGACTTGATCTTCACTGCATGGTGGATTTCGTGTGGGTTTACAATGCACGTCCTGTTTAGTTTGTGGTTAAGTTTGTCGTCGTATTTCACGAGCGAGTGTGTGTGTGTGTGTGTGTGTGTGTGTGTGTGTGTGTGTGTGTGTGTGTGCTCAGGGTAATGAACTGTTGGATTCGTTCCTGAGTACCAACACCTCCAGCAGGGTACAAGAAGAGACATATCTATTTTTTTTTTCCTCCTCACCTTCTTATAGACTAGCGATATAGGTTCAGACTAGATAAAGGTTCAGATTAGATATAGGTTTAAGATATAGGTTCAAATTAGATATAGGTTTAAGATACAGGTTCAGATTAGATATAGGTTTTAAGATAAAGGTTCAGATCAGATACAGGTTTAAGATATAGGTTCAAATTAGATATATGTTTAAGATACAGGTTCAGATTAGATATAGGTTTAAGATAAAGGTTCAGATTAGATATAGGTTTAAGATAAAGGTTCAGATTAGATATAGGTTTAAGATATAGGTTCAGATTAGATATAGGTTCAGATTAGATATAGGTTTAAGATATAGGTTCAGATTAGATATAGGTTTAAGATATAGGTTCAGACTAGATATAGGTTTAAGATAAAGGTTCAGATCAGATATAGGTTTAAGATATAGGTTCAGACTAGATATAGGTTTAAGATAAAGGTTCAGATTAGATATAGGTTTAAGATATAGGTTCAGATTAGATATAGGTTCAGATTAGATATAGGTTTAAGATATAGGTTCAGATTAGATATAGGGTTAAGATATAGGTTCAGATTAGATATAGGTTTAAGATATAGGTTCAGACTAGATATAGGTTTAAGATAAAGGTTCAGATTAGATATAGGTTTAAGATATAGGTTCAGATTAGATATAGGTTTAAGATATAGGTTCAGATTAGATATAGGTTTAAGATATAGGTTTAGATTAGATATAGGTTTAAGATAAAGGTTCAGATTAGATATAGGTTTAAGATATAGGTTCAGATTAGATATAGGTTTAAGATAAAGGTTCAGATTAGATATAGGTTTAAGATATAGGTTCAGATTAGATATAGGTTTAAGATAAAGGTTCAGATTACACATCGTTAAGTTCCCTTCTTTTAGCTAAAGGAGAGGATGCGAATCAGTCATGGAGACAGTGTTTCTCTTGTCGGAGGCGCGGAGGCAAAAATGGACCTAATAAGCAGGAAGACAAGGTATCTGGGAGGATGAAGAACAATCTAACTTCATCTACAGCGACGTACTCTCTGTGAAACGACAGGTACTCAAGGCCAACCCTTATGCGTGGATGAACACTTGGGTGTTGACAGTGGACCGGCTGTCGCAAACCAGCAGTCGAACCTGGGAGGGTAAGTGCTACACCACACACGACCACATATGATGCCTCTGCAACTCCCTTCACTTTACTGTACGTTTGACTATGTCTGAGTCTCTGCACACCTATGTATCAGCCAAGGTAGAGGCACACTTCTTCTTGTCCCACACGAGTTAACGTGCCTCTCTTCTCGCTGTATGAGATCACCCGCGCCGAGGCGCTTGCCACAACCCTCCGGCCGAGAGATACGAGGGGCGGTTGAGCGAAGAAAGAACTCCCATTATCACAAATCCTTGCGCCAGATGCGACGGACGTATCGGTAGCCACCTCTTTGTCGTACACCAACACTTGATACTCCAGCGGAGCCCCGTCAGCACTTGAGGTACAAAAACAAAAAGAAATATTCAGGTCTATTTTCTTTTTCCTTTTTTTTCGGAAGCTGGGAAAAGATGGACTCCATCAGAGCGAGTTACACGTCGATGAGAGACGAGACACTGTGTGTGTACGCCCCTGCGTTGACCATGACACTGGCGCAGGCCCCTCCGCCGTTGCTTTGTGAGTGATCAACGCAACAGAGAAGAACCAAACCACCAGTTTGTTACACAGGAGTTGACCAGATCCTTAGCCTATCACGGGCCCCTCTGGAAATCCAGTCCGGCAGCTAATAGACACTTGAAGCACCACCCCAGTACACTTATAATTACCAAACACTTCACGACCACACTAATACTTGGACACTTTAGTCTTCGAGGACAACTAAAGGACCCAGACTAACGTACAGAATCCACACAAAAAGGCTCAAGGTTCAGCCCATCTCTTCATGGGGTAAACACCTAAAACTTGAGCACCACTTGAGTGTCAGACCTAAAACTCGAGCACCGCTTGAGTGTCAGACCTAAAACTTGAGCACCACTTGAGTGTCAGACCAAAACTTGAGCACCACTTGAGTGTCAGACCAAAACTCGAGCACCACTTGTGTGTCAGACCAAAACTTGAGCACCACTTGAGTGTCAGACCAAAACTCGAGCACCACTTGAGTGTCAGACCAAAAACTCGAGCACCACTTGAGTGTCAGACCAAAAACTCGAGCACCACTTGAGTGTCAGACCAAAAACTTGAGCACCAGACCGACAACCGTGGGTCAGACCAATATGTAAGTGCAATATGGCCACAATTACGGTCGTAATACTTACACGCTTGACGAACGACAGAGATGCTAACTTTCATCTGAATCTCACACGAGCACTCTGCTCTCCACACTATAACCTTGGGTCCACAACAACACTTATGGTCTACACCAGCACTACAGAGTCTCATAACTCACAACTTATGAGTTCAGAGCAGTTCTTGTGGGTCACATCCATAATATTCCAATGTCAGAATCGTTGGGGAGGTCTTCGAACTGGCAGACCAAACCACTTGATCCTAACTCTCCATATGCACTGGAAGTGACCCTGTGGGATATGCGCTTCGCTAGCAGTCCACGGGATCAGGCACAGCGCACGCTGGGTCATGCACAGCGCACACAGGATCGTGCACAGCGCACACAGGATCATGCACAGCGCACACAGGATCATGCACAGCGCACACAGGATCATGCACAGCGCACGCTGGGTCATGCACAGCGCACATAGGATCGTGCACAGCGCACACAGGATCATGCACAGCGCACACAGGATCATGCACAGCGCACACAGGATCGTACACAGCGCACATAGGATCGTGCACAGCGCACACAGGATTCATGCACAGCGCACACATATCATGCACAGCGCACACAGGATCGTGCACAGCGCACGCTGGATCATGCACAGCGCACATAGGATCATGCACACCGCACACAGGATCATGCACAGCGCACATAGGATCATGCACGCCGCACACAGGATCATGCACAGCGCACATAGGATCATGCACAGCGCACACAGGATCATGCACAGCGCACACAGGATCATGCACAGCGCACACAGGATCATGCACCAGCGCACGCTGGGTCATGCACAGCGCACACAGGATCATGCACAGCGCACATAGGATCATGCACAGCGCACACAGGATCATGCACAGCGCACACAGGATCATGCACAGCGCACACAGGATCATGCACCAGCGCACGCTGGGTTATAAAGATATGGCGGGAGCGAAGGGAGAAAATCACTGAACAAATACCATGATGGCGAAAACGAAACGAAAACATATGACCACGTCAGGTAACCAAACAACTTCCGCTTTGATTCTGCCAAGGTGGATGCTTGCGCATCCCACAAACACAAGACGTACTGAAGGTGACTGAATATGATATCAACTGGTAAATGCCATCTCTGTCCCCGTCAATATAAATCACTAAGTCAATGTATGTGAAGGGGAGCAAGAGTGGCGGGACGATTGGAAATGAGATAGTAATTAGAATATATATATATGGAAAAAAAAGAGATGATGATAAATGAATTTCAAATGACCGTGTCGTCTCTCTTACTTTGGTTTTCGTTCAGTGTCAGATATAAAATCACTTTATGAAAAAAGAAAAATACGTAGGCATGAAATTTGACAGAATTTCTCATACTACCATATAAATTCGACAATAAATAAATTCTTTCCACATGAGATATACACATTCAAGTCCAGGAAAGAACGCTGTGGTTATCATAAATGGAAGGGAAACATGATGCAAAGGTGGACACCCCCTAAAATACAAAGTTTCCTTCAGCTGTGATGTTGTTGAACCCTGGCATAGATTACCAACAGATGCTGTCCACTTGGAAGACCTTCTGTGTCACAGCGACACAGATACTTGTTTATCAGTTATCAGTCAACGACCCTGCTCACGTCTATGCAACCCTAGTTATCTTTCCATATCTGAGTGTCTTGTTAATATTTCCAAACAGACTTTCCGCCATAACATCCAAGGTAGTATATCGTCTGTGTACGACATGTCTTAGTTACGTGAGGGAGTGTAGGGTGGGTTGGTGAGGTGCCACCTCCTCCGTTGTCGTGTTGCTGTGCCCCAGCAGGAGACCTGGTCCTCAGCCATCAGGTCCCCGTGTTGTCCGTCCCTCATACATCCGCCTCTTCCAGCCTCCTCTTCCATCTTCTCACTTCCCTCCATCAGTCCTCCAGTCTTCCCCTCCCTCCCCCACACCATCCCTCCCTCCCTCCACTTTTTCCCATCTCATATCTTGCCCTCCCACCCCCCCCACCTCACCTCGCCCAGCCAACCCACCCTCGCCTGCTCTCCTCCTCCAGCTATCATATACTCCCTCCCTCGCTTTCCTCTCCCACCTCAGGGTACGTGGGGGAGGGCCACATCACCGTGGGTGAGTGACTTGGGTTCAATCATTATCCGGACACAACACAGGGTACTCCCAGGACAACCAACCTCCCCCTACACAAGAGAAGAGGTGCCCCATCCAGGACAACTCTCCTCCCCCCTACACAAGAGAAGAGGTGCAAGACAACCAACCTCCCCCTACACAAGAGAAGAGGTGACCTACCCAGGACAACTCTCCTCCCCCCTACACAAGAGAAGAGGTGACCTACCCAGGACAACTCTCCTCCCCCTACACAAGAGAAGAGGTGCCCTACTCAAAACAACCCTCCTCCCCCTACACAAGAGAAGAGGTGCCCCACCCAGGACAACTCTCCTCCCCCTACACAAGACAACAGGTGCCCTACCCAGGACAACTCTCCTCCCCCTACACAAGACAACAGTTGCCCCACCCACGACAACCCTCTTGAAGGCCACTGCAGCTAAACCCCAGGACAAACCCACCTTAACAACCCCCATACCACCCCATCCACAAGGCCACGACATCTTAACCCACTAACCCCTTCGATTAAACCCCTAAACAAGAGACGTATGAAATACCATTTAGCTACCCGGGCATTGCGACAACAGAACGCTCTTCCTGCCTCTCAGTCGACCTCAAGCTCGACCGCTTTGTGGTCAGTAGAGAGAACTAGACGTATAGATCCCCACCAGGCAGACGGTACAGTAAGGTAATGACTTATCGCCCCACCATCTCAGCGTTGTGGCCTCCATGGGAAATGGAGAGTGAAGCATGAGGTTTTCGGACGTCGGGGTTGGGCAATAAATGGCCCGGCTGAATTTTTATGGCGAGATTCCATTTTATCTTGGCCCTCATCTGTCTCTCTATCTGTCTGTGTGTCTGTCTGTCGGTTTATGTCTGTTTATCGACGTCTGTCTGTCTCTGTGATGACCAGCCAACACACACACACAAGGCCTTCTCCACGCTACCTTAGCCATCGCCTGTAGCGATTCCCGTAGTTCGGTACGAGGCTACTGCAACACCAGCACCACCTCGCCACCGCCATCTGCAAGCACCCCTGATCCCCCTGTCCCGAGTTGCAGGTCGGCACTGGATCATTGCTATGCAGTGTTACACTGGTATGTAGAACACTGAGACATTGCTTTATGATGTATACTGACGTCATTTGACAGTGCCAGTTTGACGTCATTCACCTAGGCATGACTTCATTCACCTCATGACAGTGCCAGTTTGACGTCATTCACCCTAAGACAGTGCCAGTATGACGTCATTCACCTCATGACAAGTGTCACCCTAATATGACAGTGTCACTATGACATCATCGACCCACATGGGAGAGGGGGGTTGGGGTGCCAGAGAACACCCCCCTGTAATCTCACTTGAACTTCATCCCAAGTTTAAAACTAAACAGATTAAGTTGCAATCGAGTTTTGCAAGACTCTCTCTCTCTCTCTCTCTCTCTCTCTCTCTCTCTCTCTCTCTCTCTCTCTCCCTTCCTCTCTGGCCCCATGTCTTCAAAATGTTAATCCTGGTGTGTGTGTGTGTGTGTGTGTATGTGTGGGTGTGTGTGTGTGTGTGTGTGTGTGTGTCATCGGGTACGCACCCAGTGAGACTGAGGAGTAACTTGAGTCTAACTCTATCATCCAGGCCAATTTGAACGCCGCCCTTGCCAATTCCGAATATCCGAACGCCGTTTTCACTCTTCCTGGTAAGTTGAACGCCTCTCTCTCACTATCCCTGGAAAGCTGAACGCCTCTCTCTCACCATCCCTGGAAAGTTGAACGCCTCTCTCACTCTTCATGGAAAGTCGAACGCCTCTCTCACCATCCCTGGAAAGTTGAACGCCTCTCTCACTATCCCTGGAAAGTTGAACGCCTCTCTCACTATCCCTGGAAAGTTGAACGCCTCACTCTTCATGGAAAGTTGAACGCCTCTCTCACCATCACTGGAAAGTTGAACGCCTCTCTCACTCTTCATGGAAAGTCGAACGCCTCTCTCACCATCCCTGGAAAGTCAAACGCCTCTCTCACCATCCCTGGAAAGTTGAACGCCTCTCTCACTCTTCATGGAAAGTCGAACGCCTCTCTCACCATCCCTGGAAAGTTGAACGCCTCTCTCTCACCATCCCTGGAAAGTTGAACGCCTCTCTCACCATCACTGGAAAGTTGAACGCCTCTCTCACTCTTCATGGAAAGTCGAACGCCTCTCTCACCATCCCTGGAAAGTTGAACGCCTCTCTCACTATCCCTGGAAAGTTGAACGCCTCTCTCACCATCCCTGGAAAGTTGAACGCCTCTCTCACTATCCCTGGAAAGTTGAACGCCTCTCTCACTATCCCTGGAAAGTTGAACGCCTCTCTCACTATCCCTGGAAAGTTGAACGCCTCTCTCACTATCCCTGGAAAGTTGAACGCCTCTCTCACTATCCCTGGAAAGTTGAACGCCTCTCTCACTCTTCATGGAAAGTTGAATGCCTCTCTCACCATCCCTGGAAAGTTGAACGCCTCTCTCACTATCCCTGGAAAGTTGAACGCCTCTCTCATTATCCCTGGAAAGTTGAACGCCTCTCTCACTATCCCTGGAAAGTTGAACGCCTCACTCTTCATGGAAAGTCGAACGCCTCTCTCACCATCCCTGGAAAGTTGAACGCCTCTCTCTCACCATCCCTGGAAAGTCGAACGCCTCTCTCACCATCCCTGGAAAGTCGAACGCCTCTCTCTCACCATCAAGGTGAGTTTGCGCTTTCGTGAAAGGGACGTGACAGTGCAGCGGGGGTTGACGTGCTGTCAGTGGATTGAATCAAGGCATGTGTATGGGGGTGGGTTGGGCCATTTCTTTCGTCTGTTTCCTTGCGCTACCTCGCAAACGCGGGAGACAGCGACAAAGCAAAAAAAAAAAAAAAAAAAAAAAAATATATATATATATATATATATATATATATATATATATATATATATATATATATTGGAAAGGATCACAATTTTGCGCGCGATCAAGTATATTCCTATGAGTCCACGGGGAAAATGAAACACGATAAGTTTCCGAGTGCACTTTCGTGTAATAATCACATCATCAGGGGAGACACAAGAGAGAAATATAACAGTCAGTTGATATACAACGAAGAGACGTAGCTAGGACGTCACACAAATGATCCTGTTTCCACATGTGTGCCTCTGTAGTGTATATCATAACGCCTCCATATAAACCACAACAGCTATGAGGGTCAACTGATTGGCTCGGGGAAACAGTGGATAATTCTCGTGTGGGTTACGATGGCAGAGACATCTTGCGTCTCCATGACTTAACCAAGTTTATCAGAGCGTGTCAGAGGGAGCGGGGCTACACAGTCCATCGTGACACACACACACACACACACACACACACACATGAAAGGAAAATTTTTTTTTCCTTTTTAGGGTAATGCAAGAGAGAGAGAGAGAGAGAGAGAGAGAGAGAGAGAGAGAGAGAGAGAGAGAGAGAGAGAGAGTTACGATCGCACATTAGTACAAACGGAGAGGCAAAATCATTTCTAATTGTGGAGGGGACAATCTTTCTCTTTAAGATTTGGCTGTTTCGTAATGTCCCGTGGTTTCGTATGATTCAGTGGTTCGATACCTCTTCACGACCCCTTCGAGGCGAAACGTAACAGTAGAGAACTATGTGGCCACTGAGTGGTTCGCCAAGTTAACGAGGCAAGTTACGTCTAATGGCCACGTCTTTAGTTAGCATATTAGTACGTATATGGCCTGCTAATATGTACTCACAGCTGCGGGGATAAAACGTCTGGCTTATCGTCAGTTCTTAGCCACATGAATGGAGAACAGACAGCTGTGTCTCTCTCACTGTTCTCAGGCCTTGTGAGGAACCACATGTGTTATTCTACCGTCTGTAGTCGCTGTGTGGCTGCGTCGTCTTCCAATTTCCGTGGGGGCCAAGGAGTGGAACTTGAAGGCCAGTGAGGTCCTGCATGCCAACTACCTCTCACGATATCAAAGATGAAGAATATCGGGTTATCTACCAGCCCTGGTCGGAGGCTGTCTACCGCCTGCTATCTATCTACCTGCCCTGGTCGGAAGATGTCTACCGCCTGCTATCTATCTACCTGCCCTGGTTGGTGGCTGTCTATCGCCTGCTATCTATATACCTGCCCTGGTTGGTGGCTGTCTATCGCCTGCTATCTATCTACCTGCCCTGGTTGGTGGCTGTCTATCGCCTGCTTCCAGTCATAATGTGAGCCAGGGCGAGGCATGTGTGTGCCGTCGGTGTAAACGCGACCTCTTGGAGGGGAGACGATAGCAGAGATAAGAGATCAGATAGCGGAGAGGGGAGACACAGCCCTGGAGATCTGGGTATAAGAGAGATAAAGATGAAGGAACTTTCTGAGACAAGAAGTGTGGTGCAGAAGCGAATAGAGGAAAGCGGGCCAGTGCGGAAGCTGTGTGCTCGAGGCAATGGAGGTGGCTCAGTTCACGGCCCCCTCCGAAGCAAGAGAAAAAGTTGAGATTAGTTCAGCGTAGCTACGCACCGCTACGCCAACCTTTGATGTCAACAAGTTCAGGGATCACACACACACACACACACACACACACACACACAGTTTTCTGAAAATTGGGTTTTTTCTTTCCTAGGAATTTGATGAGGTAAATGGAGGGTTGTGAGGTAAAAACGGGGTGAGGAACATGGAGGGTTGTAAGGTAGAAATGGGATGAGGAATATGGGATTGTGAGGCAGAAATGAGGTGAGAAACATGAAGGGTTGTGAGGAAGAAATGGTAAGAGGGACATGGGGGGTTTGTGATGTAGGAATGGGATGAGGAACATGAAGGGTTGTGAGGAAGAAATGGTAAGAGGGACATGGGGGGTTTGTGATGTAGGAATGGGATGAGGAACATGAAGGGTTGTGAGGAAGAAATGGTATGAGTGACATGAGGGGTTTGTGATGTAGGAATGGGATGAGGAACATGAAGGGTTGTGAGGAAGAAATGGTATGAGGGACATGGGGGGTTTGTGATGTAGGAATGGGATGAGGAACATGGAGGGTTGTGAGGTAGGGAAAGTTACGAGGGACGAGAGCAGGAGAGGCGTTGTTCAGTGGGACAATGAGAACTGATACATCAAGAACGTAAGACAGAACAGAGAGAATGCAGTCGTAACTCATCTTTACGTTCCTCTCGCTGATATATACCATGGCATATCGTTCCATTTCTCCTACTTTATGAATCTGTTAAGTTTCTTAACGGGACACAAGAATGGAACAGATCCGATATTCCTGGACAAATGAACTGTCTTTTTTTTTTTTTTACCGCCCTGTTCGTTCACACTAGTTGTATAACAACAGGGAAGACAGAGGAACACATCTTCGCAAATCAATTTATCCTATTTACATGTAGTTTAATAAGCTGAGCTGACAGAGGGAGGGGAAAAAAAGTTACTTGAATTTTACGACTTTGGAATTAATTTGAAACCTTCTAAAAGAATGTTTACTCTAGACTTCCTGGCCTAAATTAGAATCGAAACCTTCCTTACAATTTCCCTCAACCCTAAGATTACGTCCGGAGACGATCCTCTTCTGTCAGGGTTAGTTGATCCAGACCGATATGAACACCTGATGATTTTGTGTTGATCTAATTCTATAAGTCTATCAAAGTGAGATGAAAATTGCAGGTCCCTCGTGAATGAGCCCCAGACACATGATCCCCAAGAGGGAGAGGCCAATACTCAGGTGACCCTGTGATCGGAGTACCTCCCGATGAGGGAGTCATAGGTCATGCAGGCCTTCATGACGCTTGCTCGGGACTGCATGATGTGTGCTGTGGGATATGTTCTGTGTGCTGTGGGATGTGTGAGGGATGTGTGCTGTGGGATATGTTCTGTGTGCTGTGGGATGTGTGCTGTGGGATATGTTCTGTGTGCTGTGGGATGTGTGAGGGATGTGTGCTGTGGGATATGTTCTGTGTGCTGTGGGATGTGTGAGGGATGTGTGCTGTGGGATATGTTCTGTGTGCTGTGGGATGTGTGAGGAATGTGTGCTGTGGGATATGTTCTGTGTGCAGTGGGATGTGTGCTGTGGGATATGTTCTGTGTGCTGTGGGATGTGTGAGGGATGTGTGCTGTGGGATATGTTCTGTGTGCTGTGGGATGTGTGAGGGATGTGTGCTGTGGGATATGTTCTGTGTGCTGTGGGATGTGTGAGGGATGTGTGCTGTGGGATATGTTCTGTGTGCTGTGGGATGTGTGAGGAATGTGTGCTGTGGGATATGTTCTGTGTGCAGTGGGATGTGTGCTGTGGGATATGTTCTGTGTGCTGTGGGATGTGTGAGGAATGTGTGCTGTGGGATGTGTGAGGAATGTGTGCTGTGGGATATGTTCTGTGTGCTGTGGGATGTGTGAGGAATGTGTGCTGTGGGATATGTTCTGTGTGCTGTGGGATGTGTGAGGGATGTGTGCTGTGGGATATGTTCTGTGTGCTGTGGGATGTGTGAGGGATGTGTGCTGTGGGATATGTTCTGTGTGCTGTGGGATGTGTGAGGGATGTGTGCTGTGGGATATGTTCTGTGTGCTGTGGGATGTGTGAGGAATGTGTGCTGTGGGATGTGTGAGGAATGTGTGCTGTGGGATATGTTCTGTGTGCTGTGGGATGTGTGAGGGATGTGTGCTGTGGGATATGTTCTGTGTGCTGTGGGATGTGTGAGGGATGTGTGCTGTGGGATATGTTCTGTGTGCTGTGGGATGTGTGAGGAATGTGTGCTGTGGGATATGTTCTGTGTGATGTGGGATGTGTGAGGGATGTGTGCTGTGGGATGTGTGAGGGATGTGTGCTGTGGGATATGTTCTGTGTGCTGTGGGATGTGTAAGGGATGTGTGCTGTGGGATATGTCCTGTGTGCTGTGGGATGTGTGAGGGATGTGTGCTGTGGGATATGTTCTGTGTGCTGTGGGACGTGTGAGGGATGTGTGCTGTGGGATATGTCCTGTGTGCTGTGGGATGTGTGAGGGATGTGTGCTGTGGGATATGTTCTGTGTGATGTGGGATGTGTGAGGGATGTATGCTGTGGGATGTGTGAGGGATGTGTGCCGTGGGATGTGTGAGGGATGTGTGCTGTGGGATATGTTCTGTGTGCTGTAAGATGTGTGAGGGATATGTGCTGTGGGATATGTCCTCTGTGCAGTGGGATGTGTGAGAGATGTGTGCTGTGGGATATGTTCTGTGCGCTGTGGGATGTGTGAGGGATATGTGCTGTGGGATATGTTCTGTGCGCTGTGGGATGTGTGAGGGATATGTGCTGTGGGATATGTCCTTTTTGCTATGGGATGTGTGAGGGATGTATGCTGTGGGATATGTTGTGTGTGCTGTGGGACGTGTGAGTGACGCACGCTGTGGGCTGTGTTATCTGTGACGTATTCACAGCTCTGTTGGCTGTGGTATGCACACTGTATTACCTCTGCCCACTGCACGTCATCCTTCAACACGGCACGTCATCCTTCAACACGGCAGTTTTCTTCCTCCAACACTGCACGTCATCCTCCAACACAGCTCGTCATCCTCCAACATAGCACGTCATCCTCCAACACTGCACGTCCACCTTCAACACAGCAACTTTCTTCCTCCACTATAGCATGTCACCCTCCAACACTGCACGTCATCCTCCAACACTGCACGTCATCCTCCAACACTCTCCGTCATCCTCCAACACAGCACGTCATCCTCCAACACTCTCCGTCATCCTCCAACACTGCCCATCATCCTCAGGCACTGAGCCATAACTTACACCAACTCTCTCTCTCTCTCTCTCTCTCTCTCTCTCTCTCTCTCTCTCTCTCTCTCTCTCTCTCTCTCGTCTGTAAAAGTGTAAGACTCACCAAGACTTATTAACATTATGTTGCGAAATAACTTCAGGCACTCATATTAATACCTCACCCTCCCCCACCTTCTTCCTCCTTCCCCCACCTCTTCCTCCTCCCTCACCTCTTCCTCCTCCCTCCCCTCTTCCTCCTCCTGCTACCTTACATTGCTTCTTTCTCTTCTCTCTTCCCTTAACCCACTTCCCGTTCACTATTCTCTGTACCTTTTATAATTGTCTGTCTCGTGTTATCACGTCGCTCGCTATCTGGACCTGCTTTCAACTCTTGTCCCCCTCCTCCTCTTCTCTTCTTCTGCCTCCTCCTCCTCCTCCTCTTCTTCTTCTTTTTCTTCCTCCTCCTCCTCTTCCTCTTCTTCTTCCTCCTCCTCTTCTTCTTCCTCCTCCTCCCCTTCTTCCTCCACCTCCTCCTCTTCTTCCTCCTCCTCCTCCTCCTCCTCCTCTTCCTCCTCCTCCTCCTCCTCTTCTTCTTCTTCCTCCCCCTCCTCCTCTTCTTCCTCCTCCTCCTCCTCTTCTTCCTCCTCCTCCTCCTCTTCTTCTTCCTCCTCCTCCTCCTCCACTTCTTCCTCCTCCTCCTCCTCTTCTTCTTCTTCCTCCTCCTCCTCTTCTTCTTCCTCCTCCTCCTCCTCTTCTTCCTCCTCCTCCTCCTCCTCCTCCTCCTCCTCCTTCATCCATGCCCCCCTTGTACCACACCTTCTCGCTTGTCCTGTCCTGTGGCATTGTTCTCCACTGCCGTGGCCGCTCCACCAATCACCAGGGTTCGGATCCAGGATCAAATTGGAACATTTCATGACGGGAGAGGCACATGACCCTAGGATTTACTCCCCCCCCAAAAAAAAAAGAAAATTCAATTGGATCGGCTTACGTCGAAAATGAACAATACATGGATGATATGTGATCTTGTTGAAAAAATACCAGGATACAAAAACAGAACATCCTATTGTATATATATATATATATATATATATATATATATATATATATATATATGTTGGAAAGGATCACAATTTTGCGCGTGATCAGGATATTCCTATGAGTCCACGGAGAAAATGAAACACGAAAAGTTCCGAAGTGCACTTTCGTGTAATAATCACATCATCAGGGGAGACACAAGAGAGAAATATGATGTGATTATTACACGAAAGTGCACTTGGGAACTTTTCGTGTTTCATTTTCCCCGTGGATTCATAGGAATATATATATATATATATATATATATATATATATATATATATATATATATATATATATATATATATATATATATATATAAAGAGGTGTGTTTGTGTGTGTGTTTGTGTGCTGCGAGTAAAAAGTCGCCTTTGCCCAGGATGTGTCACTGGGAGTCCAGCTTCGTCAGAGAACTTCTCACTCCACAGGAGTGTACGATACCCTGCTACTGAAAGAAGCGCAGCTTTGGACTGCAGTAGCTACTGGGAAATAGGTCGTAGGCAACACCAGGACTTTTCGCTAACACCTGGGTCCCAGGGTAATCATAAATCAATATAGAAACAAATATAAGGTATATATCTATATAAGTGTTACCGGACTCTACCTGCCTGAGGCTTGCACAGAGGTATGAACTCACGAGATGGCAGATCTGGCAACCACTGTGTCATCAACTGTCGAAAATCATAGTTGATTTCACACACGATGTATGAACCCACTCACAAAGGAGGCTGCCTCGAACAGCGAGGGAGGGGTTCTAACGACCAGTTCTGGCACTCTGACGAGGCCAGGGAGGTGGTGACACCGCCCAGGGTCATCCACATTCCTCCCTGTGCTTTGGTGCAAGCAGAAGGCGGGCTCGTGCCGTGGACGTGTTCTGGGAGGCGCCTGTTGTCAGAGGACATTGCTTTCATCCCGTCCAGCTCCAATGGTCAAATGCTCTCACTCCGGCTGAGGACGTGTCAAATGCTCTCACTCCGGCTGAGGACGTGTTAAATGCTCTCACTCCGGCTGAGGACGTGTCAAATGCTCTCACTCCGGCTGAGGACGTGTCAAATGCTCTCACTCCGGCTGAGGACGTGTCAAATGCTTTCACTCCGGCTGAGGACGTGTCAAATGCTCTCACTCCGGCTGAGGACGTGTCAAGTGCTCTCACTCCGGCTGAGGACGTGGCCTCTCCTCCTCTCACCCCCCGACGCTCTGCAGCAACCTGGATGGGCTGCTCAAAGCCGGCCGGCTCCAGGGCGGGAGATCGAGAGGCGATCAGCCTTCCTTTTACCAGGAGAGGGGTCTGGAAAGCAGGAGCTTTCCAGACCACTGGACTGCCAAAGAAGAGACTCCAAGCTGGAATTGCACTTCTAAGGTTCTCAATTTTCTCCAGGCATTTCATTCTCTCTTTCGCCGTGTTAAAAGGATCGATTTAATGTCCACGTTGGCGACGACGCTAACACAGGTCACATCTAGGACTCCAGTCATGTTCTCCCACTGTCTTATTCCTCAGTGTTGAACTGGATACTGATGGATGTCTCGTGTCTCCAGCTCCTCGTGTCTCCAGCTCCTCCCTCGTCTGTACCATTACGTCCACGACCTTTCCCAATGTCGCTCAAGGATGTTGCTCAGGTCACCTACTCACCACACACTCATGGTACATTTATCTCATTATCATAAGGCCTTATAAGTTGGTTATTCCTCTCCGTCGCTCTTGGCTTCCTCTTGCAAGAGCGTGGTTCGCAGCGCCCGTGAGGACCAAGAGGTCTCTTCTCCTTCCGCGACTGACTGCAGGAAAGTCCCGGACGTCCTCAGGGATCTCTGTCCAAGTGGTCTTCGATGTTTTCCAAGAGTTCATCCCGTCGGTCAGCTGAATGTGCCCAAATACTTGGCACTGCTTGAATTGCTCAGCCTGAGTTTCCTTTACATATCAGGAGACTTTATTAGCATTATATATATATATATATATATATATATATATATATATATATATATATATATATATATATATATATATATATATATATATATATATATGTATATATATATATATATATATATATATATATATATATATATATATATATATATACATTCATTGTATATCAACTGACTGTTCTACGTCTTCTGTCTCAATCTTGGATCTCCCATGACGATGTGATCATTACACGAAAGTGCACTTGGGAACTTATCGTATTTCATCTTCCTCATGGTCATCAGCAAGTAACTACATGACGCGCACCACTGTGACCTCTTGCAATATATATATATATATATATATATATATATATATATATATATATATACAAGAGGAAAGGAAAATTCAACACCAATGAAGTGAAAGGACACAATGCACCACGAGACAGAAAGCAGAAGGCACACACAGTACAAAGGACACATTTAAAATACACACAGGACCGAACAGCTGAGGGAAATGCGTTATCACACGCCACAGCACAGCGGACGCACACGCACGCCACAGCAAACACGAACACAGCTGAACACAAAGCACAGGCCACAGCAAACACTGCAGCAAGGAACAAGTACATCAAGATGAGGAACAAATACAGCAGGATGAGGAACAAGTACAGCAGGATGAGGAACAAGTACAGCAGGATGAGAAACAAATACAGCAGGATGAGGAACAAGTACAGCAGGATGAGAAACAAATACAGCAGGATGAGGAAGGGAGGAACAAATATCCCTTAATAAGAACATTGTGAAGAACAGGAAAAAGTCCTAACTTCGTCAATCATGAAGGGGAAACTGTCAGTTACAGAACCGCTGGCCAGGCTGTGAGGCACGAGGAGTGAGGAGGGAACAGCTGTACAGTAGGGGTATGTGAGGCACGAGCAGTGAGGAGGGAACAGCTGTACAGAGAAGGTACGTGAGGCACGAGCAGTGAGGAGGGAACAGCTGTACAGAGAAGGTACGTGAGGCACGAGCAGTGAGGAGGGAACAGCTGTACGGTAGGGGTATGTGAGGCACGAGCAGTGAGGAGGGAACAGCTGTACAGAGAAGGTACGTGAGGCACGAGCAGTGAGGAGGGAACAGCTGTACAGTAGGGGTACGTGAGGCACGAGGAGTGAGGAGGGAACAGCTGTACAGAGAAGGTACGTGAGGCACGAGCAGTGAGGAGGGAACAGCTGTACAGTAGGGGTATGTGAGGCACGAGCAGTGAGGGGGAACAGCTGGCCAGTAGGCGTATGTGAGGCACGAGCAGTGAGGAGGGAACAGCTGTACAGAGAAGGTACGTGAGGCACGAGCAGTGAGGAGGGAACAGCTGTACAGTAGGGGTACGTGAGGCACGAGGAGTGAGGGGAAACAGCTGTACAGAGAAGGTACGTCTGCAACGGAACGACAGGTTCAGATGCGACTCCACAGTGGAAGGCACTGTGACCCCGAACACCAATGAGATGGAACGAGGAGGACTCCAGATGCACTGAGATGTTTAGTAAAGACATGTGATGGAAGGGCAAAAGAGGAAAGGAATTCTGAGACTTTGCTGTTCGAGCAAAGAAGGATTCATAACGCCATTTTCTCTGGACGTTTCAGCAGTGTTAGCTGCTCAGACAGTGGCTCACACAGACGTAGCTTCCTGCTGCACGCTCCAGTTTCTGGCGCTGTCGGTGACCGAATATCAACACAGAGAGATGAGAAAAGAGTCGAATTACATCCCCCTTAAGCAGTGTGGCTGCTACTGTCCTTGAACAACACTCCATCCAGTGACGGAATGCCACTCAAGACAGCTGATGGCCTTGCAAGGAGGAACACGCAAACCTTTTGATATATCTCATGATTGTGAGTTGCATCAGCCAACTCACTTGTTCCCTTGAGCAAAGAGTTGTAGCGAGTTATAACACCGTCGCAAAGTGTCGTCTCCCGTCGCAAAGTGTCGTCTCCCGTCCCTACACAAAGTGAGTCAGGCTGGCACCATCTGATACACTGAGATAAGCAGGGAGCGAGCCTGAGGAAGTCTTATCTACCATAAACAACCACGACCAAATCGCTATCTGCAGGAGGCCACTGGACCCACGCAGGACCTACCAACCAACCCAGGGAGCGTGGCTCTAACCCCGCAGCCTGGGTGGAAATCCTTCAGGCCAGCATACCTCGCGGGGGTGAGAGAATATCACACCAGTCCACCGCGCTGACAAGCAAAATACATCCTCCCGTTGAAGAGGTTCCAACTGCGGAGTTAACTGCCATTTTGAGTCGTTAAGGCGAGTCAATGCGAGGCAGATAAGGCGACCGGCAAGCAAAACACTGCCTCCTAGAAGAAGAAGAAGAAGAAGAAGAAGAAGAAGAAGAAGGAGAAGGAGAAGAAGAAGAAGAAGAAGGAGAAGGAGAAGAAGAAGAAGAAGAAGAAGAAGAAGAAGAGAGGAGGAGGAGGAGGGAGAAGAGGACGTAGAGGAGCTGGACGCTGTGATGAGCACGAATCTAACTCACTCAGAACAACTGACGTGTTAACCTCTGAACACTTGCAGCCAATTTGTCGTCTTTTGAGCCAGCCAGTTCGAGGCAGTAACACAACCTCCTTCATCTAACTTCGTATATAAGCATCTGGCGGCTCCGTGGACTTCGGGAAGACAGAGTCTATGGAAGGTACAGACCAGACTCTGAGGAGGGAAGGTACTGTGATCGTCATCCAAAAGGAGGCCAAGTGTTTCCTGCCTGTGTTAACCTCCCCATCAACCTCCTCCTCCACAGAGGGCGTCACACTCTCCCAGCCTTTCCTGACGACCTCCTGCTGGAGTCCTCCCTCCTCCTCCTCCGCTCTGACGACTGTGAAGGGGGCATTCCCTAGGGGGGTGGCAGTCGGCCCACAGCCAACGCAGGTGTTCATACTCTCCCTCGGGGCAGGTCGATGGATGAGTAACTCTCTGAAACTTATGTGTGTGTGTGTGTGTGTGTGTGTGTGTGTGTGTGTGTGTGTGTGTGTGTGTGTGTGTGTAGAACAACCCCCTCCCTCCCCCCCTCCACTCTACGTACACGTATTTGGCTATCAATAAAAGATAAAAGTTGCGAAGCAATCACCATTACCATCTGATAGAGCTCGACAAATCACACGAAAATCCGCTGGGTGGTTTCGACGCCGGGTGCTGGAGCAGTCTGCCATGCACACACACACACACACACACACACACACACAATACCTTGATGTCTCTCCTCTCTAACCCCCCCCCCCCCCACCCACCCACCCACCATTTTCTCCCATGGCTCCGTGAAGTCAAAACACTTTCCGCCCATCTCGCCCCCCAGACCCAGGGTTCAATATTCGACTCTCCCTCCTCTCGACTCCCAGTCGAGATTCGAAGCCCGGGGCAATAATGGATCCAAAGGACAGGGGAGCAACAGAGCCCAGAGTCATCTCTATGTGGGATAGGATCATCGCCCTAACAACCTTTAGGGACTTGTCATTTACCGCTTCGTTGGCGGCAAGGCCCCGAGTAACGCGTAAATATATCAGATAAATGAATTCGGATAACACGGGGACCCTGGATGATCAGAGGCCTGGTTAACCCTGCGATGGATAATGGCACGTCCGGTTAACCAGACCGGGTGAGCACGATCGGTTATCAGGTCGAAGCCGATGCTCTTACTAAGGGTTAACTCAGCGTCCCGTGTGGGTGTGTGGTTCACAGCACCGCTGACACAGGGAAATGGTCAACGAGTGGTTCACAGCACCGCTGACACAGGGAAATGGTCAACGAGTGGTTCACAGCACTGCTGACACAGGGAAATGGTCAACGAGTGGTTCACAACACTGCTGCTGACACAGGGAAATGGTCAACGAGTGGTTCACAGCACCGCTGACACAGGGAAATGGTCAACGAGTGGTTCACAGCACTGCTGCTGACACAGGGAAATGGTCAACGAGTGGTTCACAGTACTGCTGACATAGGGAATTGGTCAACGAGTGTGTTATCTCTTCGGCTGACGGGTGGGGCGCTGGGTTACTTACCCCTTACCAAGCGAGGTCAGGAGTCATTCCTGTGCTTCATGTAACATCTTGAAATTTGAGACGAACAGCCAATAGACATCGCGGGAGGTTATCTACTCACTAACTGCTTTACGCTTATCTGGAATGGTTTGGCGTTACGATAACTCAGAGATACACAAAACTGATGATAACAGAAGAACTTGCGTTCTCCCATTTTCACACTTATCCCGTCTGTTTATCTGTTTTTCTCTGTGTCTCATTCCATCTCTGTCTGTGAGTCTGACCCTCTTGGAAAGGGAGGTGAGACAGGAGGTGGACAGATGCACTGAGGAAGAACTGTCAAAGAACAAGAGGTGGTTCAGATGCAAGACAACTCAGGGAACATCAGGGTTAGAAAATAAAAGAACCCCGACCTGCATGTGAGGGTAGAGGTGTGAGTGGGGGACCATCTCTCTCTCTCTCTCTCTTTTTGTGTGTGTGTTCAACCTGTTTGTATTTAACTACGGGAAGTGAGCAATATTCATCTCTTCCCCGCCACTCTATCACACACACACCCAACCAGAATTGTTTTGAAAAACAAATTCTCTGTTTTTTACAAAGGCTGGGGTGTGAATGGAAGCGTGTCGTGTGTGTGAGAGAGGGGCAGGTATGATAGGGGCACGTGCGAGAGGTGCAGGTGTGAATGGGGCAGGTGTGAGAGGTGCAGGTATGATAGGGGCAGGTGTGAGAGGTGCAGGTGTGAGTGGGGCAGGTGTGAGAGGGGCAGGTATGATAGGGGCAGGTGCGAGAGGTGCAGGTGTGAGTGGGGCAGGTGTGAGAGGGGCAGGTATGATAGGGGCAGGTGCGAGAGGTGCAGGTGTGAGTGGGGCAGGTGTGAGAGGTGCAGGTATGATAGGGGCAGGTGTGAGAGGTGCAGGTATGATAGGGGCAGGTGCGAGAGGTGCAGCTGTGAGTGGGGCAGGTGTGAGAGGGGCAGTTATGATATGGGCAGGTGCGAGTGGTGCAGCTGTGAGTGGGGCAGGTGTGAGAGGTGCAGGTGTGAGAGGGGCAGGTGTGAGAGGGGCAGGTATGAGTGGGGCACGTGTGAGTGGCAGGTGTGAGTGGGGCAGGTGTGAGTGGGGCAGGTGTGAGAGGTGCAGGTGTGAGAGGGGCAGGTATGAATGGTGCAGGTGTGAGTGGGGCAGGTGTGAGTGGGGCAGGTGTGAGTGGGGCAGGTGTGAGAGGGGCAGGTGTGAGTGGGGCAGGTGTGAGAGGTGCAGGTGTGAGTGGGGCAGGTGTAAGAGGGGGAGGTGTGAGTAGGGCAGGTGTGAGTGGGGCAGGTGTGAGTAGGGTAGGTGTGGGTGGGGCAGGTGTGGGTGGGGCAGGTGTGAGTGGGGCAGGTGTGAGTGGGGCAGGTGTGAGAGGTGCAGGTGTGAGAGGGGCAGGTATGAGTGGTGCAGGTGTGAGTGGGGCAGGTGTGAGTGGGGCAGGTGTGAGTGGGGCAGGTGTGAGAGGGGCAGGTGTGAGTGGGGCAGGTGTGAGAGGTGCAGGTGTGAGTGGGGCAGGTGTAAGAGGGGGAGGTGTGAGTAGGGCAGGTGTGAGTGGGGCAGGTGTGGGTGGGGCAGGTGTGGGTGGGGCAGGTGTGGGTGGGGCAGGTGTGAGTGGGGCAGGTGTGAGTGGGGCAGGTGTGAGTGGGGCAGGGGTGAGTAGGAAAGGTGTGAGAGGGGCAGGTGTGAGTAGGGCAGGTGTGAGAAGTGCAGGATGAGTAGGGCAGGTGTGAAAGGTGCAGGTGTGAGTAGGGTAGGTGTGAGTAGGGCAGGTGTGAGTAGGGCAAGTGTGAATTATGGCACGTTGTGGGTAAGGCTGGAAGAGGCGTCAATGGTGAGAGTGTTGAGTGTGGCGGTTGAGAAAATGATGAATAAATTCACCTTGAACAATGAATAACTCAAGAGTAAACTGTGAAGTTTGTGGTAATGGGCCATTGAATAGAGGTGGATCATACGCACGCGTGACATCATACCTACGCGAGGCGTAGGTAGGTAAACTGAGGTACATAGAAGAGACATGAGTGTAAAGGAAGGTATAAAACTGTTATCTTGAACACTGGATTGAACTACAGTAACATTCTGCTAAAGCTAAAACTATCATCAGTCCACCGGAAACAAGTCTGACCACATACTTGTGAGCCATAAATCATTTAGCGAAGTAGCAAGTGATGGACCATGGTAAGCCAGTTCAAAAATGACAACATGATATACACCTTCTTCGTAGATGGGTCGTTCAAGCCCTTCCCTTTTTCCCTCAGGGTACCTGGCGACTGCAGCTGGACCAGGACGCGTTCTTTATTTATCGTTTCCTACAAATCTTCCTCGATAGCTTACTTTTTCGTACATTACTTGAAGTTGCTTCAGTAAATCGTACTTACTGTTAGGTCACAGGCGTGAGGAACGGATGGGGTCGGGAGAGACCCTCCACTATACAGCACTACTCGATCTATTTACATCAAGAACTTCGAACAACATTGCAGACAACATTGGCCATCAGGGCCTCTGTTACCTGGCTTCTCCATGTATTCCCATACACCAACCACCTCACTAGCCACACTGTGTGACGGAGAACCGTTCCACCAGACCCGCCGACCTATTCCGTTAGCCAAAGGGAATAATTCTGTCCCTCTTACCTTTCCCACAAGCTGTGGAGGGAAACCCACTACCCCAGTGACCTGGTCTGCTACCCCAATGGCTACATGAACCATCTCACAGTGATCTGCTCCCCCAGCTGTGGTGGTGCACTCTCCCCAGCGACCTACACTCCACCTGCTGGGGAGAGCGATTCTACCTCGCAGAAACGGGGGAATCTTCCCTCCGACGAGCAGGGCCAAGTGGTCTACCATGAATCCCACGGTAAAGTCAGGCATGAGTGGTCTAACTTCGGAACACCGAAGTTCAGGGTGGGTGTAGTGTGTGTGTGCCTCGCTCGGTGTCAGTCAGGGTCGTAACGCGAGAATAAGGGACTTTGAGTCTTTGTTAACCTCGGCATGAACTGAGGTACTGAACCTGGTAATGTACTCCACCTCACGTTACGTGGATAATGCCACAAATGGGGGGATCCCATCCCATGTCCCAGCTCTGAACATGTCAATTGTGAAGCTTACGTGTCCAGACGACCCTCTGTGGTCTGGGACACACATCCTTCTGTGATCTATTCAGTGACTCTTCTATGATCTATTCAGTGACTCTTCTATGATCTATTCAGTGACTCTTCTATGATCTATTCAGTGACTCTTCTATGATCTATTCAGTGACTTCTATGATCTATTCAGTGACTCTTTTATGATCTATTCCGTGACTCTCCTATGATCTATTCAGTGACTTCTATGATCTATTCAGTGACTCTTCTATGATCTATTCCGTGACTCCTCTATGATCTATTCAGTGACTCTTCTATGATATATTCAGTGACTTCTCTATAGTTAATTAAGAACTCTCTGGTGCAGTGACTTCAAAAATTTTTCACTGTTGATATCGTACTTGAATAACTTGTGGCTAATTTTTGAACATTTTATAAGTAATTCTTTTGATAAATTTTGAGAAACTTGTAACTTTCAAGGACTTTCGAGAAACATTTGAGTATCTCTTCATCAACTTTAGAAACTGGTTCTAGCAGTGTGAGATCCCGTGTGAGTCACTCCTGAGCACCACACGGATGTTTGAGATCCCGTGTGAGTTACTCCTGAGCACCACACGGACGTGTGAGATCCCGTGTGAGTCGCTCCTGAGCACCACATGGACGTTTGAGATCCCGTGTGAGTTACTCCTGAGCACCATACGGACGTGTGAGATCCCGTGTGAGTCACTCCTGAGCACCACACGGACGTGTGAGATCCCGTGTGAGTCACTCCTGAGCACCACATGGACGTTTGAGATCCCGTGTGAGTTACTCCTGAGCACCATACGGACGTGTGAGATCCCGTGTGAGTCACTCCTGAGCACCACACGGACGTGTGAGATCCCGTGTGAGTCGCTCCTGAGCACCACACGGACGTGTGAGATCCCGTGTGAATCACTCCTGAGCACCATACGGACGTGTGAGATCCCGTGTGAGTCGCTCCTGAGCACCACACGGACGTGAGATCTCGTGTGAGTCACTCCTGAGCACCACACGGACGTGTGAGATCTTGTGTGAGTCGCTCCTGAGCACCACACGGACGTGTGAGATCCCGTGTGAGTCACTCCTGAGCACCACACGGACGTGTGAGATCCCGTGTGAGTCACTCCTGAGCACCACACGGACGTGTGAGATCCCGTGTGAGTCGCTCCTGAGCACCACACGGACGTGTGAGATCCCGTGTGAGTCACTCCTTGAGCGGTTGTAAGATCAGAGTGTAAGGGCGCGAACAACACACACGACATCTGCTGGGGAGCATATGTATATATATGGCCGAGCGCCAAGAGGAGGCGACCATGGTTGAGAGAGAGAGAGAGAGAGAGAGAGAGAGAGAGAGAGAGAGAGAGAGAGAGAGAGAGAGAGAGAGAGAGAGAGAGAGAGAGAGAATGCGGGGGCAGAGGATCTCTCTCGGGTTGTGTGGGAGATCAGTGGAACATACAAGGTGGAGGAGATGGGGTGGGTGACAGACAGCGACTTCAGGTAGGAGGAGAAGGAACGGATCACACACACACACACACACACACACACACACACACACACACACACACGATGTTCAGGAGATGAGGCAGAGTGTGTGTGTGTGTGTGTGTGTGTGTGTGTGTGTGTGTGTGTGTGTGTGTGTGTGTCCCCGGCATGTCCCCGGGGTAGCAGGACTGGGAGGGGACACAGGTGAGGGATACGGAGCGTGGTCGTGGGTTAAGTAAGAACACTGGGATGCTGAACATATGGAACGTAGACGTAAAAGATCCATGTTCGTCTGTGGCGTAGACCCAGCCCAGCTGTGATCTGTGCGACAGACGATGGTCAGTGACGTTGTGGAGGGTGGTACAGTCACGGTGGCCCATCGTGTGTTAGCTGGCGCAGCCTCCTCACTCCAGGTGTGGGAGGCTCCTCGCTCACGCTCCTCTGCTTTTGTCTGGTAGATTAAGGTGTCGTGAGGGAGCACGGCTGGCGAGGGAGTGCTGCAGTTCCCAGATGGCAGACTGGACTTGCACGTTATGAATAGTTCTGCACGTTCCTTGTTTATCTTATTTATATCAACGAGTTCCCTTGTTTATGTTATCTATGTCAACAAGGTCTCTTCCTTATCTTATCTATACCAACAAGCTCCCTTGCTTATCTTATTTTATACCAACAACGTCTCTTGCTTATTTATACCAACAAGGTCACTCGCTTATCTCATTTATACCAACAAGGTCCCTTCCTTATCTTATCTATACCAACAAGCTCCCTTGCTTATCTTATTTATACCAACAAGCACCCTTGCTTATCTATACCAATAAGTTCCCTTGCTTATCTTATTCATAGCAACAAGGTCCTTCGCTTATCTATACCAACAAGCTCCCTTGCTTATCTTATTCATAGCAGCGTGAGCTTCTTCGAGAATCAGGCAGATAAGGTAACCAAAATAGATGCATCACCACACTGGACCCAGAACACTCCCCTGTGGTACGCCAGCGACCAGTACATGGCTGTCGACCACTGCCCTATCCTACATCACCCTGATGCTCCACATGCGATCATAGACACCGTTACTATCAAGCACAATGACACCAAGTGCATTTTGGAAGCGTTCAGCGCCCGGTCACAGGCCAATGGACTTCGTGTATAGACATGCGAGTCCAAAGAACTCCGTCTGAAGACATGGAGGCCAGTTGACTCCGTCTCCAGGTACGGAGGAGCATTGGATTCCGTCAACAGCTATGGAGGCCAAAGGTGTCAGCTGCAGCCCCCCGCCATGTCTGCTAGAGGGACAAAGAAAGTGTTTCTTTCCCCCGTAAACCCGGTCGTCAATGCCGTGCAAGGGAGGCGCGGTAGAGCGGCGTCAGAGGCAATGCCGGGTGAGGTGCACGGCCTCGCCACCACAGCGTTGGGTTGCTCTACAGACTTTCCAAAACGTCAATCAGCCTCAGAAGACGAAGCACGTCGTCCTCTCGAACTGACACTACTGTCACCTGGAGGGCGCGGCGCGAAGTGAGTGACGGCATCGTCGATAGTTGGCTTTGTGTGACGAGGATTTGCACCTTTTCGGCAGATGTTAAGCCACGGGGTTGGCTTTATCTTGACCGCTGGCCGACATAGTCCCACCAAGTCGGCTCAGCTGGAGGTTATGTCACACGCCGAGTGTCCCTCATGGTCCTCAGTTAGAGAGTATCATTATGAGCTTAATTTCCTCTTCATTACCCCACTATCCGGAGATACCCTGGTGTTGTGCCTCTTCTACCCTGCTACAGGCTACCCTGGTGTTGTACCTCTTCTACCCTGCTACAGGCTACCCTGGTGTTGTACCTCTTCTACCCTGCTACAGGCTACCCTGGTGTTGTGCCTCTTCTACCCTGCTACAGGCTACCCTGGTGTTGTGCCTCTTCTACCCTGCTACAGGCTACCCTGGTGTTGTACCTCTTCTACCCTGCTACAGGCTACCCTGGTGTTGTACCTCTTCTACCCTGCTACAGGCTACCCTGGTGTTGTGCCTCTTCTACCCTGCTACAGGCTACCCTGGTGTTGTGCCTCTTCTACCCTGCTACAGGCTACCCTGGTGTTGTGCCTCTTCTACCATGCTACAGGCTACCCTGGTGTTGTGCCTCTTCTACCCTGCTACAGGCTACCCTGGTGTTGTACCTCTTCTACCCTGCTACAGGCTACCCTGGTGTTGTACCTCTTCTACCCTGCTACAGGCTACCCTGGTGTTGTACCTCTTCTACCCTGCTACAGGCTACCCTGGTGTTGTACCTCTTCTACCCTGCTACAGGCTACCTTGGTGTTGTGCCTCTTCTACCCTGCTACAGGCTACCCTGGTGTTGTACCTCTTCTACCCTGCTACAGGCTACCTTGGTGTTGTGCCTCTTCTACCCTGCTACAGGCTACCTTGGTGTTGTACCTCTTCTACCCTGCTACAGGCTACCCTGGTGTTGTGCCTCTTCTACCCTGCTACAGGCTACCTTGGTGATGTACCACTTCTACCCTGCTACAGGCTACCTTGGTGTTGTACCACTTCTACCCTGCTACAGGCTACCCTGGTGTTGTACCTCTTCTACCCTGCTACAGGCTACCTTGGTGTTGTACCTCTTCTACCCTGCTACAGGCTACCCTGGTGTTGTACCTCTTCTACCCTGCTACAGGCTACCTTGGTGTTGTGCCTCTTCTACCCTGCTACAGGCTACCTTGGTGTTGTACCACTTCTACCCTGCTACAGGCTACCCTGGTGTTGTGCCTCTTCTACCCTGCTACAGGCTACCTTGGTGTTGTACCTCTTCTACCCTGCTACAGGCTACCCTGGTGTTGTGCCTCTTCTACCCTGCTACAGGCTACCTTGGTGATGTACCACTTCTACCCTGCTACAGGCTACCTTGGTGTTGTACCACTTCTACCCTGCTACAGGCTACCTGGGTGAAGTACCACTTCTACCCTGCTACAGGCTGCCGTCTGTGTGGACTCCATTTGTGTGTGAGTGAGTGACTATTCTAACTTCAGTCGCCACTCTGCAACGGTGTCCAGACTAGGACTGAACTTGCTGGCTTGGTCTCACTCTCTTCCTCAGGTGCTGTACAGGAGGGCTGGGATGTACCTGAGTGAAGGATGATGCTTGTTTGCTGATGTCGCCGTGGAGTAGGGCCAGCCAGTAGGTAGCATGAAGCACAGCGAGTGCCAGTCTCCCTCACTGCAAGCCTATGTTCCAGATCCTCTTCCTTCTCTCCCTTTGCATTCCCACGGGGTCGAAAAGCGAACCAGTTTGTCGCTGAGGCACGTCCGTCGCAATTGGGGTCGAGAGAGGCGCCGGAGATGTCCCTCGGGAACCCCATGTACTCGACCAGGTCAACAGCTAACAGGGGGTTCGACGTCTCGTATCTTTGGATGAAGCGCTGGTAACCAGGTATCACCAATACGACCACAGGTATAGGTTGGAGAACGAGTCGTTACATCAAGCTGGGTCTGGACCTTTCTACTGGGTGTGTCTGGGCACTACACACAGCAAGCTGGGGGGTGGGCGCTGATGTAACAGCGGGAAGACGTAATTTCAAGTTCGTGTTGGACTCCAGCGTCAATGGGATGGGTGTTTAGTGCCTCACTAATGCACAGTGCTGGGCTACCGCCTCTACGCTCTCATCTGTTACGCCTCACACAGGGGGAGGGGCATAGCCAGCAGTCCACAGTGCCTCACATGAGGAGGCACTGTGGACTGCTCTGTGCCTCACATGAGGAGTCACTGTGGACTGCTCTGTGCCTCACATGAGGAGGCACTGTGGACTGCTCTGTGCCTCACATGAGGAGGCACTGTGGACTGCTCTGTGCCTCACATGAGGAGTCACTGTGGACTGCTCTGTGCCTCACATGAGGAGTCACTGTGGACTGCTCTGTGCCTCACATGAGGAGGCACTGTAGACTGCTCTGTGCCTCACATGAGGAGGCACTGTGGACTGCTCTGTGCCTCACATGAGGAGTCACTGTGGACTGCTCTGTGCCTCACATGAGGAGGCACTGTGGACTGCTCTGTGCCTCACATGAGGAGGCACTGTGGACTGCTCTGTGCCTCACATGAGGAGGCACTGTAGACTGCTCTGTGCCTCACATGAGGAGGCACTGTGGACTGCTCTGTGCCTCACATGAGGAGGCACTGTAGACTGCTCTGTGCCTCACATGAGGAGGCACTGTGGACTGCTCTGTGCCTCACATGAGGAGGCACTGTGGACTGCTCTGTGCCTCACATGAGGAGGCACTGTGGACTGCTCTGTGCCTCACATGAGGAGGCACTGTGGACTGCTCTGTGCCTCACATGAGGAGGCACTGTGGACTGCTCTGTGCCTCACATGAGGAGGCACTGTGGACTGCTCTGTGCCTCACATGAGGAGGCACTGTGGACTGCTCTGTGCCTCACATGAGGAGGCACTGTGGACTGCTCTGTGCCTCACATAATGTCCAGGGGCTTCCACCCACACATGAACACCCACCCGAGGCATGGTTTCATCTACCCCTCCACACCTCACTGCTGGTGGTGTGAGGGACTCACATGTACCTGCTGGAGAAGGAGGCCCCTATGCGTCTCCCACCACCACATCAGTTCGGCTGGCGCAAACGCACGGATCGTAAACCTACAAGAGATCCTCATCCACCGGCCATCGTAAATGTACGTGAGGTCCCCCTATAACTGGTAACGTAAATCTACGTTAAGTACCCTACAACAGGCGACGTAAAGGTACGTGAGGTTCCCCTATAACTGGTAACGTAAATCTAAGTTAAGTATCCTATACCAGGTGACGTAAATCTACGTTAAGTATCCTATACCAGGTGACGTAAATCTACGTTAAGTAACCTACAGCAGGCAACGTAAAGGTACGTGAGGCCTTCTATAACAGCTAACGTAAATCTACGTTAGGTTCCCCTTTTACCAGGTGACGTAACAATACGTGAGGTCCAGTTAATCTAGTTTACGTCAATGATCCAATATAATTCAGTGTTCAGGTCAGGAAAAACGTAGATGATTATGATATAACGCAATGTTTGAAGAAAACGACGAACATGCTTTTACAGACATAAACATGAACAGAAAACGACATGAGGGACAAACTGAAAGAAAACTCATTAACCTGGGGCCGCTTGGACTTCCACTTCTATCGAAAGAAAAATGCGACAGGAAGGAGGAGCAATGGCTGGTAAGAAAACAATGAAAATAGATTATTAACCAGTCAAACAGAAGCAAACAAAGAGGCAATATAAACACACAAAGCAAGTCTGGCTCTACACGCAAAATAAGAATGCAAAAAAAAAATTTTTTTTTTCTCGCCATTTCTGGTATCTCAACACACACACGACTTAGATGGAAGTTGAGAGTCAATTAAAACTTATGGCCGACTCGCGTTCAGTGGCTTTTAATAAGTCTCTTACCTTCAGGTTAAGGCAAAGAAAAAAAAGAAAAAGTCTGGCCATTTCCTCCACTGACCCCAACCTCCCCCACCACAGCATTTAAAGACGTATTCCCCCCAACTCAAAAAAATGAACAGCATTTATCAGTTATTCCACCGTGTGTGTCTTGTACAAAGCTCATTAGGGCAACTTCGGGGCTGAAAGCAGGCCAAGAGGTGTGTAAAGTTCAGCTCTTGACAGAGTATCGAGGTGGGAGAGGAGGGAGGGGTATGGGGTAAGTTCGTGTGTATGTGTGTGTGTGTGTGTGTGTGTGTGTGTGTGTGTGTGTGTGTGTGTCTCAGGATGGAAGATGTATATAAAGATGTGGATTAAGGAGAGCCAGCGCGAGACGAAGGGAATGGTCGTGTGAGATGGGAGAGAGTGTGTGTGTGTGTGTGAGGTGGGAAAGAGGGTGAGTGTGAGTTGGGAGAGAGGTTGTGTGTGAGGTGAGAGAGAAGATGTGTGAGGTGGGAGAGAGGGTTGTGTTTGAGGTGAGAGAGATGGTGTGTGAGGTGGGAGAGAGGGTGTGTGAGGTGGGAGAGAGGGTTGTGTATGAGGTGAGAGAGATGGTATGTGAGGTGGGAGAGAGAGGGTGTGTGAGGTGAGGGAGTAGCCGTGTGAGGTGTGGGATCAGATGTACGAGGTAAAGGAGTTGTGTGAGGCGAAATAGCCCTCATATGAGTTGCGTAAGACGGAACAGTCCTCATATGAGCTGTGTGAGGCGACATAGTCCTCATATGAGTAAGCCGTCGTGTGTGCGAGGATGAAGAGATCGTGTGTCAGGGCAAGAGAGCGGATGAAGAGATCGTGTGTCAGAGCAGACAGCAAATACACATGATCACATGCCGTTAGCTGTGTAGCCCTAGTATCGCTCTTCTACAGTACACCAGCAGCTTCCAGTCTGTACGCCGCTCAGAAGTAAGGGAAAGATGGCTCCACCTCCAACAGCAAGGTCCCTGAGAAGAATCATTAAGTGATTCCAGTGTTGAAGGAATGACTGGCCTCGTATTCTCAAGGTGATGCTGGGGGCGACTAAGAAGACGTGCGGGAGCAGAGAGGCTGAAAATCCTTACATCCTCGCTAAAAACTTTTCACTGCTTCTAACAACTTGCCTCCCACACCATATATTCTTAATACCTTCCACAGAGCATCTCTATCAACTCTATCATATGCCTTCTCCAGATCCATAAATGCTACATACAAATCCATTTGCTTTTCTACGTATTTCTCACATACATTCTTCTAAGCAAACACCTGATCCACACATCCTCTACCACTTCTGAAACCACACTGCTCTTCCCAATCTGATGCTCTGTACATGCCTTCACCCTCTCAATCAATACCCTCCCATATACTTTACCAGGAATACTCAACAAACTTATACCTCTGTAATTGGAGCGCCCACTTTTATCCCCTTTGCCTTTGTAAAATGGCACTATGCAAGCATTCCACCAATCCTCAGGCACCTCACCATGAGACATACATACATCAAATAACCAGTCAACAATACAGTCACCCCCTTTTTTTTAATAAATTCTACCTGCAATACCATCCAAGCCCGCTGCCTTGCCGGCTTTCATCTTCCGCAAAGCTTTTACTACCTCTTCTCTGTTTACCAGATCATTTTCCCTAACCTTCTCACTTTGCACACCACCTCGACCAAAGCACCCTATATCTGCCACTCTATCACCAAACACATTCAACAAACCTTCAAAATACTCACTCCATCTCCTTCTCACATCACCACTACTTGTTATCACCTCCCCATTAGCCCCCTTCACTTAAGTTCCCATTTGTTCCCTTGTCTTACGCACTTTATTTACCTCCTTCCAAAACATCTTTTTATTCTCCCTAAAATCTAATGATACTCTCTCACCCCAACTCTCATTTGCCGTCTTTTTTACCTCTTGCACCATTCTCTTGACCTCCTGTTTCTTTCTTTTATACATCTCCCACTCATTTGCATTACTTCCTTGCAAAAATCGTCTAAATGCCTCTCTCTTCTCTTTCACTAATAATCTTACTTCTTCATCGCACCACTCACTACCTTTTCCTAATCTTACCACCTTCCACGCTTCTCATGCCACAAGCATCTTTTGCGCATGCCATCACTGCTTCCCTAAATATATCCCATTCCTCCCACACTCCCTTTACGTTCTTAGTTTTCACCTTTTTCCATTCTGTACTCAGTCTCTCCTGGTACTTCCTCACACAAGTCTCCTTCCCAAGCTCACTTACTCTCACCACTCTTTTCACCCCAACATTTTCTCTTCTTTTCTGAAAACCTCTACAAATCTTCACCTTCGCCTCCACAAGTTAATGATCAGTCATCCCTCCAGTTGCACCTCTCAGAAACATTAACATCCAAAAGTCTCTCTTTCGCGCGCCTATCAATTAGCACGCAATCCAATAACGCTCTCTGGCCATCTCTCCTACTTACATACGTATACTTATGTATATCTCTCTTTGTAAACTAGGTATTCTCAAGCTCTTCATCACTTCCATTTACAACACTGAACACCCCTTATACACCAATGATTCCCTCAACTGCCACATTACTCACCTTTGTATTCAAATCACCCATTACTATAACCCGGTCTCGTGCATCAAAACTACTAACACACTCACTCAGCTGCTCCCAAAACACTTGCCTCTCATGATCTTTCTTCTCATGCCCAGGTGCATATGCACCAATAATCACCCGTCTCTCTCCATCATCTTTCGGTTTTACCCATATCAATCTAGAATTTACTTTCTTACACTCTATCACATACTCCCACCACACCTGTTTCAGGAGTAGTGCTACTCCTTCCCTTGCTCTTGTCCTCTCACTAAACCTTGACTCTACTCCCAAGACATTCCCAAACCACTCTTCCCCTTTCCCCTTGAGCTTCATTTCACTTAGAGCCAAAACATCCAGGTTCCTCTCCTCAAACATACTACCTATCTCTCTCCTTTTTTCTCATCTTGGTTACATCCACACACATTTAGACACCCCAGTCTGAGCCTTCGAGGAGGATGAGCACTCCCCGCGTGACTCCTTCTGTTTCCCCTTTTAGAAAGTTACAATACAAGGAGGGGAGGGTTTCTGGCCCCCCGCTCCCGTCCCTTTTAGTCGCCTTCCACGACACGTGAGGAATGCGTGGGAAATATTCTTTCTCCCCTATCCCCAGGGATATATATATATATATATATATATATATATATATATATATATATATATATATATATATATATATATATATGCTCTTCGCAACTGATTTTCAGATTTACTCAAAACTGATGTCTCCTGCAGATCCTATGCCTCGCTAGCACATCGTCTCTATGTCTCATCTTCCTCAGTTTCTGCTTTATTCTCTTCAGGTCTTAAACCCTTCTCTCTGTACCTCCTGCCAAGACCTGCCTATAACTCCACACACCCACGTGGACATTACATAACCAAAGGGGGATATAAAACGCGTCTGTCCCTCGTCCACACAACACAGACCGCCCACTCGTCCCTCCACTGTTGCCCAACACACAACCCGCGTCCTACTTCGAAGCCTTCACCATCCGCGCTCCCTAGCAACCACCTTCGCTCGCTTTGTATTTCAATCGACTCGCCAAAACCCACCCTTGAATTTTGGTCTGTCTTCGTGTCTTTATAATTGTACCTTCCCATTTTGGTGTACACACTACACGGGAGTATAGACAGTCCCTCCTCTACCCACAACCCTACACACATTTTGTGGCGACGACTGTGAACTATCATATTCGCTACCAAGACCTGAATATCACCATCTTACACTCCACATCCCACCCTTGAACATTCGCCCTTGATGATAATGTGAGCCCTTATACATGCGATGTTCACTCATTCTTTCGGGTAAGACCAGAATACGACAGTGGACACGCATGGCGATACGTGCTTGCCTGATTTCTCCAGTTCCCTCCCTCACTCCCTCCCTCCGTCCCTCACTCCCTCCCTCCGCTACCAGGTCTCCGATATACCCTCTCCCAGTGCCACCTCCCCCTTCTCCCTCCTCCGTGCCTTGGAAGAGCCAACACCTCTTAAACACTGACCCGTTAATGTACTAATGAATCAAAACTCCGACGCAGCCCAACACCAATACCTCGAGTTCTCTCTCCAGTTATGTGATCATACATTCCCCACCCAGCCCCTTTATCAACACCTTGAAATCCCTAGGTGAGGCAAACGTTCCTCACAGGGGCCTAAACGTTAGATAGGTGAGGCAAACGTTCGTGTATGAAGGTTACATAGGTGAGGCAAACGTTCCTTACAAGGGCCTTAACGTTAGATAGGTGAGGCAGACGTTCCTTACAGAGGCCTGAACGTTAGATAGTTGAGGCAAACGTTCCGTACAGGAGCATGAAGGTTACATGGGTGAGGCAAACGTTCCTTACAGGGGCCTGAACGTTAGATAGGTGAGGCAAACGTTTCTTACAGCAGCATGAAGGTTACATGGGTGAGGCAAACGTTCCTTACAGGGGCCTGAACGTTAGATAGGTGAGGCAAACGTTCTTTACAGGAGCATGAAGGGTTACATGGGTGAGGCAAACGTTCCTCACAGGGGCCTGAACGTTAGATAGGTGAGGCAAACGTTTCTTACAGCAGCATGGAGGGTTACATGGGTGAGGCAAACGTTCCTCACAGGGGCCTGAACGTTGAATAGGTAAGGCAAACGTGCTCTACAATAGTCTGAACGTTAGGTAGATGAGGCAAACGTTTTCACACACACACACACACACACACACACACACACACGAAGTACCATACGGGTAACTAACGTAAAAGCATTCCATATACAGCCATCCGCTTCAAGTTCTTCAGCCACAACGCAGAGCTTCGTGATCTACTCCCTCTATCACGGTTTATAACACGGTAAAGCAGCCAAGTAATAGGCAATCACCAGTGGATGTGAACCCGTTCAGAACTTGTCGCCTGAGGGGAGACAGACCCCCCCTTCCCTGCATGGCAAGAGGGGAAAGATGAGGGACGGGGGGGTTGCCAGTTCACCTAATTTACGTGCCGCTGTCAACAATGGACGTGGTTGAAGAAGTAGATGTGTGTGTGTGTGTGTGTGTCTATATCTTTACTGTAGGGTCGTCTCAGTGAATCTATTTCCTCAGTCAATTAGTCTCTAAGGGAGAGGGAAGGGAATATGAGATCAGTCCAGCGTTCCCTTCCTGCCCGATAGACATCGGATAGATTTATCTCCGAATATCCGATGAGAAATTATCTATCAGCCGACATCTCCCGGAAACAGATTGATCAAACAGATCGCTACACACAGTTTGCAGAATTAATATCTTAAAGAAATATAGCAAATCCAAGCGTATCATATCACAAAAAAAATATATATATATTAGGGAAGAATAGTATCAGATATTCCCATGAATATTCAAATATCGGCGCCTGTACACCCGTTATCAATGACGAACTCTTGGCCACACACGAGCAAGACTGTATGGACGACACAAGTGCGTTATCCCCGTTCTGAATTCCTACTTAAACCGAGACACGCAAATGAAAAAAAAAAGCCAAAAAAAGAGAGAAAAAAAGGCGACGAGTGACTCATACTTAAAAGCTACTTGGCATCTCGGGCAGCAGGAACGCGCGAAGAGAGGGAGGGAGATACACGGCGCTGCCGGGCGTACGACCCCGTATTTTCCCCCCCCCCAACCCACCCGCCGCTGCTGCTAACCGCTTCCATTGGCGATTTATTGATTACAGACGGATAGTTTGCTTTTCACGAGTGTCTTAGAGAGTGCTGGTGATCAGATGGGGGTGCGATGCGTGTCCGAGCGTAGCGCTGGGAGAGGAGGAGGAGGAGCGAGAGCGAGAGAGAGAGAGAGAGAGAGCAAGGTGGGGTGTCACTAACCTCTGCTGTGTTAGAGTGGCAGGGTGGCGTTGCTGACCTCTGCTGTGTTAGTGTGGTTAGTGTGGCGTTGCTGACTCTGCTGTGTTAGAGTGGCAGGGTGGTGTCATTAACCTCTGCTGTGTTAGAGTGGTAGGGTGGCGTTGCTGACCTTGCTGTGTTAGAGTGGGACGGTGGCACCTGTGGCCTCTGCTGTGTTAGAGTGGTAGGGTGGCGTTGCTGACCTTGCTGTGTTAGAGTGGCAAGGTGGGGTGTCACTAACCTCTGCTGTGTTAGAGTGGCAGGGTGGTGTCATTAACCTCTGCTGTGTTAGAGTGGCAGGGTGGCGTTGCTGACCTCTGCTGTGTTGGAGGGGCAGGGTGGGGTCACTGACCTCTGCTGTGTTAGAGTGGCAGGGTGGCGTTGCTGACCTTGCTGTGTTAGAGTGGCAAGGTGGGGTGTCACTAACCTCTGCTGTGTTAGAGTGGCAAGGTGGGGTGTCACTAACCTCTGCTGTGTTAGAGTGGCAGGGTGGCGTTGCTGACTCTGCTGTGTTAGTGTGGTTAGTGTGGCGTTGCTGACCTCTGCTGTGTTAGAGTGGCAAGGTGGGGTGTCACTAACCTCTGCTGTGTTAGAGTGGCAAGGTGGGGTGTCACTAACCTCTGCTGTGTTAGAGTGGCAAGGTGGGGTGTCACTAACCTCTGCTGTGTTAGAGTGGCAAGGTGGGGTGTCACTAACCTCTGCTGTGTTAGTGTGGTTAGTGTGGCGTTGCTGACCTTGCTGTGTTAGAGTGGCAAGGTGGGGTGTCACTAACCTCTGCTGTGTTAGAGTGGTTAGTGTGGCGTTGCTGACCTTGCTGTGTTAGAGTGGCAGGGTGGCGTTGCTGACTCTGCTGTGTTAGAGTGGTTAGTGTGGCGTTGCTGACCTTGCTGTGTTAGAGTGGCAAGGTGGGGTGTCACTAACCTCTGCTGTGTTAGAGTGGCAGGGTGGCGTTGCTGACCTTGCTGTGTTAGAGTGGTAGGGTGGCGTTGCTGACCTCTGCTGTGTTAGAGTGGTTAGTGTGGCGTTGCTGACCTCTGCTGTGTTAGAGTGGCAAGGTGGGGTGTCACTAACCTCTGCTGTGTTAGAGTGGCAGGGTGGCGTTGCTGACTCTGCTGTGTTAGAGTGGCAGGGTGGCGTTGCTGACCTCTGCTGTGTTAGAGTGGCAGGGTGGCGTTGCTGACCTTGCTGTGTTAGAGTGGCAGGGTGGCGTTGCTGACCTCTGCTGTGTTGGAGGGGCAGGGTGGGGTCACTGACCTCTGCTGTGTTAGAGTGGCAGGGTGGCGTTGCTGACTCTGCTGTGTTAGAGTGGGACGGTGGCACCTGTGGCCTCTGCTGTGTTAGAGTGGTTAGTGTGGCGTTGCTGACTCTGCTGTGTTAGAGTGGCAAGGTGGGGTGTCACTAACCTCTGCTGTGTTAGAGTGGCAAGGTGGGGTGTCACTAACCTCTGCTGTGTTAGAGTGGCAGGGTGGTGTCATTAACCTCTGCTGTGTTAGAGTGGCAGGGTGGTGTCATTAACCTCTGCTGTGTTAGAGTGGCAAGGTGGGGTGTCACTAACCTCTGCTGTGTTAGAGTGGTTAGTGTGGCGTTGCTGACTCTGCTGTGTTAGAGTGGCAGGGTGGTGTCATTAACCTCTGCTGTGTTAGAGTGGCAAGGTGGGGTGTCACTAACCTCTGCTGTGTTAGAGTGGTTAGTGTGGCGTTGCTGACCTCTGCTGTGTTGGAGGGGCAGGGTGGGGTCACTGACCTCTGCTGTGTTAGAGTGGCAAGGTGGGGTGTCACTAACCTCTGCTATGTTAATGTGGGACGGTGGCACCTGTGGACTTTGCTGTGTTAGAGTGGCAGGGTGGTGTCATTAACCTCTGCTGTGTTAGAGTGGTAGGGTGGCGTTGCTGACCTCTGCTGTGTTAGTGTGGTTAGTGTGGCGTTGCTGACCTCTGCTGTGTTAGTGTGGTTAGTGTGGCGTTGCTGACCTCTGCTGTGTTAGTGTGGTTAGTGTGGCGTTGCTGACCTCTGCTGTGTTAGAGTGGCAGGGTGGGGTGTCACTAACCTCTGCTGTGTTGGAGGGGCAGGGTGGGGTCACTGACCTCTGCTGTGTTAGTGTGGTTAGTGTGCGTTGCTGACCTCTGCTGTGTTAGAGTGGTTAGTGTGGCGTTGCTGACTCTGCTGTGTTAGAGTGGTTAGTGTGGCGTTGCTGACCTCTGCTGTGTTAGAGTGGCAAGGTGGGGTGTCACTAACCTCTGCTGTGTTAGAGTGGCAGGGTGGCGTTGCTGACTCTGCTGTGTTAGAGTGGTAGGGTGGCGTTGCTGACCTCTGCTGTGTTAGAGTGGCAAGGTGGGGTGTCACTAACCTCTGCTGTGTTAGAGTGGGACGGTGGCACCTGTGGCCTCTGCTGTGTTAGAGTGGCAAGGTGGGGTGTCACTAACCTCTGCTGTGTTAGAGTGGCAAGGTGGGGTGTCACTAACCTCTGCTGTGTTAGAGTGGCAAGGTGGGGTGTCACTAACCTCTGCTGTGTTAGAGTGGGACGGTGGCACCTGTGGCCTCTGCTGTGTTAGAGTGGTTAGTGTGGCGTTGCTGACTCTGCTGTGTTAGAGTGGCAAGGTGGGGTGTCACTAACCTCTGCTGTGTTAGAGTGGCAGGGTGGCGTTGCTGACTCTGCTGTGTTAGAGTGGGACGGTGGCACCTGTGGCCTCTGCTGTGTTAGAGTGGCAGGGTGGTGTCATTAACCTCTGCTGTGTTAGAGTGGCAGGGTGGTGTCATTAACCTCTGCTGTGTTAGAGTGGCAGGGTGGCGTTGCTGACCTTGCTGTGTTAGAGTGGCAAGGTGGGGTGTCACTAACCTCTGCTGTGTTAGAGTGGTTAGTGTGGCGTTGCTGACCTTGCTGTGTTAGAGTGGTTAGTGTGGCGTTGCTGACTCTGCTGTGTTAGAGTGGTTAGTGTGGCGTTGCTGACTCTGCTGTGTTAGAGTGGTAGGGTGGCGTTGCTGACCTTGCTGTGTTAGAGTGGTAGGGTGGCGTTGCTGACCTCTGCTGTGTTGGAGGGGCAGGGTGGGGTCACTGACCTCTGCTGTGTTAGAGTGGCAGGGTGGCGTTGCTGACTCTGCTGTGTTAGAGTGGCAAGGTGGGGTGTCACTAACCTCTGCTGTGTTAGAGTGGCAAGGTGGGGTGTCACTAACCTCTGCTGTGTTAGAGTGGGACGGTGGCACCTGTGGCCTCTGCTGTGTTAGAGTGGTAGGGTGGCGTTGCTGACTCTGCTGTGTTAGTGTGGTTAGTGTGGCGTTGCTGACCTTGCTGTGTTAGAGTGGCAGGGTGGTGTCATTAACCTCTGCTGTGTTAGAGTGGCAAGGTGGGGTGTCACTAACCTCTGCTGTGTTAGAGTGGCAAGGTGGGGTGTCACTAACCTCTGCTGTGTTAGAGTGGCAGGGTGGCGTTGCTGACCTTGCTGTGTTAGAGTGGCAGGGTGGCGTTGCTGACTCTGCTGTGTTAGAGTGGGACGGTGGCACCTGTGGCCTCTGCTGTGTTAGAGTGGCAAGGTGGGGTGTCACTAACCTCTGCTGTGTTAGTGTGGTTAGTGTGGCGTTGCTGACTCTGCTGTGTTAGAGTGGGACGGTGGCACCTGTGGCCTCTGCTGTGTTAGAGTGGCAAGGTGGGGTGTCACTAACCTCTGCTGTGTTAGTGTGGTTAGTGTGGCGTTGCTGACCTCTGCTGTGTTAGAGTGGGACGGTGGCACCTGTGGCCTCTGCTGTGTTAGAGTGGTAGGGTGGCGTTGCTGACCTTGCTGTGTTAGAGTGGGACGGTGGCACCTGTGGCCTCTGCTGTGTTAGAGTGGCAAGGTGGGGTGTCACTAACCTCTGCTGTGTTAGAGTGGGACGGTGGCACCTGTGGCCTCTGCTGTGTTAGAGTGGCAAGGTGGGGTGTCACTAACCTCTGCTGTGTTAGAGTGGCAAGGTGGGGTGTCACTAACCTCTGCTGTGTTAGAGTGGCAAGGTGGGGTGTCACTAACCTCTGCTGTGTTAGAGTGGCAGGGTGGTGTCATTAACCTCTGCTGTGTTAGAGTGGCAAGGTGGGGTGTCACTAACCTCTGCTGTGTTAGAGTGGCAAGGTGGGGTGTCACTAACCTCTGCTGTGTTAGAGTGGCAAGGTGGGGTGTCACTAACCTCTGCTGTGTTAGAGTGGTTAGTGTGGCGTTGCTGACCTTGCTGTGTTAGAGTGGTTAGTGTGGCGTTGCTGACTCTGCTGTGTTAGTGTGGTTAGTGTGGCGTTGCTGACCTTGCTGTGTTAGAGTGGCAAGGTGGGGTGTCACTAACCTCTGCTGTGTTAGAGTGGCAAGGTGGGGTGTCACTAACCTCTGCTGTGTTAGAGTGGCAGGGTGGTGTCATTAACCTCTGCTGTGTTAGAGTGGCAGGGTGGTGTCATTAACCTCTGCTGTGTTAGAGTGGGACGGTGGCACCTGTGGCCTCTGCTGTGTTAGAGTGGTTAGTGTGGCGTTGCTGACTCTGCTGTGTTAGAGTGGCAAGGTGGGGTGTCACTAACCTCTGCTGTGTTAGAGTGGCAAGGTGGGGTGTCACTAACCTCTGCTGTGTTAGAGTGGGACGGTGGCACCTGTGGCCTCTGCTGTGTTAGAGTGGCAGGGTGGTGTCATTAACCTCTGCTGTGTTAGAGTGGCAAGGTGGGGTGTCACTAACCTCTGCTGTGTTAGAGTGGCAAGGTGGGGTGTCACTAACCTCTGCTGTGTTAGAGTGGCAAGGTGGGGTGTCACTAACCTCTGCTGTGTTAGAGTGGCAAGGTGGGGTGTCACTAACCTCTGCTGTGTTAGAGTGGCAAGGTGGGGTGTCACTAACCTCTGCTGTGTTAGAGTGGCAAGGTGGGGTGTCACTAACCTCTGCTGTGTTAGAGTGGCAAGGTGGGGTGTCACTAACCTCTGCTGTGTTAGAGTGGCAAGGTGGGGTGTCACTAACCTCTGCTGTGTTAGAGTGGCAAGGTGGGGTGTCACTAACCTCTGCTGTGTTAGAGTGGCAAGGTGGGGTGTCACTAACCTCTGCTGTGTTAGAGTGGCAAGGTGGGGTGTCACTAACCTCTGCTGTGTTAGAGTGGCAAGGTGGGGTGTCACTAACCTCTGCTGTGTTAGAGTGGCAGGGTGGTGTCATTAACCTCTGCTGTGTTAGAGTGGCAAGGTGGGGTGTCACTAACCTCTGCTGTGTTAGAGTGGCAAGGTGGGGTGTCACTAACCTCTGCTGTGTTAGAGTGGCAAGGTGGGGTGTCACTAACCTCTGCTGTGTTAGAGTGGCAAGGTGGGGTGTCACTAACCTCTGCTGTGTTAGAGTGGCAAGGTGGGGTGTCACTAACCTCTGCTGTGTTAGAGTGGCAAGGTGGGGTGTCACTAACCTCTGCTGTGTTAGAGTGGCAAGGTGGGGTGTCACTAACCTCTGCTGTGTTAGAGTGGCAAGGTGGGGTGTCACTAACCTCTGCTGTGTTAGAGTGGCAAGGTGGGGTGTCACTAACCTCTGCTGTGTTAGAGTGGCAAGGTGGGGTGTCACTAACCTCTGCTGTGTTAGAGTGGCAAGGTGGGGTGTCACTAACCTCTGCTGTGTTAGAGTGGCAGGGTGGTGTCATTAACCTCTGCTGTGTTAGAGTGGCAAGGTGGGGTGTCACTAACCTCTGCTGTGTTAGAGTGGCAAGGTGGGGTGTCACTAACCTCTGCTGTGTTAGAGTGGCAAGGTGGGGTGTCACTAACCTCTGCTGTGTTAGAGTGGGACGGTGGCACCTGTGGCCTCTGCTGTGTTAGAGTGGCAAGGTGGGGTGTCACTAACCTCTGCTGTGTTAGAGTGGCAAGGTGGGGTGTCACTAACCTCTGCTGTGTTAGAGTGGCAGGGTGGTGTCATTAACCTCTGCTGTGTTAGAGTGGCAGGGTGGCGTTGCTGACTCTGCTGTGTTAGTGTGGTTAGTGTGGCGTTGCTGACTCTGCTGTGTTAGAGTGGCAAGGTGGGGTGTCACTAACCTCTGCTGTGTTAGAGTGGCAAGGTGGGGTGTCACTAACCTCTGCTGTGTTAGAGTGGCAAGGTGGGGTGTCACTAACCTCTGCTGTGTTAGAGTGGCAAGGTGGGGTGTCACTAACCTCTGCTGTGTTAGAGTGGCAAGGTGGGGTGTCACTAACCTCTGCTGTGTTAGAGTGGCAGGGTGGTGTCATTAACCTCTGCTGTGTTAGAGTGGCAGGGTGGTGTCATTAACCTCTGCTGTGTTAGAGTGGCAGGGTGGTGTCATTAACCTCTGCTGTGTTATAGTGGTAAGGTAGTGTCACTAACCTCTGCTGTGTTAGAGTGGCAAGGTGGGGTGTCACTAACCTCTGCTGTGTTAGAGTGGTTAGTGTGGCGTTGCTGACCTCTGCTGTGTTGGAGGGGCAGGGTGGGGTCACTGACCTCTGCTGTGTTAGAGTGGCAGGGTGGCGTTGCTGACCTTGCTGTGTTAGAGTGGTTAGTGTGGCGTTGCTGACTCTGCTGTGTTAGAGTGGTAGGGTGGCGTTGCTGACCTTGCTGTGTTAGAGTGGCAGGGTGGTGTCATTAACCTCTGCTGTGTTAGAGTGGCAGGGTGGTGTCATTAACCTCTGCTGTGTTAGAGTGGTTAGTGTGGCGTTGCTGACTCTGCTGTGTTAGAGTGGTTAGTGTGGCGTTGCTGACTCTGCTGTGTTAGAGTGGTTAGTGTGGCGTTGCTGACCTTGCTGTGTTAGAGTGGTTAGTGTGGCGTTGCTGACTCTGCTGTGTTAGAGTGGTTAGTGTGGCGTTGCTGACCTTGCTGTGTTAGAGTGGCAGGGTGGTGTCATTAACCTCTGCTGTGTTAGTGTGGTTAGTGTGGCGTTGCTGACTCTGCTGTGTTAGAGTGGTTAGTGTGGCGTTGCTGACTCTGCTGTGTTAGTGTGGTTAGTGTGGCGTTGCTGACCTTGCTGTGTTAGAGTGGTTAGTGTGGCGTTGCTGACTCTGCTGTGTTAGAGTGGCAGGGTGGCGTTGCTGACCTCTGCTGTGTTAGTGTGGTTAGTGTGGCGTTGCTGACTCTGCTGTGTTAGAGTGGTAGGGTGGCGTTGCTGACCTTGCTGTGTTAGAGTGGTTAGTGTGGCGTTGCTGACCTTGCTGTGTTAGAGTGGTAGGGTGGCGTTGCTGACCTTGCTGTGTTAGAGTGGTTAGTGTGGCGTTGCTGACCTTGCTGTGTTAGAGTGGCAGGGTGGCGTTGCTGACTCTGCTGTGTTAGTGTGGTTAGTGTGGCGTTGCTGACTCTGCTGTGTTAGAGTGGCAAGGTGGGGTGTCACTAACCTCTGCTGTGTTAGAGTGGCAAGGTGGGGTGTCACTAACCTCTGCTGTGTTAGAGTGGCAAGGTGGGGTGTCACTAACCTCTGCTGTGTTAGAGTGGGACGGTGGCACCTGTGGCCTCTGCTGTGTTAGAGTGGCAAGGTGGGGTGTCACTAACCTCTGCTGTGTTAGAGTGGCAGGGTGGCGTTGCTGACTCTGCTGTGTTAGAGTGGCAGGGTGGCGTTGCTGACCTTGCTGTGTTAGAGTGGCAGGGTGGTGTCATTAACCTCTGCTGTGTTAGAGTGGCAGGGTGGCGTTGCTGACCTTGCTGTGTTAGAGTGGCAGGGTGGCGTTGCTGACCTTGCTGTGTTAGAGTGGCAGGGTGGTGTCATTAACCTCTGCTGTGTTAGAGTGGCAAGGTGGGGTGTCACTAACCTCTGCTGTGTTAGAGTGGTTAGTGTGGCGTTGCTGACTCTGCTGTGTTAGAGTGGTTAGTGTGGCGTTGCTGACTCTGCTGTGTTAGAGTGGCAGGGTGGCGTTGCTGACTCTGCTGTGTTAGAGTGGTTAGTGTGGCGTTGCTGACTCTGCTGTGTTAGTGTGGTTAGTGTGGCGTTGCTGACCTTGCTGTGTTAGAGTGGCAGGGTGGTGTCATTAACCTCTGCTGTGTTAGAGTGGTTAGTGTGGCGTTGCTGACTCTGCTGTGTTAGAGTGGCAGGGTGGCGTTGCTGACCTTGCTGTGTTAGAGTGGGACGGTGGCACCTGTGGCCTCTGCTGTGTTAGAGTGGCAAGGTGGGGTGTCACTAACCTCTGCTGTGTTAGAGTGGTTAGTGTGGCGTTGCTGACTCTGCTGTGTTAGAGTGGCAAGGTGGGGTGTCACTAACCTCTGCTGTGTTAGAGTGGCAAGGTGGGGTGTCACTAACCTCTGCTGTGTTAGAGTGGTAGGGTGGCGTTGCTGACCTTGCTGTGTTAGAGTGGCAAGGTGGGGTGTCACTAACCTCTGCTGTGTTAGAGTGGGACGGTGGCACCTGTGGCCTCTGCTGTGTTAGAGTGGTTAGTGTGGCGTTGCTGACTCTGCTGTGTTAGAGTGGCAAGGTGGGGTGTCACTAACCTCTGCTGTGTTAGTGTGGTTAGTGTGGCGTTGCTGACTCTGCTGTGTTAGAGTGGCAGGGTGGTGTCATTAACCTCTGCTGTGTTAGTGTGGTTAGTGTGGCGTTGCTGACCTCTGCTGTGTTAGAGGGGCAGGGTGGGGTCACTGACCTCTGCTGTGTTAGAGTGGCAGGGTGGTGTCATTAACCTCTGCTGTGTTATAGTGGTAAGGTAGTGTCACTAACCTCTGCTGTGTTAGAGTGGCAGGGTGGTGTCATTAACCTCTGCTGTGTTAGTGTGGTTAGTGTGGCGTTGCTGACTCTGCTGTGTTAGTGTGGTTAGTGTGGCGTTGCTGACCTCTGCTGTGTTAGAGTGGCAGGGTGGTGTCATTAACCTCTGCTGTGTTATAGTGGTAAGGTAGTGTCACTAACCTCTGCTGTGTTAGAGTGGGACGGTGGCACCTGTGGCCTCTGCTGTGTTAGAGTGGCAAGGTGGGGTGTCACTAACCTCTGCTGTGTTAGAGTGGCAAGGTGGGGTGTCACTAACCTCTACTGTGTTAGAGTGGCAGGGTGGGGTGTCACTAACCTCTGCTGTGTTAGAGTGGCAGGGTGGCGTTGCTGACCTATGCTGTGTTTGCGTGGCAGCTTGAGTTAAAAAAGTCAACATCTTAAGTGTGGTGACTCGAACTCGTGAGAAACATACAGTTATGACAACGGAAACTGTACCTCAAACCGGGGAACTTATCTACCAAGGAGAGGGTCGACACACCAGGAGACGAAGATGATATGCGAGTGGATGTCTTTGGAAAGAAAAGGAAAAAAAAAGAAAAAGAAATAAATGAGCCCAGTGTTGAAAAGATAAATGATGCTAAATTAAGTTTATAGAGGCGAGGTTTCCCTACGAGTGTAGAATTCAATTCCCTACAGTACAAAGAGGTAAGTGAAGATAGGTATTTACCCAATTACATAGATGTAATTCATACACACACACACACACACACACACACACACTCACGTATAAACAGACATTCATACACATACACAAACGCATATATATCATACACGTACACACACACACACACACACACACATACACACACACACACACACACACACACACACACACACACACACGTATAAACAGACATTCATACACATACACAAACGCATATATATCATGCATGTACACATGGAGTGTTCACACATACATATATGCAAACACATATACATCACGAATATAGTGCATATGAACACGCACTTTCATAGAACACACATAATATCCTCCAACAGCCAGGATTCGAACCCAGGATTCGAACCCTGCTGATGAGAACAGTCCAGGACACCAAATATCTCCCATTACATATTACCGTCTCACACAACTTCGGCAACCTGTCCACATCTTACATAATTCCAAAACCAGAATATGAATTTTCCATTTGGTCATTGCACTTTTAAAACAAATACAGAGAAGGGTAACAAAGACAGTACCGGAATGAAGAGAGATGAGTTACAAGGAAAGACTAAGAGGTCTTATAATCTGCTTACCTTGGAAGAGAGAAGAGTAAGGGGTGACGCAATCATAAGCTACGATTATCTTTAAGAAAAAGTTTGATGATGGAGACACTGGGCATGAAATTAAACAAACGACCGGCGAAGAAAGATGCCAAGATACGATTGTGTAATACTCGTGGTGCCTGACTGGGAGGGAAGGAGTGTGAGGACATGGCACACGTAGAACACATACTGGAGTCGAACGAAAAAATGGAAACATGGTTGACAGAGTTCAAGGGTCGAGGCCTCACGAGTGTGGCACACTTCCCCCACCACACACACACACACACACACACACACATACACACACACACACACATACATACACAAACACACACACACACAAACACACATACATACACAAACACACATCTAACGCACGCCAAAACATACAGACGCACAAAAACAAGACCATTCATTTACTTTCTTACGTTCCACTCGCTCTAGCCTTGCATATATATATATATATATATATATATATATATATATATATATATATATATATATATATATATATATATACTCCCGAAGCGGAGTATATCTGCCGTCGCGCGCTACTGGCTTTTTTGATTCGCTCTTTGAGGATAATATGAGCGAGAATGTGCGGTAGGGAGAGAAGGAGGGTCGCGGGAGGGGAGTGTGTCAGCTAGTGTGTGTGTGTGTGTGTTGTGTCCGCTGCTGATGTGGTCAGCACACCACCCGCTTGCTTCTCCTCACTCAGCAGTAAGCCAAGCATGTCCTCTGTCAATCGAGGGGTGGTTTTACGTGTAGCCAGGTGCACTTCGTCCACACACACACACACACTTGGTCGCTTTACTGATGGCGTTGATGTTCTCGCGTACGTACGTGCGTGTTTTTCAGGCTGCCGCTCCGCCTGTTGAGGGGGGAGGGCTTCTGTGGGCCCCCCAGCATAGCGAGGCTTGGCAAGGATAATGTTGTGCGCTAACCTCGCTTCAGTAAACGTCAGGTTCCTGTGAGCGTGTTAAAGAGTGTGTGTGAGAAGGTGCGTGTGGGTATGTAGGTGAGTGTGTATTCATCTGGGGTGGAAGTGTATGTGAATGTGAGTGTATGTGATTGTGAGTGTGTGTGTGTGGTCTCATCTCCATCCCTTGTGTATATATACCATGTATGTATATATATATATATATATATATATATATATATATATATATATATATATATATATATATATACACACACATACATACCCCAGCTTACGCCAGGTACCACATCACAAACAAGCTGGCAGAGGAGGACGGGTTTGAACGTTTTAGCTGAGCTGTGAGCCCGCTGCCTTGTCCGGGGTTCGAACCCACGTGGGTTACATTACTGGATAGCAGCCCTAACCACTAGGCTACAAGAGACTCCTAAAAGGTGGAATATTATGATTGTGTGTCAAGTCTGCGCTGCGGTCCATGTTAATCATACCGTCCCAGGTTCAATACAGTAAAGGGATGGAGTTCTACATTCGTGTGGGGCCCCCCCATCTCTTGTACTGTACAGAGAGGGAGTTCTACACTCGTGTGGGCCCCATCTTAAAACTTGTTGGCGTTCAAAGTACCATTCTCCCAGTTGCTATTCTTACAAAAATCACTTTATGTATGTTTTCCAACACGCCTGTTCATTCATTTCCCCCGGCTCTTCAATGTCTGTATCTTTCAAAGACCTCTTCTCTGTTGGCATTTATCAAACTGGTTCAAAAATGAACGCTGTGATCAAGTTATTCCTTACTCTTCTCTCTTCCGTGGTTGACAAATTAATTTCCTCTGGCCTCTCGTTGTATTTCAGCTTTCTTCAGTCTGGTACCATCTTTGCTGTCTTCATCTGGACCCTCTCTCTTAGTTCTTTGTGTTTCCCTGAGTGCGACAAGCAAGCGGACAGCTTCATGAATATTTCCTTATCATGTGTGTGTGTGTGTGTGTGTGTGAGTGTGTGTGTGTGTGTGTGTGTGTGTGTGTGTGTGTGTGCGATCTGTGTTTGTATGCAACAAGGACAGAGTTTTGCACTTGTGTTGCCCCGTCTCCTAATATGCATAAATGTTACATATCTCTATTGCATTATGTATACACACACACACACACACACACTTTGCCGTGCCTAGGGTTCGAATCCCCCCCCTGCGTGTCCAATCCCAGGAAAACCCATACTGACCCATGCAGGCGCATTGCATACGTAGGCTACACAGAGATCGTGGCCTCATTGTAAATGGTGTCCATTTTCTTGGCAGACTTTCCCGTCATATCCACCAATTTCTTGAAGTTTTCTTTCGTTATTCTTAAGACATCGAGAAATTGGTCTGGGGTGGTTCAGTAGGCCTGGAAGCAAGTGACTGAAAGGCACGTAAAAACACCAGGCCCTCTGGTGCTGGCTTCAGGAAGCCAAACTCTGTTCGCCTTCCTTCCTGTGTTGTCGAATCCAGAACATGTGATCCCACGAGCGTACATACATGTCCATAACGCTTGGAACCCGGTGGTATACATTGACAAACTTGACCCTTCTCGCCTAGTTCTGTGTGAACGGAAATGATTCAATCTTCAGAGTCAAATGACTCGAATGACTTGACTCGCTTCGCTTCGTCTGACCGAAGCACCGAAGCCTTACTGTGGCAAACACGTTTTACGGGATAAACACAGACTCGCTGACGTCTTGGGACCAATTCTCCTCCCACCACAAAACTTCTAAAAGAATGAACTTGTTTACCTAAAAGAACGTCATAATAAACCTTGCTATGTGTACCTGGGTCGGAACCCAAATATGAGAATAAGACTTTCTCAATTCCGTCGCTAGAACTGATAAGATTCAAAGTAGAAAGAAATAAAAGGAAGGTTTTCTGACCAGAAGATGAGAGGGTGATAATTTTACATCAAACCATACGTCCCTTCCCTCGACACATCATTCGGAAGGTCGGACATTCAAGGATTGTGTACAGTATATACAAGGGAAAATATGCAGGAGAAATGGCATGTAATCATTTTTTCTACACATGTGGCACGTCATGTTTCATGGAGACAATCCACCTCCTGATATCGTCTGAACTCATTCCTGAAGTGCGATTTCACCTCTATAACTCTCCTCACGGACGAGTGTGATCACCCATATTTACAGATAAGGTAAAACACATCGACCAACATCCACACAATTTCCCCAATGGTCACAATGCAATCTCACCTCCCACCTTGTACAGGGGATCAGTAAACCCCGAGGCAAGGCAGCACCTGTGTCTGGCTCCCGTATGAGGTCAAATGAACCAACTACCTGTCAAGTGATCAGAGAAGATCAGGCAGATCATTGTCCTCACAGGTCCGATCCTTGAACCAAGCGGGGTCGCCAATACGCCTTAATAGGTTGAAACTAAGGGAATAAAGTGCTAAACTACCTCACCCTAGTTCATCTGCTCGAATACGATATGAAGTGACGACATTATGGCAACTTTAGATTATTTAATTACGGTATAGTTGAACGAAGCTTCTACACAATATAGGACCAGCTTACCAGCTGGTCAAATTGGTTGTTAGTGAACGCTCTACTACACAGGCGGTAGTTAAGAGATGATTATGTTCCCCACACCGTGACCTCGAAACAAGAGAAATGGGTCGTCAAGGATGCTCCTTACCTGCATGTGTTTGCAGATGATGCAATAGCCATTGAGGTCCTTTGGAAAGCGAGGATGATTGAGTCACCTTACGAAGGGTTACTACGTCCTTGTGTTCACCACACGTCTTCGTTAGCACCACTCTCTTCTTCACTACTCCAGCCATCATCACTCTAACCCCTCGATGCCACTGAACCTTTGAATGAACCGTTGTGGGTAAGGTTGAATTTCCTCGAAATACATCGTCCTCTTCCTCACCTCAGCGTGTCGCCGAAGCCACAACCGAACTTCGTAGATTCACGAGAAGACTCGTCGTCCACAGACTCCACACACACAGCTTGGAGTCCAGCAGAACACTGAAGACCTTGACCGTTCGCGTTTCTCCACTCGCTCTGTGTGAACGGGAGTGATTCAAACTAACTCGAATCACATGACTCATGATTCGATTCGATTCGACTCCTTTGGTGTTGACCACAACCTCAGAAATGACAGAAAATGGGATACTCTCAGTATCCTCGTTTTCTCTTCCTCAAGTATAAGAACTCTTAGTATTCCCGTTTTCTCTTTACGCTATTTTTTTCTTCCCTTACACATCACCAGCACTGATTACCGTCCATTTTCGACTGCCAGGAGCCCCATGTTCTATCGTATTTCCTGACTGTAATTCTGGCTCATTTATCTTTGTGCGACCATCTTTCTATTTCACTCACAAAATATTCGCATGACTTTTAAGTTTCCTTCTGGATTTCCTGAACGTTTCTATCAAGTTTAAGAAAAAAAATCTCCTTCAAGGATATATGTTTATTTCGTTATAGGTTCCCCTCCTTGAAGGATCACGTCCTTCGGCTGTATGGTTGCTGGAGGAGGAGGAGGAGGAGGAAGAGAAGGAGGAGGAGGAGGAGGAGGAGGAGGAGGAGAAGGAGGAGGAGAAGGAGGAGGAGGAGGAGGAGGAGGAGGAAGAGAAGGAGAAGGAGAAGGAGGAGGAGGAGGAGGAGGAGGAGGAGAAGGAGGAGGAGGAGGAAGAAGAGAAGGAGAAGGAGAAGGAGGAGGAGGAGGAAGAGAAGGAGAAGGAGGAGGAGGAGGAGGAGGAGGAGGAGGAAGAGAAGGAGAAGGAGAAGGAGGAGGAGGAGGAAGAGAAGGAGAAGGAGAAGGAGGAGGAGGAGGAGGAGGAAGAGAAGGAGAAGGAGGAGGAGGAGGAGGAGGAGGAGGAGGAAGAAGAAGAGGAGGAGGAGGAGGAAGAGAAGGAGAAGGAGGAGGAGGAGGAGGAGGAGGAAGAGAAGAAGGAGGAGGAGGGAGGAGGGGACTGGTAGGCCATCTGGTAGGGCGGGTGAACCTGCTACGGCGGCCAGGACTGGTCGCTGATGTGGTCGACAAGTCGCTAACACCCTGACTCCAAACAGCTCACAGTTCATGTACTTTTCCCCTTGGGCGAGGCAACCACGAAGGCGTGCTGAAGTTTACCGCCTCACTGTTGATCCAATCGTCTCTTATCGTTTTCCATGTCCTTCTAAGGCTTTTCAGCTCATACCCTCCCCTCCTCCCTGCGCTCCAGCATGAGCGGGTCTTGGAGATGATCATTCCACTATGATAGAGGGGGGGGGGGGGGGTAATGAGATAGAGGCCATCTTCTCAGGACTGGTCGAACTGTTTCACTTGCTGCTTCGTTTGATGTGAAGCCCATCTACTGCGTGTCGACCATGGTTCGTTTAAGGACATAATTCGCCGTGGCAGATTCGAATCGAAAATCACCACCAGGGTGTTTTCGCCCAGTTTTCGCCCAGTTCTATTTGCCAGAAGCACGGATGAGGGTGCCCACTATCCACTACCAAGGCTGGTTTTTCTCGTTTTCTCATAATTCCTTTCTTAACGTTTTTTTTTTTTTTTCTTAACTTCGTATGTTGTTTCTAGCACTGGTTTCTTCAGTCTTCACTGCTACGTTCACTGTATCCCATCTGATGTACGAAAAGGAGCGATTCTCTCTCTCTCTCTCTCTCTCTCTCTCTCTCTCTCTCTCTCTCTCTCTCTCTCTCTCTCACCATTAACCCTATTGGCTAACGTACTCTGGAGTGCTGCTGGCGTGGTTGCCGTGTGTGTGTGTGTGTGTGTGTGTGGTAGCGACGGCGTGGTTCCTATGCGTTGTAGCATTGGCGTAAGGGGCGAGATGTTGGCGTCTGTATAGTACGCAGCGTTGGCGCAGGTGCGCGGTGTTTGGCATGGGTGTACTAAGCAGTGTGGGTGAGTATGATACACACAGTGTACTAAGCAGTGTGGGTGAGTATGATACACACAGTGTACTAAGCAGTGTGGGTGAGTATGATACACACAGTGTACTAAGCAGTGTGGGTGAGTATGATACACACAGTGTACTAAGCAGTGTGGGTGAGTATGATACACACAGTGTACTAAGCAGTGTGGGTGAGTATGATACACACAGTGTACTAAGCAGTGTGGGTGAGTATGATACACACAGTGTACTAAGCAGTGTGGGTGAGTATGATTCACACAGTGTACTAAGCAGTGTGGGTGAGTATGATACACACAGTGTACTAAGCAGTGTGGGTGAGTATGATACACACAGTGTACTAAGCAGTGTGGGTATGATACACACAGTGTACTAAGCAGTGTGGGTGAGTATGATACACACTGTGTTGTCGTGGTTGCTGCTGTACAGTGAGATCTTGACGTGGTTATTTGGGCGTTGGCGAGGTCTGGACTATTGACGTGGGTGTTTCTATTTGACCTCCGTGTGGGGGAAAGGTGGCTTCTGTGGTGTGAGCCAGTGTGTGTTGAGGCGCGGAGTTAGGGTGTGTAGGATATCATGGCCAACTGAATTGGAGGGGGATGGTGTAGGTGTGTGTGTGTGTGTATAGTCTGTGTCAATGACACTCAATATGTTGTGACACAGTCATGAGGAGAGAGACAAAATGCTGAATATGTTTACATAGATGGTGTGCGCGTGTGTGTGTGTGTGTGTGTGTGTGTGTGTGTGTGTGTGTGTGTGTGTGTGTGTGTGTGTTTAGGGCAAAGTTGGAGGCTCGAACCTACACCTTCTAAGAAACAGATCTCACGAAACAACAATTCGTAGTAGACTCGTGTATTCATCGACACGAAAGCCATGACAGCTGCATGACTGTATCATGTCAACTACACGTCGCTCACGTCTTCACACGGCTTGGGAAATGATCCATTGCTCCCGGAGAAAATTCTCAGTGCCTATTGCGAGGGAACTGCCACACACTGCATATCAACCACAACTACGTCCTGATTACGACACCAAGACTTGCGTCCTGATTACGACACCAAGACTTGCGTCCTGATTATGACACCAAGACTTGCGTCCTGATTACGACACCAAGACTTGCGTCCTGATTACGACACCAAGACTTGCGTCCTGATTACGACACCAAGACTTGCGTCCTGATTATGACACCAAGACTTGCGTCCTGATTACGACACCAAGACTTGCGTCCTGATTATGACACCAAGACTTGCGTCCTGATTATGACACCAAGACTTGCTTCCTGATTACGACACCAAGACTTGCGTCCTGATCACAACAAGACTTGCGTCCTGATTATGACACCAAGACTTGCGTCCTGATTATGACACTAAGACTTGCGTCCTGATTACGACACCAAGACTTGCGTCCTGATTACGACACCATGACTTGCGTCCTGATTACGACACCAAGACTTGCGTCCTGATTATGACACCAAGACTTGCGTCCTGATTACGACACCAAGACTTGCGTCCTGATTACGACACCAAGACTTGCGTCCTGATTACGACACCAAGACTTGTGTCCTGATTACGACACCAAGACTTGCGTCCTGATCACAACAAGACTTGCGTCCTGATTATGACACCAAGACTTGCGTCCTGATTATGACACTAAGACTTGCGTCCTGATTACGACACCAAGACTTGCGTCCTGATTACGACACCATGACTTGCGTCCTGATTACGACACCAAGACTTGCGTCCTGATTATGACACCAAGACTTGCGTCCTGATTACGACACCAAGACTTGCGTCCTGATTACGACACCAAGACTTGCGTCCTGATTACGACACCAAGACTTGTGTCCTGATTACGACACCAAGACTTGTGTCCTGATTACGACACCAAGACTTGCGTCCTGATTACGACACCAAGACTTGTGTCCTGATTAGAAGAAGACTTGCGTCCTGATTACGACACCAAGAGTTGCGTCCAAAAGATGTTGGCGTCCGGACGTCGGATTGAAGTCACGTGATGATGACACAGTGAAGGACGTGTGTGTGTGTGTGTGTGTGTGTGTGTGTGTGTGTGTGTGTGTGTGTGTGTGTGTGTGTGTGTGTGTGTAGCTGCATGCAGTGTGAGAGAAGCTGTGTACGTAGCAGTGTGTAGTGTGTGAGTCCAACTGTGTGGGTGTGGGTATCATTACATGCAGTGTGGGGTGCGTGGTATGAGCTTCTCTGTTGTGGGAAGTCATGTGGGTGTGGGAGGCACTGTAGGAATGTGGCCAAGTTACGTGCAATGTGGGTGTGGCTGCTGTATTGTCAGCTTCGTAGTGTGGGCGGGTCAATGTGGGTGTGGCTGCTGTATTGTCAGCTTCGTAGTGTGGGCGGGTCTATAGTTATGTCTGGCGTGGGCGTGAACCTCGTAATGGAGGATGTGGTTGCGCTAAACACCTTCGTTTATCACTACACATACGCCTCTCGCTCTGTCTCACGTCTAGATCACGCCATATTTCGCCCTGGGACCAGCTGTCGTGTTTTATCTTTGATCATTCAGGCTATTTGAGGCTGTGGCTCGCAAGCCTACGTACCAACCACATTACAAGCCTGGAAGGTCCAATACACAATCTCGATGTCAACTCAATCTGGCAACTTCCAGTCTGGCCCTCACAGTGGCCTTTCTACCCACACACTCCTCAGTGCAATCAGGACCTACGCCCCCTGACACACCCTATGATTCGCTTCATTCCATTCCCTCCTACGTACCCAAATCACTGCACATCCACTAGGCTCTCCCTATTCAAACTCATTCACAACACACCTGTCTCGTCCCCATACTGAGCCTCAGTATCTGAAATCGCATGAAATCTTAACTTTCTCCTTTCATATCCTTTTCCGAATTCAAACGCCAGCTTCTGCAACTTCTCTCCCTCTCTCTAAGCGGTCAACAAGGCTGTGCCATCGGCGAAAACTTAACTGACTGACCTAACCCTAGCATGCTGTAGACCCAAGTCTCCCTCTCTAAGACCCTCGTATTTACCTCCCACATGACCCCATCCATAAACAGATTAAACAGCCTGAGTGACATCATTCACCCTCACGTGGAACCACTCACCCTCCTTGCTTCCTACTCGCACATTGGTTTTACTCTCCTTACAGTAATCCTTCACTGCTTCGGGTAGCTTTCCGGTACCCCTTCTTCCGATACCATGGTCTCCCACCATCAACACTGACACCATAGGTGTTTCCACTGTGACCCATGGTTCTCATCCCTTGACCCTGATATCTTGCTCTCTATCTCCTGATACTGATAACAATGGTTCACTAAACCATGATAACAATGCTCCTCTGATCTTGACGCTATGGTCCTCATATCTCGAGGATCATGCCATGAAATTCTCATCCCATGACTTCAATGCCATGGACCTCTTTCCATGAGTCTGAACCATGTTCATCTTTTCTTTTTTCCTCCTTCCTTTCCTGACCTTAAACACGAGAAGAAACCAATGTACCTTGATGCCTTGTGTCGCTGACCTTACGACCTTGACTTCCCCCAACCTTGACCTTCGTCTAGTCATGAAATGGTCCTTTGACCTTTACCTACGAGTCTTATTCTTTGACCTTACGGCCCAAAGTTCAACCTGAACTTACCTCTTCATCTGACCACGCTACAGTAGATGACCTTCCAAGGCCTCTGCTGTCATGAGTCGTATGCTATGACCCGGATACCACGAACGTATGACTCCCATCTCTCCTACCGAGACGTGACCTGGTGACCGGGGTCAGTCGTACGATGCCCTCACTATACCTCCTCCCTAACACCCTCCCTTGTCCATGACTCTCTCACACCTGTCTACCGCCTCCAGCGCAACGTCAGAAAGCCAGGTGTGCCAACGGAGGGCAAAAAAGGAAAAAAAAAAATGAATATTATTCTCAATTTCTTTAAAGAGAAGGGAAAAAAACACGTCTCGATTGGCAGACGACAGTGTGGGAGACGCCCAGGTGGGCGGGTGGTCTATCGGCGACCACTTCGTCAGGAGAAACCCAACTGCCACAAAAACAACAACTGTCTCACACACTCTCGACCAATCACAGCGCACAGAAATAACAACAACAGAGCCTCCACCAATCAGGTCTCACAACTGTCACACACTCTCGACCAATCACAGCGCACAGAAATAACAACAACAGAGCCTCCACCAATCAGGTCTCACAACTGTCACACACTCTCGACCAATCACAGCGCACAGAAATAACAACAACAGAGCCTCCACCAATCAGGTCTCACAACTGTCACACACTCTCGACCAATCACAGCGCACAGAAATAACAACAACAGAGCCTCCACCAATCAGGTCTCACAACTGTCACACACTCTCGACCAATCACAGCGCACAGAAATAACAACAACAGAGCCTCCACCAATCAGGTCTCACAACTGTCACACACTCTCGACCAATCACAGCGCACAGAAATAACAACAACAGAGCCTCCACCAATCAGGTCTCACAACTGTCACACACTCTCGACCAATCACAGCGCACAGAAATAACAACAACAGGGCCTCCACCAATCAGGTCTCACAACTGTCACACACTCTCGACCAATCACAGCGCACAGAAATAACAACAACAGAGCCTCCACCAATCAGGTCTCACAACTGTCACACACTCTCGACCAATCACAGCGCACAGAAATAACAACAACAGAGCCTCCACCAATCAGGTCTCACAACTATCACACACTCTCGACCAATCACAGCGCACAGAAATAACTCACAACTGTCACACACTCTCGACCAATCACAGCGCACAGAAATAACAACAACAGAGCCTCCACCAATCAGGTCTCACAACTGTCACACACTCTCGACCAATCACAGCGCACAGAAATAACAACAACAGAGCCTCCACCAATCAGGTCTCACAACTGTCACACACTCTCGACCAATCACAGCGCACAGAAATAACAACAACAGAGCCTCCACCAATCAGGTCTCACAACTATCACACACTCTCGACCAATCACAGCGCACAGAAATAACAACAACAGAGCCTCCACCAATCAGGTCTCACAACTGTCACACACTCTCGACCAATCAAAGCGCACAGAAATAACGACAACAGGGCCTCCACCAATCAGGTCTCACAACTGTCACACACTCTCGACCAATCACAGCGCACAGAAATAACGACAACATAGCCTCCACCAATCAGGTCTCACAACTGTCACACACTCTCGACCAATCACAGCGCACAGAAATAACAACAACAGAGCCTCCACCAATCAGGTCTCACAACTGTCACACACTCTCGACCAATCACAGCGCACAGAAATAACAACAACAGAGCCTCCACCAATCAGGTCTCACAACTGTCACACACTCTCGACCAATCACAGCGCACAGAAATAACGACAACAGGGCCTCCACCAATCAGGTCTCACAACTGTCACACACTCTCGACCAATCACAGCGCACAGAAATAACAACAACAGAGCCTCCACCAATCAGGTCTCACAACTGTCACACACTCTCGACCAATCACAGCGCACAGAAATAACAACAACAGAGCCTCCACCAATCAGGTCTCACAACTGTCACACACTCTTGACCAATCACAGCGCACAGAAGTAACAACAACAGAGCCTCCACCAATCAGGTCTCACAACTGTCACACACTCTCGACCAATCACAGCGCACAGAAATAACAACAACAGAGCCTCCACCAATCAGGTCTCACAACTGTCACACACTCTCGACCAATCACAGCGCACAGAAATAACAACAACAGAGCCTCCACCAATCAGGTCTCACAACTATCACACACTCTCGACCAATCACAGCGCACAGAAATAACAACAACAGAGCCTCCACCAATCAGGTCTCACAACTGTCACACACTCTCGACCAATCACAGCGCACAGAAATAACGACAACATAGCCTCCACCAATCAGGTCTCACAACTGTCACACACTCTCGACCAATCACAGCGCACAGAAATAACAACAACAGAGCCTCCACCAATCAGGTCTCACAACTGTCACACACTCTCGACCAATCACAGCGCACAGAAATAACAACAACAGAGCCTCCACCAATCAGGTCTCACAACTGTCACACACTCTCGACCAATCACAGCACACAGAAATAACAACAACAGAGCCTCCACCAATCAGGTCTCCGCCTGTCTATGACGAACACAGCCGTCGTGCGTGCGTGCGTGCGCGCGTGACCCCCAGAGGTTGGGAGAGACACAGTTAGCTCCATGCTGGCCTTAACAGCTCCTCATTATCACAATGGTGGAAGGCCAGTTGGGACGCAAACACAGGTAACTACCCAATTAGCGCCGAGGTGAGCGCGCGCCCCTGCTTTCCCTGATGGCCTTGTGCTAACAACTTGGGACATAAGGAAGCAGTGGTGGTTACACTGTTAAATGTGAATCACGTCAGTGCTTAACAATTCTTCCAAGTACGTAAAGAAGATGGATTAATTTCCCGTTTTCTTTTTTTTCTATTTTACAACGTCAGAAATAACGAAGTAATTAGGTGTTTGTTTACGCTCGAAAGTCCCTGTCTACACACACACACACACACACACACAGGTTAAATTATAAGTTGTGATACGAAATTCGCGTCATGTGAAAGTGTACGACACCTCTCACGTTCAAGCAACATTTACCTTATTTACGCGTTGTATTTCCACAGTTTGTTTGATTTACACTTTGCGCTAATTCAGTTTTCCTCTGGGTCTATATTGATCTTGCTTGTTTGGTCTAAGCTGTGTGATATGCTTCACCTAATTCCATAATGAAGTTAGGATGAATATATTTCGACATATATTTAATTGTCTCAAGTTTTCATACATATATACACGTGTATATGTTCATACTTGCTTGCCTTCATCCATCCCCGGCGCTACCTCGCCCTAGACGAAAGAGCATCGCAATGGAAGCCAACTCCCACACAACATACAATAGCCTGCCGTCAGCAGGGTTCGAACCTCAGCCTAAACGTGTGGGTGCAGGAACGTGAACACTAGTAGCCACAGTTCGCTACGTTGGAGAACAGCTGTTTGGTGGGAGGAACGTGCAGACTGATTTGAAAAATTGACGAGTATCAATAAAATTCATGATGACAAGATTCTCCCTTAATGGAGGGAGTGACAGAGCTCCCAAGCGTCGCAAAACACATCGCTCACCTCATCCATGTCCATCAATGCTTCGTCACCTTTCTGTTTGGAAGAACGCAAGTGTTGCGTTACGACTCGTTCACTTGTTCACGTCACACCCTCCACCACAATATGACGAGGGTCACAAGTATAACAGTGGTGAATTCTACTCACATCACTGATATAGTTACTAGGATCTTCGGGATCCGCTGTTGCTTCTCCCTTCAGCTGTGTGTGTGTGTGTGTGTGTGTGTGTGTGTGTTTCTGAGCCTCACATGGACGTCGGCCCTGTAGCGAGGGCGAAGGACTGACTCCTTCGGGAGGCCAGGTCTCCACGCCAGGCACCCAAGCAGTATACGCCACCAGTCACTGCTGGAGCTGCTGTGAATCATCAAACTTATCTTTCGGTTTCTGTGTATATCAAGGGCGTTAAAGCTTATCGAAGCTTCAGATAAGCTGGTCTGGTTGGGATGTTTTTCATACGATTCCATAAACCGCTTGAGAAATCGGATATAAGGGTAAGTTCAAAGTGTTCTGAATTTCCGAAATCAATTCTTGTTCATGTATATAAATTATGATATATACATTTCCTGTTTAAATAACTGTACGAGTAAGATTAAATGATTCATTTCATGTCACAATCCTTTTCTTGTCGTTGGTGTTCTTGGAGGAGGATAAAGTCTCACTTCGAGTGGAAGGCTTTCTCGAACTCCAAATTTCTAATTACAAGTTCCCAGGGAAATAGATTCAGTCCTTCGTTATACAAACCGAAACTGCTCTCCAACAATTCATTACTGAGTTCAGAAATGTCTCTGTGTGGGGAGCTACCGGATCTCTGTGTGGGGAGCTACACGATCCGAGAGGTCATCTGAGTGAAGGGGGTTTCCTTCGAACTCGATATTACCCCAGCTCAGCCAAGCACCAGGAGCAAGGAATACAATTGTGACAGGCAAGAACTATCTACTACCACTATCTTTGTGACATCCCCCTTTTCTAAATGAGTCGTACGAGGTCATTCACACACCATAGTTACCTACGTCATCGAGGTACGTAACGCGGAGGCGTGTGAAACAGAGTGAGTGAGCCAGATTTCAGGTCTCAGCCTCAGGGAAAGGAGAGGAAAGGTCTCGTCTGGCCACACCTGTACTCAGCTGGGTGAGGTACGAGTGGCTCCTGATCATTATACCAGATGTTGGAGTGAAATCATCAGGTTACCATGTCGTCGGCATGGCTTCCAAGCTGAGCTAGAAATGATGTTTTCGGTCATCAATTGTCATCAGTCAACTCAAACACCTAACCAAAGCCAGTTACTAAGTTTATCGACCCGCCTCGAGGAGAGGATGAACAGCTTGCTGGACTGTGGGACACCTCCCCCTAACCGCCCCATGCCTCGCCCAGAATTCGAACCCATACACATATACACACACACACACACACACACATACACACACACCCTCACACCTGTAACCCAGACAAGAAGCTATAATATACGTGGTATAAACCTTGAAGGCCTCGTCCATCCTCCGTCTGCAGTCGAAGATCATGCCATGTCGACACTACACACACACACACACACACACACACACGACCGACACAGACGTAGGTTAGGGGAAAACGGTGCTGGAATTCGCGGTGCGAAATAACTGAACGTCAGTCATGTTCCAATATCGGAAATACTGTGGGCGAGCTGCTGGATTATATGCAAAGACTCTTAGTGCAGATACTAAAATGTGTATATGATCAGCCAGGCCAGATCTGGTGGGTGCGTGAGTACTGCACAGCTAATTCCTGACACAGCTTATAATATATATATATATATATATATATATATATATATATATATATATATATATATATATTCCTATGAGTCCAAGGGAAAAATGAAACACGATAAGTTCCCAAGTGCACTTTCTTGTAATAATCACATCATCAGGGGAGAAGAAAATGCACTTGGGAACTTATCGTGTTTCATTTTCCCCGTGGACTCATAGGAATATCTTGGTTACGCGCAAAATTGTGATCCTTTCCAATATATATATATATATATATATATATATATATATATATATATATATATATATATATATAAATTCGAACAGTCACTTGTTTCCCAAATGGCGTCCTAGCTAGGCCTCTTCGTTGTATATCAACCGACTGTTATATTTCTTTCTTGTATCTCCCCTGATGATGTGATGATTACACGAAAATGCGCTTGGGAACTTATCGTGTTTCATTTCCCCGTGGACTCATAGGAATATATATATATATATATATATATATATATATATATATATATATATATATATATATATATATATATATATAACTCTAGGACTGTTTATATAATTCTATTGTCGATACTATTATCATTATCATTAACATCATCATTATCAACCCATATCCACTTGACTGAAGCGGCTTCTGCAGCTTCAAGGCTGCGCTACTTCCAGTAGCAGGGGAGCGAAGGCCTCTTTGCAGTGAGACGTTCTTCAACAAGGCTACAAACTCGCCGAGGGACGACTTTTCACTCGCGGCGTGACCACAAAAAAAAGAAATAAAAGGGTTGAGTCCGGTAAAACCCACTGTTTACAAGGACATGCACCTCGAGAGATAAAGATTAAGAAAGCAATAATATGGTGTACATCAAACCAACATTGCTAATGAGAAGACCATTTAACAAAAGCACATTTTGAACATAGCTTGATTGGCCCAAGTGGAAGAAACGACCTAATTAATCCATCTTTTCATTATTCCGTAAGAGCCCCACTCCATCACAGGTAATTAACCCGATTTCACCTGGCCAATTAGCCCAACCGTAATAAGCCAACCACGTCCAGTGATTCTGAGATTGATATAACCAACTGAATAATACCAGATCATGTCTGTATAGTTCCAGTGCCAACAGTGAACCTTACGTGGTGTGCTGTAAGATGGCTTGGTATGTCCTTTATCCCCGCATCTCGTGCGATGGGATCGAGATGTCTTCTGTCTGCAAAGTCTATATGTATGAAGTATACAAGCCAGCGTCTGCAAAGTGTGTATGTATGAAGTATACAAGCCAGCGTCTGCAAAGTGTGTATGTATGAAGTATACAAGCCAGCGTCTGCAAAGTGTGTATGTATGAAGTATACAAGCCAGCGTCTGCAAAGTGTGTATGTATGAAGTATACAAGCCAGCGTCTGCAAAGTCTATATGTATGAAGTATACAAGCCAGCGTCTGCAAAGTTTATATGTATGACGTATACAAGCCAGCGTCTGCAAAGTCTATATGTATGAAGTATACAAGCCAGCGTCTGCAAAGTGTGTATGTATGAAGTATACAAGCCAGCGTCTGCAAAGTCTATATGTATGAAGTATACAAGCCAGCGTCTGCAAAGTTTATATGTATGACGTATACAAGCCAGCGTCTGCAAAGTCTATATGTATGAAGTATACAAGCCAGCGTCTGCAAAGTGTGTATGTGTGAAGTATACACTTCAAGATCGCTAAGGAGTTGATGTATTAAAAAAGAAAAAAGAAAAATACAAGAACTATTGTGAATACATGATATACAAACTTGAGTTCCAATGGAGGTACTGTATGAAAAATACAGCATACAAGTAACAAAGGAAAAAAAAATTGGTATACAATGAAAGGCCATTTCCAAGCTAAGACACTGGCGTCGCCCAGGATAACAGCTGAGCAAAGACGCTGGTAAGTGCGTCAGACAAAGAGACATTCGAGATCAACGAAGAAAAAACATATGCAAAGTAAACTGGAATTAAGAGAAGACCAGAAGAGACAAAAAGGAGATAAGAGAACTTAAGTGCCATTTAAGGAAAATGCAAATATATATATATATATATATATATATATATATATATATATATATATATATATATATATATATATATATATATTTCATACCATTCGCCATTTCCCGTGTTAGTGAGGTAGCGTTAAGAACAGAGGATTGGGCCTTTGAGAGAATATCCTCACCTGGCCCCCTTCTCTGTTCCTTCTTTTGGAAAATTTGAAAAAAAAAAAGAGAGGGGAGGATTTCCAGCCCCCCGCTCCCTTCCCTTTTAGTCACCTTCTACGACACGCAGGGAATACGTGGGAAGTATTCCTTCTCCCTTATCCCCAGGGATATATATGTGTGTGTGTGTGTGTGTGTGTGTGTGTGTGTGTGTGTGTGTGTGTGTGTGTGTGTGTGTGTGGGTTGGGCCACTCTTTCGTCTGTTTCCTTGCGCTACCTCGCCAACACGGGAGATGGCGATGACGTACACTCCGCGTTGCTTGTGTGTGCTTAACTTGCCATATCCGCTGACTATGTTGAAATGTAGGTGGCTATGTTGGCCCTCTGGTGTAGTCAGCCATGTTAATCACAGGACCATCAGGGTGAACACCTGTGATGGTCTTTGGTGGGGTCTTCGGCGGGGTCTTCTACCCACCACAGCCCCGGGTTGAGCTCCCCCTGGCTGTTGGATTGGGTCACTGGTCGACCAAAGGTGTTGGCAGCCGCTGCCCACATCAACCTCCACGGCCCTGGCTGGTCTGGTACACCATGTCTGACCTCAGGAGAACGACTGTGGGCACGACAGGACGACCCTTGGGTATGATGGCGTGACCTTCGACCTCATCACCTTATGGGACAGGTCAAAGATCACACCGTCTTCTCCAAGGGTCGTGGCGTAGTGCTTCAAGGTCAAATTCTCGTGTCATTGTACTCAAGGGTCGTACCATCGTGCTCAAGGGTTGTACCGTCGTATTCAAGGGTCGAACCATTGTGCTCGAGGGTCGTACCATCGTGCTCAAGGGTCATACCATTGTGCTAGTGTCGTACTATCGTGCTCAAGGGTCGTACCATTGTGCTCAAGGGTCGTACCATTGTGCTCAAGGGTCGTACCATTGTGCTCAAGGGTCGTACCACCGTACTCAAGGGTCGTACCATTGTGCTCAAGGGTCGTACCATCGTGTTCAAGGTCGTACCATCGTGCTCAAGGGTCGTGCCAATGTGCTCAAGGGTCGGACCATCGTGATCAAGGGTCGTACCATTGTGTTCAAGGGTCGTTTCATCGTGCTCAAGGGTCGTACCATTGTGCTCAAGGGTCGTACCATTGTGCTCAAGGTCGTACCATTGTGCTCAAGGGTCGTACCACCGTGCTCAAGGGTCGTACCATCGTGCTCAAGGGTCGTACCACCGTGCTCAACCCTAGGGATGGATAAACAGCTGGCTTGACTATGGACCAACTTCTGCAACCAGGATTCGAACCTATACCCTCGACCCTGGGCGACCCGTGAATGCGTCACGGTCAATTACGCAACCCGACTCATACTGTACTATCCCTAAATCCAGAAACATTAACAAAGTATTTATATTATTTATTATACTTTGTCGCTGTCTCCCGCGTCAGTGAGGTAGCGCAAGGAAACAGACGAAAGAATGGCCCAACCCACCCACATACACATGTATATACATACACGTCCACACACGCACATATACATACCGATACATTTCAACGTATACATATATACACACACACAGACATATACATATATACACATGTACATAATTCATACTGTCTGCCCTTATCCATTCCCGTCGCCACCCTGCCACACATGAAGTAACAAAGTAGCAACATATTTAGAAAAAAAAATAAAATTTACTGCCTAATATACTTAAATGTATTTTTCATAAATTGATTATTGCATTATGGATGGAAGGGTATGGGAGAGAGGAATATATTCAAACCTGTAGAGAAATAAATGTGTAACAGATACACCTCACTGGCACCTGACTTACCAGATTGTGTATTAATTCCATTCCGTATTACAAAGGGATTTTCAGATCGCCCGGAACAAAATCACCCGTCCGTGAACGACCAGATATATATATATATATATATATATATATATATATATATATATATATATATATATATATATATATATATATATATATTCATACTATTCGCCATTTCCCGCATTAGCGAGGTAGGGTTAAGAACAGAGGATTGGGCCTCTGAGGGAATATCCTCACCTGGCCCCCTTCTCTGTTCCTTCTTTTGGAAAATTTAGAAAAAAAAAAAAAGAGGGGAGGATTTCCAGCCCCCCGCTCCCTCCCCTTTTAGTCGCCTTCTACGACACGCAGGGAACACGTGGGAAGTATTCTTTCTCCCCTATCCCCAGGGATATATATATATATATATATATATATATATATATATATATATATATATATATATATATATATATATATATATTCTCATGAGTCTACGGGGAAATGGAACACGATAAGTTCCCAAGTGCACTTTCGTGTCATAATCACATCATCAGGGGAGACACAAGAGAGAAATATAACAGTCAGTTGATATACAAGGGAGAGACGTAGCTAGGACGCCATTTAGTAAACCTGTCTTTTTTTTTTTTAAAAAAGTGCAAGAAAAATAATAGAAAGGAGAAAAAAAAAACGATTCTACTATAATATCTTAAATTCCAACCTGGTCGTGAAAACCAGTGTTCAGGAGAGAGAAGATAAGACAGTAGAGATAAGACAGCAGATGACGAATATGCTTAACCAGTCCATAGCGAGAATGCCATGAAAGATAACAGATAACGATACAGAGTGACGTAAATGAAGCAATTAATTCACTAAGAAAAAATCTATAAATTAAAATCCGGGAACAGATGGAAGAGCAGCTTTGTTTGTTTGTTTGTTTTTCTGGTCATGAAATGTGACAAACATGACATCATCAACACCTTTGATGTTTACGATGAAACAAAGTATTAATCACACATCTGTTGCAGATATAACATGTCATATTGTAACTACAATATGCAAATGAGGGACTGTGGGGGGGGGGGGGAGTGATTCATCTAAGGCCTAGGGACAAAACACTAACTCCAGTCATGAAAACATGAGTAAATTTTCACGAGGGAGTCATGAGTAAAAATTGAAATTTAATAAACTGAAACATTTGATTTGCTGTACCTCAATATACAGGAGCCAGCATACGTGTGCACTAGGCCAGAGCACATAGATAAAAACTTTACTGTGATGAAGTACATAGATAAAAACTTTACTGTGATGAAGTACATAGATAAAAACTTGACTGTGATGAAGTACATAGATAAAAAGTTTACTGTGATGAAGTACATAGATAAAAACTTTACTGTGATGAAGTACATAGATAAAAAGTTTACTGTGATGAAGTACATAGATAAAAAGTTTACTGTGATGAAGTACATAGATAAAAACTTGACTGTGATGAAGTACATAGATAAAAAGTTTACTGTCATGAAGTACATAGATAAAAACTTTACTGTGATGAAGTACATAGGTAAAAACTTTACTGTGATGAAGTACATAGATAAAAAGTTTACTGTGATGAAGTACATAGATAAAAACTTGACTGTGATGAAGTACATAGATAAAAACTTGACTGTGATGAAGTACATAGATAAAAACTTGACTGTGATGAAGTACATAGATAAAAACTTGACTGTGATGAAGTACATAGATAAAAACTTGACTGTGATGAAGTACATAGATAAAAACTTGACTGTGATGAAGTACATAGATAAAAACTTGACTGTGATGAAGTACATAGATAAAAACTTGACTGTGATGAAGTACATAGATAAAAACTTGACTGTGATGAAGTACATAGATAAAAACTTGACTGTGATGAAGTACATAGATAAAAACTTGACTGTGATGAAGTACATAGATAAAAACTTGACTGTGATGAAGTACATAGATAAAAACTTTACTGGGATGAAGTACATAGATAAAAACTTTACTGTGATGAAAGAACAGCTATAATCAAAGACGAAGCAGTCCAACATGGACTTAGTGAACAAAACATATCAGCTTCAATTCGTGGCACCAAACAGCGTCAAAATGGGGAATCAAAGCAATGTCAGATGTTCTACACACGAACACAAGAGAAGGCTACAGATGATGGGAACCGGAAAACAAAAGAAAAACAAAATGCAACAACACAAAAAGACATTACGAATACATAAAGACGTGAATAAAACTTACAGATGAACAGAAGAGTCTGAAGGGATTCCCCCGTGGTAAGATATATTCATTTTTTCATACATATTCGCCATTTCCCGCGTTAGCGAGCTAGCGTGAAAAACAGAGGACTGGGTCTTTGAGGGAATATCCTCACCTGGCCCCTTTCTCTGTTCCTTCTTTCGGAAAATTAAAAAAAAAAAAAAGAGAGGGGAGGATTTCCAGCCCCCCGATCCTTCCCCTTTCAGTCGCCTCCTATGACACGCAGGGAATACGTGGGAAGTATTCTTTCTCTCCCATCCCCAGGGATAATGTATACATATATATATATATATATATATATATATATATATATATATATATATATATATATATATATATATATATATAAGTACATAGATAAAAACTTTATTGTGATGAAGGACACACACACACACACACACACACACATATATATATATATATATATATATATATATATATATATATATATATATATATATATATATGTATATATATATATATATATTTATATATATATATCCCTGCAGGTCTGGCTGACCAGAATAAACTAGTTTGGTTAGAGTGTGTCTCGTGTAGTGAGAGGAATGTCTTAAATTTGGACGACACAGTGTACCTCATTCAGTCCAGCCACGACGACCGGTAAACTTTGGAGACACAATACACTGTACACTGCAGCTGTAGGGACGAAAGCGTTCTCGAGGTGGGTAAATATATCTAGTGTGTGTGTGGCAGGTGGGGAAGCGGCAGGCGACGCTGTGGTGAGACAAAATGAGAGACTCGCTGTGTATCTACTGTATAAGAAAATAGAAAGAAAAAAAGGTAATTGCCTTTGTGACACTTCCACTACAGCCGATAGCCAGAGGTAAACTGAGGCGGTGAGAGGGAGAGAGAGAGAGAGAGAGAGAGAGAGAGAGAGAGAGAGAGAGAGAGAGAGAGAGAGAGAGAGAGAGAGAGATGAGAGAGGGGCGTTGGGTCAGCGTGATGCTAAGAACTCTGATCAGGTGAGCAAAGCAAGAGAGAGAGAGAGAGAGAGAGAGAGAGGAGCGTCTGTCCCAGATAAACAGGAGAGAGGCTATTCGAAGCGCCAATTAGCGGCAGTACCCGAGGGAGAAGGGGCGCGCGTGTGCCAAGAGTACAAGGTCACGTGAGGTGCCACTAAAGCAGAACTGACGGTCAATAATACGTCCATTACCCTCTGTCAACACCTGGTATGTGAGGCACAGTGTCCACACGGGAGTATGGGGACCATGGATGTCGCGCCCCCCCACCCAGTCATTACTGTCATGATAGCCGAGGACGAACAGCTGGGTTGACTGTGGACCGAGTGCCGTAACCAGGATTCGAACCTATGCTCTCTACCCTGAGCGCCCCCGTGACTATGGTTATGGTCAGGAATGCTGACGGCTACACCACTGAGATCCATATATATATATATATTCCTATGACTCTACGGGGAAATGAAACACGATAAGTCCCGAAGTGCACTTTAGTGCAATAATCACATCATCATGGGAGATAAAAAAAGGAAACATAACAGGCACTTGATACACAAACACACACACACACACACACACACACACACACACACACACACATATATATATATATATATATATATATATATATATATATATATATATATATATATATATATATATATATTTATATATGGATGGATGTGCTGGAAATGAGATGTTTGAGGACAATGTGTGGTGTGAGGTGGTTTGATCGAGTAAGTAACGTAAGGGTAAGAGAGATGTGTGGAAATAAAAAGAGCGTGGTTGAGAGAGCAGAAGAGGGTGTTTTGAAGTGGTTTGGGCACATGGAGAGAATGAGTGAGGAAAGATTGACCAAGAGGATATATGTGTCGGAGGTGGAGGGAACGAGGAGAAGAGGGAGACCAAATTGGAGGTGGAAAGATGGAGTGAAAAAGATTTTGTGTGATCGGGGCCTGAACATGCAGGAGGGTGAAAGGAGGGCAAGGAATAGAGTGAATTGGAGCGATGTGGTATACCGGGGTTGACGTGCTGTCAGTGGATTGAATCAGGGCATGTGAAGCGTCTGGGGTAAACCATGGAAAGCTGTGTAGGTATGTATATTTGCGTGTGTGGACGTATGTATATACATGTGTATGGGGGGGGGGGGGGGGTTGGGCCATTTCTTTCGTCTGTTTCCTTGCCCTACCTCGCAAACGCGGGAGACAGCGACAAAGCAAAAAAAGAAAGAAAAAAAAAAAAAAATATATATATATATATATATATATATATATATATATATTTATATATTTATATATATATATATATATATATATATATATATATATATATATATATATATATATATATATGTGTGCCCAGGGTAAGCTTACCACAGTGTACAGAGGGTGAGGCTATATTTCCCCTTTACCTCCCTGTCGTTTGGGTGGGGATGGATGACATAATGGGAGGGCGACACGCGTCTACTATGCTACACCCATCGTATACTCGCATACTCTGATATACCCGCGACACGCAGGCGGAACGCCATTGGGATATTTTGCAATGGTGTACTTGCTGTATATCGTCCCAATATATTGTACCCCAGTTACAAGCAATGTGTCACAGTCCGTTAATGAAAACTGGTTTTATATTTTTTGGTTATATATATATATATATATATATATATATATATATATATATATATATATATATATATATATATATATATATATATATATTCTTTTTTATACTATTCGCCATTTCCCGCGTTAGCGAGGTAGCGTTTAGAACAGAGGAATGGGCCTTAGAGGGAATATCCTCACCTGGCCCCCTTCTCTGTTCCTTCTTTTGGAAAATTAAAAAAAAACGAAAGGGGAGGTTGGTTATACATATATATATATATATATATATATATATATATATATATATATATATATATATATATATATATATATATATATACATATATATATATATATATATATATATATATATATATATATATATATATATATATATATATATAAACAATTACTTGTCTACCAAATGGCGTCCTAGCTACGTTTCTTCGTTGTACATCAACTAACTTATATTTCTTTCTTGTGTCCCCCCTGATGATGTGATTATGACACGAAAGTGCACTTGGGAACTTATCGTGTTCCATTTTCCCCGTGGACTCATAGGAATATAATCTCCCAAACTAGAGTGACAGGGGGAGCTTATCTCCCAAACTAGCGGGACAGGGGAGCTAATAATCTCCCACTCTGTCTTTTGGAAAAATCCCTCCCCTGCTTAAGCCAGGAGTGAAGGTCAGAGGGAGATGAACGATGATATCCAACTTAGTCGTATATTCTTCTAATTAACGATAGTTAAGAGTGCGTGGGTAGGCGCTGAATAGACACAGAAGACGGTGTGGGAGGATGATGCTGGTCGGCAGTGTGGTGTGGTGTGGCAGTGGAGCAGTGTGGTGTGGGGTGGCTGTGGAGCAATGTGGTGTGGTGTGGCTGTGGAGCAGTGTGGTGTGGTGTGGTGGAGAGTGTTGTGATGGTGTTGGTCAGCAGTGTGGTGTTGTGTGGCAGTGGAGCAGTGTGGTGTGGTGTGGTGTGGAGGGAGATGTGATGGTGGTGTGGTGAGAAGTGTGGAGGTGAGCTTTAAGTCAGGATGATGTGGTGGTGTAACGTGAGGGGTTGGTGGGCCGCCACGACTCATGAGCCAATCATGTCAGGTTTTTACGGGTAGCGTTGACCGCATTACTCACTCCTTGACTTGCACGATCGTCTATACTTCTACAACCCCGGCCATGGCTCGCTTCCCCTTCCTACCGTCTTCAACCATGAAGTATATACATGAGACGGAGGCACGCACGCTCACGTGTCGCCTCCAGCTTGACTGAAGACGACGCAATTCGTTCCCTCATATTTCTCGACGGATCAATGGATCTGAACCGCCTTCCAGTACGGATTCGCTCAAAAAGGGGAGTTCCCTACTTCTTTACTGATTAACCAGGATCGAATCCCTTCTTCCATCTTGGGTTTCGCTTAGTATCATGGTGTCATCAGTGTCGATGTTTCTTAAGCCATCTTTCCCTCTGAGGCCTGACTGATATGGCTTATCAAGTTTATCTTCACACACACACACACACACACACACACACACACACACACACACACACACGTCCTACAACACCTCAAGTTACAACCCTAGCCAACTTTCCACTAGATACTGAGACTCGTGAACGGAAGTAGGATGTCAAATCCAAAGTTTGAAAACCCTACAGTTAGGAAGGCATCAACACGTACATCCGGGGCAGCTTCAGGAATATAAATGGATGTACATGAACCAACCTACGGCATCAACACGGACATCCGGGGCAGCTTCAGGAATATAAATGGATGTACATGAACCAAACCTACGGCATCAACACGGACATCCGGGGCAGCTTCAGGAATATAAATGGATGTACACGAACCAACCTACGGCATCAACACGGACATCCGGGGCAGCTTCAAGAATATAAATGGATGTACATGAACCAAACCTACGTCATCAACACGGACATCCGGGGCAGCTTCAAGAATATATATGGATGTACATGAACCAAACCTACGTCACAAGTAGACTCTAAACCCGTCTTGACGAACGCCGATCACAGGAACTGCCAGTTATGTGGACAGAGATACAATCACGTAATAGAGCAATGTGCTTCACGCCGGGGCTCAACCGAACCTCGAGACTCAAGGTATAACAACTTACTGTGAATGGTAAGAAGTCTCATGTTTTGTAGATGTGGTGAGGCAAAGACTTGAGCGTATGTTGTATGATCATAACTCATGATTACCAGACTACTGAAGTCTGAAACAACAACCAGTTCACTGAAGTCTTTTACAACAACCAGTCCACTGAAGTCTGACAACAACCAGTCCACTGAAGTCTGACAACAACCAGTCCACTGAAGTCTGACAACAACCAGTCCACTGAAGTCTGACAACAACCAGCCCACTGAAGTCTGACAACAACCAGTTGACCGAAGTCTGACAACAACCAGCCCACTGAAGTCTGACAACAACCAGTTGACCGAAGTCTGACAACAACCAGCCCACTGAAGTCTGACAACAACCAGCCCACTGAAGTCTGACAACAACCAGCCCACTGAAGTCTGACAACAACCAGTCCACTGAAGTCTGACAACACCTTCCATGGGCCTCTGTTATCGTTTTCCTCCATCCATCACAAGCGACGCATTGGCTGCTATAACGAATAAACTTCTCTGTTCACGAGAGAAAGTGTACCAACACAGCGCTCGTCTTCAGTCAAGGGGCTTGGCACTTTCTAGCCCCTGAAGGATGAGCAGTCGAGATGCCATACATACGCTCGCTCCTCTCCCCTACACACAAAACCTTGGCTGAAGTCGGCCCGTGATGGTGAAGGTAATCTGCACCTGTGACACCATGTTAAGTTGAGGTCTCCCTCCGTCTTCAGGTATCTGTAGAAACCACTCGGTTTATATCGAGTTTTGAGCTGTATTATCATCACTGTTAAGTATAAGTAATAAGAGATGGTGGGCTGTATTGCCATCACTGTTAAGTATAAGTAATAAGACACGGTGGGTTGTATTGCCATCACTGTTAAGTATAAGTAATGAGAGACGGTGGGTTGTATTGCCATCACTGTTAAGTATAAGTAATAAGACACGGTGGGTTGTATTGCCATCACTGTTAAGTATAAGTATTGTATTGCCATCACTGTTAAGTATAAGTATTGTATTGTCATCACTGTTAAGTATAAGTACAGCTTGGTTCATTGTGTGGCTCCTCCGAGACCCTGCTCTGTGTTGGACATACTTCGAGGTCGACCCTACCAGGGAACTGGGCATGCAAGTCCTCATTCCCTTCACCGCTGACGCCTCCTTAGCGCGTAGCCTGTGTCTGACTCCCGTGTTGACGGTCGCCCGAGGTTTGGGCTTCTCGACCCAATGACCTGGTCGAGGTGTCTCATTTTCGGGTTGAACTGGCGTCGCCCAGGTGGGCCATGCAAGCGTGGATACACACACGGTCGACCCTGGCTCGAGAAGCTGTTGATGAACTACGAGACCTATTGTGATTACTTGACTCATAACATAACACAGCTACGGGTCTGTGTTGAACTACGAGATCTATTGTGACTACTTGACCTATAACATAACACAGCTACGGGTTTGTGTCTCGTACAAGTAAAAAAGGCTCCTATGATTTCGTCCTCAAAAGCCTTTCATTCAAAAGCCATTTTTTTTCTCTTTCGACTAATGAATGGAAAAGAATATCATCAACACTTCGTTCTGATGTTCACTAATAGTTATGGTGTAAACTCTATCCACGGTCGGGTACCATGAGACTTAACATGGTATGTTTACGTCAGCTCCGTACGTCAAGCCAGCATTGTGTTCAGCGCCACGCGTTCCTGGGACACTGTGGCAGTGGAGGAAGGTGCTGTGAGGTGGCTGAGCTGAGTGTTAAGATACGAGCTGCATCGTCTTGCTGTGAGATCACGTCTGTGTTGGGGGTTAGGTCTGTTCAACGTGCTCATATGTCTTATGAAACACATCATGTATCTTGAGGATACATGATGTCTGTGCTGCTGGGGACAAACGAGAAAGAATACTTCCCACGTATTCCCTGCGTGTCGTAGAAGGCGACTAAAAGGGGAGGGAGGCGGGGTTGGGGCTGGAAATCCTCCCCTCTCGTTCTTAATATTCCAAAACAAGGAATAGAGAAGGGGGCCAAGTGAGGATATTCCTCAAAGGCTCAGTTCACTGTTCTTAACGCTACCTCGCTAACGCGGCAAATGGCGAATATGTATGAAGAAGACAAGCTTTGATGTCCCTTCCCTCTTGGTCGAGCAATGCCATATCGATGGGCTGGAAACTTCCAGTCATGATACTGGAGTTCCAGGAGTCGGTCTCGGTAGTAGAATTCTTCGGTAGATTTTCCAGAGACGCCTGGAAGGTCGTCATCTGATGCACCAGCCGGATGGAACGTCTTCAAGTCGATCACAGTTTTCACTGTGGCAGGAATATCTAAACGGTGATTCATGCCACTAGCCCAACACACGATTCATTTCCCTATCCTATATTTATCCTTCTGATTCCTGGCTGGTGACGGGGGAATTGAATCAGATGGGCTGTCGCGTCATTTCTCTGTAGTTCCACACTCAAAATACAAAGTCTCTCTCTCTCTCTCTCTCTCTCTCTCTCTCTCTCTCTCTCTCTCTCTCTCTCTGCTCCCATGGATCTCCTTGATTGCGACTCGGTGCGTGGCGTTGGTCTAGTCTGACTCACTTTGTCAAGTTTGCCGGGAAACTGTGAGAGAGTTGGTGATGCATCCGGGGGGCCGGGCGGTGGCCTCCTCCTCCTCCTCCTGCTCCTCCTCCTCCTCATCAGGTGAGTCTTGTGTCTGTGAGGACCTCGTCTTAAGAGCTGTTGTTTGGGGTCTTTTGTTTTCCCTTACTGGTACCATCTCGAGGGCATGTTCTCAATGCTTTTTCTTATCATTTTCCTCTCTTTTTCTTTCCTAATCCCGGTCGGTTGACATGGGGGTTCATTTCCTCGAAACATTTTCTCAATGTATGTGAAGCATTTGGCTGCTTAACGTCTTCAGAATCACTTAGGACCATGAAAGGGATCTGATTTGTATATTTCATAACACAGAAAACAGACGCAGACTACCCCCATTTTCGCTTGTCTTCTGCAAATGCCTAAGACACACTTTTTTGGGGGGGAGCAACGGAAGCTGAAAGATGCTTCAACTTTCCCCCCTCATGCCGCGCACCTACTCTGGGAGGAGGACTGAAGGGAGTCATGTCGAGCAACAGATGAAGACCGAGTCGAAGACACACACAACACACACACACACACACACACACACACACACACACACACACACACAAGACTGTACGTCCCCAGAACAAGATGAAGGAAGACGAATATATATGTCAAAATAAAAGTCTGAAAGTCTGAGAAAGATAAAGAAATAAGATGAGAGAGAGAGAGAGAGAGAGAGAGAGAGAGAGAGAGAGAGAGAGAGAGAGAGAGAGAGAGAGAGAGAGAGAGAGAGAGAGAGAGAAAATTCAGTGTCAAATCTGACAGCTCGAAGGGTAGAAAGATGCGAGAGTACAGCAGAGCAAGTGTTCCGTGGCAAACTGGTGAACGGAGGTCAGACGAACTCCCGCCCAGTTATGAGAATGGCAGACGAACGGCCAACCATCAGGTCCCCAGAGGGCGTGGCAGCGTGGCGTCGGGGGCCAGGGAGGAGGACCTCTTGTTTGATCTCTCTACTGCAGCAGGAAGAGGAATGAGGAGGAGTGAGCGGAGGGAAGAGAGAGTGTGTTCCAAGGAGAGAAGATGGACCTGAGGATGAGAGAGTGGAGGGAAGATGAGGGAACTTAGGCTGAGATGGAGGGGAGATGAGGGACCTCAGGTTCAGAAAATGGAGGGAAGAGGAGGGAACTCATGCAGGAGGGAGGTGAAGGGGAGACTTTCATGGGCATGATATAATATCATTTGAGACGAGACAACCGCTTCCTTCCTGGAGTAAATTCAACCGCTATCCAAAATGCCTCGCCAGATCAGTAATCAACAAACTCTTCCGTTCAATATGTAGGGTAAGGGGCACCTCAGCTACGTCAGCAGCGCTTGATGTTTTCTGACAGCGTCCAGGACGAGAGCGTATTACACACAGACAGACGCGAACAGACAGACGGGTTTCTCAGAGGAAATACCACCTCAGGTTCTGCGAGGAGCGGACCACAGGTCAAGCTCCCAGCGGACGCATCATAACAAGGTCACCAGGGAAGACGACATAGCCCACAGCCTGGCAGTTGGCGTAGGTCGGTCCAGTAATCAAGATGCGTATGTATATACAACCTCGGGGGAAGATAATGGTCACTTATTACAGATAAGGTGACGACGCATGGCTGATATGAACGAGATATGATAAGGGGTAAAAACACCATAGTGCTCAGAGAAGCAGATCCTCTCAAACCAACTCATCTTGGTCAACGATCTCAAAGTCTCTCTTACCAACATGCCGTTCTATTCCTCCGTGAACCTGTGTGTCCCTACATTCACCCAGCCGCTGCCTATCCTTCCTCCTCCTCCCTATCTCTCGCTGCGACACCACATTACACGATCGGAAGAATGACTCACCCAGAGCAGCATGTCTGCACCTCGGCAGACGTCTTGCCTCATTCTTCCATCCCCGGACAGACACAAGTCCACCTCACATCTTCCTTGGCCACTGACACAGTCGCCCACTTCCTTCCTTCCTTCTCCCAATTCAACTCTTCGTTCATTCCTTCATTATTCATTTATCCATCCATATATGACTCCCTGCTTTCCTCCTCTCCCTCCCTCCCTCTGTACCAACCACTTCCTCCTACGACGAAACCAAAAAATGATACAGAGAGAAAACAAACAAGTTGCACCATGCCAAAGGGCTTGCAACAAAGGCGAGCAGCCAGCTGCCCGTCAGAGAATCAGACAAAAACCAAGAAACTCTCAAACAAAACCATGAATACAAAGCTCTTATTAAAACTGATGGGTTCGACAGGTGGCCACAATGGGGAGCTATTGATAATATTCCAACTTTAAGCACATCTCTGGCCAGCACGACCGAGCGAGAACAAAGCTACGTCGCTGGTGAACATCATGTGGCGTTCTCCTACACACACACAAGAAACGCTTCCTCGTGACGCGGAGACTGTTGGAGCGGGGTAGATAGTGTGTGCTGGAGTGTCGGAGATAGTGTTGGAGTGTCGGAGATAGTGTTGGAGTGTCGGAGATAGTGTTGGAGTGAGATGGACAGTATTGGAGTGACGTAGACAGTGTTGGAGTGTCAGAGATAGTGTTGGAGTGTCGGAGATAGTGTTGGAGTGAGATGGACAGTATTGGAGTGACTTAGATAGTGTTGGAGTGTCGGAGATAGTGTTGGAGTGTCGGAGATAGTCTTGGAGTGAGATGGACAGTATTGGAGTGACGGTAGATAGTGCTGGAGTGAGGTAGGTAGTGTTGAGGTGAGGTAAATATTGCCAAAGTTATGTACACAGTGTCAGTCTGAAGCAGACAGTGTCGGGGTAAGGCATACACTGCTGAAGTGCTGGTATGAGGAAGACAGTGCCAGAGAGTGTAAAAATGAGGTACATAATTCTAGGGTCAGGTAGACAATGGTAGAATGTGGTACACAGAGCTAGTATAAGGTAGGGAGTGCCAAATATCATTAGGCTGGGGTACAGAGTGCCAGGGTCAGTCAAACAGTTTAAAAGTGAGGTAAACAGGCCTGATATAAGGTAAACAGCGTCAGAATGGCAGGTCGTACTAGAGTGAGGCACACAACGCCAGGGTTGCGTACACAAAGATGAGGTAGATAAACCCATATAAAATTGGTCCCCTCACGAAGTGAACAGTGCCGGTATGAGGTAATAGTGCCAGTGTGCCAGATAGTACTGGTATGAGGCAGACAGCGCCAGGACTCCGTACACAGTACAAAAATGTGGTACATAATGGCACATGGAGTTGCTCCCTTTCGTTATAAAGTTCCTCATATTATTTCCTTTCTGTATTCGGTTTGCTGAGGGATAGACGCCAGTTGTGTGTGTGTGTGTGTGTGTGTGTGTGTGTGTGTGTGTGTGTGTGTGTAAGATGTTTTCTCGTTTCGATAGCAGAATGTGGCGTTTCCAGATCCCAAAAGAAAAGCTTATCAACAAACTTATCAAACTGCCTTGCAAGGCATAATAACCAGTCATAATAAACACGTTGCTGATGGGATACGATGTAGGCATTTGGCATCACATGGGGGGGGGGGGCAAATAAGTCCTTCCCTCGCCACCGAACGAAATAGCACTTACCTTGTAGCAATAAAACGCTATCAGAAAGCTAGTATCATTAAAAAAAAACTCGGCCTCCCTGCACGTTATACACCCTCGTGTTTTAACATACCTCACCGCAAACTACAGTTACATAACAGCTTCTGTAATGGTTACAAAACACTCGCATGAGCCTTAATTTGAGGAACATGTCTTGTGCCACTGTAGCAAGGTGGTCATATGATACTCTGTATGACGCACCAGCCTCACACCATGCAACCTAGGAGAGTGAATGTGAATGACTGTAGTGATGATGGATTATATGACATGACCTTCCCTCTGCAAAGGAGGGCCAAGCAACTGTGTCCACGCGAGGACCATAAACGCGACGCTGGACACTACGCACAGTGAAGACGAGAAAAGAAGAAGCGAATGAATGATGGCGTCCTTTTTCAAGGGAGGTGTCTTCTGTTGACTGCAGAACATCATCAATGAATCATAGACTGTTAGCATCATCATCATCAGACCCCCAACGCCCTCTCTGCTGTCTCAAGCCTGCGCTTACAATCGGCGTCAGGGAGAGGATGGTCTCTTCCCCAGGAGGGAGATGGTCTTCGACGAGACTGCGCTCCGAGGACGGAACCTTCGCCGAAGGTGACCTGACACTCGGACCCGAAGAGGAAGCTGGCGGAAGCCCGGTAACGCCCTATGAAACAGGCACGAACTAAACTGTTTGCGAACGCTTGAGGTCGAATGAAAAACGGCGTAAGGCGAAGAACTGAGTGCTCGTGTGAGAGAAAATGGGACAGGGTAGTGCCTGGGGGGACGGTTCACGGGAGATGATGTGTGGAAGAAGACAATTAGTCTTAGGTGAAACAGTGGGTGTCAGGGGTTACTGACACAGTGGGTACCACGGGGTCCTGACACAGTGGGTGTCAGGGGTTACTGACACATTGGGTACCACTGGGTTACTGACACTGTGAATACTACGGGGTTACTGACACTGTGAATACTACGGGGTCCTGACACAGCGGGTACCAGGGGGTCCTGACACAATGGGTATCAGGGGGTCCTGACACAGTGGGTGTCAGGGGGTACTGACACAGAGGGTACCACGGGGTCCTGACACAGTGGGTATCAGGGGGTACTGACAGAGTGGGTACCACGGGGTCCTGACACAGTGGGTATCAGGGGGTCCTGACACAGTGGGTACCACGGGGTCCTGACACAGTGGGTACCACGGGGTCCTGACACAGTGGGTACCACGGAGTCCTGACACAGTAGGTACCACGGGGTCCTGACACAGTGGGTATCAGGGGGTCCTGACACAGTGGGTGTCAGGGGTTACTGACACAGAGGGTACCACGGGTTACTGACACAGTGGGTATCAGGGGGTCCTGACACAGTGGGTGTCAGGGGGTCCTGACACAGTGGGTGTCAGGGAGGGGAGTTAGAGGACGCCGAGGGAGGACCAGCGACAGGCCGGGCTGGAGGAGATGCAGGTGGGTCGAGTCGAACTCTCGTTCTCGGGTCCTGATTGCCTCGTCCACACGAGCGTTGTCTGGCCTGGTGGTGAGCTACTGTTCTCTGGACTGCCGTGGGTTCTGGGCTATTATTGTACGTACGTATGGACCTGCTCTATGTATGGGGCTATTGTCGATGTGGGTGATTGTATGTATACGTTAATGGATGTTTGTGTTATTGTATGTGTGGGTCAGAGCGTGTGTAAGGTTATTGTATGTATACGTTAAGGATGTTTGTGTTATTGTATGTGTGGGTCATGGCATGTATAAGGTTATTGTATGTATACGTTCATGGATATTTGTGTTATTGTATGTGTGGTTATCGTACATGATGGGTATTGTATGTGCTAGTTCTCTAAGTATGTTCAGTGTACTGGCTAATGTTTTACTGGACACAGACTACTTTAGTTCCCGCTTGCGTTCGTCAGTGGATGCATTAGGTACTGCATCTGTGGGCTGTTGTATCTATGTACCAGACGACTGTAGGCATCTGCCCTGGTGTGGGTGGGCTGCAACAGACGTGGGCCACTACATATGAGACTACATATGAATTACACTCTGGTATTTGTGGGTTAATTATGTGTGGATCACTTATGAATCTATGCATTTGCTAGCTGTATATATGTGTGTGTGTGTACGAGCTATTGTATATATGGACTATTGTATACATACGTTACTGTAGGCATAGGTTATGCATCTGTAGGTTACTGTACGTTCAAGCTACTGTGTGGGTATTATTTCATATGTCAGCTTATATGTACATGGCTTACAGTATGTGTAGGTTACAGTTTATTTAAGATGTTTATATATATATATATATATATATATATATATATATATATATATATATATATATATATATATATATATATATATATATTGGAAAGGATCACAATTTTGCGCGTGATCATGATATTCCTATGAGTCCACGGGGAAAATGAAACACGAAAAGTTCCCAAGTGCACTTTCGTGTAATAATCACATCATCAAGGGAGACACATGAGAGAAATATAACAGTCAGTTGATATACATCGAAGAGACGAAGCTAGGACGCCATTTGTTAAACATGTGATTGTCCAAAACGTTTTGGATGTAAGGCATGTGTACGTGTAGGAAGAGAGGAAAGTGATTGGTTCTCAGTGAATGTGGGTTTGCGGCAGGGGTGTGTGATGTCTCCATGGTTGTTTAATTTGTTTATGGATGGGGTTGTTAGGGAGGTAAATGCAAGAGCTTTGGAAAGAGGGGCAAGTATGCAGTCTGTTGTGGATGAGAGAACTTAGGAAGTGAGTCAGTTGTTGTTCGCTGATGATACAGCGCTGGTGGCTGATTCGTGTGAGAAACTGCAGGAGCTGGTGACTGAGTTTGGTAAAGTGTGTGAATGAAGAAAGCTGAGAGTAAATGTGAATAAGAGTTATTAAGTACAGTAGGGTTGAGGGACAAGTCAATTGGGAGGTAAGTTTGAATGGAGAAAAGCTGGAGGAAGTGAAGTGTTTTAGATATCTGGGAGTGGATTTGGCAGTGGCTGGAACCATGGAAGCGGAAGTGAATCATAGGGTGGGGGAGGGGGCAAAAGTTCTGGGAGCGTTGAAGAATGTGTGGAAGTCGAGAACATTATCTCGGAAAGCAAAAATGGGTATGTTTGAAGGAATAGTGGTTCCAGCAATGTTAAATGGTTGCGAGGCGTGGGCTATGGATAGAGTTGTGAGGAGGAGGGTGGATGTGCTGGAAATGAGATGTTTGAGGACAATATGTGGTGTGAGGTGGTTTGATCGAGTAAGTAATAATTGGGTAAGAGAGATGTGTGATAATAAAAAGAGTGTGGTTGAGAGAGCAGAAGAGGATGTTTTGAAATGGTTTGGTCACATGGAGAGAATGAGTGAGGAAAGATTGACCAAGAGGATATATGTGTCAGAGGTGGAGGGAACGAGGAGAAGTGGGAGACCAAATTGGAGGTGGAAAGATGGAGTGAAAAAGATTTTGAGTGATCGGGGCCTGAACATGCAGGAGGGTGAAAGGCGTGCAAGGAATAGAGTGAATTGGAACGATGTGGTATACCGGGGTCGACGTGCTGTCAATGGATTGAACCAGGGCATGTGAAGCGTCTGGGGTAAACCATGTAAAGTTCTGTGGGGCCTGGATGTGGAAAGGGAGCTGTGGTTTCGGTGCATTATTACATGACAGCTAGTGATTGAGTGTGAACGAATGTGGCCTTTGTTGTCCTTTCCTAGCGCTACCTCGCACACATGAGGGGGGAGGATTTTTTTTATTTCATGTGTGGCGGGGTGGCGATGAGAATAAATAAAGGTAGACAGTATGAATTATGTACATGTGTATATATGTATATGTCTGTGTGTGTGTATATATATGTATACGTATGAGCAGATATGTCGATTTCTGTGACCTAGGCAACTGGATATGTGCACCACTGCATGTGCGAGTTACTGTGTGTTCTGCAGGTGTTAGCTGTCGTAAGTGTCTGCTCCTGTGTGTGTGTATAACTGTATACGTCAGCTGCTACTGTAGGTACGAGATTTTCCTCCTCCTCATCCCCGGGTGGAGGCTAAGATGTTTGCCTTTATCGAGGAAGCTCCTGACCTAAGCAGATACCAGCAGTCAGAGGTCACGACATGAGATGAGTCAGAGAAGTGACGAATCAGGCAGCTAGAGGGAGGGAGGGAGGCAGCTGGAGGGAGGGAGGCAGCTGGAGGGTGGGAGGCAGCTGGAGGGAGGCAGCTGTAGGGAGGCAGCTGAAGGGAGGGAGGCATCTGGATGGAGGCAGCTGGAGGGAGGGAAGCAGCTGGAGGGAGGGAGGCAGCTGGAGGGAGGGAGGCAGCTGGAGGGAGGGAGGCAGCTGGAGGGAGGGAAGCAGCTGGAGGGAGGGAGGCAGCTGGAGGGAGGGAAGAAGCTGGCAGGGTTGCTGGCTGGGTTGGTGTGTCACTGGGAGGGTCTCGGGCATCGCCCAAGTCCGCTGGACAAAATAGTAATTCGATGACTGATGTTCGCTTTCCCCGTCGCTGAAATGTCTGAATTATTTTGAGTGGGCAGATTCCATGAGTCATGGCGCACATTCTACAGCTCAAATAATATATTGTGGTTCTTGAAATACCTGGCGAAGCCTTCGGCGGTCTTTTACCTCCAAGGTTCAGGCTGGGCTGAAGTTGTGGGGTTAGGTTGGGTTGTTCGTCCATCAAGCTGTTGGAAGCCGTAGCCCTCAGGCCCACATAGCCCTCCCCCTCACAGCCCAGCTGGTCTGGTGCACTTTAAAGGTACTTGTGCAGTGAACTTTTGAACTTCTCTACTGGGCAACCCGGGGTGTTTCTGATGGTAGCTGGTAGGCGTGCTGAAGAGCCCTGGTCCTCGGTTATCTAAGGTGTTTACTCTTTTTTCTTTGGTGCATGTCGCACCTCTGAAAATCAAAGGTAATACTTTCCAGGGTTTTACCATCATGTCCCCCAACACTCGCAAGGCTCTTGTATCGTCATAGTAAAGTCTACTGACCCACGGAAAGTGGAGAGTGCTGTTCTGGCATTGCACATTGTGGGGCTGATAGTGGAGAGGCGCAAACGCCTTCAGAATTGCTTTTGGCTACAGTAATGCTGATGCTGAGGACCCAGTATGAGTCAGTGTTCAGCCAGACAAACACCCACCAGATGAGTGAGGCTGAAGACCCAGTATGAGTCAGTGATCAGCCAGACAAACACCCACCAGATGAGTGAGGCTGAGGACCCAGTATGAGTCAATGTTCAGCCAGACAAAAACACCTTAAAGATGGGTCAACCTCGACCACTTCATCCCAAGCTGTAGTTCCCTCTGATGCTGTACGTCAACAGCTGAACTGTCTCACCACGACACGAGAGCTGGACAAAGCGACTGTGACCCATCCTCTCTCTCTCTCCTACAGGACCAAACTCATTCATCTCTGTCTTCGTTCACTAAATGGCAAATGCCATCAACGCGAGCACTCATTACCTATCCAAATCACGCCAATTTTGAAACCTTGTCACACATATAGTCTCGTTCCAGGCAACGAGAAACGAAATCATTTTCTAGAAATGATAACACCTTTCCATTTTCCTCTGTGATAGTGTGTCAAACGCTATCTGGCTAGTCAAGAAGCGTACAATCCTTCCGCTGTTTTCTTTACCATCGAACGGAACTCACCCTCATATACCTAACTGTAGAGATTTGTTAAACATGACTTCTTTGCCCTGATACCGTGTTATATCTACTGTCTACTCTCTACCTTGGAAGAACCCCATCCATTTCCTTTCTGATTATCTTTCCCAGCATTTCACAGACCACACTCAGGGCCAAATTCCTCATAGACATGAGAACTGCTCTCTGCCACCCCACTGGCATTACATCTTCCTTCAGTGGTGTCACTGAATAATATTTCCAGTGGTTGATGAAGCTCATCTGCACACACACACACTGTGATTACTGTGTTACGGGGGAGGAGGTTTTACGCTCGTGTTCCACCGTCTCTGAGGTCTGTACATACGTACCACGTCTTTACGTGTTTATACACACACACACACACACACACACACATACACACACATACACACACACACACACCAGTCTAAGTCAGCTACCCACTTATCTTCCGGCCATGATGGGAGGATGAACACCTGGGATTATCTGTGGGCTCACTGCCACGCTCAAGACTCGTGCCCATGTGGGTCCAACCCCCTGGCGGACCCGTGCTGACCCATGGTCAATAACGCCAAACCACTGTAACACGAAGACCCGTGTGTGTGTGTGTGTGTGTGTGTGTGTGTGTGTGTGTGTGTGTGTGTGTGTGTCTGTAGTATATAAATCTCACTGTAGCGCTTTATGTCTGTTAAGCACAGGTGGTGTAACATGAGAATACGATCACTAGTTTATGAAATATGGACACGGGACGACGACGTGTCGAACACGTGATATTGGGCCTTAGGCACGTGTTCAGCTCTGCGGACGCTCGAGCACTCGCGTGTGTGGAGGGTGAAGATCATGAGTTTCTACCGCTTACACCGCTTGCATGGATTTCTCAGTGGTGGCCGCCCGTCATGCTCTCCGCCGCTTCCCTCCCCCATCGAAAACGGATTCCAGGTTCTCAGTTTTCATGCATCGTAAACACGACCTTTGAAAGGAACAAAAAAAAAAAAACCAGTTTCTGTTATGGCGTGAGAGAGCTCGACGAATCTTGCTGGAGGAAAAGAAGAAGAAATACTTTTGTTGTACTGTTGAGACTGACACACAAGGCTGTTCACGTTACATGTGTCAATGATCTTGTTGATGGTTGAGTAGCAGTGGCTTGCAAACATCTACCGCACCGAGATGTGAGGCATTGATGAAGGGGCAGATGTTCAAGGCAATGGAAGGCATTGATGAAGGGGCAGATGTTCAAGGCAATGGAAGGCATTGATGAAGAGGCAGATGTTCAAGGCAATGGAAGGCATTGATGAAGGGGGGCAGATGTTCAAGGCAATGGAAGGCATTGATGAAGGGGCAGATGTTCAAGGCAATGGAAGGCATTGACGAGGGGGCAGATGTTCAAGGCAATGGAAGGCATTGATGAGGGGGCAGATGTTCAAGGCAATGGAAGGCATTGATGAAGGGGGCAGATGTTCAAGGCAATGGAAGGCATTGATGAAGGGGCAGATGTTCAAGGCAATGGAAGGCATTGATGAGGGGGCAGATGTTCAAGGCAATGGAAGGCATTGATGAAGGGGCAGATGTTCAAGGCAATGGAAGGCATTGATGAAGAGGCAGATGTTCAAGGCAATGGAAGGCATTGATGAGGGGGCAGATGTTCAAGGCAATGGAAGGCACTGATGAGGGGGCAGATGTTCAAGGCAATGGAAGGCATTGATGAGGGGGGGCAGATGTTCAAGGCAATGGAAGGCATTGATGAGGGGGCAGATGTTCAAGGCAATGGAAGGCATTGATGAGGGGGCAGATGTTCAAGGCAATGGAAGGCATTGATGAGGGGGCAGATGTTCAAGGCAATGGAAGGCATTGATGAAGGGGCAGATGTTCAAGGCAATGGAAGGCAATGATGAAGAGGCAGATGTTCAAGGCAATGGAAGGCATTGATGAAGGGGCAGATGTTCAAGGCAATGGAAGGCATTGATGAAGGGGCAGATGTTCAAGGCAATGGAAGGCGTTGATGAAGGGGGCAGATGTTCAAGGCAATGGCCCGAACCATCTTAACACCCTCCGTGTCAGAACGGCAGGATTGTCTCAAGGTGTCCTTTTGTGGTCATCACAACCAGTTTCTTCTATCATTAACTTCCTACCTCCATTCTCTCGCCTCACCCCCTTCTCCCCTTCTTGCTTTCCCACCTTCGTAAATCACATTCTTCCTCCTCGTCGCTACAAATCAATTCCTTTTCAAAAAGCTGGTCTTTCCATCTCCTCGAAAAGAGAAAAGAAAAAATATGTTTCTTTTCCCCTCAAAGGCCCAGCTGGCCTCGATAGAGAGTATTGTACGTGACATGAAGCCTATACTGTGCTGAGGGCGTCAAGCCCTCTGCTTCTCTCCTGGCCTACGGGAGGCTCTCTGTCTATATAGTCGGTGAGGAGGGTGTGGGCGTCATACATTTGCGACCGTCAGCGCAAGCTGGGCGTAATGTTTCGAGAGGGTCACGGAGGCCAGAGGCGCCCACTGTCAGCCTGTATGTTTACCGTCACCCCACCCGCAGTGTATATACAAGGGCGCCGCCCCTGACCAGGTGGCTGGCTACACAGGTATACAGAAACATCAGACCCCCCCAAGTACAGCCTACAGCTCCTCTCCCTCCCTGCCCAGACCCAATTCCGGGAAACACATGTTTATACTCCATCAGACGCCGTTCCTGACGGAGGTCGCTCACACACACACACACACACACACACACACACACACACACACACACACACACACACGTCCAGCTTCCTCGGAAATATACGTGATTGAGAGACAAGATGGGAAAAGGCTGAAATATATTCACACCCAAGAGGCAGTGTTCAGCTACTTAGATATGGTTCGTAAGCATCTGTATGGACGCCAGGGCTTTCCACATTACTCTATATATGACTGTCTGCAGATGAGGACACCACGAGTGAAAAGTCACTAGAGGTCTAGCAACTTCTCGCTTCAAAGGAGTCCTATCATTTCCCCTATTTCCTGATTGGAGCGCAGCCTCGAGGCGGTGGGAGCCCCCTAAAATACAGGTCCTGTGATTGTGCAATTTAAGATGATTGGAGGCCGTGTCCTACGCAGCGTGGGACGGGTGAGGTGGGACGCCTGGATGTCTTACACCTGGGACGTCAAGGGCGAGGGCCCCGCGGGGCTGGCTGTCCAACAAGAGAACACCTTGCACATCCGGAGTCCAAGACTCTTCATCACCTTGCCAGCTAGCATAAGAAACAGCATGGGAGGCACAGTGGAGAATTTCAGGAGTGCAATGGACAGGTACATACAAAGTGTACCAGACCAGCTAGGCTATAGGGGGCTATGTGGACCTGAGGCTACGGCTTCCAACAGCTTGGTCGACCAACGACCCAACCTAGCAGCCTGGGGCCCCAGCCCGGGTTGTGGAGGGGGCAGACGACCGCCAAAGACCTCACCAGGTATTTTCCAACCGAGATCTTTTTTGTTTTCATCAAGAAACCCGTCGCTTAAAACATTCCCTCATCAAAACAGACCAAAAGAATAGACTCAACTTGAAGAATATACCAAGCACTAACAGTACTTCAAAATAGCCCCATCTGTTCTTAATGTAGTTACCATCATTCATTCACACATCTCTCCTGTTTGGAATGATAATGCATTACTGCTGCGTCACATGATTACTCTTTGGCCTTTGGCAACTCAAAGGTGGGCCGTTTTGATACCTGCTTCTTTCCCTCCACCGCAAAGCTTTCGGAACTCTCTGCCATTTCATGTCTTTCCCAGTAACTATGACGTGGCACATTTCAAAAGACGAGGTTATTCTTCCCCACTTCCTCCAAAATTCGTAAATACTTTCCCTCGTCTGTCCTTTCTCCGTTTCGTAATCCTCTCCCCATTTCAATTAAGGCCTGGCTTAGATGTGGCCTTTTGTCCGTGACTGGAGCCTCCAACGTGAAGAAGAAAAAAAAAGAAAACGTATCTGTAATTTCCGCCCGTGTCTCTGTCTCCTTTCCCTCTGGTCGGAGACGCGCTATCGCTCTTCGTCATCCCGTCTGACGTCCTCCGACGCTACCACGGAGTTGACTGATGCTGCTACGCTATATGTTGCCCTGCCTGGAACAGCGGCTTTAATGATAATCTCTGGTGGTATTTTGTTGGTCGGTCTGAATCCTCGGTGTTCTCGTTATCAAACCTCCCAGTTTCTTATTTGGTTATACTTGATCGCCGTTTCTCGTGTTAGCGAGGTAGCGCCAGGGAACAAACGAAGAAAGACACATTCACTCACACACACACACACACACACACACACACACACACACACACACACACACATATATATATATATATATATATATATATATATATATATATATATATATACACGTACATGGACATACACATACATATGTATATATACATACATATACGTACATATACATATACAAGGTATATGTATGTTATATGATATACACACGTGTAAATATTCATATGTGCTTGCCTTCATCCATTCTCAGCGCCACCCCGACTCACAGGAAACAGCACCACCCACCTGCGTCAGCGAGGTAGCGCCAGGAAACAGACGAAGAAAGGCCATATCCACTCACATCCAAACACAAGCTGTCATGTGTAATGTATCGAAACCACAACTCCCTATCCATATCAAGGCCCCACAGACCTTTCCATGGTTTACTCCGCAAGTTTCACATGTCCTGGATCAGTCCATTGACGGCACGGTGACTCCAGTATGCTACATCGTTCCAAATCACTCTATTCCGTGCACGCCTTTCACCCTCCTGCATGTTCAGGCCAAGATCACTCAAAATCTTTTTCACCCGATGACCCACTTCCGCTTCCATGGTTCCATTCGTTGCTACGTCCGCTCTCAGGTATCTAAAACACTTCACCTTCCTCCAACTTTCTCCGTTCAAACCTACATCCCAAATACCTTGTCCCTCAACCCTAGTCACCAACCTCTACCGTTTCTCACTTGAATCAGACACCAGCACTGTATCATCGGCGAACAACTAATTCATTTCCCAGGCCCTCTCATCCCCAACGGACTGCATAATCGCTCCTCTCTCCCAAACTCTTGCATTTACCTCCCTAACCACCCAATCGATAAACACATTAAACAACCATGGGGACATCACACACCCCTACCGTAGACCGACCTTTAATGGAAACCGAATCACTCTCCTCTCTTCCTACTCGTACACACGCCTTACATCCTTGATGAAAATTCTCACTGCTTCTAGCAACTTACCTCCCACACCATATACCAAGACCTTCCACAAAGCATCTCTATCAACCCTATCATATCCCTTCTTCCAGATCCATAAATGCTACATACAAATCCATCTGTTTTTCTAAGTATTTCTCACACACATTCTTCAAAGCAAACACCTGATCCACACATCCTCTACCACTTCTGAAACCACACTGCTCCTCCGCAATCTGATACTTTGTACGTGACTTCACCCTCTCAATCAATACCCTCCCATACAATTTTCCAGGAATACTCAACAATCTTATGCCTCTGTAGTTTGAACACTCACCTTTATCCTTTTTCCCTCTATACGATGGTAGTATTCATGCAATCCGCCAATCCTCAGGCACTTCACCATGATCCATACATACACTGAATATCCTTACCAATTAATCAACAACACAGACACCCTCTTAATAAACTTCACTGCAATAACACCCACTTCCGCCACCTTGCCGGATTTCATCTTCCACAAGGCTTTCACCACCTCGTCTCTCTTCACCAAACCACTCTCCCTGACTTTCTCACTTCGCACATCACCCCGACCAAAACACCCTACATCTGCCTCTCTATCATCAAACACACACACACACACACACACACATACACACACACACACACACACACACACACACACACACACACACACACACACATATATAAATAAATATATATATATATATATATATATATATATATATATATATATATATACACTGAGAAACCATCTTTGTCCCACTGCACTCAGACACCAGACACCACATCGACCGACTCTCTCGCAGACGCTGCTAAGCACATCTATTTCGACCAGCTTAATTAAGGTTGCTAAACAAGGGGGGGAGTTGAGTCAGTCACGGCGCCGACGACCCAGTTTAGTGCAGATCACCAGGCGAGACGGCTCAGCCAGCCGTGCTGCAGTTGTGGATGTGTCGCCCGCTGAGCCGTGTGACGCCTTACAGGCCAGATTGTTCCCAGGGGAACGGGACGCTGACTTAGCCCCCCTTTATGGTCTGGTGATGGGTGAGGGGGTAAGGGAAGAAGCTGTAGGGGTGGACGGGGAAGGAAGGGGAAGCTAGAGGGGCCAAGAGTGAGGGAGGGGGGAGGGGAAGAACTGGAAGGAGGACGATGGAAGATGGGAAGGTAGAGGGACGAAAGGAGGAAGGGAAGCTGGAGGGAATATATGGAACAGATAGATAACAGACGACATGGTGGCGACGTCTATCTTGATGGGATCTGCTGGACAGTAGTTATAGCCAGATGACAGACGAGGGTTATCTGCTGGACAGCGGTAACAGCCAGATGACAAACGAGGGTTAATTGCTGGACTGATCACCTCAACCACCCACCATCGCCCCTCGAACCTCTCAATCTTCCTTCCCTCCCTCTCTCCCTCTCTCCCTACAGCCTCTCTTAGTTCCCTCCCACTGCTACTCCTCTGCTACCTCCTCGACCCCCTCACCATCCTTCCCATCTCCCATCACTCTAGACAAAGAGGAAAGGTGTCTCTAACTTGATTGTATCGTCCTTTGACGAACACTTGGCCATGATTGGATCCAGTCTTATCAAGATGGCCTCGCCGCATACCCAGGTCAACAAACGTTTTTGATCTATGGGATCTTAACCAACGATCGAAAACCTACATGAAAACATTCCTGCTTTCTTTTTTTTTAAACCGGAAAAAAATCATCGTAAAAATGCTGAAGACAGAGTTAAATCCCTCATGATGTAGGTTTTATATCTCTGGACCATTAAATATGGAGGATCAGAAAAAACACGGAGTGAAATCGAGGTATGACGAGGGAGTGAGATGTTAAGACACGACACAACAGTACAGCGTCCTCAGGACGTACACAGTAGTTGGGATGGGCCTGTTCTGATTGAGGTCTGTACGAGGTTGGACGAGCTAGATGCGGCTTTGCTCCCGAACAGCAACTCGGAGACGAGGGATCTCTCGTGGTAGGAGGTGATGGTGGCGAGGCCAGTGCCGCCTGCAGCTTCTGCTCGAAGTTCCAGACGAGGTCCACGTGAGGGATGAAGAGACTCTGAGAGACCCTATGAGTCTGATGTCTCTTGGAAGGTGAAGTGGCGAGGGTATGGAAACGATCTTGGATGACCTGCACCTCATCCAGCATCCACCCCGTTGTGTGGTGGATGAGGAAGAAGATCAAGCGACGGTGACATGGATGAGTTGAGCCGACAGAAAACTTTATATCACAGCCAAGTGTTATGACAATGTTTACGAGGGATGTAGAGGTGACAGCTGAAGGATCTGCATACTGTGTTCCTTCTAGATTTGTTTCCCAGTCGAGAGTGACACGAGTGTTGGAGACGAGGCTAACATGTGTGAGTACAGCATTGATTTGCTGATGGTGAAGCTGCCGACGCTGGTCTAGTGGTGGTAGACGACACAGGTGTGCTGGAGGGCCATATGTAGCAGAAGGAAGACACTTCCCAACGCTAACACTAGCGACAGCCCTCATCTTTGTGCTTCCACCAAGGGGCTCCATCCATCAGTGTAGCGCTTACGAGGATGAGTGGGGGTGTCCCATCTTTATGGCCTATGGGAAGCCATCAGCGAGGGACTTCAGATGGCGGAAACGGCCCTTGGAGACGCAGACCCTCGCAACGCTCAGTGTGGAAGCCTGCAATACACGGAGTGACGACACTTCCCTGCAGGCCAGTGTTCATGTTTCTAGTGACGACTGTGTTATGGTTGACCGGGTCGAGAGCTTTGGCCAAATCGGCGAAGGTTCTCTAGGATTCCTATATATGTCTGCTATTTGTGTGTTAACGAGGGAGAGAGAGAGAGAGCTTTTACAGTCGTGTTGCGCTCCTGTGTGTGTGTGTGTGTGTGCGTGCGCGCGTGTGTAAATAAAACGAATAAATGCACGGGTTATTGAATTCAGGCAACAATTTGGTCGTTAATATGTAACTGAGGAATTGTAGAACTGAGGGGGATATACTATGAAACAGTTAAATAATCACAAAACAGCTTAAGATCGAAGTGGGGCTAAAATACACTTCTACGTTTTGGATAAGCGCATGATCGAGGTATACACACACAGTACAGGAAGTTCTGCAGAGCAAAATTATATAGTTAATCATATACATTTAGTGGTGATTACTTGACCATTATGTGACGTGAATGTTACAGATGGGCTGAACTGCAGTAATACGGTAATGACATATATTGTGTATTTAATGGTGAATATCAAATGATGAATATTTCCATGTTGGTTGCATTACAGTAATATTGTAATTGCCACATATGAACACATACATGACTGTGGGAAAACGAAGCTATTGGCTTGCTTTAACTATGCCCCTTGTTAATGGTCTGTTTATGACATGCATAGTAGTAGGTGTGGGGCTGTTCTGTGCCTGGATGGACGGGAGGGAGGTCTCTGTGAGAGAGAGGGTCTATGGTTAGGCTGGCTGGACGGGAGGGAGGTCTCTGTGAGACGGTCTATGGTTCGGACCATGCTGGTCCTATCTATTTCCTTATAACTCACCCCACTTTGTGTCATCTTTCTCGCATCCCTGGTGAATACCTGGTGAGGGTCCTCGGGTGGTCTTCTACCTCCAACAGCCAGGACTGAGGCCCCCCGGGGTTGGGTTGTTGTTCGACCAAGCTGTTGGAGGCCGCAGCCTGCAGGCCCACACACCTCCCCCACAGCCGAGTCGGCTCTGGTACGACACATTTCCTCCAGCTCATCATCAAACGAGGGAGGACCAAACTGATGGAGCTTGGCTCCGGCGGCCTCTCAACTCTACCAGAACATAATTTCGATATGTAAATATGATTTGCAGCGGGAGAAGGAGGAGGAGGAGGAGGAGGAGGAGGAGGAGGAGGAGGAGAAGGATGAGGATGAGGAGGAGGAGGAGGAGGAGGAGGAAAGCCACACGCCTTGCAACAACTTTCCTTTAAGTATAGCATTTGTAAGCCATCCGGGGATCCCCTTTTTCTATGCTTTGGCCTCATGTAAACATAAACTCCATTCCAAATCTATTTCCAAGACTGGACGAGGGAAGAAATGCAGGATATGACCACACGAACTCATCAATCAAGAAGGACATGAACAAGACTAATTCTTTTTCCCCCTGTTGTACTTAATATTGTGATGATACCCTTGACCTGCAGAAGACACACTCCTGAAGAAGAGGAACCAACAGGAGAAACTGAGTACAATGATGACGCCCCTCACACACTGCACCACACACCCAAGGACGAAACTGACAAGATTCAAATTGCTATCCACAGTAAAGATGGGTTGTGACTCCCTTCTAAAAAGTAAAAAAAGTTATCTTTATTTGAGTGTTTCTCTCCTGAAAATGGGCGGAATTCAGTATCTAAATGATGAAGATAAAGACGTGATAATCATTGGATTATCAGTATCTAAATGATGAAGATAAAGACGTGATAATCATTGGATTATCAGTATCTAAATGATGAAGATAAAGACGTGATAATCATTGGATTATCAGTATCTAAATGATAAAGATAAAGACGTGATAATTATTGGATTATCAGTATCTAAATGATAAAGATAAAGACGTGATAATTATTGGATTATCAGTATCTAAATGATAAAGATAAAGACGTGATAATTATTGGATTATCAGTATCTAAATGATGAAGATAAAGACGTGATAATTATCGGATTATCAGTATCTAAATGATAAAGATAAAGACGTGATAATTATTGGATTATCAGTATCTAAATGATAAAGATAAAGACGTGATAATTATTGGATTATCAGTATCTAAATGATGAAGATAAAGACGTGATAATTATCGGATTATCAGTATCTAAATGATAAAGATAAAGACGTGATAATTATTGGATTATCAGTATCTAAATGATAAAGATAAAGACGTGATAATTATTGGATTATCAGTATCTAAATGATAAAGATAAAGACGTGATAATTATTGGATTATCAGTATCTAAATGATGAAGATAAAGACGTGATAATCATTGGATTATCAGAATCTAATGATAAGGATAAAGCTATGATAATTAATTGTGTTCAACCTCAAATTTGGTTATCAATATATCGAGTTATGGCAATAAAGGTGGGTTAAGCTCTCTCAGGTCCAGTTAATGACTTGATTCTGTGTGTACGACTGAACTCACTTTAAAGGGGTTCATCTCTCCCCTGGTACTGAGTGTAGCGCAACCTCAGGGCTGTTGCAGAGGTCCATGGAAAACGGTTCTTGGGTTTTAGGAAAGACGTCCTGGGGGGTTTATATCATATATATACCATCCTAACTATCACATACGCTGCTGTCATGCCATTCACACACCTCCCTTTGCTATAAATATCACCACATGAGCAGCACAGAAATGCCCTCAGGACACCGACTGTCAAAGATGGACAAGGAGTTGCTCCGCGTTCTTTACGAACGAGTTTTATCCACTCCACCTTAAGAAACGCCTCACCCACCTCTCCTCCAACCCTCTCAAGAGCAAATACAACAGAGCCACAACCCACAGAAAATGGAATACTCACAAGAGTCACTGGTCACCTTGAACACAGATGTTTTTGTACCTATACAGAAACTCCCAGACTGAAGACAATCTCAACCCAGAGCATCTCTATTGCTGGCTCTCTCAACTCTGCCACTGGAAGGGTTGGAAATGCTACCACTGTGATCCAGTCCAACAAAGCATCTAACCCTACAAACTGATTTGGTCCTCGATACTCATCGCTTTCAAGCTTGTAAAAAAAAAAAACTCACCACTTATGATTACTTGTCATTGCTATATACCCTATATATCCCGAGATCACAGCGTCATATGTTGGTCTCTGAAGCCAGAGACAGACATTCAGATCTGACGAGTCAAGGAATTGAAATCAAATTGTTATAGATTCCGGCTAACATAGTCCTTCCTGAGCATATATATAAAGTCGATGCTCTCTCCAAACTTGCACTTGCTAAAGAAGCTGTTGAAACAACACAGAGGGTCGTCGATGAGAGGTCTCAAACCTGTGATTAGGAAGGATCTAAAAGATCTATTCGAAGCCAACAGACGACAGGAAATAGACATTAAGAGAAACAAATTTCAAACGCAATTGAAATGTGTTAAGTCAAACCTGAACATAGAAAAAAGTAATCAGATCACCAGACTTGGTTAATCCCATACTAAAGCTAAGCTGTGGGTTCTAATGGCGCTTATCTGATCTGGTGATCCTCCTTAGGTGAAATGTAGAGTTTGCAGCCAGAGATCTGTGGGCACAAACAAGACCGTCTTAGAACTGTGAAAAACGTGGAGTCTGACACAGTCCACCGTCTGTGAAGGGGAAAGAGGACAAGTACGCATTTGATCACGCCACCTTTCTAAAAGCTGGATAAGTCACAGGTAAATGTACCATTCACGTGTGAGGACATGGGTAATTGACTGTCCTCAACCATCTCAATTATATTTCAAGACGACAGTACACACATACAAGCGGCGTGGCACTGCTAGCGTTGATCTTCAGAGGAGGAATACGTAAGCCAACATAAGTACGTACATGTTCAGGTTAAGAATTGTAATGGTTGACTGTCTGGCTGGTGTATTCTCCTTAAGACCTGGAGAAGACCTGGTGAAAACCTGGTGAAGACCCGGTGAAAATCTAGAAGACCTGGTGAAGACCTGGTGAAAACCTGGTGAAAACCTAGTGAAGATCTAGTGAAGACCTAGAAGACCTGGTGATGACCTAGAAGACCTGGTGAAGACCTAGTGAAGACCTGGTGAAAACCTAGTGAAGACCTAGTGAAGACCTGGTGAAGACCTGGTGAAAACCTAGTGAAGACCTGGTGAAGACCTGGTGAAAACCTGGTGAAAACCTAGTGAAGACCTGGTGAAGACCTGGTGAAAACCTGGTGAAAACCTAGTGAAGACCTGGTGAAGATCTGGTGAGGTCTTCGAGGGGTCTTCTACCACCCTACACAATTCGGGTGGGGCCCAGACTGTTGGGTTCACAGGTGAGAATCTTTATCATTCCAGAGCTACGTACTAAACACACACACACACACACACACACACACACACACACACACACACACACACACACAGAAAATGAGAAACTTTTTAAAAGTGTCGACGACCAGAGACCAACCGTGGTGGGAGAGGAGGTCCCTGGCGGCCACTGCCGGAGGGGAACACAAGCAGGTGGAGTGGACCAGGAGTCCCCCGTGGGGAGGGACCAAAGTACACACCTGCAAGCAGGAGAACGCCGCTTCGGGACCCTCGTAGGTGAGAGAGAGAGAGAGAGAGAGAGAGAGAGAGAGAGAGAGAGAGAGAGAGAGAGAGAGAGAGAGAGAGGTGAGTCAGGATGAGTAGGGAGACAGAAAATAATATGAGGAAGAGAATTCATTGCGTCCATCATTGTCAACACCTGCAGGATGCGTACACCAGGGCCACTAGGTCATCGTTTACAAACAGAAATACACAGATGGACTGTTTCATCCCTTTCCCATCTTCCTGGGGGTAACTGAGAAAGAATTCTACCTCCGTATTCCCTGCTTGTCGTAGTTGGCGGCTAAAGGGGACGTTAATGGTGGGGTAGGGTGGAAGGAACCTTTCCCCCACTCCCCAGTTTAGAATATCAATTCATACAAGACGAAAGCGAGAAAGTAAGAGGAGAGGAGAGATAGATTGTATGTTTGAGGAAAGGAACCTGGATGTTCAGGCTCTGAGTGAAACAAAGCTCAAGAACAAAGGTGAAGAATGGTTTGGGAATACCTCTGGGGTACAGTCAGAGGTTGGTGAGAGCAAAAGCTAAGGAAGAGGTACCACTACTGATCAAGTAGGAGTAGTGGGAGTGTGTGAAGGGCGTGTCGGAAAGCGAGTTCCAGAATGATTTATGTAAAGATGAATGTGGGTTGCGAGCGATGGGTGAACATGCCTCTGCACCTGGTCATGAGGAGGAGGATGACAAGAGGCAAGTGCTTTAAGGAGCAGCCAAGTGTGTGTGTCAGCAGTTTTGATGCCAGAAATTGGGTATCATTGAAGAGTGATTTAAACGAGTGAGTAAGTAATGTGACAACTGACGGTATTATTGGCGGAAACTAGGTATCGAGTGAGGTGAACAGCAATGGTGAACAACTTGTGGAGTTGTTTGCTGAAAAAGGGCTGGTGATTGTGAATACATAAGTATACATGGATGATAAATGAAATGGTTAAAGGGCATCGCTGAATTACATACCAATTGATTGGCGTGCGAAAGAGAGAGACTCTTGGATGTGAATGTATTTAGTGGGACAAGAGGTGGGACGTCACACTATTACCTGGTGGAGGCGAAGCTGAAGATTTGTAGGGATTTTAGGGAAAGAAGAAACGGTATGAGTGAGAAGAGGTGGTGAAAGCCTTGCGTAAGATGAAATGTGGCAAGGCGGCTGGAGGAGATGGTACTGCAGTTGAATTTCATTAGAAAGGATGACTGTGTTGTCGATTGGTTAGTTAGGATTTCCACTTCGTATACGGATCATGCTGAGGTGCGTGAGGATTGGCGGAATGCATGTATAATGCCGCTGCATAAAGGCATGGGAAACAAATGAGAGTCTTCGAACTACAGAAGTATAAGCTTGTTGAGCAGACCTGGTAAGATGTATGAGTGGGCGAGCGCACGACAGGGCATCAGATCGGGTTTGAGCAGACCTGGTAAGATGTATGAGTGGGCGAGCGCACGACAGGGCATCAGATCGGGTTTGAGGCGTAGTATACGATGTCTGGATCAGGTGTCTGCTTTAGATAATGTATGTGAAAAAAAATACTTTCTAAAAAAGGAGAATTTGTATGCGGCATTTATGGGTCAGGAGAAAGCACACGATAGGGTTGATAGAGATGCACTGGCTGTCATCCACATCATGCTGCCTCACCCACAACACCACACCACCTACATCATGTCCCATCATCCACAACATGATCTATCAGCCACAGTAAATGCCATGGCCCTACAACCCATGAGGTGCACGGAGTCACACCATGGAGCAACGAACACAACATGGAGAAACCCAAGACCCCAGAATGCGAACAGGATTTCCTCTTTAAGCGAAGCAAATGAGAAGACACTCTTAAAGTGCCACACTGCACTCCCCAGCGGTGCAACACACGAATGAACACAAGTGGGAGCGACTGAGGCTAAATTTATCATACACACAAAGAAAAGGAGTTACACGAGCAAAGAGTCTCTCAGAGGAGAAGGAACAGGTTGGCGCTGTTGAGAAAGTGCCTAAGTGATGGCTGGAACCATCTGACACCCTTCGTGTTAGCAGGTTGTAGACACCAGCCACCCCAGGGAGGCACAACCCTCTGACGTAGGAGTGTTCAAGTGATATGGCTGGAAACCATCTGACACCCTTCCATATCAAGGAATGTTTCAGAGAGTGTTTCATTCCAAGAATGGAACCTGTATCGAAAAAAAAAAGAAAATGTTGATGGGAAAGACATAAGAGGACAAGTTAGTTAGCACTTCGAATCAGCTGCTCAGTGACTGCAACAACTCCCTTGAATATACAGAAAGTGAAGGTAATCTCAAACACTATATTTTCCCCACAAGTCGTGCATCGCTAAGTTCCCCGCCACCAACACACTCGAATTTCAGAATAGCAACACCAGTGTCTCTCTCTCTCTCTCTCTCTCTCTGCAGTGTGCCTCTGTGCCAGCGTCTCTCTCTCCCCACTGTAAAAAAAAGAGATGTGGAAAGATTCGTTAGCACACACACACACACATACACACACGAGAGAGAGAGAGAGAGAGAGAGAGAGAGAGAGAGAGAGAGAGAGAGAGAGAGAGAGAGTGAGTCTGTCCGTGACGCGTTCACGGGCAGCCTCGGGTCGAGCGCAAGGGTTCGAATCCTGTTTATGGCAGTCGGTCCACAGTCAACGCAGCTGTTCATCCACCGTGGGGAGTTGGTTGATAGAATAGATACGTGACTCATGCTGAGGTATATATATATATATATATATATATATATATATATATATATATATATATATATATATATATATATATATGTTTTGGTCGAGGTGGTGTGCAAAGTGAGAGGGTTAGGGAAAACGATTTGGTAAACAGAGAAGAGGTAGTGAAAGCTTTGCGGAAGATGAAAGCCGGCAAGGCAGCAGGTTTGGATGGTATTGCAGTGGAATTTATTAAAAAAGGGGGTGACTGTATTGTTGACTGGTTGGTAAGGTTATTTAATGTATGTATGACTCATGGTGAGGTGCCTGAGGATTGGAGGAATGCGTGCATAGTGCCATTGTACAAAGGAAAAGGGGATAAGAGTGAGTGCTCAAATTACAGAGGTATAAGTTTGTTGAGTATTCCTGGTAAATTGTATGGGAGGGTATTGATTGAGAGGGTGAAGGCATGTACAGAGCATCAGATTGGGGAAGAGCAGTGTGGTTTCAGAAGTGGTAGAGGATGTGTGGATCAGGTGTTTGCTTTGAAGAATGTATGTGAGAAATACTTAGAAAAGCAAATGGATTTGTATGTAGCATTTATGGATCTGGAGAAGGCATATGATAGAGTTGATAGAGATGCTCTGTGGAAGGTATTAAGAATATATGGTGTGGGAGGCAAGTTGTTAGAAGCAGTGAAAAGTTTTTATCGAGGATGTAAGGCATGTGTACGTGTAGGAAGAGAGGAAAGTGATTGGTTCTCAGTGAATGTAGGTTTGCGGCAGGGGTGTGTGATGTCTCCATGGTTGTTTAATTTGTTTATGGATGGGGTTGTTAGGGAGGTAAAGGCAAGAGTTTTGGAAAGAGGGGCAAGTATGAAGTCTGTTGGGGATGAGAAAGCTTGGGAAGTGAGTCAGTTGTTGTTCGCTGATGATACAGCGCTGGTGGCTGATTCATGTGAGAAACTGCAGAAGCTGGTGACGGAGTTTGATAAAGTGTGTGGAAGAAGAAAGTTAAGAGTAAATGTGAATAAGAGCAAGGTTATTAGGTACAGTAGGGTTGAGGGTCAAGTAAATTGGGAGGTGAGTTTGAATGGAGAAAAACTGGAGGAAGTGAAGTGTTTTAGATATCTGGGAGTGGATCTGGCAGCGGATGGAACCATGGAAGCAGAAGTGGACCATAGGGTGGGGGAGGGGGCGAAAATTCTGGGAGCCTTGAAGAATGTGTGGAAGTCGAGAACATTATCTCGGAAAGCAAAAATGGGTATGTTTGAAGGAATAGTGGTTCCAACAATGTTGTATGGTTGCGAGGCGTGGGCTATGGATAGAGTTGTGCGCAGGAGGATGGATGTGCTGGAAATGAGATGTCTGAGGACAATGTGTGGTGTGAGGTGGTTTGATCGAGTAAGTAACGTAAGGGTGAGAGAGATGTGTGGAAATAAAAAGAGCGTGGTTGAGAGAGCAGAAGAGGGTGTTTTGAAATGGTTTGGGCACATGGAGAGAATGAGTGAGGAAAGGTTGACCAAGAGGATATATGTGTCGGAGGTGGAGGGAACGAGGAGAAGAGGGAGACCAAATTGGAGGTGGAAAGATGGAGTGAAAAAGATTTTGTGTGATCGGGGCCTGAACTTGCAGGAGGGTGAAAGGAGGGCAAGGAATAGAGTGAATTGGAGCAATGTGGTATACCGGGGTTGACGTGCTGTCAGTGGATTGAATCAAGACATGTGAAGCGTCTGGGGTAAACCATGGAAAGCTGTGTAGGTATGTATATTTGCGTGTGTGGACGTATGTATATACATGTGTATGGGGGGGGGGGGGGTTTGGGCCATTTCTTTCGTCTGTTTCCTTGCGCTACCTCGCAAACGCGGGAGACAGCGACAAAGTATATAAAAAAAAAAAAAAAAAAAATTATATATATATATATATATATATATATATATATATATATATATATTTTTTTTTTTATATATATATATATATATATATATATATATATATATATATATATATATATATATATATATATATATATATATATATATGTATATGCTTTTCTAAGAAAAGCAAGTGGATTTGTATGTAGCATTTATGGATCTGGAGTAGGCATATGATAGAGTTGATAGAGTTGCTCTCTGGAAGGTATTAAGAATATATGGTGTGGGAGGCAAGTTGTTAGAGGCAGTGGAAAGTTTTATCGAGGATGTAAGGCATGTGTACGTGTAGGAAGAGAGGAAAGTGATTGGTTCTCAGTGAATGTAGGTTTGCGGCAGGGGTGTGTGATGTCTCCATGGTTGTTTAATTTGTTTATGGATGGGGTTGTTAGGGAGGTAAATGCAAGAGTTTTGGAAAGAGGGGCAAGTATGAAGTCTGTTGGGGATGAGAGAGCTTGGGAAGTGAGTCAGTTGTTGTTCGCTGATGATACAGCGCTGGTGGCTGATTCATGTGAGAAACTGCAGAAGCTGGTGACTGAGTTTGGTAAAGTGTGTGGAAGAAGAAAGTTAAGAGTAAATGTGAATAAGAGCAAGGTTATTAGGTACAGTAGGGTTGAGGGTCAAGTCAATTGGGAGGTGAGTTTGAATGGAGAAAAACTGGAGGAAGTGAAGTGTTTTTAGATATCTGGGAGTGGATCTGTCAGCGGATGGAACCATGGAAGCGGAAGTGGATCATAGGGTGGGGGAGGGGGCGAAAATTTTGGGAGCCTTGAAAAATGTGTGGAAGTCGAGAACATTATCTCGGAAAGCAAAAATGGGTATGTTTGAAGGAATAGTGGTTCCAACAATGTTGTATGGTTGCGAGGCGTGGGCTATGGATAGAGTTGTGCGCAGGAGGATGGATGTGCTGGAAATGAGATGTTTGAGGACAATGTGTGGTGTGAGGTGGTTTGATCGAGTAAGTAACGTAAGGGTAAGAGAGATGTGTGGAAATAAAAAGAGCGTGGTTGAGAGAGCAGAAGAGGGTGTTTTGAAATGGTTTGGGCACATGGAGAGAATGAGTGAGGAAAGATTGACCAAGAGGATATATGTGTCGGAGGTGGAGGGAACGAGGAGAAGAGGGAGACCAAATTGGAGGTGGAAAGATGGAGTGAAAAAGATTTTGTGTGATCGGGGCCTGAACGTGCAGGAGGGTGAAAGGAGGGCAAGGAATAGAGTGAATTGGAGCGATGTGGTATACAGGGGTTGACGTGCTGTCAGTGGAGTGAATCAAGGCATGTGAAGCGTCTGGGGTAAACCATGGAAAGCTGTGTAGGTATGTATATTTGCGTGTGTGGACGTGTGTATGTACATGTGTATGGGGGGGGGTTGGGCCATTTCTTTCGTCTGTTTCCTTGCGCTACCTCGCAAACGCGGGAGAAAGCGACAAAGTATAAAAAAAAAAAAAAAAAAAAAAAAAATATATATATATATATATATATATATATATATATATATATATATATATATATATATATATATATATCTTTCTTTCAAACTATTCCCCATTTCCCGCATTAGCAAGGTAGCATTAAGAACAGAGGACTGGGTCTCTGAGGGAATATCCTCACCTGGCCCCCTTCTCTGTTCCTTCTTTCGGAAAATTAAAAAAAGAAACAAGAGGGGAGGATTTCCAGCCACCCGATCCCTCCCCTTTTAGTCGCCTTCTACGACACGCAGGGAATACGTGGGAAGTATTCTTTCTCCCCTATCCCCAGGGATAATATATATATATATATATATATATATATATATATATATATATATATATATATATATATATATATATATATATCAGAGAGTTGAGGCATAAGTGCGGCCCCATTCTATAAACAAAGAACCCAAACAACCCCGTAAATATACCAGCCGATGGCAGCCAAATCACACATCATTTACATATGTCGAGAGGGCTTCCAGGATACATATTAACATGGCCTCACATGACCAGACACAACGCAGGGCCACACAGCTTCGGGCCATGAACGCCACGCCCCTGCTCTGGCATTCGATAAAGATTGTACAAGCGCTAATGAACAAACACATTTGAAGCGTAACGCCTTCAAAACTTAGGTTGAGCCTTGCCTTTTTTGTGTGTGTGTCAGATGTGACACCACGGTGTCAGAAGTGACCACGGTGTCACATGGGGTCATGGTGTCAGACGTGACTGCGGTGTCATATGGGGTCATGGTGTCAGACGTGACCACGGTGTCAGACGTGACCACGGTGTCATATGGGATCATGGCGTCAGACGTGACCACGGTGTCATATGGGATCATGGTGTCAGACGTGACCACGGTGTCATAGCAAAATGCGTACAGTGGGAATAGCTGGGGTAGTGAGTGGGAAGAACCCGAGACGTTATCATGGAAGCGGAACTTGGTGTCTCTACGATCAGAAAAAATAAAAAAAAATACAGTGGGAAATGTACACGTGCCTCTGCTGTTTCCAAATTTCGTGTCTGACACACACACACACACACACACACACACACACACACACACAACCACCTTTACACCAGCACATAACATCTACAGACGAAACTGGTGTACCACAGTCGGCTGCGTCTGGTTGTAAGGCACAGAAAACAACATATTACAACTGCGTCTTTATAATGAAAATGAAGAAATAAAGCCACGAAATCAGCTTTATGCCTTTGTAGAGGGTAAAGTCTTCATGTCTTACCTTGAGCGAGCATAAGTAGACAAGAGTGAAGGCAGTGAGTGTAGCGTACACCTAACCAAAGACATGGTCACCAGACTTGAGGAAGAAATGAGAGCCGACCAAATGCCTTCCATCTATCTGGCTCTGAAGAGAGAAGGTTAGGAGGTGATCCAATGCAGGTGTTCAAAAATCATAACAAAAAGGTCTCGATCTTCTCTTGGTAATGGTTATCAGCGCGTGGGCAAATATTTGACCTCGAGTGAGGCGTAAGACGTTTTCCTTCGACAGGATCGTTAAACACACACAATTGACCTGCCAATTACAGAGTGGTTGAAGGCAGTACTCTACATACCTTTACGAACAGACTTGATCAATACATACCTTTACGAACAGACTTGATCAATAGTTCCCAATTTCTCTTTTCTTTGGAAGCAAACTTCCATTATCACCGACTCGGAGGGACCCAGTAGTCTGTTATGGCATAAATTCCTCGTACATTCCTTTTTGTATTCCTGGGCCGAGATGCTGGTGGTGGGCCGAGCTGTGTGTCAACGAGCGGGATGAGAAGTTGCAAAATCGATCGTAAATGACCCTCTCTCCACGGCCCTCAGTCCCTCTTGACTGCAGGAGTACTTCTGTACAACCACGTCTCTCGCGCTCTATCTGAGGCGAAGCTCTCGAGCCGGAGAGGCGTACAGTACGCAGATCTGTCGCAAAGCCTCAACGGGAATGGCTCCTTCTTCTCCTCCTAAGCATCTCCTCCTAAATCAGTACAAACGAATTCATTCAAAGTTCATCTTCTGCAGGCACGAGACGAGGGTGGGAGGAGGAGGAAGGGGAATGTCATAACTCACTATTCACCTACGGAAAATCCTGGAAGGCACGAGGCGCTTCACAGTCTCCACTCAAACGTCGTTCCATTCTTGGTATGACGGAGGCACGAGAGACAACGAAAGCCTTCCTGATATCCAACGCTGCCATGAACACAATGCCAAGGCTACAGCGGGAATGGATCCGCAGGTCCCACCCGAATTCTTCATCAGATACATGTCAGCCACAATGGAGGAATACGCAACTCACTATTCACAAATATGGACAGAGTTTACCTGGTCTGCCTAGGATTATGAGCATATTGCGCCTTCGGGCGACGAACACAGACAACCACACACACTCTTCAACGTAGCACTGGTCCCATCCCAAACACTGTGCTTGGTCGTAAGGACGACCTGTTGGGAGAAAAGAGGCAGACCAGAGGAAACTACATACAGCAACCAGCTGCCAAGTTTCAACTCCCGGGTTGAGAGAACAACTTTATAAAGCCCGTCCGTCTACACGACTTTAGAATTATTCAGTCCGGTTAAGGGACGGTTGAATGAGAGAGAGAGAGAGAGAGAGAGAGAGAGAGAGAGAGAGAGAGAGAGAGAGAGAGAGAGAGAGAGAGAGAGGAGGGGGGGTTCAGAATTATCCAAGATCCCTACAAACTCAGATCTGTCTGCTTTCACTCATGGATTCGAAGGCAAGCGTTTTGCCTCCTCTCTCTCTCTCTCTCTCTCTCTCTCTCTCTCTCTCTCTCTCTCTCTCTCTCTTTGTCTCTCTCTCCAGGGGGACTTGATCACAGGTGGGTAGCAATACCAATTACAGAAGTCGAAAGCAATACGACCAACAAGCACAACGTAGACGACTGATTCGCCCCCACAACTCACAACATGTGGAGCGGAGGCGCTTGCTTCGCAGGGCGTGCGGAGTGGAACATACACAGTGTGCAATCCACATCATCCATCACGCTCCACCGTCCAAAGTGGAATACATCACCTACAACATACTGTATGATATACAACGAAGTGGTGTATTTCCTACAACATGTTGCTGCTATCCACACCTTCTTATATCACTTACTGTATTTCTACATCTCCCACATGGTGCGTCAGCCACATAGTGTATGACGCCTTGCCATTCTGCATTGTCTTCGTGATGCTGCGTCACCCACAACATGACGCATCACCAGGGGAGGGGCTGCTGCGTCACCCATAACATGACGCATCACCAGGGGAGGGGCTGCTGCGTTACCCACAGCATGACGCATCACCAGGGGAGCTGCAGCGTCACCCACAACATGACGCATCACCAAGGGAGTGACTGCTGCGTCACCCACAAAATGACGCATCACCAGGGGAGGGGCTGCTGCGTCACCCACAACATGACGCATCACCAGGGGAGGGTCTGCTGCGTTACCCACAACATGACGCATCACCAGGGGAGCTGCAGCGTCACCCACAACATGACGCATCACCAGGGGAGGGGCTGCTGCGTCACCCATAACATGACGCATCACCAGAATTGGGGCTGCTGCGTCACCCACAACATGACGCATCACCAGGGGGCTGCTGCGTCACCCACAACATGACGCATCACCAGGGGAGCTGCAGCGTCACCCACAACATGACGCATCACTAGGAGGGTCTGCTGCGTCACCCACAACATGACGCATCACCAGGGAGCTGCAGCGTCACCCGCAACATGACGCATCACCAGGAGGGTCTGCAGCGTCACCCACAACATGACGCATCACCAGGAGGGTCTGCTGCGTCACCCACAACATGACGCATCACCAGGGGGCTGCGGCGTCACCCACAACATGACGCATCACCAGGGGGCTGCTGCGTCACCCACAACATGACGCATCACCAGGGGAGCTGCAGCGTCACCCAGAACATGACGCATCACCAGAGAAGGGGCTGCTGCGTCAGCCACAACATGACGCATCACCAGAGGAGGGGCTGCTGCGTCAGCCACAACATGACGCATCACCAGAGGAGGGGCTGCTGCGTCACCCACGACATGGTGTTGCTTCCCCGGAGAGTAAAGTGCTTGTCTCTCGTCAATACCACCCCCAGGTGATCATCTCCGGGGAGCGAGTTTCTCCACATGAAGGAGGACCCTCACACTCGAGAGAGGTTTCAGAATTCCAGTCTCTTAATCTCCACTTGAGTGGCCCTTGTATTGATCGAGGAATCTAGGGGGGCCCCTCCTTCCTCCAGCCCCGCCATCCTTGTCCACACACACACATATTGAAGGTCCCATGTTGTTATCGGGCGACTGACATGTATATATATATATTCACGATATGCAAAATTGGTTTGGTTTGATAAGGGTTAAACCGCCAAGAATGGCCATCATGACCCTAATGTCACATATCTAACATCTGACGATAGTGAATATGTGGTAATTCCACTGCTATCGTTAAACCCAACAGCTGATCCATATATATATATATATATATATATATATATATATATATATATATATATATATATATATATTTTTTTTTTTTTTTTTTTTTTTTTTTTTATACTTTGTCGCTGTCTCCCGCGTTTGCGAGGTAGCGCAAGGAAACAGACGAAAGAAATGGCCCAACCCCCCCCATACACATGTACATACACACGTCCACACACGCAAATATACATACCTACACAGCTTTCCTTGGTTTACCCCGGACGCTTCACATGCCTTGATTCAATCCACTGACAGCACGTCAACCCCTGTATACCACATCGCTCCAATTCCCTCTATTCCTTGCCCTCCTTTCACCCTCCTGCATGTTCAGGCCCCGATCACACAAAATCCTTTTCACTCCATCTTTCCACCTCCAATTTGGTCTCCCTCTTCTCCTCGTTCCCTCCACCTCCGACACATATATCCTCTTGGTCAATCTTTCCTCACTCATTCTCTCCATGTGCCCAAACCATTTCAAAACACCCTCTTCTGCTCTCTCAACCACGCTCTTTTTATTTCCACACATCTCTCTCACCCTTACGTTACTTACTCGATCAAACCACCTCACACCACACATTGTCCTCAAACATCTCATTTCCAGCACATCCATCCTCCTGCGCACAACTCTATCCATAGCCCACGCCTCGCAACCATACAACATTGTTGGAACCACTATTCCTTCAAACATACCCATTTTTGCTTTCCGGGATAATGTTCTCGACTTCCACACATTTTTCAAGGCTCCCAAAATTTTAGCCCCCTCCCCCACCCTATGATCCACTTCCGCTTCCATGGTTCCATCCGCTGCCAGATCCACTCCCAGATATCTAAAACACTTCACTTCCTCCAGTTTTTCTCCATTCAAACTCACCTCCCAATTGACTTGACCCTCAACCCTACTGTACCTAATAACCTTGCTCTTATTCACATTTACTCTTAACTTTCTTCTTCCACACACTTTACCAAACTCCGTCACCAGCTTCTGCAGTTTCTCACATGAATCCGCCACCAGCGCTGTATCATCAGCGAACAACAACTGACTCACTTCCCAAGCTCTCTCATCCCCAACAGACTTCATACTTGCCCCTCTTTCCAAGACTCTTGCATTTTCCTCCCTAACAACCCCATCCATAAACAAATTAAACAACCATGGAGACATCACACACCCCTGCCGCAAACCTACATTCACTGAGAACCAATCACTTTCCTCTCTTCCTACACGTACACATGCCTTACATCCTCGATAAAAACTTTTCACTGCTTCTAACAACTTGCCTCCCACACCATATATTCTTAATACCTTCCACAGAGCATCTCTATCAACTCTATCATATAACAAGTAGTGGTGATGTGAGAAGGAGATGGAATGAGTATTTTGAAGGTTTGTTGAATGTGTCTGATGACAGAGTGGCAGATATAGGGTGTTTGGGTCGAGGTGGTGTGCAAAGTGAGAGGGTTAGGGAAAATGATCTGGTAAACAGAGAAGAGGTAGTAAAAGCTTTGCGGAAGATGAAAGCCGGCAAGGCAGCAGGTTTGGATGGTATTGCAGTGGAATTTATTAAAAAAGGGGGTGACTGTATTGTTGACTGGTTGGTAAGGTTATTTAATGTATGTATGACTCATGGTGAGGTGCCTGAGGATTGGCGGAATGCGTGCATAGTGCCATTGTACAAAGGCAAAGGGGATAAGAGTGAGTGCTCAAATTACAGAGGTATAAGTTTGTTGAGTATTCCTGGTAAATTATATGGGAGGGTATTGATTGAGAGGGTGAAGGCATGTACAGAGCATCAGATTGGGGAAGAGCAGTGTGGTTTCAGAAGTGGTAGAGGATGTGTGGATCAGGTGTTTGCTTTGAAGAATGTATGTGAGAAATACTTAGAAAAGCAAATGGATTTGTATATATATATATATATATATATATATATATATATATATATATATATATATATATATATATATATATTCTTTCTTTTTTTTTCAAACTATTCGCCATTTCCCGCATTAGCGAGGTAGCGTTAAGAACAGAGGACTGGGCCTTTGAGGGAATACCCTCACCTGGCGCAATTCTCTGTTCCCTCTTTTGGAAAATTAAAAAAAAAACGAGAGGGGAGGATTTCCAGCCCCCCGCTCCCTCCCCTTTTAGTCGCCTTCTACGACACGCAGGGAATACGTGGGAAGTATTCTTTCTCCCCTATCCCCTATATATATATATACGATATTTCTAGTGCTACTGTTATATCTACATCTGTTAGCTGAACAGAGATGTGATCACATCTTTGTGTATGTGTGTATGTGGGTGTTTATTTGTGTGTGTGTGTGTGTGTGTGTGTGTGTGTGTGTGCAGGCAAGATGATCATATGCCTATGTATGCAAAGGTGGACCTTACATATGAACCATAGAGAGAGTATTCGAAACACTGTCTCGGTACGGCTTCCCTGGCCGGTTCACTCTAAACTAACATGTCGTCAGAGCAATGAACCCCCATGTGAGCTCTTTTTATTCTCCTGAGCAAACAACGACTCGAAAACGCTTCATTTACTGAGTCGAGCTTCATACAAAACGAGTGAGCCGGGGCTTCATCTGCAGACGGAGGTGCGAATCGGTTTCGGACAAGCGTTTCGACGTGAAGCATTCGCTGCTTCGACCACTGACACTTGACCACCACAAACCTGGGAGTGCTGAAGGGGTGAGCTCGGAAGGTGGGGGGGTTGTGGGTTGTGTCCCTATGAGAGAGAGAGAGAGAGAGAGAGAGAGAGAGAGAGAGAGAGAGAGAGAGAGAGAGAGAGAGAGAGAGAGAGAGAGAGAGAGAGAGAGAGAGAGAGAGAGAGAGAGAGAGAGAGAGAGAGAGAGACGCAACCTCGGACGAACCTTTCACTGACCCACCGAAGCATTCGAAGTTAGCAACCCTCCCTCTTCATATCTTTTTTGACGAATTCCGTGACGGATACTTACGCAAAGTCTCAATGTCGTAAGCGATGTCCCAGGCGCATATGACGGATACTTACGCAAATTCTCAATGCGTCAGGTGCTGCCGTACACGCATTTGACAGATGCTTACGCCAAATCTGAATCTATTGTAATGATATCACAGACGCATTTTATAGATACGGAAATTTGGAGTATGTTAAGGGTTGTCACAAAACGCATTTGACAGATGCTTACGCAAACCCTGAATATACTGTGGTGCCAAAAAGGCACTTGACAGATATTTACGCAAGCTCTGAATATACGTAGTTAGTGCAGCCATCTGTCAGAGCAAAACCATGTTAGTGCAACCATCTATCAGTGCAAACCCATAATAGTGCAAAACCATCTGTTAGTGCGAAACCACCTGTTAGTGCAAGACAATGTTAGTGCAACCATCTGTCAGTGCAAAACCATCTGTCAGAGCAAAACCATCTGTTAGTGCAAAACCACCTGTTAGTGCAACCATCCTTTGTGAGGGGGAGGCCAATGGGAATCAGAAGTTTCAGAACTTCCAAGAACCAAATCCCAGTTTCTCTGTTCAAGAAAATGTACATTGCACTTGCTGGTCGGATATTTTTCGCAATTGAAAATGAAATAAAAGCTCCATGAGTCTGCCTGACGTCATGAGCATGTAATCAGGGGTTAAATGAGCTCAGTTGTGTGCATGATGGGGTATCATGAGCCGTTGTGAACTCCCTCAATGAACACTGGATCTTGCCCCGTTTCTTTTTTTTTTTTTTTTTTAACTATTTTCCTTATTCAACTTTTTTTCTTTACTTCAGGGACTCTATTCGCGAAGAAATGTCCTCATCAAGACCGCGCTTTAAATGATTATACATATATATATATATATATTCCTATGAGTCCACGGGGAAAATGAAACACGATAAGTTCCCAAGTGCACTTTCGTGTAATAACCACATCATCACATCATACAAAAGAGCTAAAAACATAATTGAGATATAATCTAAGATGTTCAGAGGAAGTGGGAAGACAGCATTTCAAAAGACACAGGCTGTATCTGTAAGGAAAAAGATGGGAAGGTAAGGAATTCTAAAGCTTAGGGGCGTAAGGAAAGAAGCAAACATTACAGGCCGCAGAGCAAGTATGTGAGGCATATGCTTGCTGAGTGCCAAGCTGTCTTACTAGTGCTGAGGACACACATGCATTCGGATTGTTTTGCGCTCGACTTCCAAGGGAATATATAGACTTAGAACCTCCCCAGATTCGAGATCAGTACTATATACACTAACGACTCGGTCCTTTTTCATAAATGGAGCAACAGTTCACAGGAGAAGAACTTTCGCCAACTGAACGAGTCTCCTAATTTCTTTAGAGGCAGACTGAGACAATTCATGTAGTTTCAAGATGGATTAGACGTCTGGGCTGATGCGAGATGTATTTACTGTCTTGAGCGGTGGAATCAAAGAGCCATGAAAGAAGATAGCAACGCTCTCGTGGGTCACAGAAAAAGAAATTGAGAGTAATTTGGTTTTAGAGGCATTAAGTTCAACTTGGCTGCGTCTATCCCTCTGGGAAATCCTGCCCAAATACGAGTTTATAAAGTTAGTTATGACGAGATGAGAGGTAGTATATCACGCAAGAGAACATAAGAGTGGAAGAGCGCGATGCTGCGTCGTCTGCGTAGGAGAGCTTGAGTTTATCCGTGGAAGAAAGAAAATGAGACAATAAGCTTTGGCAACACCGCTGCTGATAGGATAAGAAGACGGGACTAGATCTATTAACTATAATGGAGACAGATCGGCCACAGGGGAAGCTAGATATAAGGGATCAGAGTGAGAGAGAAGAGCCAAGAAAGATGAGTTTCGAGGATCGGATCTCAATGCCTCGCCTTGTTAAAAGTTTTCGATACCTTGAAGGCTACAGTACAGGATTCCCGTACAGCTCTCAAGAGGTGATGGCCAGACGTTAGTAGAATAGGAAAGGATATCACCGCTGGATCTCGCCTAGCGGAAACCAGGCTGATCTTCAGACAGAGGACTGCGAGGCTGAAGATACATAAGGACATGGACGATGAGAAGAGATTCGATTACTCTGAAGAGTAGATACAAGAGCAACAGAAACATCATTTGAATGCTTGGAACAGCCACCCTCCTTTGAGACAGGCTGTACCACTGCTTTCCTTCCAAGATGAAGAGAATTTTGGTGTTTAATTAGAGGAAGAAAATACAAGAAAGCACAGACGGAAGTGGAGAAAACCATTCCTTCTGGTCCATACATACGTATCGTTTCCTTATTCCCCCAAACGAAGTCACCTTCCACCGTGCGAAGAGAGATTATATAGAAGGAAGTACAGTTAGATGTGCGTTAAGGAATGAGAGAATGTTAGCCATTCAGCATCGAGTTAGAGGAGCAAAGAGAACCAAAAGGACACCCAGTACTTTGACATCAAGTCAAACTGCAATAGTGTTGTTGGAGCAGAAAATGAGAGAAAAGGTATTGGATGCCTTTGCCAGGAGACCAGCAAGATCTGTCACTGGAGGAGGAGGAGGAGGAGGAGGAAAGGCGTTCACACTCCACTCCTCTTGGATAAAGGAACACTTCGTCCCACTAATCACACACCTCCAATGGTATCGAGCGAAGACAAGAGCTGAAGTTCGGGTAGTAAGGAGACATCTACAAGGGTGTGGTCTAATGAAGTGACACAAGGACAACATTGTGTTGCTATACCTTGAAGGACAAGAGGAGAAGACCAGACACACAGTGTTGCAAGAGTGGTCGCGACTGTCTGGAATATGGGTAAGGTTGTTGATGATTTGAGTCTCAATCATTTGAAATGGATAAAAAAAACCAGAATTTCAATTCCATCATCATCTATGTGTTATTTCATCCATTACAGAGGTTCACATTGAAAAGTTTTTAAGGTACAGCACGTCAGGAAGATCAGACAACAGAACCCAGAGCCTCGCGACCTAAGCTTAGGTTGTCTAAGAAACCAATAAACTCTTAGTATGATGAGAGCAGTTGGCGAATCTGACGAAGATAACAGTTGTAATGGGAGACAAATCTTACGCCGAAGGACGTCAAAGATTAAAGAGTTTCAAGGACCACGAGGCGAGCATCAGGCATAGTGGCTTTGCTATATGTACAAATTCCACTTTGAAGTGGAAGTGTGGATGAGGGTCACAGTTGGGTATAGGACGAGATCGCTTGAAACATTAAAGGACACTCAAGCACCCAAAAGAAGTTGAACATTGGTCAAAGTTCAAGCCAGAAGGTGTGCAACAAAGAGAGGCTGCTTACAACACCGCGAATGTTGTGCAGATAACTAGAAAAGAGATTCAGGTCTGTTATGGTGGCAGGGGTCATATGGGAGTCAAGGAACCGCTTGTGCTAGAGGCTTCCCTTCTCGTTGGCAGCAGAGACAGGCGGGTCTTCAAAAGATTCTCTTCACCCAACACTGGCAACTATGAGCCACAAGTTTGCTTGACACCCCTTTATTCAGTATCATCATCTGTATTTGTGGCTTTGTTCTCTTGTTATCGGATCACATGGTATCTGCTGAGATTGATCTGGACTTGGCAAATGAAGAAAAGCATTCTGTTCTCATCTCACGAACGCCTCTCTCTTTTTCGTGGGACTGAAAGGCATTCTGAATCCAGAGTCATTCTTCTTTTTATTCCTGATGGGTTTGAAGTCTTTTGTTGCACAGGCGATAGCCTATTAAGGTTTTCTCTTCTTGTCCTTCTCCTACAGAGAGAGAGAACCTTACTCATTTCACTCCATACTTCTTACAATTTATTCTCACCGTATCATTTTGGTATACGATTGGACTCCTCTCATCATCATTTCAAGATGGTTTCTGATATCATCTCTCAAGAGGTTCTTCCCGGGTCTGGCAGACACCTTCTCTTGTAGGTGTTGGCTGCTGAAATATAATTCCTTTTAGATTTTCTCCCCCTTGGCGGCGTATTATTCGCTCTGTTGATTCAACATACATGTCTGTTTGCACTGCAGGAAAGCTGGGGGTCTGAGTGCGTTATATTTGGGATGGTGATGATTCACGTTATGCATTAGCAAAGACCATATATAATGCAGTAGCCACTCCCGATGGTTCTGTCGTTAAGTGTCTGAGAACGAACTTGGTACATGGTCTCGAGATCGCCTTCATGCAACTCTTCGTCACTGCTACTGAAAGAGATCGCCTTCATGCAACTCTTCGTCGCTATTACTGAAAGAGATCGCCTTCATGCAACTCTTAGTCACTGTTACTGAAAGAGATCGCCTTCATGCAACTCTTAGTCACTGTTACTGAAAGAGATCGCCTTCATGCAACTCTTAGTCACTGTTACTGAAAGAGATCGCCTTGGGAGGAGCGTGGGGAGAACTCTTAGTGTCAGTTTGGTGTTGAGGGCGAGAGATTAACACACAGGCTGAGCTGGGCAGTGCAGACTGAGGCAGTAGGGGTTCATCGTCTGATGACTCACTACACACTGTCGAAAGAAGGGATAGGAAGCGCACTTTGTCCTCACACTGGTATGGGCATGTGGAGGGCACGTAAGCCTGCGGGCTGCGGCTTCGAACAGCTTGGTCGACCAACGACAACCCAACCTAACATCTAAGGCTGTCGGGGGGTAGAAGACCCCCGCCCCAAAGGACTTCACCAGGGTCTCACCCCTTCACTGAACAAAATGCACCGCCTCACCAGCGACTGACGTCTCCACTCGCCCCAGTTCGCCATGTCGGACAACATTCTTGGTAACCTAATCCACACGTTATCTGGACTGACTTCCCCCTCCCTCTCCTGTAGTCCCTTCCTGAACTGGTTCTCCTTTTCTACTTTGTACCTGTGCTCTCTCTCTCTCTCTCTCGCTCTCTCTCTCTCTCTCTCTCTCTCTCTCTCTCTCTCTCTCTCTCTCTCTACTGCCACCAACGGATAAGGACGTTAACTTCGATCTTCCTTTCCATTTAATAATCCGTGTGTATGTATGTGTGTGTGTGTGGGGGGGGGGGATCCACCCCACACACAGACCCACGGATTTACGTTGACCCTGGATGAGTAAAATATGTGACCCACGCCAATCAGGTCTTGGTATGTAACCTCCAGCTCCGGCTGTAGATATCATACGCCATATCTACTCTTATCTCCTGTACACTACCATTGATCAATGTCAGACAAAGAACACAGTATTGCAGGTCTCTTAGAAGCGTGGGATATACTATTCCCACCCAAGACAGCTTTCCCAAAGTACTATTTTACTTCTACGACGTCTAGGACGTCCCTGGACACTTATCAATTACCAAGATCGTATGTAACACTTAGTGAAGGGTCAGGCAGGATGCGGTAGTTGACGATAGCAGAGATAACGATAACACGGAGAGGCCTGATGGGATGAGAGGAGCTCAGTTGTCACGTGTGAGAGATGAACACGTTCCACAGGTATGCGATAGGCATACACGAACAAGCTGATGGTCCAGGGGAACCCCAGGGACGCGTGTAAGAGTCGAAGAGATGGCCGGGATAGGGTCAGAGAGAGAGAGAGAGAGAGAGAGAGAGAGAGAGAGAGAGAGAGAGAGAGAGAGAGAGAGAGAGAATGTTGCTTAAAAAGCAGACCCCTCACTTCAGAACCTGCCGTGGGAAGGCTATGCCAACACCGTTCCCTCCGACCGCGAAAATTTACTGTATGTCCTTAGGACGTCCCATCTCGTGGCAAGTATTTGCAAATATATTTTCTTTCCTCACATTCTTGAAGATCTCTGACTTTCTTTTTTTTTTTTTTCATCTTCCAGCATGTGTTATTGACTCGCCGTTTGAGCTAACTGATTCGAAATCACTGTGAAAGTATTGAGGGAAATAAATGATTCCCATGGTCGCTCATACGTGTTGCCTGGCACCAGGCCTGATCACGTCACAAATAGCCTAAAAGAAAGAGAACTCGACATGGAAACCAAGTCGGAGATCCAACTCTATATATATACTAAAATCCATGACATTAGAGTTACGTATTTCTCCGACAAGCATTTAAAAATAAAAAAGGGAAATTAAGACGCGAATTAACATATCTTTGTTGTAAACGAGGACCAAGGTATCTGTAAACATGAATCCTTATCTTTGTTGACACTATGGTATCGCTCCTTTAGGCTTTATGAATAATGTGAACATCGTTCCTTTACGAAATACTCAAGAGCCCCATCATTCTGTTGACAATGGCTCTTTTTATATTACATATAGTGTCCCTGATCTACAAAGGGGCTCTTTGATTATGTACACAGAGTCACAGACTATATATATACAGGATTCACTCGCACTTTACATAAGGTGAAATGGTTTAGTGTTTTATAACCAGAGCTGCCTGGTATTCTCGAGGGACCATATTGTTTTCTGACGGGGTGATAGTGAAGATAGGGACCATATTGTGGTTCTGACGGGGTGATAGTGAAGATAGGGACCATATTGTGGTTCTGACGGGGTGATAGTGAAAATAGGGACCATATTGTTTTCTGACTGTGAAAATGAAGATAGGGACCATATTGTTTTCTGACAATGTGAAAGTGAAGATAATAATCCTCTACAATGTACATATGGTTTCAAATTATCTCGAATGACATATTTCAAACTAATATGTTAAAAGAAAACTGTTATTTAGTTACTTCTCGAGCGGACCAGAGATGGTCTCGTAGAAGACATGGGTGTAAGAAGGAAGTTCCTGGCCTCACACCGTGGGAGAGTCTGAGGAGAAGGGTCCTGTGGAGGTGATGGGGAGGAGGTAAGGCGACCTTATGTCCTCAGCTGCTGCTGGCACTTTGGAGAGAGAGAGAGAGAGAGAGAGAGAGAGAGAGAGAGAGAGAGAGAGAGAGAGAGAGAGTCAGAGTCAGGAAAGACTCCAGAGTGGGTGAGAGAAAGAAAGTGAGGGAGGGACGTGAAGCGAGGCGATGTGGACTCCTCGCAGTAACGGTGACCCGGATGAGGTAAACAGAGGCTCTGTATATCACGTGCGACCGTCTGGAGACATGACATGGGTCATTTAGGTTTCAGCTCAGTTTCTCTTTAAGAACTTTGAATTATTATTCCCGATCCACTTCGTCCGCTAAAAAACCCGTCCAGAGGGGTTTAAACGACGCATACAAAACGTAATCGTGTGAGGCAAAAGAAAGGGATAGATGTTTGTGTGAGTATTTACCGATTTGCATAGTAAAGGGAGAGTATTCTACACTCATAAGGGCTCCCATCTCGTGTGTGTAATTACCTGTTTTTCCTGTACCAGGAGCGAGTTTGACACTAATGGGTCCCCATCTGTCCCCATCTCTTGAACATTCTCTCCTACTCATAAACTTTTTATACTTCAATATGATGTCAAAATGTCCTATATCCTCATTCAGTTCTACTCCACACATCCACCACTCATGTACTATAAAAGGACTTCATTATAACAGTCTTACAAAGATTCTTGCTTAATTTCGTGTTGTGTTCCCTGGCTGTTCTGTCCCCCACATCTCTCGAAGAAATGGCCACTGTCTCCGTCATCCGTCAACTTAAAGGTTGTGATCAGGTCACCCTCACTCTTTTCTCTTCCATGGTTGGCAAATCTCAGACATCTAGCCCTCCCCTGTAACTCAGCTGTCTTAAGTCTCGCACTATCCTTCATGCTCTCCTCTGTACCTTCTCTAATAACTCCTTCTGCTCCTTTTAAGTGTGGTAACCAGTCATGACGAAGTATATTCTAGCTTTGGACTAATAATGGAGGATGTGGAGAGCTTCCAGAATATTTACTGATCCATATACCAAGATGACATTCCAATATTTGCTGGCAAACAGTTAAGTCTCCTTTATCAACCTCGAGATATGTGATTCTGGCGACAGGCTAAGGACGATGTCCACAAATGATATCCTCTCTCTTTCTCTATTAGAAATGGAGGTGATTTGCTACACATGGCCTCCTTTAGGTGAAACCATGTTCTGTCTCCGCTCAACCGGTCCGTAGTTCAACGCCTCCTCGCTGTCTCCTTTGTTGAAAAAGGGCACGACATTTGCCTACTTTCATTCCGCTGGCACAGAACTTTCTTGCGGCTAATTACCTGTTACATAACATCCACACTGGGGCCTTTTCTATCACTGCTTATCATCATCATTACCTCATACTATCTCTGGGTGAGCTTCGTCAGTCATATATCAGACCACATCTGCGGTTTGTCTCCTCTCAGCGTAAGTGGAACATGACGCATCACCAGGGGAGGGGCTGCTGCGTCACCCACAACATGACGCATCACCAGGGGGCTGCTGCGTCACCCACAACATGACGCATCACCAGAGGAGCGGCTGCTGCGTCACCCACAACATGACGCATCACCAGGGGAGCTGCTGCGTCACCCACAACATGACGCATCACCAGGGAGCTGCTTCGTCACCCACAACTTGACGCATCACCAGGTGTGCTGCTGCGTCACCCACAACATGACGCATCACCAGGGAGCTGCTGCGTCACCCACAACATGACGCATCACCAGGGGAGCTGCAGCGTCACCCACAACATAACGTATCACCTGGGGCTGCTGCGTCACCCACAACATGACGCATCACCATAGGAGGGGCTGCTGCGTCACCCACAACATGACGCATCACCATAGGAGGGGCTGCTGCGTCACCCACAACATGGTGTTGCTTCCCTGGAGAGTAAAGTGCTTGTCTCTCGTCAATACCACCCCCAGGTGATCATCTTCGGGGAGCGAGTTTCTCCACATGAAGGAGGACCCTCACACTCGAGAGAGGTTTCAGAATTCCAGTCTCTTAATCTCCACTTGAGTGGCCCTTGTATTGATCGAGGAATCTAGGGGGGCCCCTCCTTCCTCCAGCCCGCCATCCTTGTCCACACACACATATTGAAGGTCCCATGTTGTTTTGGCCGTGAATACAGACACAAATATTTGCATTTGTTATGGCATGCAAATCTGGATTCGTGTGATGTGGCTAGAACAACAATAGCAGCCACCATTCCCATTGTTAAATTTAACAGCTGACTGAAATGATTATATACATTAATGGGATTTGTCAAAATGGCCTTTTTTTATCTATATATACATATAAATATATTTCCAATATGTTGGGGAAGTAATGAGGCAGCTTTTGTTGACATACGAAATAGAAAATGGATTACAATTTGCATGGTAAATTCTAAAAGTTATTTTCATAACATATAAATTCGCAGGGATCAGCCTTTTGTTTAGCACAGATGAATATATATATATATATATATATATATATATATATATATATATATATATATATATATATATATATATATATATATATATACTCACAGACACACAGACACACACACTCACACACACACACACACACACACACATATATATATATATATATATATATATATATATATATATATATATATATATATATATATATATATATATATAAACAAAGAGGTAGTGAAAGCTTTGCGGAAGTTGAAAGCCGGCAAGGCGGCGGGTTTGGATGGTACTGCAGTGGAATTCATTAAAAAAGGAGGTGACTGTATTGTTGACTGGCTGGAAAAGGTATTCAATGTATGTATGGTTCATGGTAAAGTGCCTGAGGACTGGCGGAATGAATGCATAGTGCCGTTGTACAAATGCAAAGGGGATAAAGGTGAGTGTTCAAATTACAGAGGTATAAGTTTGTTGAGTATTCCTGGGAAATTATATGGGAGGGTATTGATTGAGAGGGTGAAGGCATGTACAGAGCATCAGATTGGGGAAGAGCAATGTGGTTTCAGAAGTGGTAAAGGATGTGTGGATCAGGTGTTTGCTTTGAAGAATGTATGTGAGAAATACTTAGAAAAGCAAATGGATTTGTATGTACCATTTATGGATCTGGAGAAGGCATATGATAGAATTGATAGAGATGCTCTGTGGAAGGTATTAAGAATATATGGTGTGGGAGGGAAGCTGCTAGAAGCAGTGAAACGTTTTTATCAAGTATGTAATGCATGTGAACAAGTAGGAAGAGAGAAAACCACAGCTCTCTTTCCACATCCAGGTCCCACAAAACTTTCCATGGTAAACCCTTGAAATATATATATATATATATATATATACATTCACATACATTCTTCAAAGCAAACACCTGATCCACACATCCTCTACCACTTCTGAAACCACAGAAGTGGTAGAGGATGTGTGGATCAGGTGTTTGCTTTGAAGAATGTATGTGAGAAATACTTAGAAAAGCAAATGGATTTGTATGTAGCATTTATGGATCTGGAGAAGGCATATGATAGAGTTGATAGAGATGCTCTGTGGAAGGTATTAAGAATATATGGTGTGGGAGGCAAGTTGTTAGAAGCAGTGAAAAGTTTTTATCGAGGATGTAAGGCATGTGTACGTGTAGGAAGAGAGGAAAGTGATTGGTTCTCAGTGAATGTAGGTTTGCGGCAGGGGTGTGTGATGTCTCCATGGTTGTTTAATTTGTTTATGGATGGGGTTGTTAGGGAGGTAAATGCAAGAGTTTTGGAAAGAGGGGCAAGTATGAAGTCTGTTGGGGATGAGAGAGCTTGGGAAGTGAGTCAGTTGTTGTTCGCTGATGATACAGCGCTGGTGGCGGATTCATGTGAGAAACTGCAGAAGCTGGTGACGGAGTTTGGTAAAGTGTGTGGAAGAAGAAAGTTAAGAGTAAATGTCAATAAGAGCAAGGTTATTAGGTACAGTAGGGTTGAGGGTCAAGTCAATTGGGAGGTGAGTTTGAATGGTGAGAGGCTGGAGGAAGTGAAGTGTTTTAGATATCTGGGAGTGGATCTGTCAGCGGATGGAACCATGGAAGCGGAAGTGGATCATAGGGTGGGGGAGGGGGCGAAAATTTTGGGAGCCTTGAAAAATGTGTGGAAGTCGAGAACATTATCCCGGAAAGCAAAAATGGGTATGTTTGAAGGAATAGTAGTTCCAACAATGTTGTATGGTTGCGAGGCGTGGGCTATGGATAGAGTTGTGCGCAGGAGGATGGATGTGCTGGAAATGAGATGTTTGAGGACAATGTGTGGTGTGAGGTGGTTTGATCGAGTAAGTAACGTAAGGGTAAGAGAGATGTGTGGAAATAAAAAGAGCGTGGTTGAGAGAGCAGAAGAGGGTGTTTTGAAATGGTTTGGGCACATGGAGAGAATGAGTGAGGAAAGATTGACCAAGAGGATATATGTGTCGGAGGTGAAGGGAACGAGGAGAAGAGGGAGACCAAATTGGAGGTGGAAAGATGGAGTGAAAAGGATTTTGTGTGATCGGGGCCTGAACATGCAGGAGGGTGAAAGGAGGGCAAGGAATAGAGTGAATTGGAGCGATGTGGTATACAGGGGTTGACGTGCTGTCAGTGGATTGAATCAAGGCATGTGAAGCGTCTGGGGTAAACCATGGAAAGCTGTGTAGGTATGTATATTTGCGTGTGTGGACGTGTGTATGTACATGTGTATGGGGGGGGTTGGGCCATTTCTTTCGTCTGTTTCCTTGCGCTACCTCGCAAACGCGGGAGACAGCGACAAAGTATAAAAAAAAAAAAAAAAAAAAAAAAAAAATATATATATATATATATATATATATATATATATATATATATATATATATATATATATATATACAGCGCTGGTGGCTGATTCATGTGAGAAACTGCAGAAGCTGGTGACTGAGTTTGGTAAAGTGTGTGAAAGAAGAAAGCTGAGAGTAAATGTGAATAAGAGCAAGGCTATTAGGTACAGTAGGGTTGAGGAACAAGTAAACTGGGAGGTAAGTATGAATGGAGAAAAACTGGAGGAAGTGAAGTGTTTTAGATATCTGGGAGTGGATTTGACAGCGGATGGAACCATGGAAGCGGAAGTGAATCATAGGGTGGGGGAGGGGGCGAAAGTTCTGGGAGCCTTGAAGAATGTGTGGAACTCGAGAAAAATGATCTCGGAAAGCAAAAATGGGTATGTTTGAAGGAATAGTGGTTCCAACAATGATATATGGTTGCGAGGCATGGGCTATGGATAGAGTTGTGCGGAGGAGGGTGGATGTGCTGGAAATGAGATGTTTGAGGACAATATGTGGTGTGAGGTGGTTTGATCGAGTAAGTAATGTAAGGGTAAGAGAGATGTGTGGAAATAAAAAGAGCGTGGTTGAGAGAGCAGAAGAGGGTGTTTTGAAATGGTTTGGGCACATGGAGAGAATGAGTGAGGAAAGATTGACCAAGAGGATATATGTGTCGGAGGTGGAGGAAACGAGGAGAAGTGGGAGACCAAATTGGAGGTGGAAAGATGGAGTGAAAAAGATTTTGTGTGATCGGGGCCTGAACATGCAGGAGGGTGAAAGGAGGGCAAGGAATAGAGTGAATTGGATCGATGTGGTATACCGGGGTTGACGTGCTGTCAGTGGATTGAATCAGGGCATGTGAAGCGTCTGGGGTAAACCATGGAAAGCTGTGTAGGTATGTATATTTGCGTGTGTGGACGTATGTATATACACGTGTATGGGGGTGGGTTGGGCCATTTCTTTCGTCTGTTTCCTTGCGCTACCTCGCAAACGCGGGAGACAGCGACAAAGCAAAAAAAAAAAAAAAAAAATATATATATATATATATATATATATATATATATATATATATATATATATATTTATTTATTTATATATATATATATACACATTAGGGTACAAAGCGTAGACGAAAAAGTGTCACTCGTGTATGTCTTGGGGGCTCGGTTTCAGATGGGCTATATGTCTGGCAGGTAGATTTAAGACTGCAATTTAGTGGTTGACACGTCATTACTGTGTGTGTGTGTGTGTGTATGTGTACCGTCAAAGTCATATTTGCTGGGGCAGGGAGGAATCTATGAGTGAAGTGTACAACAGGTGAAGCTCCTGTTTTAGGTCGAGTGGGTTCCTAAGCTAAAGTTCTAAGGTGATTGTCGAGTGTTCTGAGATATCAACCCGTGGTAAATGTGGTTCAATTAAGGAAGCTGTAACACCAGGGGCCTATGCACCCCACAACATGAATTACATTGGTCACAAGACTAACAAACCCAGTCGATGCCTTTTTTGATTACACCTGCGACAGGAAGGAATTACACCACTATGGAGGTAGACTGACATCGGTGAGGGAAATCAACGTGACCTAACACCACGATCATCGATCACTGTCATAACCACTAGAAACCACAGCTTCTGGAGGCAATACATGTCAGAGAGGCAGCGCCAGCGATCAACATCCACGGAAACGTAATTCCCACCGTTCAATTGTGTGATGGAACACCTGCAAGGGGGGAGCAGTGAATGCCGACATTCCCCTGCCTGGCCAGGCGTCAACCAAGCGTTACCCTCCAATATTATGATGACGAGAGAGATTGGCCTAATCTGACCTCATGTCCTCTCTTCCCTCTGGTCGTGACCTCACGCCCCGTCCTGTGACCTGGCGGCTCCTCTATCTGTTCCTAGCGGTGTAGGTATGTATCTGTATGTATCTATATGTATCTATATGAAATATAAAGGCCTTAATTGAATTATGAAGAAGTAAATGAAAGGGAGAAAGAAGAGATAAAAAGCATTTGCGAATTCTGGAGGGAGTGAAAAACTTGTCTTTTAAACATGGCCAGGTTATAGTTACTGAGAGAGAGAGAGAGAGAGAGAGAGAGAGAGAGAGAGAGAGAGAGAGAGAGAGAGAGAGAGAGAGAGAGAGAGTTCCACAGCTTCGAGGTGTAGGGAAAGAAACAGTTATCAAAACGGCCCACCGTTCAGTTGCCAACGGCCACACAGTAATCATGTGACGCAACAGCTTGCCGTGAAGCTTATGTTGTATATTGCAATTACCATCAACATATTATGTATCGACGCGCAGCATGTACTTAAACTGATTACAGTGTTTGCTGTACTACATATTGTAATGTAGACGTGTGTATCCCTGAAGGTGACACGAGAACTCAAATTGAGTAACTTCGGTGAACAAGTGTTTATACACTCGCCCTATAAAGTGTTAGGAAGACGAGAAAGTATGAGAATTATGCTGTCGTGTCTCCTTCCCTGTGAAATAGATTAGCCTAAGAATACACTGAACTACATGTTGTACCAGACCAGCCGGGCCGTGGGGGGCTATGTGGGCCTGAGGGCTGAGGCTTCCAACAGCCAGATGGACGACAACGAGCAAACCCAACAGCCTTGGGACCCCAGCTCGGGCTGTGTGTGTGTGTGTGTGCCAGTAAGACAAAGAATCAGGGCAATACTAATGGTAATGAAATCAAGCCACGTGCGAGGTGTTACACGAGCAGGAAGGGGTCACCCCAGTTAGGCACGTGGCACCTACACTGAAGGGGAAACACAGGGGCGGGTGTTCGTCCAAAACAGAGGCTCATGGCCCATCCAACCACTGACTTAAAACTAACAACACTAATCGACGAACGAAGGATAACAATTGGTTGTTAACAGAGATTCGTGACCTCATTCCTAATTGGTTGTTAACAGAGAGTTGTGACCTCATTCCTAATTGGTTGTTAACAGAGATTCGTGACCTCATTCCTAATTGGTTGTTAACAGAGATTCGTGACCTCATTCCTAATTGGTTGTTAACAATGATTCGTGACCTCATTCCTAATTGGTTGTTAACAGAGATTCGTGACCTCATTCCTAATTGGTTGTTAACAGAGATTCGTGACCTCATTCTTAATTGGTTGTTAACAGAGATTCGTGACCTCATTCCTAATTGGTTGTTAACAGAGAGTTGTGACCTCATTCCTAATTGGTTGTTAACAATGATTCGTGACCTCATTCCTAATTGGTTGTTAACAGAGATTCGTGACCTCATTCCTAATTGGTTGTTAACAGAGATTCGTGACCTCATTCCTAATTGGTTGTTAACAGAGAATCGTGACCTCATTCCTAATTGGTTGTTAACAGAGATTCGTGACCTCATTCCTAATTGGTTGTTAACAGAGAGTTGTGACCTCATTCCTAATTGGTTGTTAACAGAGATTCGTGATCTCATTCCTAATTGGTTGTTAACAGAGATTCGTGACCTCATTCCTAATTGGTTGTTAACAGAGAGTTGTGACCTCATTCCTAATTGGTTGTTAACAATGATTCGTGACCTCATTCCTAATTGGTTGTTAACAGAGATTCGTGACCTCATTCCTAATTGGTTGTTAACAGAGATTCGTGACCTCATTCCTAATTGGTTGTTAACAGAGATTCGTGACCTCATTCCTATTCTCAACTGTTCCTCAACGCTACACAGAGATCTTTTTTCTCTGTCATCTTTTTCAGTAAGTTGTATAAGACAAGGAAGAATGCAACAGCCAATTTCAAAAGAGAAACAAAAAAACACATATTCAAAATACATTTCCATTATCATTGGTATGATCCGTGAAGGAAGACATCTATACTGGATTACATGCTCTCAAGGTCAAATATTTCTGTTCCAACTCTGGCAATGAAACTCCTGCGTATTAGCTTAATCCAAAATGAAAAAAAATAATCTTTTTCTTTCCTAATTTGAACGAACTACCTCAAGATCGTCCCTTCTCCCCTTCACAATCACCAAAAGGAGTCAACCTTCATATGACCATTCCAGCAGCCTTGCTCCATGTTAGAACTGTCCAAGGGAGACCATCTACCCTGCACCTGAATGGAGCGCTGTGGCCTAAGATCTTAGGTCAAAGAAATTCAGATGTGATTCCAAAATGTGTCACGTACGACTAAGGTTAAAATCCAAAATGTTTTACTGTATAAAAATGTCTTCCAGTTTCTCTGAGAAGTAAAGTCAATTCCGGGAAGTTTTCGCGTAGTGGTTTTAAGAGTTGAACCATCTGTGTTCTTCTCAAGGCTGTTCATCTTGCACCACGGAACTTGGTGTCATGCAACGCGCGGCGTTGTACAGTGTCGATACACCGGCCTTACTTGTGAGTTTCTGTCCCTGTATGTTTGCGGGAACATGAGGTCAAGATACTGGAATCCTTATCCTTAGATGTTCAAGACCTTTCATGGAATTTACCATCAGGTTCACGTGTTCTGTGAGGAGGCGTCTGTAGGACTTAACTCGATCTCGGATGGGGTGCCTCAGTGTTTGAAAGATCTTGAAAGGTAAGGCATTTTTCTTCGTGGATATCGATCTCCTGCTGTTCCTCCATAGACAAGAGGAAGACTGTGATTCTGTAACTCCTCCTTGGTATTTCTCGTGGAAGACTATACGTAAAGTCTCCGTTCATCTGGGACGAAGCCAGTCAGGTTTAGCACTGCGTGTTTCTAAGCACATCTGATGAATGGATCGCCACGAAGATGATGATGATGTACACAAAGAGTACACAATACGAGCCTGGATAACATGTAACACTGTACACTCACGTTCTCTCATTGAGGCTAAGGGGGGATTCACAATTACCTACGGGATGGCGAAGGTATTCGATCCCACTAAACCAAATCGGATGTTAAAGTTATGACTATCATCCGTTTACGAAAGGTTATACTAGACTTAATAACGCTCTCAACCAATGACTAACGTAAGACTGTCTCACAACCAGCATCTTCAACACCTGCTCTTTCTTACTTTTAGGGAACAGCTGCGCAAAAGCTGGCGGTCTACCCTGTGTGCAGATCTCTGACTTAGACAGCAGACAGACAGATGCCTTTAGACAGCAGACAGACAGCTGTCATTAGACAACAGACAGACAGCTGCCTTTAGACAACAGACAGACAGCTGCCTTTAGACAGCAAACAGACAGCTGCCTTTAGACAGCAGACAGACAGCTGCCTTTAGACAGCAGAGAGACAGTTGCCTTTAGACAGCAGACAGACAGCTGCAGCAGCCACTTGGGGACAATAATAGGCACGTGAACTTGACCTTCACGGATGAGAGACACATTCGCCATCTCGAACATACTTTGAACAGACGCAGACAAGGACGGGTGGGGTTGGGGATGTGGGGTTAGGACGTCGCCACGCTACCGTAAAGGTCTGACCGAGAGAGAGAGAGAGAGAGAGAGAGAGAGAGAGAGAGAGAGAGAGAGAGAGAGAGAGAGAGAGGGGGGGGACAGAGACCTTCAGCTACATTCACTTTAACAAGAGGAAGCAAGTGGGTCTGTTGTAAGCCACGGGAGAGTCCTCGTAACTGGCTTTAGTGCCGGCTACACGTGATGCGCCGGTGGTCTCTCCCATGGTCCGTGTCTCTCTGGACCACCACATGACCAGGGGTGGTCCGTTAGACGGACCACCACATGACCAGGGGTGGTCCGTTAGACGGACCACCACATGACCAGGGGTGGTCCCTTAGACGGACCATTACATGACCAGGGGTGGTCCATTAGATGGACCACCACATGACCAGGGGTGGTCCGTTAGACGGACCATCACATGACCAGGAAAACACTGCGTTAAATGGACCTCAGGCTGGTGTGTGTGTGTGTGTGTGTGTGTGTGTGTGAGTGTGTGTGTGTGTGTGTGTGTGTGTATGTGTGTGTGTGTGTGCATACACAGAAGTAAAGACATGAGACATGAACACAAGGTGAAGAGACGAGGCAACACGAGTGCAGAACTCGCTTCCCGTAACAAACAAGCAGTAATCACAAACACAGACACAGACACACACACACACACACACACACACACACACACACACACACACACACACACACACACACGTATGTACAAGTTGATTGGAAAGTCTTCCCACCTCTGGCGGTGCATCTGAAGGATTTAATATACTCAAAAGCCAGAGATGAAATCTCTCAAAAATGGCTTTGATGCAACCGGGTCTGTGTACTGATCGACTCCGGGGCCAAACCCCTCGGTCGTGGGTGTTCTACTCTTCCAGCGTATCACACATGGTCACTGACTGACTGGCGGCTGCATCACTCGGTACTAGTTCGAATCCACGCCTTCCCCCCACTGCGAACTCTTCTGCTGGCCCGGTGAGTGCTCTTGAATGATGTTCCTTGTCTCCAAATGGAGAAGAGCATCAGTTTCACGACCTGGGATCATCTGAAAGCTTACGTTTCAGGCCATGATTGGACGTCACCATTAGGATCAAAGACATCCAGAAGTACTCTGTACGTTCAAACCAACTTCTACTTTCTCATGTTCTTCCTCAGATAACAGCACAGGCAATGGAGCAGCTGAAGACTAATGTCAGATGGCACACTCACGAGACAGTGCAGTCTTTACTTTGCTGTCGTATTTAGATTAGGAAACTCAAAGATTTAAGTTTGGAAGGCATGGTGTTTATGCAAATGCGAAGTCGTCCAGCTGAACGTCTCACAGCATTGGCCATATAGTCAACCAAAACCAATGATGATGATAGGAAAGTCCCTTCCAAGGAAGGGGTGAGGAAAAGAGAGGGGGGGAAAGAGAGGGGGGGAAAAAGAGGGGGGAAAGAGCAAGAATTGTTAAAGGAAGTGAATTTCAGAGGGAGGAAAAGAGCCAGGGCTTAACCCAGATTGCATAGGAAAAATAGGTTAAGAAGGGCGGAGACGATGAGTGGAGGGCAAGGTTGTATTTCATTTATATATATTTTTTTTTTTTTCCATGGCGAAGACACGGGAAATTGAGTACGTTGAGAGGACAAGATCCCTACATCAAGCCACAGCTCTGCACCATACCATTTCCCAGACTCCCACGATATGCGACCTAAACTTACCCATTTTGAGAAAATGCCTATAACTCGTAAGTTCCAGTGAGAGCCACTGTGTAAGCACACACTCTGGGGTCATCCCATGAGAACGCTCACTCCTCCTCTTTGCGAGACTTGGACCAATGATCGAACGAGCATTTCTCTCACCAGACTGTCAACATCTCTGGGCAAAAGTGTCTTGATCAGCGAGAGACACTGTCGTCTGTGATCCAACAATAAAGCAAACTAGTATTCAAAATGTGTAGCGAAAATTCGTTCTATGCTAATCAACAAAGTGAGGCGTTAATACCGGTTTAGCTCTGCAGGTTTTGAGTCATATGTGACATTCTCATGACGCGGGTTTTTTCCTTCTTACGTCTCCCGCCATCACGCCACGTTCCATTACCCAGAGCTACAGCAGGCGCCAACTGTGCCTTCTTTCCACCCTTGCTTAAGTAGCGCCCAGCCACGTCCATCTTCCTGAAGACTCAGGCATTCACACACACCTGTCACTCTCCTCCTCCCGCGTTTCTGGACAGGTATCGCTCCAAAACCCTCACTTTTTTTTTTCCAATTTTCTTACACTCCAATATCTCGCTCCAGTTGGCGAACACTAAGTCTTTCGCCAGGCGCGTCTACCTAAGACGCAGCGAGATCATGTCGTACCGGTGCTGTCAGGAGGGTAATAAAATGCCCAGCCTAGATCAGTCGTCCATTCGCTCTTCTGCATCCATCTCCGCCACTAAAACATCTCATTTCCGTCTGTACTTGGAATGTTCCCCAGTTCGAACCCCAGTTCCCCAGTTCGAGGTAGGTGTCAACCTCGTCGAAGGCCAATTTCTCTCTCTCTCTCTCTCTCTCTCTCTCTCTCTCTCTCTCTCTCTCTCTCTCTCTCTCTCTCTCTCTCTCTCACCTTTGCTATGGCTCTGACACATTCCCTTCCTCTGGCTTACACGTCCCAGGGCCGAGCGACGTCCACTTTTTCCTTCCTACAGCGAGACTGTGGAGCTCTGTGTCTCATGGAATATTTTTACCCTAACTATACCAGTCTGGTTTTCGTTACTAGGAAGGCCTACCATCACCTGAGCTACATATAATATGTACTTTTCCCCATCATAACCGACCATGATAAGAATAACAAGTTCCATAACGCATGGCATTCGGTAAAATGTAATAAGAAATATTTTTCTTTCCGTTTTCCCCCGTTGGTGAGGTAGCGACAGGAGCGGATGAAGAAAAGTTCTCATTCGCCCACATTCATACTCCAGCTGTCATGTGTAATGCACCGACACCACAGCTCCCTATCTATAACCAGGCCACAGAGTCCTTTCCCTGACTTCCCTCAGCCGCTTTACATACCCTGGTTCAGTCTATTGACAGCTGGTCGACCCCTGTAAACCACATCGCTCGAATTCAATGTATCCCGTGCATGCCTTTCACCCTCCTGCACAGTCATGCCCCTAGCACTCAAACGTACTCACTTTATTTCTTCTCCAATTTGGCTACTCCTTCTCCTTGTCCCCTCCACTTCCGACACATATATCATCTGTCAACCTCTCCTCATTTATTCTCTCCTTATGTCCAAACTCTCTCAGCACACCCTTCTCAGCTCCCTCAGTCATACTCTCCCAACCCACACACATGTCTCTTACCCTATCAATACCTCAACACTTGGCACTCCACTGGTCAACTCTATCCATCTGGAGGAGGCTCCTCTGCCATGCTTGCTGTGTTCCCTCCCACCCAGATCATATATCCACCGAAGAAATGTCCCTCTTATTCCTGCCTGGTGATCCATCTCCTTATTCAGCCTCCCATACGGTACAGTCTGAAATGTCCTCAGGTACTCCAGTACAAAGCAGTCCACCCAGCATTCCCTTACCTCTCAGACAGAGCTCACTCTCTCGTGGAAATCAAAGTGATTCGTTGCACATGACCTCCTTACCCTGAGACCATCCTAGCTCTCATTTAGGTGTGTGTGTGTGTGTGTGTGTGTGTGTGTGTGTGTGTGTGTGTGTGTGTGTGTGTGTGTGTGTGTGTGTGTGTGTGCGTGTGTGTGTTTATCTTCCGTACATCTCTTTTACATGCGTCTTGTCTGACAGCGTAATACGTAACTGAAGACGCTAATGTCCCCCATGTTTCTTTCCGCAGGTAAATGCTTGGATCTGTGAAGCTGTCGTGGTAAGGGAAGAGTGAAACCAGAGAGAGAGAGAGGGAGAGAGGGAGAGAGGGGCACGCGCGCGCACATATATATATATCTATTCACATGTCTCTCTCTCTCAGCAAATGGACAACGACACCTTCCACATTGAAGGCCGGGTCTACATTACAATCCTAATGAAAGGTATGGAGAATATCTGTCACAACGGTGAACGCTGGTATTCTGTCACAAATATGAAAACCACGTTTGATCTTGTTCTAAGCTAAGTTGGGGGACCGCAAGAGCCACCACACTCCTTTCATAGCCACCTCTCGAACCTGCCCAGCCCAGACTGGAGTGAGGCAGTAGTGTGTTTCTAAGGACATGGTCGACGAAAATGGAAATGGAAAGAGAGACATACAGAAAGTATGTAACGGATAAACATGAATAACAAGTGATGAGACGAGTAAATGGAGAGAGACAATGAACACACAGACACACAGACACACACACACACACACACACACACACACACACACACACATACACACACACACACGAGGTAAGTATAAGGCAATACAGATAGAGGAGAAAGAGAGAGAGAGAGCAGTCAGAGGGAAGGAGTAAGAGGAGGGGAGACAAGAATACAATTTCCTTAACAGCCACTATTAACAAGAATTTATAATTGCTGCTTAAAAAGACCTGCACTTAACCCACACACACACACACACACACACACACACACAAACACACACACACACACACACACACACACACACAACACGCAATCACGTGTTTACCAAATGGCGTCCTAGCTACGTCTCTTCGTTGTATATCAACTGACATATTTCTTTCTTGTGTCTCCCCTGATGATGTGATTATTACACGAAAGTGCACTTGGGAACCTACCGTGTATCATTTTCCCCATGGACTCTTAGGAATATATATATATATATATATATATATATATATATATATATATATATATATATATATATATATATATATATATATATATTCGCGCTTCAGTAGGAGTTCATGTTGGCATCATACGCACGTAACTCTACCCCACACACGAGTAAAAGGACGAGCTGTAACATACTATTAACCATAGCATCTGCACCTCACTCTACTGTGGTGCCTGTAATCTACGAGACATGAGGTGTCTGTCCTCAGGGCATCGAGAAACCTGACCAGACCTAACTTAACCTTACCTAACCTAACCTAACCTAACCTAACCTAACCTAACCTCAAGAGCAGAAAGACCCTACGCGCCTCTCTCAATAGCCAGGTCACTGTGACAGGAATGTAGACTTACTGGCGAACGTAGTAAAAAAAACGGGTGATGTGATGGGCAGAGAATGGCACGTTGTCACAACGATCAAACTATGTAAGGTGGGAGTAACTGGACGAGTAGGAGGACGACTGTACACCTACTGTATTAGCACACCATAGCATTTTTCTCATCATCAAACCCCCTGAGGTAAACGCGAACACGAAATACAGTCTGGCTCACAATCGTCCTTGGCGGATGATACAAGTTCAGTCATGGAAATGTCATCAGCACAGGACACTGTATCATCTACAACATACAAGAGGGACACTGTATTATCTACAACATACAAGAGGGACACTGTATCATCTACAGCATACAAGAGGGACACTGTATCACTCACAACATACAAGAGGGACACTGTATCATCTACAACATACAAGAGGGACACTGTATCATCTACAACATACAAGAGGGACACTGTATCATCTACAACATACAAGAGGGACACTGTATCATCTACAACATACAAGAGGGACACTGTATCACCCACAACATACAAGAGGGACACTGTATCATCTACAACATACAAGAGGGACACTGTATCATCTACAACATACAAGAGGGACACTGTATCACCCACAACATACAAGAGGGACACTGTATCATCTACAACATACAAGAGGGACACTGTATCATCTACAACATACAAGAGGGACACTGTATCACCCACAACATACAAGAGGGACACTGTATCATCTACAACATACAAGAGGGACACTGTATCATCTACAACATACAAGAGGGACACTGTATCACCCACAACATACAAGAGGGACACTGTATCATCTACAACATACAAGAGGGACACTGTATCATCTACAACATACAAGAGGGACACTGTATCATCTACAACATACAAGTCGAATCTGTTGTTAATCTATCAGTAATAACCTCATCACATTCTAATCGCTGGGAAGTTTTCGACAACGGCGCTATGGATAATGGGCAGATATGGACACCAGGACAGAATACCAGTGAGACACGAACCCAATCTACTCTCAGAAGCACAGTGTGTGTGTGTGTGTGTGTGTGTGTGTGTGTGTGTGTGTGTGTGTGTGTGTGTGTGTGTGTGAGGACCTGGGAGTAATAGCGCCTCGTAACCCAACCTCCGACGAAGACAACAGACGAGGAGCCACAGACGTGTCCTCGAGAATGATACAAGGCTGGATCGTGCGGGTCTTCAAGGTAATAATACCAGCGATGACGCTCGCTTCTCAAGGCCAACAGAATACCTCTGTGCTAACACCGCCATTCATGCCAGACGAAATTACACACTGAGGAAGTGTGGCGAAAAAATTCCTTCCCCGACTCCCGACGCTGTCAAGACTTTGCCAACCACCCGGACCGACTTCGACTACGATGAGGCTATGTGGAACCACCATGTCCCGATTTCGACTACGATGAGGCTATGTGGAACCACCCAGACCGACTTCGACTACCATGAGGCTATGTGGAACCACCAGGACCGACTTCGACTACGATGAAGCTATGTGGAACCACTCGGACCGACTTCGACTACGATGAAGCTATGTGGAACCACCATGGCCCGACTTCGACTACGATGAGGCTATGTGGAACCACTCGGACCGACTTCGACTACGATGAGGCTATGTGGAACCACCATGGCCCGACTTCGACTACGATGAGGCTATGTGGAACCACCCAGACCGACTTCGACTACGATGAGGCTATGTGGAACCACCAGGACCGACTTCGACTACGATGAGGCTATGTGGAACCACTCGGACCGACTTCGACTACGATGAAGCTATGTGGAACCACCATGGTCCGACTTCGACTACGATGAGGCTATGTGGAACCACTCGGACCGACTTCGACTACGATGAGGCTATGTGGAACCACCATGGCCCGACTTCGACTACGATGAGGCTATGTGGAACCACCCAGACCGACTTCGACTACGATGAGGCTATGTGGAACCACCAGGACCGACTTCGACTACGATGAGGCTATGTGGAACCACCCGGACCGACTTCGACTACGATGAGGCTATGTGGAACCACCCAGACCGACTTCGACTACGATGAAGCTATGGAGACGCGGGGACATGAGAGGTACATAAATCCCAGTTCACATCTGGGGAAGACGTAGAAGGCATCATGGCTCCCAGTCTGCGCTCACAGATGGCTCGCTACTACCACGATAAACATGGAAGAGTCTGTGAGACTCTGCCACTTGCAATCGAAAGATGAAGAAGAGAACATCGGGTAAAAGATCCAAAACTCAATGGTATCCAATACGATGCCTTCAGCCACTGGAAACGCCACGAGACGTTCAGAGGAGAACATCATGAAGGGGTGTCTGGATAAGTACCTAGAATGTGTTGCAGAGAAGCCAGGATGTGTGAGTGGCTATACGGTCGACACACTCCCTTCAGCACCCTGACTGAGCTGAGGACAACAGTACAACTCAGCACCGACTTGAAACCATCGCTATGTATACGAAGAGGAAGATGTGTTATACCATACTGGCATACCACACTATTGTACCACAGTCCCGTACCACACTTATATGCCAAGCTAATATACCATTATATTGCACCACTGTATCGTATGACTACATGACGATCACCCATCACACCACATAAACATACTGCATGCTGCAGAGCATACAAACAAACCACATGTAGCATTCCAAACTCCCCAGGTCGCCAATCACCATACCTCAGACTTTCCCTAACCTCAAGTCACTAATGGCGTCCTACACACAACATCCCACAGTCAGTATTGCAGCATTCTTAGCCAATCAGAACCAGTCATCAAACATCCCAGCACGAGCACCAAAACGAGTATATCACATTCAGCATACTCGAGCATAGCTCCTTGATGTACCTCGATAGAATAAGAGGCGTCCAGCTATTGAATTTCTGGGTTTTAAGCGATACAGAGGCACTTGACTGAGCTGAGTGGGGTCGGGTGAAGAGGGATTATTCGGTGGGTAAGGCGGTTCTATAGCGGGGTGATGGGAAGTGGGTAGAAGGAGAGACATAGGTAGGGGAAGAAAACGGGAGGGAAAATGGAGTAAAGAAGGCTGGGGGAGGCAAGTGAACAAGAAGGAAGTTCCTGGGACAGGGGGAGAAAATACGTGGGAGTGACGTAGACAACCTCCTTGGAAGCAAGTTTCTAAAAAAGAAAAAAAAAACACGTCGGACACAAAGCCGGAGTGACGTAAGAAGAAGGAGAAGAAGAAGGAGGAGAAGAAGAAGAAGAAGAGGAAGAAGAAGAAGAAGAAGAAGGAGAAGAAGAAGAAGGAGGAGAAGAAGAAGGAGGAGAAGGAGGAGAGAAAGAAGAAGGAGAGGAAGAAGAAGAAGAAAAAGAAGAAGAAGAAGAAGAAAAAGACGAAAAGACAAGAGGACATCAAGTTTTGGTACACTATACCTTGGTGGGAGGAGGAGGAGATGAGGCAAGTGAGGCGTCGGAGGTATACATTCACGCGCACAAGTTCTGTCACCGCGCCCGGCGAACGCTGTAAGGAGCCTCCCATGTTCCAACGGACAGGGACACAGGCTCCGGTACGGCTTCGTGTAACGGGGGATGCTGAAGCGTGTGTCGCAAGACTCTGCTACACGACTCGACATTAATGAGCGTCGTCCCTGAGATGTGTTTAACAACAAGGGTCACCAGAACGCGTTCAGTAAATGCTATGAGGGTCGTGTGTGTGTGTGTGCTACCTGAAGTGAATGAACACCTTCCAGTAGGTATGTGCCTCAAGCTTGGAGGGAGTGATTACTCCGACTACCCCACCAGTGGGTATGCCTCAAGCTTGACACTATACAAAGCTTGACACTATACAAAGCTTGACACTATACAATCCTACAGACATGTCTATCTATACTGGAAGCTTCGCCACATCTCTGATACACTAAATCTGTCGCTCCACGCGTTTTTCCCATTCTGTTACGTCTGTACAAGGTGTACCTGGGGCAGTCTTGACAGTCATTGCAACCTCGTGAGATCATAAGGTTAGGTTTTCGCGACCTTAGACAGTGTATGGTGACGATTGAAGGATGACACGTCCTCTGGTATAGACCCCAGACCCTGCAGACCCTCACTCCTCAACCTGGAGCATCCCATCCCTTACCACATAGGGCAGACACCACGCAGACTCGTCCCTCACTCACTGAGGCAGACATCACACTCTACACAGACTCATCCCTCACTCACTGAGGCAGACACCACACACTACGCAGACTCGTCCCTCACTCACTGAGGCAGACACCACAACACTACACAGACTCATCCCTCACTCACTGAGGCAGACATCACACACTACACAGACTCATCCCTCACTCACTGAGGCAGACACCACACACTACACAGACTCATCCCTCACTCACTGAGGCAGACACCACACACTGTACACACTCATCAGTCAGTTGCAACAGCTCGCGGCGAGCGAGATAGCAACCTCCCATGACTGACGACCACTTCCGCTGCGTAAATCGAAAGGCTCAAATGTCCTATCCTGTCAAAAGCGACGACCAACACAGATTTCACTGTAGAAGTGTACATGATGGGTAGGTGGGGGCGTGGTGTGGGCTGTGATGTCGGTACGTCACACACAACAGGTTAAGAGTGGTGGATGGAAGCGAACGAAGCCATTTCTTCGCCAGTTCTTGGCGCTACCTCGCTAACGCGGGAGTCACCGTGCCTCTCTGGCACTTCCGTTCAAATACACGAAAAAAAAAATATAGAGTCACCGACTTTCTTGGGTTACTACGACCATCTGGACGTCTGGAGGAAAATCAAATTCTGATGATATTTTGGCGGTCCGTCTAATTTGGCGGGGACCTGAGCGACGCAGTATTAATGACGTCATGTCAATGCAGATTTGATTAGACAGGCGACGTATTCCTGGGTAGGAGGAGGAGGAGGAGGAGGAGGAGGAGGAGGAGGAGGAGGAGGAGGAAGAAGAAGAGAGCGCGAGAGAGAAAAAAGAGAAGAGGAGGAGGAGGACAGAGAGGGACGAAGAGTGTGTGTGTAAGAGGGAATCGCTACGATTGAGAATAGTTGGAGACGGTGAAATGATGAGGACAAGCGGGAAGGAGGAAGGGAGGGAAGAAGGAAGGGAGGGAAGGAGGAAGGGAGGGAAGGGGGGAAGGAGGGAGGGAGGGAAGGAGGAAGGGAGGGAAGGAGGAAGGGGGTGAAGGAGGAAGGGAGGGAAGGAGGAAGGGGTGAAGGAGGGAGGGAGGGAAGGAGGGAGGGAGGGAAGGAGGGAGGGAGGGAGGGAAAGAAGGAGGGAGGGAGGGAGGGAGAGAGGAAAGGAGGGAGGGAGGAAGGAAGGGAGGGAAGGAGGGAGGGAGGGAGGGAGAGAAGGTTTAAGATGGGAGGCGAACTAAGAGAAGAAAAATGCTCGAGAAAGATGGACAAAAACGGAGGTGAAGAGAGTGAAAGATGAGGAATGACAAAGGAAATAATACGCATCTAAAGAAGAGAGAGAGAAAAAGTGGGAGAGAAATGAAGAAGAAGAATAGTGACGAATTAAGAAGAAAGGGAATGGTAGACAGAGAAGTATGAGGGAGAGTCGTGAAGGAACATGAGAAAGATGAAGGAAAGGGAATGAAAGAAGGAAGAGGAATGAGAGAAGGAAGGGGAATGAGAGATGGAAAGGGAATGAAAGAAGGAAGGAGATTGAGAGAAGGAAGGGGAATGAGAGATGGAAAGGGAATGAAAGAAGGAAGGAGAATGAGAGAAGGAAAGAGGTATGAGAGAAGGAAAGGGGAACAAGAGAAGGAAAGAGGTATGAGAGAAGGAAAGGGGAATGAAAGAAGGAATGAAAGAAGGAATGAAAGAAGGTATGAGAGAAGGAATGAGAGAAGGAATGAGAGAGGGACGTAATATGATAGATCTTCCACTGCCACACTGACACGTCTATCCTGAGGTGTTGGAAGCAGCTGTGAGCGCTGAGGCAGCGCTGCCTCGACTGGGGAAGTGTATCCCAGTTCTACACCTGCAAGCGCTGCCTCGACTGGGGAAGTGTATCCCAGTTCTACACCTGCAAGCGCTGCCTCGACTGGGGAAGTGTATCCCAGTTCTACACCTGCAAGCGCTGCCTCGACTGGGGAAGTGTATCCCAGTTCTACACCTGCAAGCGCTGCCTCGACTGGGGAAGTGTATCCCAGTTCTACACCTGCAAGCGCTGCCTCGACTGGGGAAGTGTATCCCAGTTCTACACCTGCAAGCGCTGCCTCGACTGGGGAAGTGTATCACAGTTCTACACCTGCAATATCGCTCTAGTTTCTCGTCCCATCTTTACACTTGGACATGATGCACTTCTGGAGCGAGTGTCATGGAACGCCATTAGATACTGCTACTAAAATCGGAGGGTATGGCAGAATGCCATTAGATACTGCTACTAAAATCAGAGGGTATGGCAGAACGCCATTAGATACTGGCACTGAAATACGAAGATACAAGGAGAGAGGAAGAATTGATAATAGGCCACGAAGAGTAACTAGAAGAAATAAGAAAAGGGAGAAACTACGTCGTGTGAGATGTGTTTACATAAATAAACAAAGGTGAGGAGGGAAAAGGAGCAATAAGCAACGAAAGGGACAGGAAGAGAGAGAAAACGAAATGACCGAAGAAGCAGAAACAGAAACGACTCGACTTGCAGGGTTGGCTGCCAGACTCCTGGGTAAACATAAGGGGCTGGATCCCATTGTCCTCCTAAATGGCCCTGCAAATATTACGATAGGAAATGGCTTTGTAAATGGCTGCGTGCAAAAATGTAGCCTTGAAGATAAGATGAGGGAATGTCACAGTAAAATAAATGCAGTGAACATCTGGTCTTCTAAGAATGATGACGCGAATTATACTGTCGTAAATGCATGGCACTACCAACATACTGGTGTAAATGAAGACACTGTAAATAATGCTGGTGTAAAAAAAAAAGTGGTGCTTTATGTATGATGATGCACACAAACCTCACTGTAATAATGCAGGCGTCAGTACATGACTCTCTCTCTGCTTAATGGCGTAAACAAACGGATCCTCAAAACTTAATATGTTAAGATAATCTGAGCGAACATACATACTTGTCCCCTCGTCAAAGAGGCTTAACAAGCTGGATCATCCAACTAACAAAGCGAGAGAGAGGAAGTAATGCCAGATTCAACCCATATTTTTCCCCAAGCACTTGTGCTCTCCACGATAACATCATCTCTCAAGACTGGCAACACTACACAGAGTTGGAAAATGTGCAACGAACGTCCACAGCCATGGGTAGTGAGGTCGTCCAAGAGGACAAGAACCTGGAATGACTTGAGGCCTGTCTGTGGAGACACACGCGGGAGAGATACCGTATAATACACCTGGAAAATCCTGGAAGATAGATATCAAATCTTTGGAACGACAAACGTAGGACACTGTACAAAATACGAGCAGAAACGGGCGCCTCGTCAGCTCACTTCTGTGGAAGGCTACCACACCCCACACTCCTTCATCACCACCACCACATCCTCCCACCGTGGCCATCGTGTCCCACCGCCAACACCAAGCTCCCTCTCCTACTATAACCCCACTTCCTCCCTCCCTGGCCATCACATCCTGAACGGCAGAACAGCATTGTTCGTTGGTTCCAACCACCTACCCATGCCATGTTTTCATACCCCATATACTACCGGTGTTTCGAGTCGTTAGTCTAGGGATGATAACAACCCAAAACGTGTGAAGAAATATGATTGCACATTTCACAACACCAAGAAACCTTTGGTCTTATATTAAACCATGTACAGCTGGTGTAGCAACATACTGAAATACGCGAAAATACAAGAATGTAAGGTAATTTTACAGTGGCCGACCTACAGATACATCATTTGTGATGGATATAATAAGTCTAAATCTAATGAACCTTACCAAACCTAATTCAACCTAAAGGATCTGTGCCCCTAGCCCGAGGGGCTTCTAATAAGGAAAACAACCTATTGATTGCATATAAGAGAAATTTGGTGCCTTCTGTGGAGGCGAAACTATAGACACACAGCATTGGAACAAAAGAATCCCGGGGAGAACTTCCTTAGATCACTCAGTCTATCATACAGCAATTACCTTACAAACAATCTATATATATATATATATATATATATATATATATATATATATATATATATATATATATATATATATATATACAACAACATTAGACATTATTCCTCGTTAGCTATGAACACCTTTGAACTTACTTGACGGACGGACACTGGGAGAATCCCCAACCAGCACCACACAGACGCTACGGACGAGGAGATGCAGTTACTAGAGACACACACACACACACACCAAGGTGAGACTTGAGTGATTTGGTATAGTCGGACCGACGCTCTGGGGAGAAGCTGGACAACTTCGCTGCCAAACAGTTGTTAGAAGACACAAACTTACAGATCTTTTCTAGGGGGAGGGTCTCACAAACGCGAACTACCTGGTTGAATCACAACTGTGTAATGTAAGAAATTAATCATAGAAAAGTAGAGAGGCCAATATTTATTGTAACGTAAGTAATGAGTTGTTGAATTCACTCGCTCCAAGAGCAAACGAGTGAGCGATGGTTCGTCACAAGCGACGGCGAGTAAAAACAGCGGCGTCCGAATTCTCACCGGCACAAACTTCCCCTTCGACATAAGACAAGATATTCCTCTTCAGAGATTAATTTGCGCCAGTGTCCCCAACAAGTTAATTGTACACCCCATGCTCATCCTGTGACCGGTAGCGGAAAAGGGATTACAGAGGAGGGTCACAAAGGGTCTTACTTAGACCCCCACAGTGGGTTGGCGTTACATGTTACACTTCGTACGTCACTACATACATTACATAGTTTCATAGGGTAAGTTTGACCCATTAGATGCAAAAAAGTGGATACAAACTTAAGATTTCAGTTATCTTGTTATTATCAATAAGGTGTTGTGGCATTTCTTGCAGGGTTTGTTTACATCTATCCCTAAAAGGCTCTATTTTTTACACATTCTAAGACATAGTTTGTTGATTGGTGTCCAAATCTTTGACCACAAACTTTACAATTCACATGGTTAACATCTCCGGTTAGGCCAAAGCGCCAATAATACCTACAGCCTAGCCTTAGTCTGGCAGTTACAACATCATATATTCTGCTTAGCTTATTACTTTCTCCATATATATATGTTTTACTTTACACATCTCACTGTGATGGTAAATATTTCTACTTACGCTCATCTGAACTCGTTTTCGTGCTTCAAAGAGGTTAAGTAGTTCTGCTTTAAATACAACCCACAACCCCCCGAGAGAATGTATTGTCCCAGCAACAACGACACAAGATCATTCCCTGCTCAGGTAATGAATGAATTACTGGCAACCATTATATTTCGGTGGATGGGGGGTTAGTCCTCGTTCGCCTAGTCACGTCCTCGGCGTCTGTACACACAAGCGCACAGGACCCTCGTCACTATAGTAGAGACGACCAGTGAAACGTAAGGGCATAACAAACGCAGAGAAAACACACTAAGCATCCGGGTCCCGATACGCATTTAACCTATAAATGTTTAGCATAGGTATGGACCAACGACTGAATCAATTTACGAATATATTCAGTGAGTAACGACTAAGGTGTATTGTGGTTCGATGGAGAAGGTAACGACACTCCCATCAACCAAGATGATTTAAGACCTCCTGACGTAGCTCCTCTTCGTGCAAAGGGAAGGAGCAATATGATTCTTACAAAGAAGAAGGTATTAACTTATTGAAGATCTCACCTCACACACCACAAGACGAAACCATGAGAGACAAACGAGAGAGGTCATTAAACCCCGGGAGAGCTCAACAATTAAGCCGTTGAATCTAGCGAGAAAATAACAGCTCTGGTAATGACAGCTTTCACAGTGTGAACCAGGGGGAAAAAAAAAAAAACAATCCACCGACTGACAATGGCTCATAGCATTTCCCCCCCACACACCACTGCACACTGCTGGTGTTTGCCAACAGCACCATCAGCACGATCAGAGTCGCTCCTGGCCGACGAGACATCCGCCCACCTCGTCTCATTAAGACATCTGAATCAATAAGACACGTTCAAATCGCCAGGACTTTGTTTATCAACGTAAACATAGGCACTACTGAGCGGCTTGGACCCTACAGGGTCTGCACACCGGGAGAACTCCTTGTAGGTACGACGGGCTGGGCAGAACGTGTAAGTCACCTCAAGATGAAGAGAGATGTTAGCAAGAAGCAAGGGCGAAAATAGCATTGACGTCGGAGTCTATATCGAATACTACCATATAAGAAGCAAGACATGGAAGGACCAATGGGCTTTGGAAGAATAGGTGATATAAGACAGGACAGATGACTTGAAGGTATACGGGAGGAGATAAGATACAGCCAACGCCTTAGCACGGGGGGCCCCTCAAGGAGGAAAGCCGAGCTGCAGAATGAGCTAATGGGGACCAGCATACAACAAACAAAGACCAGCTGGTGTATGTTTACGGTAAACACTCTCATTTAAGACACGCTATGAGTTCACATGGCATACCTCAACCTCGTGGTTTAACCCTCTGTAACTCGTGGGAAGTGTGTAGTACACACACATACACACGATACCCCACGATTTCGTCAACGCGTATAACCCCAGAGGTGATCTGGTGTTGGTGTACACAGAATGCTGGGTGACGGCTTGTGTCTTGCCCTTATATTAATGCCATACAAAGTCCATTGCTTCTGGGAACTCCTCAGTAACTCAAACTTTGCTCATGACAGTCGGTGACCATAATGACTCACTACCCCTCACATCTTAACTATAGATATAGTCCGTCATTAAGTCATATGATGCAGTTGAGGAGTATGTAAACATTAATAGACTTCTGTGGTTAGTGTTCCTGACCGTGACGCATACACGGGGCCGCCCAGGGTCGAGCTGCATAGGTTCGAATCCTGGTTGCGGCAGTCGGTCAACAGTCAACCCAGCTGTTCATCCACCCCACAAGGTCGATATAATAGGTACCTGGCTCAGCCTAAGGTGTATATATATATATATATATATATATATATATATATATATATATATATATATATATTGCGTCTCCCCTAACATAAAAATCATTGCTTATTCTTAAACTCTCTTAAGATACAGAACAGATACAAAAGCAAAGTACAGTAGTGCCTTTACTCCCTTCTGGACTATACTAAAAAAAAAAAAGTTTTGTAAACTTGTAAAACGCGTTCGATCAATCTTGTGCGTTGTCTACGTGTCCTTAGCTCAGAAGGGGAAAAAATAAGAAATGGTTTTTTTCCCGCCAATGTGTATATTTTAAGACCCAACTTTCTTCTATACGTGGTAAACCTGCCCATCCTCTCACTCAAATGTTGTGCGATATTTACATAAACGTGGTAAAAAAGTAGACCCCATGTAAATATAGTCGAGGGACTCGATCTATACACACACACCGTCCCGGGACAGCCAGCGAGACCTCGATCCATATACACCGTCCCGGGACAGCTAGCGGGACCTCGATCCATATACACCGTCCTGGGACAGCTAGCGGGACCTCGATCCATATACACCGTCCCGGGACAGCTAGCGGGACCTCGATCCATATACACCGTCCTGGGACAGCCAGCGGGACCTCGATCCATATACACCGTCCTGGGACAGCCAGCGGGACCTCGATCCATACACACAGTCCCGGGACAGCCAGCGGGACCTCGATCCATATACACCGTCCCGGGACAGCCAGCGGGACCTCGATCCATATACACCGTCCCGGGACAGCTAGCAGGACCTCGATCCATATACACCGTCCCGGGACAGCCAGCGGGACCTCGATCCATATACACCGTCCCGGGACAGCTAGCGGGACCTCGATCCATACACACCGTCCCGGGACAGCCAGCGGGACCTCGATCCATATACACCGTCCCGGGACAGCTAGCGGGACCTCGATCCATACACACAGTCCCGGGACAGCCAGCGGGACCTCGATCCATATACACCGTCCCGGGACAGCCAGCGGGACCTCGATCCATACACACCGTCCCGGGACAGCCAGCGGGACCTCGATCCATATACACCGTCCCGGGACAGCTAGCGGGACATCGATCCATACACACCGTCCCGGGACAGCCAGCGGGACCTCGATCCCGATAGCTGGGCTTGGAGCTTGGCTACAGATAGCCACGATCACCTCCTCATGCAACAGGCGCCTCACTAGAATATCATCCATCTCACACCTCTGAGATATGGTCAGGAGTACAGCACCATCAGCATACAGCATACAGCATGGTCATGTATCACACGGCAGTCAGCATAACACGAGCTAGGCTTACGTAGTGCCCCCACTTCCAGCCATCACACAGCCGTGATGGACTCCCGCTCTCTCAACTCCAGCTTCTCAGACCACCTGCAATGGCTTCCACTATAGAAAAGAGAAGAACCAGAAAGCAATGGGAAGTCTTCCAAGCGCTTAATAAAGCTATTAATATCGATGGAAACTTATTGTTCGCTTCATCAACACAATGGAAATTCATTACGTATACAAACATCCAATTTTCCTTGACAAGAAATCAAACTCTTTTCTCAGATTACCCGAACCTGTCAAAAGAGACAGTGAATAACAAGGACACTTCAAGAAGAAGAAGAAGAAGAAGAAGAAGAAGAAGAAGAAGAAGAAAATCTTGAAGTATACTACATATGAGAACCTTCTCTTGATCACTGTGTTCCGTCAGCAACCAGGCCTCCAGTTCTGGACGCTCCGACATTAAGGCTACCAAGCGAAGGCTCCGCATGGAGTGTGATGTTCCTCCCTCACACTACATTGCTACAACACTGAAAGTCATCTACACTCAGGCCAAGATGGTCTTCGTCAATTGGTGATCCTCACAGATGTATCTTGAACACTTCTGTAGCATGTATCAAACCAAGAAGTGGCCACTACAGATGTATCTTAAACACTTCTGTAGCATGTATCAAACGACGAAGAGGCCACTACAGATGTATCTTAAACACTTCTGTAGCATGTATCAAACCATGAAGTGGCCACTACAGATGTATCTTAAACACTTCTGTAGCATGTATCAAACCACGAAGAGGCCACTACAGGTGTATCTTAAACACATCTGAAGGATATGTCAACACACACTGCCTTCATCTATCGTCACTAACTTAATCTATCTAAGATCAAAAAACTATTGATATTTGTGACTAGATTACGTCCCAGGGATTAAATATGCAGTCACGTGTGGACGCTATCGTGAACCATTTGCTCCTTGTGAAAAAGGCCAATGGCCTAAGCAAAGGCCACACGCCATTGTACTAAATGGCTGTGTCTATTTTCTGCTGTCTTGAACAAACAAAATCATTATGATAATTATTATCATTATTACTATTGTCATTATCATTATTATCATTATCATTCTTAACCACAAACACACGTGTGCTCACACACACATACAAACACACACAAACACACACACACACACACACACGAAAGTCAATTAAGAACGAGATACAAAAAAAAAACATGTTTTCAAAATACATTGTTTATCTTGGATAAGAAAGGAAAGCAAGCAAGAGACAGAAAGACGTCCTCCTAAGCGGCAACACACACACACACACACACACACACACACACACACACACACACACACACACACAAGGCCCCCCTCCACCACGCATTTTCAGAGGTATTTCCCCCACACCCCCCCTTCCTTCGTCCAACACCCCTCCCTAACCCCCGTGTGTGGAGGCTCTCCAAGCCCCCAGGGGCGCAGCAAACACACAGACACAATTACGACACCAAACCTGAGCCATCGAGGTGAGGGGAAGCAGAAACACCTCGCGAGACACAAGAACGTGAGGCTGGGAGGTGGTGGCTTGGTCTGGCAAGTGGAGTCTCGCTTCTCTTGGCAGCAGGTCAATGAGAACAGCCAAGTGAACCACACACACACACACACACACACACACACACACTACCTCGTACGCTGGAATGCTATGGTTAATTATCATTACCTTACCCCCACAGGGCATGCGTGGAGGATCATGTGCCAGTTAATCTACAGATTTAATCACCATCTTATCATTAATGAGTAATATGCTCATAAGAAGGGACAGTTAAAGAGATCATTATTCTTATCTTGAACGCCAAAGAGCAGAGATAAGACGTATTATTAGGTCGTCAAAGCAATAATATGATAAAGCAACATTTGTACTGCAATCCCTTAGAATGAATAATTGATAAATGAATGAATTAATAACAAGGCCTTAGTTTTAATCATTAGAAATGTATATATAAGATTTCTAACAAGGTCTTAGTTTTAATCATTAAAAATATATACATAAGATTTCGAACAAGGTCTTAGTTTTAATCAGCCCAGCAGTTTTTAGGGAATCCAATTTACTTCCAACATGGCTGGAACATTTCGTTGCTTTCGACCACACACGAGTTACGTCGTTTGATTTGCATATGATAACACCCTCCTCCTCCTCCCCCCACTTCCCCCCTCGCCCCCCAGCCGCCCCTAATCACGCCCATTCGGGCGGCCAACACACCATCGACCTTCCTACACACCCACACACACCCCAAGAGCTGAATTTCAAGTGTCACGAAGGGTGGAAGATCACAGGGAAATCTAAACCAAGGTCGTTTTCTAACTTTTTTGAACCACACTGTCGCTTGTGCACGTCACGTGATGAGTTGTAGTACAATGGTACGTGAGTGTTGTACGAGAGCGTGTGGGGGGGGGGGGTGTCTGAGCCTCTCTGGCACAGCGTATAGCATTATCATCATCCCAGACCAGCACCTGTGACCAGCTGGCCATGGTAAACACGTGGACGAATGCTCTTCTCTCTACATACACCAGCGAGGCTTCCTCTCTACCACTGTACACCAGCGAGGCTTCCTCTCTACCAGTGTACACCAGCGAGGCTTCCTCTCTACCACTGTACACCAGCGAGGCTTCCTCTCTACCAGTGTACACCAGCGAGGCTTCCTCTCTACCACTGTACACCAGCGAGGCTTCCTCTCTACCACTGTACACCAGCGAGGCTTCCTCTCTACCACTGTACACCAGCGAGGCTTCCTCTCTACCACTGTACACCAGCGAGGCTTCCTCTCTACCACTGTACACCAGCGAGGCTTCCTCTCTACCACTGTACACCAGCGAGGCTTCCTCTCTACCACTGTACACCAGCGAGGCTTCCTCTCTACCACTGTACACCAGCGAGGCTTCCTCTCTACCACTGTACACCAGCGAGGCTTCCTCTCTACCACTGTACACCAGCGAGGCTTCCTCTCTACCACTGTACACCAGCGAGGCTTCCTCTCTACCACTGTACACCAGCGAGGCTTCCTCTGCACCACTGTACACCAGCGAGGCTTCCTCTGCACCAATGTACACCAGCGGAGCTTCCTCTGCACCACTGTACACCAGCGAGGCTTCCTCTGCACCACTGTACACCAGCGAGGCTTCCTCTGCACCACTGTACACCAGCGAGGCTTCCTCTGCACTACTGTACACCAGCGAGGCTTCCTCTCTACCACTGTACACCAGCGAGGCTTCCTCTGCACCACTGTACACCAGCGAGGCTTCCTCTCTACCACTGTACACCAGCGAGGCTTCCTCTGCACCATACGTACAAGGTTAGGAGACGAATGTACCAAAACCACCTCACTCTCCGCAGTAACACGTTTAGACCAGACCTGAAAGTTGGTGTAATACGTGTTTAACGAAGTTCTACTCCACTCAGAGGGAAAATTGGAGGAGAGTGAGAGCGAGACGCAGTAAGATGAGACTGCCTTTGCGCCAGCAGTGCTCTTCTTCACACAGGGGGATATATCCTGCAGGAGGACGTACGTGTGTGAAGACGAACACCGAACCTGTGACATGGACGCGCTTCGCACCGGTATATCAAAAGGGCACCAGCTGTCTGCCTGCTGGCAGATACCAGGGTAGAAGCCAATTACGTGGATGGAGGAATGTTCAGGTCTATTATATACACTGTATAACAAGCAGTTAAGACAAACGCGAGAGATCTAAAAGGCCAGGTGGAAAGGAGGGCAACAAATATGGTGCCGGAATGAAAAAGGACTTGAGTTACAGCGAGAGATGAGAAGCCATTCAATTGGTCACCAGATCTCATGGTTTCGTTATGTTCTGATGACGTCAGGAGTGAACAGGCCTTCGAGAGAGAGGCAGAGGTATAACTTCCTGAGAACAGAAACACGAAAGGAACCAAGGAACTTGTCATGAAAGGTGGGAAATATATAAAGTTCTTTGGGCAGTATGAGGAACTTGGGAATGAACTGGGAGCATAAAACAGTTTGAGAATTTGTAATGTGAAATAAGATGTTCAATAGACGGGGCCCCACGAGTGTGAAACAAGATGTTCAATAGATGGGGCCCTACGAGTGTGAAACTCCCATTTCGCGTACAGTGTAACTAAGTCATTATAAATAGAGAAAGTCTGGAGAAAGACTAATATGGACTGTGTACCAGAACAACGAGAGATAAGCAAGGAAAGGACAGGTTCAAAGCCAATGACTTATCCACAATGGAAGAGAGAAGATGGAGGGAGTGATTTGATCACAACATTTCGGTGGTCAGACGGAGCAACCAGGGTTCATAACTTGAGTTCAAGAGAGATACTTTACCAGGGAATATGTCAAGAAAGTATTTTGATGGAATACGAGGAGTGGATGACGGGGGAAATGGGATACCGTCCATGTAAACAGAACAGAAAAGTTTGAATAGTTGACGAAGTTCAAGGGATGGGGGGTCGCCCCCCCTACCCACGAATGTAGATCTCCCTCTCCGCATGACACACACACACACACACACACACACACACACACACACACACACACACACACACACACACAAAGCGGGTATCTCGCTGGTACAAATATTTTCTGTTGCCACACTTAACGGAAAGCAAATAAATGTAGCTATGGTGGGGAAGGGGGGGCGTAACTGTCACTGGTGAAGGGGTCTGGAAACGTTTGGTGAGTGTCACGATCAACGGAGGGGTGAGGAGGGGGGCAGAAACGTTTAGACAAGGTGATACATGAAACGTTTGGCATATGACGTCGGCTGGATGGAATGGCTGTGGCACCAAGGCAAAAACGAACACGAAACATATCGTGATGGTTGAGATAGAAAGAGAAATTGATAAAAGATGGTGATGACATCAAAGCTAACTGCCACCAAGAACACTTTTGATAATGCTATTAGCATCATCAGTGTTGATTAATATTGATCAGTTTGAGGGGCTTCCTGGATCATGTTTAATCCCTCGTCTTCTCCACCTCTGAAGACAGTCGCCCAGGCGCCGTGCCCTACAGCTGGGTGCGCCAGAGATGTGGTTGAGGTAACTGGAGTGAGGGAGGCTCGAAGAATTTAGCACTGGAGTGAAAAGATGGTTTTGCAGTCACGTGAGGTGGTTAACCTTGGAGCCCAACCTGTTCAGAACCAGCGACAGTCAAAACGCGCATCGACATCAGCTTTCAAATTTGCTCTGATTGCTCACCCTTCTATAAGGCAATGCAAAGTGTACCAAACCAGCCAAGGCTGTGGCGAGGGGAGGGGCTATGTGGGCCTGAGGGCTAATGCTTCCAAAACCTGGGTTGATCAAGAATGACCCAACCCAACAGCCTGGGTGGGGGTAAAAAGCCTCCAATTACTTTACCGGGAGTCGAACTTGGTCATGTGAATACTAAAGAGCCAACGTTTAACGATAGTGGGTAATGCCTCCAAAAGGCATAACCAAGTCCCAAAGGGGAAAAGATAATGTCCAAATCACAGAATATATAATCAACACGTAAATCACTGGAAGCAGGTTCACCCAGAGCGAACCCATGAGTCGAGCCTAGCGTAATGTACTCGACCATGATGAGGAGTGCGAGCCGACTGAAGCCTTCAAGAACCAGGAAGTAAGAAGGGTGACCCATTTCGTTGGGGTTCGGGATGAGACGCGGGGTCCCAGGGTTATGTAAGATTATTCAGCGAGGAATACCTTACTACAAACCACTCACGTGACCTAGATTCATTTCCTGTGAGTCCACGGGGAAATGAAACGCGATAAGTTCCCAAGTGCTTTTTCGTGTACTAATCACAACATTAGGGAAGATACAAGAAAGAAATGTAACAATCATTTGATATATAAAGAAGAGACGTAGCTAGAACGCCATTTGTTCTATACATATATATATATATATATATATATATATATATATATATATATATATATATATATTTTTTTTTTTTTTTTTTCATACTATTCGCCATTTCCCGCGATAGCGAGGTAGCGTTAAGAACAGAGGACTGGGCCTTTGAGGGAATACCCTCACCTGGCCCCCTTCTCTGTTCCATCTTTTGGAAAAAAAAAAAATATATATATATATATATATATATATATATATATATATATATATATATATATATATATATATATATATATATATTCCTATGAGTCCACGGGGAAAATGAAACACGAAAAGTTCCCAAGTGCACTTTCGTGTAATAATCACATCATCAGGGGAGATACAAGAGAGAAATATAACAGCCAGTTGATATACATCGAAGAGACGAAGCTAGGACGCCATTTGGTAAACATGCCTTTGTACAATGACACTATGCAAGCACTCCGCCAATCCTCAGGCACCTCACCATGAGTCATACATACATTAAATAACCTTACCAACCAGTCAACAATACAGTCACCCCCTTTTTTGATAAATTCCACTACAATACCATCCAAACCCGCTGCCTTGCCAGCTTTCATCTTCCGTATAGCTTTTACGACCTCTTCTCTGTTTACCAAATAATTTTCCCTAACCCTCTCACTTTGCACACCACCTCGACCAAAACACCCTATATCTGCCACTCTATCATCAAACACATTCAACAAACCTTTAAAATACTCTCTCCATCTCCTTCTCACATCACCACTACTTGTTATCACCTCCCCATTAGCCCCCTTCACTGAAGTTCTCATTTGTTCCCTTGTCTTACGCACTTTATTTACCTCCTTCCAAAACATCTTTTTATTCTCCCTAAAAATTAAAGATACTCTCTCACCCCAACTCTCATTTGCCCTCTTTTTCACCTCTTGCACCTTTCTCTTGACCTCCTGCCTCTTTCTTTTATACATCTCCCACTCACTTGCATTATTTCCCTGCAAAAATCGTCCAAATGCCTCTCTCTTCTCTTTCACTAATAATCTTACTTTTTCGTCCCACCACTCACTACCCTTTCTAATCTGCCCACCTCCCACGCTTCTCATGCCACAAGCATCTTTTGCGCAAGCCATCACTGTTTCCCTAAATACATCCCATTCCTTCCCCTCTCCCCTTACCTCCTTTGTTCTCACCTTTTACCTTTCTGTACTCACTCTCTCCTGGTACTTCCTCACACAAGTCTCCTTCCCAAACCCACTTAGTCTCACCACTCTCTTCACCCCAACATTCTCTCTTCTTTTCTGAAAACCTCTACGAATCTTCACCTTCGCCTCCACAAGATAATGATCAGACATCCCTCCAGTTGCACCTCTCAGCACATTAACATCCAAAAGTCTCTCTTTCGCGCACCTATCAATTAACTAGTAATCCAATAACGCTCTCTGGCCATCTCTCCTACTTACATACGTATACTTATGTATATCTCTTTTCAAACCAGGTATTCCCAATCACCAGTCCTTTTTTCAGCACATAAATCTACAAGCTCTTCACCATTTCCATTTACAACACTGAACACCCCATGCATACCAATTATTCACTCAACTGCCACATTACTCACCTTTGCATTCAAATCACCCATCACTATAACCCGGTCTCGTGCATCAAAACCACTAACACACTCATTCAGCTGCTCCCAAAACACTTGCCTTTCATGATCTTTCTTCTCATGCCCAGGTGCATATGCACCAATAATCACCCATCTCTCTCATCAACTTTCAGTTTTACCCATATCAATCTAGAATTTACTTTCTTATACTCCATCACATACTCCCACCACTCCTGTTTCAGGAGTAGTGCTACTCCTTCCCTTGCTCTTGTCCTCTCACTAACCCCTGACTTTACTCCCAAGACATTCACAAACCACTCTTCCCCTTTACCCTTGAGCCTCATTTCACTCAGAGCCAAAACATCCAGGTTCCTTTCCTCAATCATACTACCTATCTCTCCTTTTTTCTCATCCTGGTTACATCCACACACATATAGACACCCCAATCCGAGCCTTCGAGGAGGATGAGACTCCCCGCATGACTCCTTCTTCTGTTTCTCCTTTTAGAAAGTTAAAATACAAGGAGGGGAGGGTTTCTAGCCTCCCGCTCCCGTCCCCTTGAGTCGCCTTCTACGACACGTGAGGAATGCGTGGGAAGTATTCTTTCTCCCCTATCCCCAGGGATATATATATATATATATATATATATATATATATATATATATATATATATATACATATATATATATATATATATATATATATATATATATATATATATACATATATATATATTTTATTTATATACCACCATATACCGAAAACTAGAAAATACAGCGAATCTTTAATTCGATCTATGACTGGGATGCTTCCAGTGGAGGCAGTGGGTGGGTTGGCCTACCTTGTGACGACAAAGGTCAGGTTTATAAAGTGTAGAGTCAAGAGTCAAATACCAGAGGGCAACCGTTCTTACCTTCGTTTTTTTTGTGTAAATCTTTTCGCAGTACGTCAGACGAACCCATACACTGAAGGTTATGGCAGGCCCGTGCACACGTACATGCAAACAGACACATACACACACGTACCCATATACATACAAATACACAAGCACAAACGCAAAGGGAAACACACACACACACACACACACACGAGGCGAGCAATGAAAATCGTACCAGAATCGAGACGAATGCGTTTCAGAGAGAGAGAGAGAGAGAGAGAGAGAGAGAGAGAGAGAGAGAGAGAGAGAGAGAGAGAGAGAGAGAGAGAGGCCACTCATCTGTCCACCATGGAAGAGAGAAAAGTAAGGGGAGACTTGGTTATATACCAGTTCGTGTTCGTCAGCAGCGAACACGACTTCAAAGGAGTGCAGAGATAGAGCACCCAAAGGCCACACATTATAGAAATGCAACAAATTAGATAGCTAGAGGACATATGAGGCGGGACTTTGACTCTATGTAAGTGGTCGACAAGACAGAGAATATGAAAATGTTGCATGATAGAAGACGGGAAATCAAGAGACGAGGAGGAACCCCTACATGTGTGAGACACCTGCCTATTCCGTGTCTTATGAATAGGTAAGTGCAAATATGTCATTACATATGCACTTGTACATGTAGCTAATGTCACACATTTAGCCCAGGCGACCTGGAGGAAGGTCAGTGAAAACTGTGTTGTCTGTGTATCACTCGCGAATGAACAGGAGGAACATGGCTGGGAGTAATGGACTCGAGGCTGGTGGCAGTGCAAGACGAACTTGTCCTCATGAATACGGTATGAGCAGACAAGTATCCCACTATGCTCTGATCTGGGCAGCTTTATGACAGTACATGAGAGCGGGAGAAAACAGGAGACACGGAGGTCCGTCAAGAAGTGATCTGTTCTACAGTCCTTTAGACGGGGGGGGGGGGGGGGGGGGGGGGGGGCAGAAACGTGATGGTGTAAAGCAGAATAGCATTTTTTTTTTTTCCACACCCACCTCGCCCTCCGGCTCAACATCCGGGAGTGAAAGAGTTGTCATAAAAGAAATTACCATGCAGTACAGAGGATAGATACTACCAAGGGAAGTTTATAGGAAAGTATCTACTAGAATATTCCCCATCAGTTCCCTTTGATGTAGCTTGATAAATGAAGACAGATCTATGTACTTGAGAAAATCCAAAGTTGGGATGAACGAGACAACAACTAGTTTTGGACGCTAACGATGATAAGAGATGATAAAGTCATTAGCCAGAAATGGCTTAGTTACATGACGAGGTCAAAATCTCAGAGAAAACAAGGAGATTATTAATGTCATACACCTGGAATGCTTTTGAGAGCCAATATAAATGATAAGAGATGTATGAAGGGTGTGGGAGTGCGTTGCACCACACACACACTAGCATACTCAACGTAAAAAACAAAAAAGGGTTAAGGTTGAGCAATTTGAGAGCCACGGGAAACAGGCCAAATAAGGTAGCTCAGGGATGATGAGAAGTAGGAACTGAAGTGGTCTTGCTTTCCAACGGGTATGTGATGTAAGAAACGAGCGGAGGTGACGATGTAGCCGAGATACTGTTCATGGAAGTAGACACACGAGTCACTGCTGGACACAAGTCAAAAGTCCTGACGTGGACGAGAACATGTCCGAAGAAAGAGACAAGATCGAGATGACAGTGAATATGACATGATCAGTGATAGTGCAAGATGACAGTGAATATGACATGACCAGTGATAGCGCAAGATGACAGTGAACATGACATGATCAGTGACAGTGCAAGAGAGGAGGAAAAAAAATAGAGACATCTCTGTAGTGATACCTGGACTGGATGAACATCATATACATTCGAGAGAGAGATAGATAGATAGATAGATAGATAGAAAGAGAGAGAGAGAGAGAGAGAGAGAGAGAGAGAGAGAGAGAGAGAGAGAGAGAGAGAGAGAGAGAGAGAGAGAGAGAGAGAGAGAGAGAGGAAAGGGGAAGCACTGAGGGAGGAGGAGAAGAAAAAAAGGGAGAGAGAGAGAGAGAGAGAGAGAGAGACGAGAGAACCACTGGAATCAACACAGTCTTTCGAGTTGAACGAAGAAAAATCGACTTAAAAAAAAGAAGAAAAGAAAAAGAAAAAAAAAAGAAGAAGGAAAAGTTTACAGGTGTGACCCCCCAAAGGGGAGGAGAGGTAAAAGTTGCTTTCAGAGGTGAGGATAAGAGCCAGGCGGTGGCAGGGAATCGAGCTAGTCATGAAGAGGGAGGGGAAAGGGAGCCTTAAAAATGAGGGACGGAGGGAGATGCGTCGAAAAGAAACAAGAAAAAATAATACGAAATACAAATATTCGAAACGTACAGAAAGGTGGAAACATGAGCGACTCGCCCATAGTACTGGTGCAATAAGACCATGGAACACTGTAAGAATGACCAGGGGATATAGAACACTGTAAGAATGACCAGGGGATATAGAACACTGTAAGAATGACCAGGGGATATAGAACACTGTAAGAATGACCAGGGGATATGGAACACTGTAAGAATGACCAGGGGATATGGAACACTGTAAGAATGACCAGGGGATATAGAACACTGTAAGAATGACCAGGGGATATAGAACACTGTAAGAGTGACCAGGGGATATAGAACACTGTAAGAGTGACCAGGGGATATAGAACACTGTAAGAATGACCAGGGGATATAGAACACTGTAAGAATGACCATGGGATATGGAACACTGTAAGAATGACCAGGGAATATGGAACACTGTAAGAATGACCAGGGAATATGGAACACTGTAAGAATGACCAGGGGACATGGAGAACTGTAAGAATGATGTATAGGATGGAAGAGAGAAAAGAGAGAGGATAGGGAGAGGAGATTTGGCTATTCTAGTTAAGAATATCATAGCATTGCAGAATTCACTATTAGATAAAGTTCTTTTCATGTATTACGTAATGGAAGAAGTTACGGTGGAAAAAAAACCCTGCAAATTGGCTTTGATAAGTTAATCCTCTATCAAGAATTGATGACCAAGATCGAGTACCCGATGAAATTAATGAGGACGCAAGACAGCAGGGAAGACAGTGCATCATATCTGGTCATGTGTTTAGATTATACGACAGTCATGAGAGAAGTATGAAGCGCTGTAATGCTACGACGAAGATAACTGGACGGTCTTCAGCACAGACCAAAACGTACATCTGATCAAATGGAAAATAACGTGAAATGGGACACAATATAAAACTAGGCCAGGCTTTGAGTGTCTTTTCGAAGGGGGACACATTACGAAAATCTGTCTATGAAAGGGCTTTGGGGCTGACACAATATTACAACCTAATAATCTTTGAATCATTTACTGGGGATGTAAATCACATGCAAGCAAATGTTAAAATTGCCTTTAAATAAATGAACAAGATGTTTGCAAAACATTTTACAGCAAATACCAAACCTACACCAGAATACACATCAACATTCCACTTCAGAAATATCTATTTACCTAATACTGCCAACGGAGAACATGTATTTTCGACTTACGATATTTTCAACTTACGATGGGTTTATCGGAACATAGCCACATCGTAAGTCGAGGAGCGTCTGTATATAGCCCCACGATCCCTTACACAGTGATACAGGGGGAGTGGGTTTTCACAGCTTCTGTGTTGTGCTACACACAGTAGCAAGGAAAGAATGGAGTCCTTTGAAACAAGAAATTCTTTAATGAAATTGTGCCTCCTTTTCTCATCAAATGATGAACACACAGCTTCGTCAAAGGTGACTTTTCACTTGTGTAATCTCAAATAGATGGAGTTCTCAAATATCTTCTACGGTACCAAGTGGCCTTTTGAACATCTGTAGACTACCAGTACTCAGTTATATTGTGAGAAATCATACAAGACATTAGGAAGTCATAAAGTTACCCATTTTAGAAAGGAGAGGGAAAAGGGGAATACAGAGTTACCACTTATCAGTGTCTCGAAAGATCTGATTAATACCGATATTACGTAGTTCAGATACAGAGGACCTGATGAACTGAACAACACACAGGGGGGAGAGGGAATATGGACGAGTGATGGACGATTTGGAACGAGCAAGCTGAAGGAAACGTCTAAATGTATAAAGTACTAACCCGTTCAAGATATCGTATGACAGGAGAGAAAGGCAGAGAGAGAGAGAGAGAGAGAGAGAGAGAGAGAGAGAGAGAGAGAGAGAGAGAGAGAGAGAGAGACGGGGTCCCACGAGTGTAAACTTCGTTCCCCGTACGCACAAATAAGTAATAATAGATAGGCAATCTCCAACTCTCTCTCTCTCTCTCTCTCTCTCTCTCTCTCTCTCTCTCTCTTCTCTCTCTCTCTCTCTCTCTCTCTCTCTCTCTCTCTCTCTCTCTCTCTCTCTCTTTCTCTCTCTCTCTCCATTGTTACTGTGAGCTGCCAGGCTCTGGCCAACCATGGAAAATCCATTTAAACACTCACACGTTCGTGGGTCAGCCATGGCTGGCCCTGTGTGAAATGCACCTCCACCTTTTGTGTGTTCTGTGACCTTTGCATAGTTGGGCTTACGAATATGACGTGTCTAGCTATACCATTTTACTTATGAATAGCACGTGTCTATCTATACCATTTTACTTATGAATAGCACGTGTCTATCTATACCATTTTACTTATGAATAGCACGTGTCTATCTATACCATTTTACTTATGAATAGCACGTGTCTATCTATACCATTTTACTTATGAATAGCACGTGTCTATCTATACCACTTTACTTATGAATAGCACGTGTGTATCTATACCATTTTACTTATGAATAGCACGTGTCTATCTATACCATTTTACTTATGAATAGCACGTGTCTATCTATACCATTTTACTTATGAATAGCACGTGTCTATCTATACCATTTTACTTATGAATAGCACGTGTCTATCTATACCATTTTACTTATGAATAGCACGTGTCTATCTATACCATTTTACTTATGAATAGCACGTGTCTATCTATACAATTTTACTTATGAATAGCACGTGTCTATCTATACCACTTTACTTATGAATAGCACGTGTCTATCTATACCATTTGCTTACTAATAAGACGGATCTATCTGTACGATTTTGCTTACGAATATGACGTGTCTGTCTATACCATTTGCTTACAAAGGACGTGTCTGTCTATACCATTTGCTTACGAAGGACGTGTCTGTCTATACCATTTGCTTACGAAGGACGTGTCTGTCTATACCACTTGCTTACGAAGGACGTGTCTGTCTATACCATTTGCTTACGAAGGACGTGTCTGTCTATACCATTTGCTTACGAAGGACGTGTCTGTCTATACCATTTGCTTACGAAGGACGTGTCTGTCTATACCACTTGCTTACGAAGGACGTGTCTGTCTATACCATTTGCTTACGAAGGACGTGTCTGTCTATACCATTTGCTTACGAAGGGCGTGTCTGTCTATACCATTTGCTTACGAAGGACGTGTCTGTCTATACCATTTGCTTACGAAGGACGTGTCTATCTATACCATTTGCTTACGAAGGACGTGTCTGTCTATACCATTTGCTTACGAAGGACGTGTCTGTCTATACCATTTGCTTACGAAGGACGTGTCTGTCTATACCATTTGCTTACGAGGGACGTGTCTGTCTATACCATTTGCTTACGAAGGACGTGTCTGTCTATACCATTTGCTTACGAGGGACGTGTCTGTCTATACCATTTGCTTACGAAGGACGTGTCTGTCTATACCATTTGCTTACGAAGGACGTGTCTGTCTATACCATTTGCTTACGAAGGACGTGTCTGTCTATACCATTTGCTTACGAAAGACGTGTCTGTCTATACCATTTGCTTACGAAGGACGTGTCTGTCTATACCACTTGCTTACGAAGGACGTGTCTGGCTATACTATTTGCTTACGAAGGACGTGTCTGTCTATACCACTTGCTTACGAAGGACGTGTCTGTCTATACCATTTGCTTACGAAGGACGTGTCTGTCTATACCATTTGCTTACGAAGGACGTGTCTGTCTATACCATTTGCTTACGAAGGACGTGTCTGTCTATACCATTTGCTTACGAAGGACGTGTCTGTCTATACCATTTGCTTACGAAGGACGTGTCTGTCTATACCATTTGCTTACGAAGGACGTGTCTGTCTATACCATTTGCTTACGAAGGACGTGTCTGTCTATACCATTTGCTTACGAAGGACGTGTCTGTCTATACCATTTGCTTACGAAGGACGTGTCTGTCTATACCATTTGCTTACGAAGGACGTGTCTGTTTATACCATTTGCTTACGAATATGACGTGTCTATCTATACCATTTGCTTACGAAGGACGTGTCTGGCTATACCATTTGCTTACGAAGGACGTGTCTGTCTATACCATTTGCTTACGAAGGACGTGTCTGTTTATACCATTTGCTTACGAATATGACGTGTCTATCTATACCATTTGCTTACGAAGGACGTGTCTGTCTATACCATTTGCATCATTTCCTTCTCAAACAAACAGATCATCTCTCTTATCAATAGCATAAGTTTACACCCCTCCTAAACATGTAAACTTTTTTTTCAATATTCATTTTTCATTGGACATACAAACGCAAACATGGCGAGGTTTCACGAAGACGTGTCTCTGGCCAGGTTGAGGTCGACTCATCCAGGCAGTTGCCAGCACTACCCAGTGGCCCCGGGATGGGGGTGGTCGTTTACTCCCTCCCTCTCTCTCTCTCTCTCTCTCTCTCTCTCTCTCTCTCTCTCTCTCTCTCTCTCTCTTTCTCTAATGGCTCCCTCCCTTGTGGCCACGCTCGCACACTGCACCACAGCTTCGAACGTGAGGCCAATCCATTATGTCCGGTACAGCACTATTGCAATAGCTTGTGTTTACGTCTGTAGTAAAAATCGTGTCTTTAGTCTCCGTTGAGAGTAACCAAACTCATGGACGAAGTATGGATTCCTTGGCGGGGGCGTCTTTGAATGTAGCGAAGGACACGTATCTCACTATACAGTGAAACCTCACTGAGTAATGAAGGGGGTTAGGTCAAGTGGCTTGAGAGATCACGATTTCTGTAAGATCACAAGTTCCTTACGAACGAATTGGCCATGAAAGATCACAGGATGCAAACACAGGTCTTGATCACAGGATGCAAACACAGGTCTTGATCAGAGGATGCAAACACAGGTCTTGATCAGAGGATGCAAACACAGGTCTTGATCACAGGATGCAAACACAGGTCTTGATCACAGGATGCAAACACAGGTCTTGATCACAGGATGCAAACACAGGTCTTGATCAGAGGATGCAAACACAGGTCTTGATCAGAGGATGCAAACACAGGTCTTGATCACAGGATGCAAACCATTTGCGTGTTTTTTCTCCACTTACCACACTAATCTCTGAGGTTCTCAGTCTCTCTCTCTCTCTCTCTCTCTCTCTCTCTCTCTCTCTCTCTCTCTCTCTCTCTCTCTCTCTCAAACGCAGCCTCAAATGAACCAGTGAGTCTGTTGCTTTTTGGGTTCCCTCCTATTCCCCGTAACTTGTTCCCACAAGGCGCCTGCGATGTCTGCCCCACGCTAGTCCGCCAATGTTTCATGAATTAGTACTCCTGTCATTTCAATATTCGCCACCTTTTTAAGCTCCTGGCGAAGTAAGTGGTTAGGCTAAGGTCCTGGCAGACTCCAGAGCGGAAACCCTGGCCACGAAGATGCCTTCGGACGTCAACTACTGCATATCTTGATGGATGGGGTGACCAGAATTCCAGCGTATCCAATCTGGTACCAGTTTCCTGGGCGAGTTTTAAGGGTAGATTCGGCCCTGGAGGGACAGACGATTCTACGACACCTGAGGTGGTAAGGACAGCGGAAGACAGAAGCCCCTCTCCTGGAGGGCTGCGTGTTTCCGTCCCTCCCTCTCTGGTCAGGTCTCGCAACAGGTGACAGGTCACAACCTCCCAAGATATGGCCAGTGTTGGTGACCTCAGAATTGGCCATATAGACGTCTATTTCTTTTCTCCCACGGGTAGATTACACAACGCTTCACTTCACTATGTTTCTCCCAAAACCTTCGATCTGTCTTATATATATATATATATATATATATATATATATATATATATATATATATATATATATATATATATATATATATATATAAACTGATAACCAAGAGGAAATTGAAACAAGTTCCTAAGTGCACTTTCGTGTAATGATCACATCGTCATCACACGAAAGTGCACTTGGGAACTTATCGTGTTCCATTTTCCTCGTAGTTATCAGTATACACTAAATCACGAGCACCATTGCAACCTCTTGCAATATATATAAATATATGAAGGTGAAATCACAATTCGGTAGGAGTTCAGAGAGTTTTATTTTCAACGTGTAATTTTTCAATACATGGCACACTGCGTGTCTGACGGAGACACAATCCACGTCACTCATTTGATGCAAACACTTCATAAAGATTTCACATTGAATTGTTTTCACCTGATGAGGCGTACTGTCTCCGTGAAACCTGTAGTGATGCATGTCTTGAAAAACTACATGATGAACGAAAGTATCTGAATTTGTAGAATTGCAATTTCAACTTCATAATAATCATGGACACACACACACACACACACACACACACACACACACACACACACACACACACCGTCCTACCATCTGGGATCAGGAATATTAACACCATCTACATTCTACCTCACCTCACTCACGCCTCCTCACCAGCAGTTACACACAGGCACCAGCAGGAAGGAGTGCAGAGCAGAGCGTGGAAAATCATCCTGGGTTCTTTATTTACAACAGTGAACCCGTCCACTCTCAAACCCCCTTAGCTCACACGGTAGTTAGGCAATAAAAAGCCAAGACATCCGCCTCAGCGAGGCCTCTCCCGCCCATCACAACAGCCTCCTACCCTTACAAAACCACCCGACCCTCAAACACCACCGTCCGTGACTACCACTGATTCGCTCCAATCAGAGCTGGTGCAGAGAGACAGAGGAACAGTTCTACACCAACTACTGTAGACGTCATAAACAATCCATGAACCAGTGTGTAATTAAGCAATTAAATAACTTATAGTTATGTGCAGGTCGATTACTATGTTACTGCAACTCAACCAGTTACAATTCATCATTGTATAATGTATAAACCATAGCATTAACCCTGCGAGATTTCCTGTATGTCTCCCAAGTTGTGGATGTACACTCGCCCAAAAAAGTATCGGGCCCTTTGGCCTCAGGCTTCTAAGAGTAGACATCTACAACCGACCGAGAATATATAACTTGACCTCGTCCTCAACCTGATGCAGTTATAAAGTGCAATCGGGTGGCAGCGAAGTTATAATCTCCTTCAGTCAGTTGAAGTTAATCAGAAACTTTACGGTCGGAGGTCAGATACTTTTTTGGGCAACTGTACCTCACTCATACGCTCCAGCAGAGCGTAGAGGCATCCAGCCTATCTTGATCTTAAGCTAGTTTACGACTAGTTAGCTAGTTAGTGTCATGACCTCCCAGTTTAATATCTCGACAATGCATTATCATCATTATTATCATTATTATTATTATCATTATCATAATAATTATCATTATCATTATTATCATTATCATTATCATCATTTATATTATCATCAATATCATCATTATTATTATTATTATCATTATTTATATTATCATCATTATCATTATTATTATCATCATTATTTCTATTATCACATATCACTATCATTTCATTATCATTATCATTATTATCATTATTATTATTATTACTGTTATTATTATTATCATTACTATTATTATTACCATCATTATTACACACGCACATATGTGGAGCAATACGGGCCCTCCTGGCGCAGTGGTTTACATTGTAATCCATGTATATTAGGGGCTTGGATTCGAATCCTGGACAGGGAAACCTGCTTACCACCGATCCAGATGTTCATCCTCCCTTTAAAGCACGTGTATATATATATATATATATATATATATATATATATATATATATATATATATATATATATATATATATATATATATATATATTTGTTTTTATTTTGCTTTGTCGCTGTCTCCCGCGTTAGCGAGGTAGCGCAAGGAAACAGACGAAAGAATGGCCCAACCCACCCACATACACATGTATATACATACACGTCCACACACGCAAGTGTACATACTTATATATCTCAATGTATACATATATATACACACAGACATATACATATATACACATGTACATAATTCATACTGTCTGCTTTTATTCATTCCCATCGCCACCTCACCACACATGAAATAACCCCCCCCTCCCCCCTAATGTGTGCGAGGTAGTGCTAGGAAAAGACAACAAAGGCCACATTCGTTCACACTCAGTCTCTAGCTGTCATGTAATAATGCACCGAAACCACAGCTCCCTTTCCACATCCAGGCCCCACAGAACTTTCCGTGCTTTACCCCAGACGCTTCACATGCCCTCGTTCAATCCATTGACAGCACGTCGACCCCGATATACTACATCGTTCCAATTCACTCTATTCCTTGCACGCCTTTCACCCTCCTGCATGTTCAGGTCCCGATCACACAAAATCTTTTTCACTCCATCTTTCCACCTCCAATTTGGTCTCCCACTTCTCCTCGTTCCCTCCACCTCTGACACATATATCCTCTTGGTCAATCTTTCCTCACTCATTCTCTCCATGTGACCAAACCATTTCAAAACACACTCTTCTGCTCTCTCAACCACACTCTTTCTATTACCACACATCTCTCTTACCCTATTATTACTTACTCGATCAAACCACCTCACACCACGTATTGTCCTCAAACATCTCATTTCCAGCACATCCACCCTCCTGCGCACAACTCTATCCATAGCCCACGCCTTGCAACTATACAACATTGTTGGAACCACTATTCCTTCAAACACACCCATTTTTGCTTTCCGAGATAACGTTCTCGACTTCCACACATTCTTCAAGGCTCCCAGAATTTTTGCCCCCTCCCCCACCGTATGATTCACTTCCACTTCCATGGTTCCATCCGCTGCCAAATCCACTCCCAGATATCTAAAACACTTCACTTCCTCCAGTTTTTCTCCATTCAAACTTACCGCCCAATTGACTTGACCCTCCACCCTACTGTACCTAATAACCTTGCTCTTATTCACATTTACTCTCAACTTTCTTCTTTCACACACTTTACCAAACTCAGTCACCAGCTTCTGCAGTTTCTAACATGAATCAGCCACCAGCGCTGTATCATCAGCGAACAACAACTGACTCACTTTCCAAGCTTTCTCATGCACACCAGGTTGCATACTTGCCCCTCTTTTCAAAACTCTTGCATTCACCTCCCTAACAACCCCATCCATAAACAAATTAAACAACCATGGAGACATCACACGCCCCTGCCGCAAACCTACATTCACTGAGAACCAATCACTTTCCTCTCTTCCTACACGTACACATGCCTTACATCCTTGATAAAAACTTTTCACTGCTCCTAACAACTTGTCTCCCACATCATATATTCTTAATACCTTCCACAGAGCATCCCTATCAACTTTATCATATGCTTTCTCCAGATCCATAAATGCTACATACAAATCCATTTGCTTTTCTAAGTATTTCTCACATATATTCTTCAAAGCAAACACCTGATCCACACATCTTCTACCACTTCTGAAACCACACTGATTTTCCCCAATCTGATGCTCTGTACATGCCTTCAATATGTCACGGTATTGATTGAGAGGGTGAAGGCATGTACAGAGCATCAGATTGGGGAAGAACAGTGTGGTTTCAGAAGCGGTAGAGGATGTGTCGATCAGGTGTTTGCTTTGAAGAATGTATGTGAGAAATATTTAGAAAAGCAAATGGATTTGTATGTAGCATTTATGGATCTGGAGAAGGCATATGATAGAGTTAATAGAGATGCTCTGTGGAAGGTATTAAGAACATATGGTGTGGGAGGCAAGTTGTTAAGAGCAGTGAAAAGTTTTTATCGAGGATGTAAGGCATGTGTACGTGTAGGAAGAGAGGAAAGTGATTATTTCTCAGTGAATGTAGGTTTGCAGCAGGGGTGTGTGATGTCTCCATGGTTGTTTAATTTGTTTATGGATGGGGTTGTTAGGGAGGTGAATGCAAGAGTTGTGGAAAGAGGGGCAAGTATGCAACCTGGTGTGGATGAGAGAGCTTGGGAAGTGAGTCAGTTGTTGTTTGCTGATGATACAGCGCTGGTGGCTGATTCATGTTAGAAACTGCAGAAGCTGGTGACTGAGTTTGGTAAAGTGTGTGAAAGAAGAAAGTTGGGAGTAAATGTGAATAAGAGCAAGGTTATTAGGTACAGTAGGGTGGAGGGTCAAGTGAACTGGGAGTTAAGTTTGAATGGAGAAAAAATGAAGGAAGTGAAGTGTTTTAGATATCTGGGAGTGGATCTGGCAGCGGATGGAACCATGGAAGCGGAAGTAAATCATAGGGTGGGGGAGGGGGCGAAAATTCTAGGAGCCTTGAAGAATGTGTGGAAGTCGAGAATGTTATCTCGGAAAGCAAAAATGGGTGTGTTTAAAGGAATAGTGCTTCCAACATTGTTATATAGTTGTGAGGCGTTGGCTATAGATAGAGTTGTGTGGAGAAGGGTGGATGAGCTGGAAATGAGATGTTTGAGGACAATACGTGGTGTGAGGTGGTTTGATCGAGTAAGTAATAATAAGGTAAGAGAGATGTGTGGTAATAAAAAGAGTATGGTTTAGAGAGCAGAAGAGGGTGTTTTGAAATGGTTTAGTCACATGGAGAGAATGAGTGAGGAAAGATTGAATAAGAGGATATATGAGTCAGAGGTGGAGGGAACGAGGAGAAGTGGGAGACCCAACTGAAGGTGGAAAGATGGAGTGAAAAAGATTTTGGGTGATCGGGGCCTGAACATGCAGGAGGGTGAAAGGAGGGCAAGGAATAGAGTGAATTGGAACGATGTGGTATACCGGGGTCGACGTGCTGTCAGTGGATTGAATCAGGGCATGTGAAGCGTCTGGGGTAAACCATGGAAAGTTGTGTGGGGCCTGGATGTGGAAAGGGAGCTGTGGTTTCGGTGAATTATTACATGACAGCTAGAGGCTGAGTGTGAACGAATGTGGCCTTTGTTGTCTTTTTCTAGCGCTTCCTCGCGCACATGAGGGGGGAGGGGGTTGTTATTTCATGTGTGGCGGGGTGGCGATGGGAATGAATAAAGGCAGACAGTATGAATTATGTACATGTGTATACATGTATATGTCTGTGTGTGTATATATATATGTATACGTTGAGATGTATAGGTATGTCCATTTGCGTGTGTGGACGTGTATGTATATACATGTGTATGTGGGTGGGTTGGGCCATTCTTTCGTCTGTTTCCTTGCGCTACCTCGCCAACGCGGGAGACAGCGACAAAGCAAAATGAATACAAAATAAATATATATATATATATATATATATATATATAGAGCAGTGCGGTTTCAGAAGTGGTAGAGGATGTGTGGATCAGGTGTTTGCTTTGAAGAATGTATGTGAGAAATACTTAGAAAAGCAAAGGGATTTGTATGTAGCATTTATGGATCTGGAGAAGGCATATGATAGAGTTGATAGAGATGCTCTGTGGAAGGTATTAAGAATATATGGTGTGGGAGGCAAGTTGTTAGAAGCAGTGAAAAGTTTTTATCGAGGATGTAAGGCATGTGTACGTGTAGGAAGAGAGGAAAGTGATTGGTTCTCAGTGAATGTAGGTTTGCGGCAGGGGTGTGTGATGTCTCCATGGTTGTTTAATTTGTTTATGGATGGGGTTGTAAAGGAGGTAAATGCAAGAGTCCTGGAAAGAGGGGCAAGTATGAAGTCTGTTGGGGATGAGAGAGCTTGGGAAGTGAGTCAATTGTTGTTCGCTGATGATACAGCGCTGGTGGCTGATTCATGTGAGAAACTGCAGAAGCTGGTGACTGAGTTTGGTAAAGTGTGTGGAAGAAGAAAGTTGAGAGTAAATGTGAATAAGAGCAAGGTTATTAGGTACAGTAGGGGTGAGGGTCAAGTCAATTGGGAGGTGAGTTTGAATGGAGAAAAACTGGAGGAAGTGAAGTGTTTTAGATATCTGGGAGTGGATCTGTCAGCGGATGGAACCATGGAAGCGGAAGTGGATCATAGGGTGGGGGAGGGGGCGAAAATTTTGGGAGCCTTGAAAAATGTGTGGAAGTCGAGAACATTATCTCGGAAAGCAAAAATGGGTATGTTTGAGGGAATAGTGGTACCAACAATGCTGTATGGTTGCGAGGCGTGGGCTATGGATAGAGATGTGCGCAGGAGGATGGATGTGCTGGAAATGAGATGTTTGAGGACAATGTGTGGTGTGAGGTGGTTTGAGCGAGTAAGTAGCGTAAGGGTAAGAGAGATGTGTGGAAATAAAAAGAGCGTGGTTGAGAGAGCAGAAGAGGGTGTTTTGAAATGGTTTGGGCACATGGAGAGAATGAGTGAGGAGAGATTGACCAAGAGGATATATGTGTCGGAGGTGGAGGGAACGAGGAGAAGAGGGAGACCAAATTGGAGGTGGAAAGATGGAGTGAAAAAGATTTTGTGTGATCGGGGCCTGAACATGCAGGAGGGTGAAAGGAGGGCAAGAAATAGAGTGAATTGGAGTCATGTGGTATACAGGGGTTGACGTGCTGTCAGTGGATTGAAGCAAGGCATGTGAAGCGTCTGGGGTAAACCATGGAAAGCTGTGTAGGTATGTATATTTGCGTGTGTGGACGTGTGTATGTACATGTGTATGGGGGGGGGGGGGGGGGGTTGGGCCATTTCTTTCGTCTGTTTCCTTGCGCTACCTCGCAAACGCGGGAGACAGCGACAAAGTATAAAAAAAAAAAAAAAAAAAAAAAATATATATATATATATATATATATATATATATATATATATATATATATATATATATATATATATATATGTATATATATATGTGTGTGTGTGTGTGTGTGTGTGTGTGTGTGTGTGTGGTGTACATTGCTGGTGTGCCACGGGGTTGGGGGGGGGGGACGTGTCTGGCCTGCTTGTGTAAACCCGTCTGTTTCTATGTTTGGTTTAATGCACCTGTGGTGCAGTAAGGACCAATGACAAGACACCTTAGGTGTAAATTTTGTGCCTTAGCAAGTTCAGGAAACGTGTTGTTAATACAAGGGGGACACATAGAGGGGGACACATAGAGGGGGACACACGTGGGGGACACATAGAGGGGGACACACGAGATGGACACATAGAGGGGGACACACGAGATGGACACATAGAGGGGGACACACGAGAGGGACATAAAGAGGGGGACACATAGAGGGGGACACATAGAGGGGGACACACGAGAGGGACACATACGAGGGGGACACACGAGGGGGACACATAGAGGGGGACACACGTGGGGGACACATAGAGGGGGACACATAGAGGGGGACACACGAGGGGGACACATAGAGGGGGACACATAGAGGGGGACACACGTGGGGGACACATAGAGGGGGACACACGAGGGGGACACATAGAGGGGGACACATAGAGGGGGACACACGAGGGGGACACATAGAGGGGGACACATAGAGGGGGACACATAGAGGGGGACACATAGAGGGGGACAAACGAGGGGGACACATAGAGGGGGACACATAGAGGGGGACACATAGAGGGGGACACACAAGGGGGACACATAGAGGGGGACACACGAGAGTGACACAAAGAGGGGGACACATAGAGGGGGACACATAGAGGGGGACACACAAGGGGGACAAACGAGGGGGACACATAGAGGGGGACACACGAGAGGGACACAAAGAGGGGGACACATAGAGGGGGACACACGAGGGGGACACATAGAGGGGGACACACGAGAGGGACACATAGAGGGGGACACACGAGTGGGACACATAGAGGGGGACACATAGAGGGGGACACACGAGCGGGACACATAGAGGGGGACATAGAGGGGGACACACGAGGGGGACACATAGAGGGGGACGCACGAGGGGGACACATAGAGGAGGACACACGAGGGGGACACATAGAGGGGGACATAGAGGGGGACACACGAGGGGGACACATAGAGGGGGACGCACGAGGGGGACACATAGAGGGGGACACACGAGGGGGACACATAGAGGGGGACGCACGAGGGGGACAAACGAGGGGGAGACATAGAGGGGGACACACGAGGGGGACACATAGAGGGGGACACATAGACGGGGACACACGAGGGGGACACATAGAGGGGGACACACGTGGGGGACACATAGACGGGGGCACACGAGGGGGACACATAGAGGGGGACACACGTGGGGGACACATAGAGGGGTAAAGGAGGAGTAGACACGCCAAAGTGGGCCAACCTCGGGTTCGTCTATGGCTTAAAGCTCTCGGTCCACGTACCACCTTGCGATGCGAGGGTTCGTACCCCCATGTAAGGTCAGGGAGAATGTTCATGACGTGTCACTTGATTAATGGCATGACCTGCCACACGTCACTTCTATCATTTTTCAATTTCATTCATCTAAATCATTCATTCCCCCGGGGTGTCACTCTTCGTATACCGGGGCAATTAACGGATATGGCAACAGATACGTCATCTGTTGGGGTGGTGATGATGATTCCAACGGGTTTACTGTTAGCGGTCAACGGAGAAAACACCCAGCTGGTCTGGAAGGCAAATCTTCACAGAAAAACGAAAGCAGTGAACGAAACAAAAACAGAAAAAAAACTGTATGAGGATATATGAGGAGTGTAACATGACTTTGGAATCATTTAACAACGGGAAGTGGCCAGAGAGTGAACGATATACAGTGAATTGAGGTCTGGTGACTGTGGTCTACGAGCTTGAGGCGCGAAGGGGTCTGAGCGGGAGGCTATGACTGACGTCATCTCGAGGGTCAGGAGCTGTCGGTTGTCGCCGGCTGGAACAACTTGCTCTACTACACACACACACACACACACACACACACACACACACACACATGATCAAACAAACAAACGAGCCACCGTGGTATAGTGGTTAGCATGACTGACTGTGAGTCAACACGCGCGCCAGCCGGGGGTCATGACGGCATGGGTTCGAGTCCTAAGCCGCGGCAGTGGGCCTACACCCAACCCAGGTGTTCATCCTCCTCTCGCGGAGCCAGCCCACTCAAACGGAACGAAGGGTAAGAAGTGAGGTGCCGCAGGGTTCAGCGCTGAGACCTTCTCTCCTCTCCGATCTACGTCAGTGATCTGCCATACGAGGTTGACTCAAGCTCGAACGAATCTTGAAGTTACGAAGAAAAATGCGAACCATCGGAAACCACGAAGTTCTTCAAGAGACGAGACGGCGACGAAATGCAGCGAGGGTAGGACAGGAAGGGAAGTGGAAGTCAACCCTGGAAATCGTAAGGTCACGAAGATGGACACTGGTTTTTTAAGGGAGAGTGGGAAGGTTAGTTACATGTCGGGAGGAGAGAGAGAGAGAGAGAGAGAGAGAGAGAGAGAGAGAGAGAGAGAGAGAGAGAGAGAGAGAGAGAGAGAGAGAGAATGGACTTTAGGATCATACCACGAGATGTGGAGCAGATGACACCACACCGAACGTGTCACCAAAACATTATGCGAAAATGACCCGTGAAAACGTCAGGCTACTCTTAGGTCAGTGTCAATATCGCCTTCAACTTCAACCAAACAGATTACGAGATATTGACAGATATTATTTTATTATTATTTTGATTTGTCGCTGTCTCCCGCGTTTGCGAGGTAGCGCAAGGAAACAGACGAAAGAAATGGCCCAACCCACCCCCATACACAATGTATATATATACACGTCCACACACGCAAATATACATACCTATACATCTCAATGTACACATATATATACACACACAGACACACACATATATACCCATGCACACAATTCACACTGTCTGCCTTTATTCATTCCCATCGCCACCTCGCCACAGATACATATATATATATATATATATATATATATATATATATATATATATATATATATACATGATAGAACTCCTCCCTGAGTCATGCCACCACAATCTGGTCTCAGCACTTGAGGGAGCCGTACAGAAGGGAGTCCCACAAGAAAGCTGCAAGAATGGTACCAGAGCTGGATGGAAAAAGAGGGACGAAGAGACGAAGGGAAGCCCTCAACCTGCTCTCATGTGAGGAAGGAAGATCAAACGGAGACATGATACTTACGACGCTTTGAGTTTGGTCAGGGAACTAAGAAGAAAAATATGTAGAAGCGTCTCTTTCCCCCAGTGGGTGGGTCCTGCTATGACCTCCAGCAGGAGATGCGAGCCGCTGAGCGTAGCTCCTTCCTGCCCCTGGAGGCTGTGGTACCAAGAGCAGGAGGTTCTGTCCCGATATCCTACACAGAACTAGTACAATCGTTAACGCAGAACAGCTTCTTGATGACAGAGGGAGAGGCCAGAACAAGTGGGAAGAACTGGAAGCTAAGCAGAACAGAACAGTGGGATGTCAGGAAGCATTTCACCAACGAAGGAGTTACGGACAGGTGGAACAGACAGACACGAAAGGATGTGAATGCCACAGTCTCTGGGGAGTTGATACGCTATACGACAATAAGATAAGGCTAGAGCAAAGTTCCCCAACCGTACCCACAAATAATTAACACAGGGATGAATAAGTGATAACTTAAGGACGTGAGCGAGCGGACAGACACACGCGGAGCCAAAGCCACTCACCCACTCACCCACACACACACACACACACACACACACACATCAGCCGGGATGTGGTGGATACGTAGGCCTGTTGTGGTCGGTGGCCTCCAACATCCTGAGCCAGCAAAACGCTAGCATGTCAGCCACAGTGGCTAGAGACCGAGCAGGGATTGTGCAAGAACCTCTGAAACCCTCGGGTGGTTACACAGAGGCAGTATTACACCCTCCGTCCCTTCTAGATACGGCCCGTTTCCCCTTCGTGGTCTGGCCCTCCACACTGCCTCCCTCGAGCCAGATTGTAACAACTGATACCGTTCAATCAACATTTGCCCCAGCGCCCTCAACACGTGAACCTGAGGGAGGGGACCGTGTGTTCACCAGAGCCAGAGTTTCTCTCCTGTGAGAGAAATCTCATTAGCCCTCTCGAGTCGGCTTTGTGTTCCAGTCCCCTACAGCACAGGCTGCTGTGAAGACAAATAACGAAAGTATCCAAGTCTTTATCCTCTGAGACGGACGTGGAACCATTTCTATTTCCCAGCTTTCTCAAACAGCACGGGACTGACTTGAGGAGTTCCTTTGGATGGAATTTGATTTGGGTCGTGGCCAGGTTAGCTCAACATTTTCTTTCCCTTCCTACTGGGACGCCAGCCTTCCTCACCTCTCTCTGTCTCCCCCTTCCTTTTTTCTCATCGCCAGTTCCTGTGGTTTTTCAGGCGAGACCCCACTTCCTTGCAGACGACACACACTGTCTTGCTTCATGGACATCATTGAAGGACGAACTCTTCGCCAGTTATGGGTCTATTCTTGACACTGACATACGTTCAGATTGTGAAAATACATACAATGCTGTACCGTAATATTATCTGGTAAGTAACTAATGATATAATAATGGAAAAGTATATATATATATATATTATAGTATTCATAGATTTAGTAAAATGTTAGAATATAATCAATATTTGTTCAATACTCTGGAATTGATCACAGAGAAAATAACATACGAAAAAAATTTCTAACAATAGATGTTAAACATAATTCGAAAAAAAAATCCTATACGGTCAAAATCGTGAACTTCTGCCTAGACAATCTCAAAATATGGTCGAAAAAAAATAAGAACTTACAGAAGAGTAAAATAAAAGTCCTTTAACTCTAGGTGCAACAAGAATGGATATATATATATATATATATATATATATATATATATATATATATATATATATATATTTTTTTTTTTTCCTTTCAAACTATTCGCCATTTCCCGCATTAGCGAGGTAGCGTTAAGAACAGAGGACTGGGCCTTTGAGGGAATACCCTCACCTGGCTCAATTCTCTGTTCCTTCTTTTGGAAAATTAAAAAAAAATAATGAGAGGGGAGGATTTCCAGCCCCGCGCTCCCTCCCCTTCTAGTCGCCTTCTACGACACGCAGGGAATACGTGGGAAGTATTCCTTCTCCCCTATCCCCAGGGAATATATATATATATATATATATATATATATATATATATATATATATATATACATTGTTCACAGAAACGACCAAGAACTGGGCCATCAGCAAGTCTAGGAGGTGGATTGGCAGCGTCAACCATCATCAGTCACGACTCAAGAGGCAGTAAACAACCTGGGGGACTGGAAGACCACGGCAGAACTGGAACATGAAGCGAGCCACGATATTCCTGCAAATATTCCAGGACATACTGGAGCTTGGAGAATATCAGGGGCATCAGTACAAATATTCCAGGACATACTGGAGCTTGGAGCAGCCCCCACATCAGTCCTAATATTCCAGGACATACTGGAGCTTGGAGCAGGGCCCCACCAGCAGCACAATGGCTATTACTCCAAAAAAAAAGAAAGGCTGCACGTACTGGCCACTCTCGCTACAAACCACTGGAAATGAAGAGAGAGAAGTCAGACGAAAGTCGACACAGATCTCACTCAACAGGTCGTCCGTGCATTGTGTACGAGACGTGATGAAGGTGAACCAGTCAGTCCCTGACTGTGGGACTTTACCACGTCCGTACAGAAGGGATGCGGGTCATGAGGGAGCTGTCTGTGTCCACAATCACTGCTCCCACACACACACACACACACCAGTGGCCTGGCATTCCCACAATCACTGCTCCCACACACACACCAGTGGCCTGGCATTACCACAATCACTGCTCCCACACACACACACACCAGTGGCCTGGTATTCCCACAATCACTGCTCCCACACACACACACCAGTGGCCTGGTATTCCCACAATCACTGCTCCCACACACACACACCAGTGGCCTGGTATTCTACCCTACAAATGCCTGCACGCACGGGGAGAATTTCCAGTGCCACGTCTTAACCCTATTGTCCCATACCCTGACGCGGGAGGAGCAGCAGCCATGATCCTCCGAAGGCAAGTTCGATCCTCCGAAGGCAAGATCGATCCTCCGAAGGCAAGTTCGATCCTTCGAAGGCAAATTCGATCCTCTGAAGGCAAGTTTGATCCTTCGAAGGCAAGATCGATCCTCCGAAGGCAAGTTCGATCCTTCGAAGGCAAATTCGATCCTCTGAAGGCAAGTTCGATCCTCTGAAGGCAAGTTCGATCCTCCGAAGGCCAAGTTCGATCCTCTGAAGGGAAGTTCGATCCTCCGAAGGCAAGTTCGATCCTCCGAAGGCAAGTTCGATCCTCTGAAGGCAAGTTCGATCCTCCGAAGGCAAGTTCGATCCTCTGAAGGCAAGTTTGATCCTCTGAAGGCGAAGTTCGATCCTCTGAAGGGAAGTTCGATCCTCCGAAGGCAAGTTCGATCCTCCGAAGGCAAGTTCGATCCTCTGAAGGCAAGTTCGATCCTCCGAAGGCAAGTTCGATCCTCTGAAGGTAAGTTTGATCCTCTGAAGGCGAAGTTCGATCCTCTGAAGGGAAGTTCGATCCTCCGAAGGCAAGTTCGATCCTCCGAAGGCAAGTTCGATCCTCCGAAGGCAAGTTCGATCCTTCGAAAGCAAATTCGATCCTCTGAAGGCAAGTTTGATCCTCTGAAGGCAAGTTCGATCCTCTGAAGGCAAGTTCGATCCTCCGAAGGCCAAGTTCGATCCTCCGAAGGCAAGTTCGATCCTCCGAGGGCAAGTTCGATCCTCCGAAGGCAAGTTCGATCCTCGGGGGGGGGGGGGAGATATCAACACACGTCATCATCACTACAGTAGCGCTGGGGATGATGGGACATAAGCCTCACTCCTCCGAAGGATGGTAACGCCAGTATCGCCTCTACCGTGCCACCTGCCTCTGTCGCAGGTGAGGCACTGTGTGACGATCCCAAGTGGAAGTGACCATCTTATACCCAGTCTTACTCACGCGTCCTCGCAAAGTAGATTTGAAGTATACGATAACACGATGATGGGGTTCTATGTCCAGCATCGCCAGCGTAGACGTATCTAGGGGAAGAGACCGACTCATGACTCCTTCAGTATCCTCGCCATTGAGGAAGCAATACCTAAGATCCCTACAGATGGCGCAACACATACAGACTTCCTTCGTGAACACAGACTGCCGTAAAAGCACTAAGTGGAGGAGCAGTATATATTGAACAAGAAGGCCACTAAGACCAGCTCTGCAACACATACAGACTTCCTTCGTGAACACAGACTGCCGTAAAAGCACTAAGTGGAGGGGCAGTATATTGAACAAGAAGGCCACAAAGACTAGCTCTATTGCCTGCAAACACGCACAGGGCCCAAGTAAGGAGGTAGGCAAGGCAAGCGAGATGTGTGGCGTAGCCGTGCCTCAATCATTAACCAGAAGACCCCCACTTCCACAGATCTGGTCTACTATCAACCAGAAACGCGTATCTCTAACATGACCCGACAGACAAAGCAGACCCCCTCTGGTCCGAGTTTCTTCGCGAAGACAGTCGCTCTCTCCACCACAGACCGAGCGACTGCAGCCAACTGACACGACCACAGAGGAGGTAAACTCGCTTGCTAGAAAAGCAGCAGGTAAAGATCTACGCATGGCATTATACGCGCGTCATGCCTCTCTCTCTCTCTCTCCCTCTCTCAAAGGAGGGCGGCGTCCGCTCATCAGCTGGCCCCTGTGAGGTCATGGAGAAAATGGGATGCAGTCGCTATTAACCTTTTTGGGGTCGAAATCTTCTTAGAATTTGTGATATGAGAGAGAGTGTGGTTACAAAAAGACACGATCTATAACACTGCAATGCTGAAACCTTTGATAAGAAGATGAATATCTATACAATGACAGCATCTCTGGATGTTGAAAAGTCTACGACCTGACCTGACTAAAGGGAAGACACAGAAAACGCAACGCCTTAGCTTTAACGGGTAACTTACTTGTTGTCAAAAAACTGGGTCAGATTTGATTTTTCGTTCCAAGTGATAGCGGACACACACACACGCACACACACACACACACACACACACACACACACACACACACACACACACACACACAAAAAAAAAAGAAAATGAATATCTAAAAGCAGTATTTTTGGGTATTGAAAAATACTGCGACTTGATCTGGATAAAAGAACAGAGAAAACGCGAAACATTCTCGCTTTGATGGGTAACTTAAAGTCACCAAAACTTGCTAAAAGACAGACTTTTTCTCTGTTATAATTATGGTTTAACACATATCAGGCATCTTTGTCCGAGGGAACTGGGGTGCCCCAGGCAAGTGTGCTGAGCCCCCCAGCGGTATACAACATTAAGATCAATGGTATCATGTCACTAAGTGCCATCTCTTGAGCTGACGACTGTGCACAACATGACATTCGTCCACTTCTGCACCGTTTTCGGGGGTCCAATCTGCCCTGGGCTCCGTCCAGGGCTGGCCTAGTGGAAACTCGATCAGCAGAGATAGAGGACTATTAGTTAAAAGAAAGAGATATACATAACAATAAAAGGAGATGCTTGGCTTATGCCTTCTTCAGATCCATAAATGCTACATACAAATCCATTTGCTTTTCTAAGAATTTCTCACATACATTCTTCAAAGCAAACACCTGATCCACACATCCTCTACCACTTCTGAAACCACACTGCTCTTCCCCAATCCCCCTTATGAGTCGCTGGCCCATACACCCAGCACGTAAGAATGGTCGAGATGCGGGTGTGACTTGAACACAACACTTGAATCCCCTTTTACGAAACGACCACAGATTCCATCGCCAGATATATCTCCAGCATCAGTTGCTTTGGGGTAAAAGGTCACCACAGACCAGCACCTATCAACACTAGAATTGAACCCCACCCACGGACGCCAACAGTAGAGTTGAACCCCACCCACGGACACCAACAGTAGAGTTGAACCCCACCCACGGACGCCAGCAGTAGAGTTGAACCCCACCCACGGACGCCAGCAGTAGAGTTGAACCCCACCCACGGACACCAACAGTAGAGTTGAACCCCACCCACGGACGCCAGCAGTAGAGTTGAACCCCACCCACGGACGCTAACAGTAGAGTTGAACCCCACCCACAGATGCACTGGAGGCATTCCCAGACACAAGAACGACACAGTGGCAGAGATAAACTGGAACGAAAGAAAGGCATTCCTTACAGACAGAGGAAACAAGTGACATTCCCAGCCAGGTCCTCCCAGCCAGGTCCTCCCAGCCAGGTCTTCCCAGCCAAGTCTTCCCAGCCAGGTCTTCCCAGCCAGGTCTTCCCAGCCAGGTCTTCCCACCAGGTCCTCCCAGCCAGGTCTTCCCACCAGGTCTTCCCAGCCAAGTCTTCCCAGCCAGGTCTTCCCAGCCAGGTCCTCCCAGCCAGGTCTTCCCAGCAACGTCCTCCCAGCCAGGTCTTCCCAGCCAGGTCTTCCCAGCCAGGTCTCCCTAGCCAGGTCTTCCCAGCCAGGTCTTCCCAGCCAGGTCTTCCCAGCCAGCTCTTCCCAGTCAGGTCCTCCCAGCCAGGTCTTCCCAGCAAGGTCCTCCCAGCCAGGTCTTCCCAGCCAGGTCTTCCCAGCCAGGTCTCCCTAGCCAGGTCTTCCCAGCCAGGTCTTCCCAGCCAGGTCTTCCCAGCCAGGTCCTCTCAGCCAGGTCTTCCCAGCCAGGTCTTCCCAGCCAGGTCTCCCTAGCCAGGTCTTCCCAGCCAGGTCCTCCCAGCCAGGTCTTCCGAGGGACGAGGCAAATTTTGGAAACTGAAATCACGAAAGCAAAACTACGCGAAACCTTCACCTCCCATACATGAGTAATGAATGAAGACCTTCACCTCCCCCTGCATGAGTAATGAATGAAGACCTTCACCTCCCATACATGAGTAATGAATGAAGACCTTCACCTCCCCCTGCATGAGTAATGAATGAAGACCTTCACCTCCCATACATGAGTAATGAATGAAGACCTTCACCTCCCATACATGAGTAATGAATGAAGACCTTCACCTCCCCCTGCATGAGTAGTGAATGAAGACCTTCACCTCCCCATGCATGAGTAGTGAATGAAGACCTTCACCTCCCCATGCATGAGTACTGAATGAAGACCTTCACCTCCCCATGCATGAGTAATGAATGAAGAGCTTCACCTCCCCCTGCATGAGTAATGAATGAAGAGCTTCGCAAGACATGAATAAGACCCTGAATACCTCATTTCCATGAAAGGTAAGAGAAAAAATGCTCAGAGCTATATTCAGTATTGGCCATTGACACACACACACACACAGACACACACACACACACACACACACACACACACACGCAGTCGTCCCCTCACAACAACAAAGACATATTGAGAATGGCAGCATACACCTGTTACCTGGCGAGAAGACATACCTCCTCAATCATAAGCAATATGACGTGAGAGATAAATGTATCATTAATATATATCTACTTCAACCAACTCTGAAAAAAAAAGACGATCGAGAACGCGTCTTAATACTCTGATCCAGGATTAGAATCCTATATTATACTCCGTCCTCTGATCCCTATATTATACTCTGTCCTCTGATCCCTATATTATACTCCGTCCTCATATAACATTTAAAGCAAACAGTTCTGACAATGTACACGAAGGAGGGAGCTTTGACAAGTTAGTGATCTCATACGTCTCCACGAGACGAACGCTGGAGCAATACTCTTCCCAGACCTACAACCCAAGTTGATCTAACACGTCTCCACTAGACGAACGCTGGAGCAATGCTGTTCCCAGACCTACAACCCAAGTTGCCTCCCAAAAGCAAGAATACTTCAAAACAGAAAACGAGTTCGACGGTCTCCATGACCCAAGACGTCAAGAAACGTTCGTGCCTCCTCCTCCTCCTCCTTCTCTCACAACTGCTCGAACCCTTATGGTAAAACCCCGAGAAATCCTCGAGGTAGGGAGAGAAAGCTTATGTTCTTTGCCGTCGACTTTACGAAAGGCCTTGACCAAATACGACCACAAAGTGGGAACGCGTCAAATAACTGGGGGGGAGGGGTCACTTGGGAAAAATTGACACGAAGGATCTATCCTTTTTCAACACATCGAGAAGAAAGATTTGGGGAAATAACACCTTTGGTTGCCAGAATGTTGTAGTATCGTGTATAGCGTTGCTCATCCTTATATATATATATATATGTTTTATATCAACAATGACAACAGATCCGCCATAACACTCTCGTCAACTGAGGAGAGACGAAGAAGGAGGAGGAGGAGGAGGAGGAGGAGGAGGAGGAGGAGAAGGAGGAGGAGGAGTGACGAGAGGAACCAACATCTACGTATGAACCAATTCTCCCAGTGGGTCACCGAGGGTAATATCAAAGTTCGGTGTGTACATTGTCATCACTGCGGAGAGAGTGAAGAATAACGCGATCTGAATGCCTTCATGATCACGCCAAGAGGCACTGGCCAAAGGCACAGGCGTGTGATGATGACCGACATAATCCCCTTCGGGATGAGAGACGATACATCGGATCGACAAACGGGACGTCTGGGTGACATGCTAAGCCCTCCGTACAATACCTGTGAGGTACGAATGGTTATAATACTACTCCACACTACTTCCTCCATCCCATCTGCAGTAATGTCGACTGCTAACGTCACTATACAGAGCCCAGGGAAGGGATGGAAGTGGTTGAGTCGCCTGGGGAAAGGGAAGTTTTATGGTTGTTTAACGTTGTCATGGATGGTGCCTTACGTGTGATGAGGGCGCCGCGGGGTGACAGCGGTGAATTCCTGAACTATCATGGGCCAGAGAGGGAGATCCCTCCGTTCGTAGGTGCCGAAGAGGAGGAAGATTAGAGAGAATTTCCCGTTCTCGTTCTTGAGAGAAATGGGCCGTCACTGTACGACATCTGTCGGCACTGGTAAAGACTAGACAGTGACGAGAATCGATATTCAGGAGTGATGGTCAACAAGGCTGTGTTAATGGGACAGGAGAATACATGTGTGGAAATTCGAATCCCAGACAAAGAGTGAAGGTATGGGAAGACGTCATTGCAAAGATGTCCTTGTTGCACGCAAGGCAAAAGATAGCTTCGTCAGGCAACTGAAACGTGAAATGGTAGAGTCTGTTGTCGGATTTAGAGTTCTAAACAAAGACCATATTCTTACGTGTCGCCTGAAGTCACTGCACAGAGAAGCACTCAGTGTGAGAGCCATGTCTTACACTGGCACACGAGCCACAGGATGAGTGTGTGAAATGAACGGTTTAAGTTGTATTGATACATCCCGTGTAATAGGAAAGGCCATTACTGAGCATGAAAATCCCCAAAGAACGTGTGGTACCTAAATAGATTCATCAAAACATCTAGAGCAGTGAGTCAAGCTAAAGGCCATAATCTCACTGGAATGGAGACACGAGAGATTTGTACCCTTGTGACAGAATGAAAAGGTCCATTTTCTAACCAGCGTACGAAGCTATCCAGTTTGTGGATGGATAAACTTGTAAGAAAGTACCAGTCAAATCCAGCGCTGAACACACATGCAATAGAGAATATTAGGGAAAACAGAAGAGTATCAGGAACCCACAAAATCTCTACGAGAGTGTGTGCCGGAACAGCTAAGCTGGACAGCTTCTACTACACTGTAACCTGCTCATCAGACAGTTTGTGACACTTGGCTCTCACCAGGTGAAGCTTGTTACAAGGCTTAGCTGTGGGAGTAGAAACCAGCCCCCGGAAAGGAATCTGTATTAACCACAACTCGTTTTCTCTAGATGAAAACACTGATAATAATGGTGCTCACTAGACTAACTTGCAAAAAAATCTTTCTAATTTACCTTGTGTGAATTCCTGCCTTTCGTCTGGCTGTGCTTCTGTCTCTGTTCAGCCTGCAACAGGGATTAGTGCTGTGCAATGGAGGTAGATGTCTCCTCTTCCTGCAAGATTACATATTCTCTCGACCCGTAGTTCATCCCATCCTTATCTGAAGCCATTCGGACAAAGGCCACTCAATATAAAGTCTCGTCAAACTCTTCTTCCTCCGCCTCCCACTCTACCTCATCTCTGCCCTAACATCAACACGAGTGATCCATGAAGCGAAGCTTCAGGTTATCCAAACACATGTTATCCAAACGAAGGACAACAACGTCTCCTGCTCTTCATCCATTAGTAGATCTTTCGGGTCATCAGCTACGAGCATATATATATACACCAAATGGCGTCCTAGCTTCGTCTCTTCGATGTATATCAACTGACTGTTATATTTCTCTCTTGTGTCTCCCCTGATGATGTGATTATTGCACGAAAGTGCACTTGGGAACTTTTCGTGTTTCATTTTCCCCGTGGACTCATAATATATATTTTTTTTTTTTTTTTTTTTGCTTTGTCGCTGTCTCCCGCGTTTGCGAGGTAGCGCAAGGAAACAGACGAAAGAAATGGCCCAACCCACCCCCACACACATGTATATACATACGTCCACACACGCAAATATACATACCTACACAGCTTTCCATGGTTTACCCCAGACGCTTCACATGCCCCGATTCAATCCACTGACAGCACGTCAACCCCGGTATACCACATCGCTCCAATTCACTCTATTCCTTGCCCTCCTTTCACCCTCCTGCATGTTCAGGCCCCGATCACACAAAATCTTTTTCACTCCATCTCTCCACCTCCAATTTGGTCTCCCTCTTCTCCTCGTTCCCTCCACCTCCGACACATATATCCTCTTGGTCAATCTCTCCTCACTCATTCTCTCCAAGTGCCCAAACCATTTCAAAACACTCTCTTCTGCTCTCTCAACCACGCTCTTTTTATTTCCACACATCTCTCTTACCCTTACGTTACTTACTCGATCAAACCACCTCACACCACACATTGTCCTCAAACATCTCATTTCCAGCACATCCATCCTCCTGCGCACAACTCTATCCATATATCCATATATCCATATATCAATTTTCCTCATACCACCTTACTTCAGCTTTCTCGATCTGACGCCATCATACCATTTTCTGCCACTGAGAAAGTTAGTCCTTTTGGTTCCTTTCTTTCCTCTAACTTCATCTTGGATGACTTTAACTTTCCTTCGCCAGATGATGATTGTTTAACTAATCTTATGCCCTTAACTATAACCCATTTTTTGCACAGACCAAAAGGAAGGTACTTCTTCCTCATGGACACAAAGCAAGTCGCAGGGACCAAAAAGGAGTCTACCATTGTGTTCTTGCTGCTGTGCTCCGCTTCTCTTTAAAGCCCAAAATCTTTCCTTTTCTCTACACACTTACAACAGTGCAGTCTGTCTCAGAGTATGGTGACCTATCGAATCCTTTTCCATTATTGAGCCGTTCCTTTAACATTTACCATTAACCGTTCCTTTAACATTTACCATTAACCGTTCCTTTAATATTTACCATTAACCGTTCCTTTAATATTTTCCATTTTGTCAATCTTTGAATCCCTCTTCATCTCCCATTTCTTGGAAGTTCATGAGTCTCCGAGTCTTCTGTCTGATTATCGAAATGGTTTTCGCAAGGCACGATCCACCAGGGGTATTCAGTTACCCATGTCCTCTCATCTCCGTTTTTATTGCTGGTTCTGCAATGTCACCTACAATCTCCCTCCTTATTGTCAACGATTTTCTAGGAGTCTACAGAACTTAAACAAGGATGATCTCTTAAGCTGACGACTCAACACTATATTCCTCCACTTCAAAGACGACTCAACACTATGTTCCTCCACTTCAAAGACGACTCAACACTATGTTCCTCCACTTCAAAGACGACTCAACACTATGTTCCTCCACTTCAAAGACGACTCAACACTATGTTCCTCCACTTCAAAGACGACTCAACACTATGTTCCTCCACTTCAAAGACGACTCAACACTATGTTCCTCCACTTCAAAGACGACTCAACACTGTGTTCCTCCACTTCCAAGACGACGCAACACTATGTTCCTCCACTTCAAATCAGCTCTAGTCCCTTCTGCTCAATCTGCGTCTCGTCTCGTCACAACTGACTCCATAAATTCAGGCTTGGTTATGATTTCCCAACAGGGTTGAGGCAACTTGACAAAGATTAATGCTTCTAAAACCCAATTTCTGCCCATCTTTTATTCTAAAACTTCTCATAACTTTCCAGCCTCTTTTGATAGATTCCACTGAAACATAACTGGTATCACTGGAGCATCTTAACCTATCATAAGACACCCAAATAATAAGTATAGCTCAGAATTCCTTGAAGGAACTTGGACTCCTGTTCAGAGGCCGTGTGTCTTCGTTCGCCTGAACAGTTGCTCAAATTGTACAAAGGATGGATCCGTCCTTGTATATAGAGGACTGCTCTCCCATTTAGGGAAGTTCTTGCTCTTCACACTTATCAACTCTCCCACTCTGCCAATGAAACTAAACTCACTTATCCTACGCTACAGTGATGGTTCACGCTAACTCTTCCATAAATATTACTTTGGTTTCTGCTATTGCGGTTTAGAAGACTGTGTGCCCTAGCCATTAGGTTGGGGAGGCATGCGAAGTGAGAGACTCTTGACAAATGCATCAGTGAAATGAGAGGAGGTCGTGAAAGTCTTACGTAAGATGATGTGTGGCAAGGTGGCCGAAGTGGATGAGACTGCAGTTGAATCTAACCGTACAAGACATAAGGCTAAAGGAGACTATGAAGGAGACACACACAAGTCGAAATCACACCTCTGTTGCTTGAGTTCCATCCTAAAAGGAGATTGTAAAGTTGACAAACTCTGATGTCAAATACAAAATTCGCACCCCACGATAAAAATATGGAGCATACTTACAGAAGAACAAGGAAATAATTCAGATGCCCAGGAAGTCAACAAAGATGGTGCCCGAAGTAAGAAAGAAGAATAAGAAAGAGAGGTGACAGACCGTAACTTTGCCCACCACAGACGCTGGAAGTGTATGGAGAAATCTGGCCTTTGAAAAAAAAATGATGATGTCAACATTGGACAGTCAGTTCCTCGACAGATGCAAAGAAAAAACAACCAAAAGCCAGACCAAAAAAAATTAAGCAAAAACTTGTTGGACGTAAAAAAAAAGAATACGTTTGTATTTCCCGAGTTGAAGGTGGATGGAATTTAGCGGTCATGAACCTAAGCCCGCCGAGTGTATACAACTGGTTGAACAGTTGTATTATACAACAGAAAACTCCAAGTGTAGAACACTCCTTCCCCGTGGTATATCACACACACACACACACACACACACACACACACACACACACACACACACACACACTTACGTCGTGAGCTAAAGTTAAAGCGTAGTATCTAGTAGCTTCTGCTGAAGAACGAGAACACAAACTAAACATGTTTACTATGCGATCGAACGCTACCACAAGTCACACCCACTTACTGGCACGCTACCACAGGAGGGGAAGCTGGCTACATTCACCAGAAACAAAAGACTTACGGAGACGGTGGGAATGCTGGCACTCGCGGTGTATAAGAAGTGTTTGACGAGGTCGATTCCCGGGTTAGTCGAAATTCCTGATCAGTTTTGCCCACAAGAGTGGCTGGTGCAGTAGTACCCTGCCTGATATTCAAAGCTAATGATGTACACAATGGTGATAAAAAATGTATCTTCCTGGATGGGTCCGATGAATTTCGAAAGGATCAATACCACTCAGTGTTGTCTCGATAGGGATGGTAAACGTAAATGTGAGACAAATTGTCCAAATCATTTTGATAGCCCACCTCTATAGCAATTTCCATCGAAGTATGAAATCAATATAACATTTATTATGGCTGATAATAGAGAAAATGTTGCTTGCAATCGATATATTACAATACCATGAAAGCTAGGCCACCAATGTGAAGCCAGACCAATGGCCATATCTCAAAATCCCTCGTCTATGGTGCCATATTGTTTCACACAAAGAGTTGTAAGACACTTTTTTTACTGTATGTACAACGGTATATTTTGTACATGAATCAATTCTGCTTTTGTTAAGGGGTTCATTCTCACAGTATGTTTCCTCGCTATTCCACTGACCTTTTTGCAGTAGCATATATAGACCTCGTCTCTCTACCATCAAATCCTTCGACAGTTTGCACTATTTTGTTCGTCAGTTCAAGACACTTTGAACTCCCGGCTTCTATATCTAGAAACATCGACGCAGCCTTGATCACAGGACAACACACACTGGAGTCTCTAGTGGGTAAACACACGCCTGGAAAACTTTGTTTATAGACCGTCACATCTCTATCAATACCGACTCATCCGAGTAAAACTGTGTCGGATCACTGTACCAACTGATGCCTCAGTAGACACAGGATCTCTGTACATTGATCTGTGGAACTGTGCTGCAGGCCAGCAACTCACGCCACAACAACTAGCTGATACATTCCCACAGTTGAAACAAGGTGGATTATCCATCTCTCTATTTGCTGACATCTTTGAATGAGGGTTATGCAGAGCGCCCTCTGGTTCGTTCGTTGGTAAAGATGCACTGCAGAGCAAAGCTATCCAGCTTGTAAACTTAGTCTAGACATGTCAAATGACCAGTAAACATATATGAATATCTTATTTCATGCTACCAAGTAAGACTTATATGATCAACGCACCTGTTGCAATACGTATACATCTGAGGTGCAGTCTACTTTGCAGTCTTCTGTGCCAAACCTCTTGCCAAACCTGGCAGCCAGAGATGCTTTGATCACCCAATCCTTTCACTTAATTCTCATTCATCGAGTTCTCAATCCCAGGGTACCCCATTCTCTTATCTAAATGTACCATTTCCATCACTCTTACCCGCTGTCAGCACGCAACGCACCTTCCTCATTCCACACACTCACCCACTCGCCACCGTTCGCCGCGGCGTCTTCATTCCTCGGGGGCAGACTTCCTCATCTCTCGAGCAGGTGAAATATTCTAACGTGCCCAGTGAGCCATAAGCAGGAGGCAATCATGTCGAGCAGTTCAGGTCGTTCACTGTGTCCGATGAACTGTGGTCTAAAGACAATCATGCTGGGTAAGGTGAGGTGGCTTATTGTATCTAGCGAACCTTACGCAGAAGGCAAGTCATCACTCGGGGGCCATAATGGACGACAAACGACAAACGTGTGTGTCTGTGTGTGTGTGTGTGTGTGTGTGTGTGTGTGTGTGTGTGTGTGTGTGAGGTACACTTAATGTCTAGGTATGTGAACACCAAATAACTCCGTCTGTTTGCTGTATGCTGACGACTCCACATTGTATTCCTCCACATCCTTCAAAATCCGCTCCTTCCTCCCTCATTCGATCTGTCTCTCGTCTCGACACAAACGAGAGACAGGATGTCTCAGTGGGAGTAGACGAGATCTGGTTAAGTATAAAGCCTCCAAGACCCAGCTTCAATCCATCGCTCTGTCGAAAATTCCCCAAAGCTTTCCTCTCTCCTGTGACGGATCCACCTCACATTACAGAAATAACTGAGTCTGTCTCTACGTAACTGGGAGGCTTGTTTAGATGTCCAAATTTCTTAACTTCCGGACGGCTGTTCAGTTTATACGAAGGATTGATTCGTCCTTGAATGGGGTACTGCTCTCACATCTGGTGTGGTTCTAGCTCTATATTCCTACTTAGGGTTGAGTCGAAAGCGATCCGACTTATCAACTCTCCCAAGCTAACTTGCAAGCTTGACCCCCTTGCCCTACGTCGCAATGTTGGTTCACTTTCCCTCTTCTATAGGTATTACTTTGGTTTTTGCTCCCGAGAGCTGGCTGCTTGTGTGCCCCCCCACCTCTAGCTAGACCACGCAATATTCGGCAAGCTGCTGTGTCACATGATTATTGTGTGGCCATCGGCAACTCAAAGGTGTCAAAGGTGAGCCGTTTTGAAACCTGTTTCTTTCCCTATACCTTAAAGCTTTGGAACTCCCTCTACCGTCTTTCCCAATAACTATAGCCTCACATAATTTTTAAAAGACAAGTTTTTCAGTTCATCCAAAATTCGTAAATACTTGTCCTCGTCTCCTCTTTTGTCCCTTTCATCAACCTCTCTCTATATCTATTGAGATCCAGTCTTGATGGGTACTTAAGTCCTTCACTGGAGCCTTCAAAGTAGACGACTAACTTGAGCAGGGAAGAAAGAAAACAAGACAACCTGACGAGAGACATGTCTATGTAAATATAAAAATGTAAAGCGATACAGCAGAACAGATTAATCATATATCTATCTACTGACTAATTAAGACGTATCTAAAACTAGTCTGGAAGACAGCAATGGGTTCGTGGACAAAATATATGTGTGTATATATATTTTTTTTTTTTTTTTTTTTTTTTATACTTTGTCGCTGTCTCCCGCGTTTGCGAGGTAGCGCAAGGAAACAGACGAAAGAAATGGCCCAACCCCCCCCCCCCCCATACACATGTACATACACACGTCCACACACGCAAATATACATACCTACACAGCTTTCCATGGTTTACCCCAGACGCTTCACATGCCTTGCTTCAATCCACTGACAGCACGTCAACCCCTGTATACCACATGACTCCAATTCACTCTATTTCTTGCCCTCCTTTCACCCTCCTGCATGTTCAGGCCCCGATCACACAAAATCTTTTTCACTCCATCTTTCCACCTCCAATTTGGTCTCCCTCTTCTCCTCGTTCCCTCCACCTCCGACACATATATCCTCTTGGTCAATCTCTCCTCACTCATTCTCTCCATGTGCCCAAACCATTTCAAAACACCCTCTTCTGCTCTCTCAACCACGCTCTTTTTATTTCCACACATCTCTCTTACCCTTACGTTACTTACTCGATCAAACCACCTCACACCACACATTGTCCTCAAACATCTCATTTCCAGCACATCCATCCTCCTGCGCACATCTCTATCCATAGCCCACGCCTCGCAACCATACAACATTGTTGGAACCACTATTCCCTCAAACATACCCATTTTTGCTTTCCGAGATAATGTTCTCGACTTCCACACATTTTTCAAGGCTCCCAAAATTTTCGCCCCCTCCCCCACCCTATGATCCACTTCCGCTTCCATGGTTCCATCCGCTGACAGATCCACTCCCAGATATCTAAAACACTTCACTTCCTCCAGTTTTTCTCCATTCAAACTCACCTCCCAATTGACTTGACCCTCACCCCTACTGTACCTAATAACCTTGCTCTTATTCACATTTACTCTCAACTTTCTTCTTCCACACACTTTACCAAACTCAGTCACCAGCTTCTGCAGTTTCTCACATGAATCAGCCACCAGCGCTGTATCATCAGCGAACAACAACTGACTCACTTCCCAAGCTCTCTCATCCCCAACAGACTTCATACTTGCCCCTCTTTCCAGGACTCTTGCATTTACCTCCCTTACAACCCCATCCATAAACAAATTAAACAACCATGGAGACATCACACACCCCTGCCGCAAACCTACATTCACTGAGAACCAATCACTTTCCTCTCTTCCTACACGTACACATGCCTTACATCCTCGATAAAAACTTTTCACTGCTTCTAACAACTTGCCTCCCACACCATATATTCTTAATACCTTCCACAGAGCATCTCTATCAACTCTATCATATGCCTTCTCCAGATCCATAAATGCTACATACAAATCCATTTGCTTTTCTAAGTATTTCTCACATACATTCTTCAAAGCAAACACCTGATCCACACATCCTCTACCACTTCTGAAACCGCACTGCTCTTCCCCAATCTGATGCTCTGTACATGCCTTCACCCTCTCAATCAATACCCTCCCATATAATTTACCAGGAATACTCAACAAACTTATACCTCTGTAATTTGAGCACTCACTCTTATCCCCTTTGCCTTTGTACAATGGCACTATGCACGCATTCCGCCAATCCTCAGGCACCTCACCATGAGTCATACATACATTAAATAACCTTACCAACCAGTCAACAATACAGTCACCCCCTTTCTTAATAAATTCCACTGCAATACCATCCAAACCTGCTGCCTTGCCGGCTTTCATCTTCCGCAAAGCTTTTACTACCTCTTCTCTGTTTACCAAATCATTTTCCCTAACCCTCTCACTTTGCACACCACCTCGACCAAAACACCCTATATCTGCCACTCTGTCATCAGACACATTCAACAAACCTTCAAAATACTCATTCCATCTCCTTCTCACATCACCGCTACTTGTTATCACCTCCCCATTTACGCCCTTCACTGAAGTTCCCATTTGCTCCCTTGTCTTACGCACCCTATTTACCTCCTTCCAGAACATCTTTTTATTCTCCCTAAAATTTACTGATAGTCTCTCACCCCAACTCTCATTTGCCCTTTTTTTCACCTCTTGCACCTTTCTCTTGACCTCCTGTCTCTTTCTTTTATACTTCTCCCACTCAATTGCATTTTTTCCCTGCAAAAATCGTCCAAATGCCTCTCTCTTCTCTTTCACTAATACTCTTACTTCTTCATCCCACCACTCACTACCCTTTCTAAACAGCCCACCTCCCACTCTTCTCATGCCACAAGCATCTTTTGCGCAATCCATCACTGATTCCCTAAATACATCCCATTCCTCCCCCACTCCCCTTACTTCCATTGTTCTCACCTTTTTCCATTCTGTACACAGTCTCTCCTGGTACTTCCCCACACAGGTCTCCTTTCCAAGCTCACTTACTCTCACCACCTTCTTCACCCCAACATTCACTCCTCTTTTCTGAAAACCCATACTAATCTTCACCTTAGCCTCCACAAGATAATGATCAGACATCCCTCCAGTTGCACCTCTCAGCACATTAACATCCAAAAGTCTCTCTTTCGCACGCCTGTCAATTAACACGTAATCCAATAACGCTCTCTGGCCATCTCTCCTACTTACATAAGTATACTTATGTATATCTCGCTTTTTAAACCAGGTATTCCCAATCATCAGTCCTTTTTCAGCACATAAATCTACAAGCTCTTCACCATTTCCATTTACAACACTGAACACCCCATGCATACCAATTATTCCCTCAACTGCCACATTACTCACCTTTGCATTCAAATCACCCATCACTATAACCCGGTCTCGTGCATCAAAACCGCTAACACACTCATTTAGCTGCTCCCAAAACACTTGCCTCTCATGATCTTTCTTCTCATGCCCAGGTGCATATGCACCAATAATCACCCACCTCTCTCCATCAACTTTCAATTTTACCCATATTAATCGAGAATTTACTTTCTTACATTCTATCACATACTCCCACAACTCCTGTTTCAGGAGTATTGCTACTCCTTCCCTTGCTCTTGTCCTCTCACTAACCCCTGACTTCACTCCCCAGACATTTCCAAACCACTCTTCCCCTTTACCCTTGAGCTTCGTTTCACTCAGAGCCAAAACATCCAGGTTCCTTTCCTCAAACATACTACCTATCTCTCCTTTTTTCACATCTTGGTTACATCCACACACATTTAGGCACCCCACTCTGAGCCTTCGAGGAGGATGATCACTCCCCGCGTGACTCCTTCTTCTGTATATATATGTATATATATATATATATATATATATATATATATATATATATATATATATATATATATATATATACATATATATATATATGTATACATATATATATATATATATATATATATATATATATATATATATATATATATATATATATATATATATATATATATATATATATGTATATAGATAGATAGATAGATAGATAATTGGATGGATAGATAAACAGACAGATAGATAGATAGATAGATAGCGTTAATGGGATGGCCTTGATTAATGTCTCAGCTGGCCGAGCCGTCTCAGCTAACACAAAAAAAAGAAAGGCAAATTCTTTTCCGACCATCAGTGTCAAGGCGTACCACCACCGAGACGTCATATATAACCACCAGTAATGTAAGCGGGAGAAACCACCACACCTTAAGCAGGATAGAAGGACCCATACATGGTCCGATCGCCATCTCTCGCTCCCAAACCATTTTCCCACGCATACGGACGAGAGAGAGAGAGAGAGAGAGAGAGAGAGAGAGAGAGAGAGAGAGAGAGAGAGAGAGAGAGAGAGAGAGAGCAAGCGAAGAGAATCTCTCTCTCTCTCTCTCTCTCTCTCTCTCTCTCTCTCTCTCTCTCTCTCTCTCTCTCTCTCTCAAGAAGTTGAGGGATATAAGCCGAGCTTCGACACAGGGGGGGAGCCGAGCCGACCATTGGCGTAAAGTTTACCTCTCCAAGTTCCCTGGTGATCACACACTCTCTCTCTCTCTCTCTCTCTCTCTCTCTCTCTCTCTCTCTCTCTCTCTCTCTGTCCCCTCTTGTGGGCCGGGCAGCAAACTTGGCGGCCGACCTTGTGGGACGGGGCAGGTGTTTGAGGAGGAGGAGGAGGAAGACGCCTTGAAGAGAGAGGAACAACTTCAGTGCAGACTAGTGTCGTGAGTTAACTGGTAGTTGAGGTTAACGAGGACTGTGAGTCAACTGGTAGTTGAGGTTAACGAGGACCGCGAGTCAACTTTTAGTTGAGGTTAACGAGGACTGCGAGGTCAATTGGTAGTTGAGGTTAACGAAGACTGCGAGGTCAATTGGTAGATGAGGTTAACGAGGACCGCGAGTCAATTGGTAGTTGAGGTTAACGAGGAATGCGAGGTCAACTGGTAGTTGAGGTTAACGAGGACTGTGAGTCAATTGGTAGTTGAGGTTAACGAGGACCGCAAGTCAACTGGTGGTTAACACAGAGATGAACCCTCGTCTCTTTCAAGATCTATTCACACTGGTTTTCCACTTCACGGACCACGGGACAGTGGTCTTCGTACCTAATCCCCGGACCTTGTGGGCCAGAAACAGCCTACAGTCTGGTCCGCCAGTTAGCGATGGACTGGCTTCAGACTGCTGCTCCGGATATCGTATGTAACTAAGATATCCTGCTTCTTCAATCCGGATGAGTTATCTTACTCTGGCTATCGTTTCGTTCGTTTACTGTCTGTCACATTTCCGCATTTCCGAAAGACATCCACAAATGCCTCAGTCAGTCGCCTCAGTTGCTCTATGATCCATCTCTCGCCTGCCATGAGCCATTCTGACCCTCCATCATCCACCCTACTGCCTCGAAACCCGTCGGCCATAACCCTTCTCACAAACCCCGATCAGTCATCTCAGAATAACCCAGTTCCCCCTACTCTTCAGCTGACCTCTCCCGTGTTCTATACCTCATTACAATCCCCAATATAGACAGTTATGATTCCTGCCCCGGACCCGCTCCAGCCCTCACCTCCTCTCTGCCCCATAGGTCACCCAGGTCATCTGAGGCCAATGTCTCCTCCCTCACAGATGGTCCTCCCTCCTTCTGACCTCCTCCGCCCCACACTGCTCTCGCTACTCAACCCTTAGTCTGCCTCCGTAACTTCCTGACCCCAGAATTATGCCTGGCCCAGATCTCTCTCTCCCCGCCTGACCCTAGCTCTTATCAAACTATTACTTGATAAAAAAAAGAAGAAAATTACTTTTCTTAAACACATTACTAAGGTAACGTTTTCTTGCGTTAATGTATATTCTTAACCCCAGACTCAGACATCTCCCTACCCCCAAACATTTCTTTACTTGACACAACACTAAACATTTCCAAGTCCCATACATTTCCACATTCCAAATATATTCCCAACGCAGACACATTCCTATCCCATGCAGCTCTCAGTGCCAAAGATATCCCCATCCCACACTTCCTCCCACCCTAAACATCTCTCACTAAGCCAGGTAGCCATTTTACCGACCAACCAACCCCTCGGGGTGGATGAACAGCTGGGTCGACTGTGGATCGACCGCCACAACCATGATTCCAACCATTGCGCTGGACCCATGGCGGCCCGTGAATGCGTCACGGTCAAGAACGCTAACCACTACACCACAGAAGTCCATTTGCATTTACAGCCCACGACTCGCACCCACACAACACCGTCGGGACTACTCTAACATGAAACATACCCATCTCTGTCCTCACAGACAGTGACCCGATGGTCCACTCACTCGTCCGCGCACCCATGACCCCTTTACCCACTCAGCTCCCATAGTTCAGTCTGCTGCCATGGTCACTTCCAGGTATCTACAACACCCCATCTTCTTTCTCATCTCTGCATTCAAAGCAAAAGAGAAACTGATCTGTTTATTTTTACCGTTAAACTTCATTACCCTCCTGTTATTCACATTAACTCCTAACTTCCTTCTTTGACACATTCTCTTAAACTCGGACACCAGCTTATACAGTTTCTCACTCGAGTCTAACATCAGAGCTGCGTCATCTGCAAACAACAGGTCCCATCCCTACCAGGCTGTTCTTCCGCCCCTTTCTTCAAAACCTAAGCATGGTGACAGCAAATACCCTTGACGAAAACTCACCTTCACATGAAACAGCTCACTTTCTTCTCTTCTACTTGCATACACACTTTCCATCTCCTGATAAATACTCACCAAATGTTTCCAGTAGCTTTCTTCCCACACCATATGTTCGTAGCGCCTTACACAAGGCATCTCTGTCAGCTCAGCCATACGCTTTCTCCAGATCCATAAATGCCACATATAAATCCCTCTGTTTCTCGAAGTATTCATAACACAGCGCTCCCAAAGCAAACACTTAATCCTCTACCACTTCTGAAGCCATATTGTTCCTCCTGAATCTGCATGTCACCACTCTCTCAGTCACCACACTCCCATACTACTTACCAAATACACTCAACAAACTTACACCATATCTCTGTAATTCAGACATTCCATTTTGACCCTCTTGCCTCTATACAGAAGCACTATATATCCATTCATCCAATCCTTAGACGCTTCACCATGGACCATACATACAATGAAAATCCTAACTAACCAATCAACAGCACTTCAACACCCATGCACTTTCCTTTTGACCTCCTACCGCTTTCTCTTATACGTATCCCAATCACACGCACTCCTTCCTTACATGTAACGCCTCATGTACCTCTCATTTCAGCAGCAACTTCTCACTGCCTTGTCTCACATGCCCACATCTCACCATCCGTATATCACACAATTCAGCCGCACTTGTGAGCAATGTTTCTTAGAATACCTTCAGTTCATATCCTGTTTTGAAATATTTTATAAAGTAAGGTAGAATTATATACTGCTCAAAGAATACTTATTGATAATGATCAAGTTTCTGATGATTTCCAAATAAAACAATTTTGCTCGCTCAGAACATCTTCCCATACCTAGAAAAATCATTCTATATAAGGAATCAGAATGGTTCGACTTAAAGTCACTTTACGCATTCGTAAATCAACGAATAACGAATATTTTTCTCTCTTCTTTGCAGGTCAGTAGTCGAGGCGAAGACTGAAGAACAAGTATGAGAGACACAAGTAGTCTCTCTCAACTCCTCACATAAGGTGATAACAACAGAAAAAAACAAAACAATACAACGTGTTTTTAAGGTTAACAAAAGAATGTCGTGATGATGATCAATACAGGGCAAAAGGTTATAGACGGCCCTTGAAAAAGCGGCAAGAAAACGGGAATCAAATGAGTGAAGTGAAGATTGTGTTTGGGTAGGACAGTGTTTACAGAAGGTAAACACTGTTTCTTTTGTGTATGTGTGTGTGTGTTTGTTTGTGGCAAATTCATTAATGACAACCATAGGGGCCAAAGTGTTACATAAAGTTCTGTAAACATATACCCTGATTTCAAGATGAGATCAAAAGAAAAGCGGTAAATAAGAAGCGAATGGAGAAAGGCATATCCAGTCCGCGATCATCAGTCTTGAGGCGTCGGGTGGAGGAGAGGAACAGGCATTATTTCGGATGCTGTCGATAAAACATCCATGATTTCACAACCCCAACGCCGCATGGTCACTCAAGTCGTGCCCGCCACACCGACCTGCTAATTCTTCCTCGCCTACGGCGTCAACTGGCTGGGGTGAGCCACCAGGCCAGGCCTGGGAAAGGTCGCCTCCCCTCCCTCCCTCCCTCATCGTTTCATCGGCAAGATGCACCGCTGGCCCTGATGCGCCATGGGGGCCAGACCTTAGGCCCCCCCACAGCCAATCCAAGTTGGGATGAGGGTCTTACAGCATAAAGAGACAAAACAAAGTTGAAAGTAAGACTGCATTTATGGAGGTTTGATGACTATCTGGGGAGAACAGACGAATGGGAGCAAATAACCATTTAAAATGTAAATAGCAAAAGTAAAAGGCAAAGTGGGTAATGAACATGAGCCATTGAGCTGCTTTCCCTCCACTCATATGATGCTGGGACCACTACATGACCCTGGGGAAGCCCTGAAGTTGACGTAAGTCAGTGGAGAGCCAGAGGGAAGAGTATTAGATAAACCTCACAACTTTCGTTCTCATGGTAACCTTAACGTCGGACTGGAACGAGAGGTAATGCAGATATGTGAACCAGCCAAGAAAGAGATGATAAAAGAGACGTAGTGTTTCGTCCTGGACTGATCAACATCCCTGGAGGCACAAGGTGTGCCAGGGAGATGTGCGAACGGGGCGTTCCAGGCTCCAGGCCAATATTGCTGGACGATATGGCACTCAGTGTGAGATCGGCTGTAGGAAAGGACATCTTCCATGTACCTAGGCTCAGCATGATCCATCTTACGGATAATCCTCGTTGTGCAACGCCACCAGCATTCAGAATGATGATTATTCAGTGATAAAGTCAATAATCTTTGTGTTGATCATCAGTAGAGGTTGTGACCTTTTGATCAATTCGGTTGGTCTTATAGCCGACAATGTTGACCACGACATACACATACTATCGATTAAAACACGCGATTATTATGATCATCAATTATTTACCCGCCTAGTATCAAAACACCCAGGAATATATATTGAGAAAGAAGGCAACAGCAACACATGTTCTTCAAGCGTCTGGTACAATCGCCTTCCATTTTCTTTAGCTCCTAAACTAAACTAAACTCTCTCTCTCTCTCTCTCTCTCTCTCTCTCTCTCTCTCTCTCTCTCTCTCTCTCTCTCTCTCTCTCTCTCTCTCTTCCCAGTGTTTTCAGTGGGTAAGGCACACGACCGAGCTATACTCAGGAAGGCGACCGAGCTGCACAGATCGGGTAACTCCTCTTGGTGCGGTACGTTACACACGATGCGTTACACTGCAACGGATCTAGGCAAAACCGTCTCATGGATTCATGTCCATATTTAACTTAAATCCAAGTGATGAAACGTGTGAGTGTGTGTGTATATATATATATATATATATATATATATATATATATATATATATATATATATATATATATATATATACGAACAAAGTGTATATGAACGCGCACCTTCATAGAACATACAAACCTCCAACAGCCAGGATCGAACCCAGGGACCCCTGTGTAACAGACGGGAACGCTACCGCTCGACTATGATCGCCCTTAATAGGGAAATGACTATTCGAATACTATGTACTCGAATACCCTTCGTCTCACGTTGGTGAGCAACGGGGTCTACACTGGTCATTTCCCATCAGGCTCACACAGCCAGCATATAGCATTTTACCTAACCTAACTGTACAACGCGGAGGTATATGAATTAGGGACGATCATAGCCTAATAGTAGCGCTCCCGCCTGTTGCACCGGGGTCCCGGGTTTGATGCTGGCTGTTGGAGGTTTGTATGATATATATATATTTATATTATTTTTTTTATTTTTTGCTTTGTCGCTGTCTCCCGCGTTAGCGAGGTAGCGCAAGGGAACAGACGAAAGAATGGCCCAACCCACCCACATACACATGTACATAATTCATACTGTCTGCCTTTATTCAATCCCATCGCCACCTCGCCACACATGAAATAACAACCCCCTCCACCCTCATGTGTGCGAGGTAGCGCTAGGAAAAGACAACAAAGGCCACATTCGTTCACACTCAGTCTCTTGCTGTCATGTAATGATGCACCGAAACCACAGCTCCCTTTCCACATCCAGGCCCCACACAACTTTCCATGGTTTACCCTAGACGCTTCACATGCCCTAGTTCAATCCACTGACAGCACGTCGACCCCGGTATACCACATCGTTCCAATTCACTTTATTCCTTGCACGCCTTTCACCCTCCTGCATGTTCAGGGCCCGATCACTCAAAATCTTTTTTCACTCCATCTTTCCACCTCCAATTTGGTCTCCCACTTCTCGTTCCCTCCACCTCTGACACATATATCCTCTTGGTCAATCTTTCCTCGCTCATTCTCTCCATGTGACCAAACCATATTGTCCTCAAACATCTCATTTCCAGCACATCCACCCTCCTCCGCACAACTCTATCCATAGCCCACGCCTCGCAACAATATAACATTGTTGGAACCACTATTCCTTCAAACATACCCATTTTTGCTTCCCGAGATAATGTTCTCGACTTCCACACATTCTTCAACGCTCCCAGAATTTTCGTCCGCTCCCCCATCCTATGATTCACTTCCGCTTCCATGGTTCCATCCGCTGCCAAATCCACTCCCAGATATCTAAAACACTTTACTTCCTCCAGTTTTTCTCCATTCAAACTTACCTACCAATTGACTTGACTTACCTCCCAATTGACCCTCAATCCTACTGTCCATAATAACCTTGCTTTTATTCACATTTACTATCAGCTTTCTTTCACACACTTTACCAAACTCAGTCACCAGCTTCTGCAGTTTCTCACATGAATCAGCCACCAGCGCTGCACCATCAGCGAACAACAACTGACTCACTTCCCAAGCTCTCTCATCCACAACAGACTGCATACTTGCCCCTCTTTCCAAAACTCTTGCATTCACCTCCCTAACAACCCCATCCATAAACAAATTATATACATATATATATATATATATATATATATATATATATATATATATATGAACTAGGGCATGTGAAGCGTCCAGGGTAAACCATGGAAAGGTCTGTGGGGACTGGATGTGGATAGGGAGCTTTGGTTTCAGCGCATTACACATGACAGTTAGAGAATGGATATGAGCCGATGTGGCCTTTCTCCATCGGTCCCTAGCGCTACCTCGCTGACGTAAGAAACAGCGATTGAGGCATCAGTCAAAAGGGTATGGTATCCCCCTTATCATGACCTCTGACTCTCCCCCCCCCTCTCTCTCTCTCTCCCCAGGGCACGGCCCTTAACGTTATCTGAAATGAACCAACTTTTTCGTGGTGGCGTGTGTTGAGGCAAGACTGTCTACACATAGAGATGAGCTCTTTGGGCTAATGAGCGACTCTGGGGTACAAGAAGGTTCGGAAATACTATAGAGACAGACCAGTCAGCTGTATACCCCTGGGTAACGTCGAAGCCCAAAGAGATATATATATATGGGGTCCTGACCTCGTTAGACCCGACTGCACAGCTATAGCTACCTATGTTCGTGCTTGACATTGACTCTTGGCCTTACAGACAGGCCAGCACAATCACTGCTCCCCGTCCAAGTACTTCACACTGAAATCAAGATGATGAACATGATATTCAATGGGCATTCAGGGCGACCTGAAACGCGTGCTGATTAAAGAAATGTAACACATTTATTTTTATAGGAAATCTGACTGTGTGCCTCCTGTGAGAATGGGACGTTTACATTCCTCCTGTATAACAACAATCATGATTTGGTGCAAAATGCAAGAGTGTGATTCCATACAATTATTCATTTTTCCCCCTCCAAACCTTCAGCATAAAATATAATTTCTTCATTTTTCCCTTCATGGTCTTTCCTGTCTCGTAATTTCCAAAGGCATGCATTCCCTTTTCAGCACATTCACATCCAAGAGTCTCTCCTTAGCACGCCTATCAATTAGTACATAATCCAAAGACAACCCCTTCCGGTTTGCCCCACTCACCCGTGTGTACCTCCGCATGTGCCTCTTTTAAACCAGGCTTTCCCCACTCATCAGACCTTTCCCAGCAGACAACTTCACCTGCTGCTCATGGTTCTGATTCACAGCACTGGGTACTCCAGGGCCCCCATCCAGAATTACACCCTTGACTGCCACTCTCGCATTCAAATCACCTATCATATATATATTCGACCCCTTATATGACTGCCACTCTCGCATTCAAGTCACCTATCATATATATTCGACCCTTTATATCAAAGCTGCTGACACACTCACTCAGCTCCTCCCAAATCTCTCGCCTCTCTTTCTTAGTCCGCTCATTTTCAGGTGCATAAGCATAAATAACCCTCCTCCTTTCGAAACGGGGTTGTGGAAAAAAAAGGGGTTGTGAGAAGAGATGCCAGGAGACAGTGAGTGAGAGATGGCAAATATAATGTCCGTGAAATTGCAGCTCACAAGGTTATCATAACACCTATACAACAACCCAGGGTTAGAGGAGACACGGTAATGCTGGTTGTTCGTCATCCTGCGGGGCTGACAGCCTCGCTCTGGACGTGACGTATGTACACACACCCACCACTCAGTCTCCCCAGCGTAGCTGTTGTGTGGTGGCGGCATTGTGCCTCTTCCCTGATCTTCACCTCGCGTGGCCTGGCACTTCAGCGGTGTCCCTCACGTTTTACTCTCTCGGTGTGAGTTATTCTGGACCAAGAACCCAAGAACCCAGCAAACCCGTCTCGACCAAGAACCCAGCAAACCCGTCTCGACCTAGAACCCAGCAAACTCCATCTCGACCAAGAACCCAGCAAACTCCATCTCGACCAAGAACCCAGCAAACTCCATCTCGACCAAGAACCCAGCAAACCCGTCTCGACCAAGAACCCAGCAAACCCGTCTCGACCAAGAACCCAGCAAACTCCATCTCGACCAAGAACCAAGCAAACTCCATCTCGACCAAGAACCCAGCAAACTCCATCTCGACCAAGAACCCAGCAAACCCGTCTCGACCAAGAACCCAGCAAACTCCATCTCGACCAAGAACCCAGCAAACTCCATCTCGACCAAGAACCCAGCAAACTCCATCTCGACCAAGAACCCAGCAAACTCCATCTCGACCAAGAACCCAGCAAACTCCATCTCGACCAAGAACCCAGCAAACCCGTCTCGACCAAGAACCCAGCAAATTCCATCTCGACCAAGAACCCAGCAAACTCCATCTCGACCAAGAACCCAGCAAACCCGTCTCGACCAAGAACCCAGCAAACCCGTCTCGACCAAGAACCCAGCAAACTCCATCTCGACCAAGAACCCAGCAAACTCCATCTCGACCAAGAACCCAGCAAACTCCATCTTAACCGAGAACCCAGCAAACTCCATCTCGACCAAGAACCCAGCAAACCCGTCTCGACCAAGAACCCAGCAAACTCCATCTCGACCAAGAACCCAGCAAACTCCATCTCGACCAAGAACCAAGCAAACTCCATCTCGACCAAGAACCCTGCAAACTCCATCTCGACCAAGAACCCAGCAAACTCCATCTCGACCAAGAACCAAGCAAACTCCATCTCGACCAAGAACCCAGCAAACTCCATCTCGACCAAGAACCAAGCAAACTCCATCTCGACCAAGAACCAAGCAAACTCCATCTCGACCAAGAACCCAGCAAACTCCATCTCGACCAAGAACCAAGCAAACTCCATCTCGACCAAGAACCCAGCAAACTCCATCTCGAATGTACTTTTCTATACGTCTTGAGGAGGCTTCAATACACCACATTCCAGGAGAAGGCTGACAGCAGATAATGTCTCTTCCATTTCTTATGTGAAAACATTCCGGCCACTGACAAAAACCCTAATGGAAGCGAGGACTTAAGTGGAACAGGACAATGGCCCAAATGAATGGAAAAGCGAAAAGAAAAAAAGAAAAAATCGAAGAATCTTTAGGAAGCTGGATAACCTGCCTTTTATAACAGGTAGATCGAAGCTGTTTGGAAAACACTGAGGAGTATTAGTCCAGATAGACAGTCGCATGTAAGGCAGGTTCTCTCTTATGTAGGAACATTACGTGAAGATAGTGAACAACAAGACCAATGAGGAAGGAAAATTACGTCAGACAGTCTTGCCCATGAGGTAAGGAGGGGTATACGTCACCCACCACCTTGCTCGAGGTGCAAGCGATCACCAAGACCACGTCTCAGCTCCCTAGCGGTGAGGGCTAAAGTGAGGGGAGTGTACAGCATCGTCAACGCCACCAGGAGACGAGGGAACTGGGTCGAGACGGGAAATGGACGAGGTAAACTTACGCTCAGGGATGTTCCCGTTCAACACAACGGCAAATGTACGGAAACACCTTCGTTGTCCGTCGAGGTTCGGATTTCGTAAAGGCTTGCGCGTTGCGGGCGGCGCGCCTCAACACCCACCTGGAGAGGTAGTCAGCAGCGAGCTCAGGGAGGCCCCTGTGGAACACCTCAGACGTCATGACTGATTTCACTTCGAAAGGTCTCACCAGATGGGCCTTAGATCCGCTCGCCCCTCAGATGTCATACGACTTGACAGTCTAAGCTGATCTTCTGCAACCTAAGCTGACCTTCTGCAAGCTAAGTTGACCTTCTGCAATCTAAGCTGACCTTCTGCAATCTAAGATGACCTTCTGCAATATAAGCTGACCTGCTATCTAAACTGACCTGCAATCTAAGCTGACCTTCTGCAATCTAAATTTACCCTTTGCAATCTAAGCTGACCTTCTGCAATCTAAGCTGATCTTCTGCAACCTAAGCTGATCTTCTGCAACCTAAGTTGACCTTCTGCAATCTAAGCTGACCTTCTGCAATCTATGCTGACTTTCTGCAGCCTAAGCTGACCTTCTGCAATCTAAGCTGACCCTCTGCAACCTAAGCTGACCTTCTGCAACCTAAGCTGACCTTCTGCAACCTAAGTTGACCTTCTGCAATCTAAACTGACCTTCTGCAATCTATGCTGACTTTCTGCAGCCTAAGCTGACCTTCTGCAATCTAAGCTGACCCTCTGCAGCCTAAGCTGACCTTCTGCAATCTAAGCTGACCTTCTGCAATCTAAGCTGACCTTCTGCAAACTAAACTGACCTTCTGCAATCTAAAATGACCTTCTGCAATCTAAGCTGACCTTCTGCAATCTAAAATGACCTTCTGCAATCTAAGCTGACCTTCTGCAATCTAAAATGACCTTCTGCAATCTAAGCTGACCTTCTGCAATCTAAACTGACCTTCTGCAATCTATGCTGACTTTCTGCAGCCTAAGCTGACCTTCTGCAATCTAAGCTGACCCTCTGCAGCCTAAGCTGACCTTCTGCAATCTAAGCTGACCTTCTGCAATCTAAGCTGACCTTCTGCAAACTAAACTGACCTTCTGCAAACTAAACTGACCTTCTGCAATCTAAAATGACCTTCTGCAATCTAAGCTGACCTTCTGCAAACTAAACTGACCTTCTGCAATCTAAACTGACCTTCTGCAATCTAAACTGACCTTCTGCAATCTAAGCTGCCCTTCTGCAATCTAAATTGACCTACTGCTATCTAAACAGACCTTTTGCAATCTAAACTGACCTTCTGCAATCTAAGCTGACCTTCTGCAAAGACAAAACTCGAATATGAAAAACTAGAAAAATACAAAATCCAAGTGTCTCAAGGAAATCTGGATCATAACTTGACCTCCGCGCGGTTGGTATACAAGAAATCCCGATATATAGAGGGAAAAGAGCGACAGGGGGGGAAATATATATATATATTTCTGCCACTGGGAATCTTGAGGAACCAGACAGCCATTCCAGCCTACCAGCACTCCTGGGCTCCAGCGCCACGGAACGACCCCCAATATTTCCAGGAAAGAAGTACCCGCAGCGAGATCGGGGTATCTACTGAAGGAGGAACGCCGCGAGATCGGGGCATCTACTGAAGGAGGAACGCAGCGAGATCGGGGCATCTACTGAAGGAGGAAACGCAGCGAGATCGGGGCATTTACTGAAGGAGGAACGCAGCGAGATCGGGGCATCTACTGAAGGAGGAAACGCAGCGAGATCAGGGCATCTACTGAAGGAGGAACGCAGCGAGATCGGGGCATCTACTGAATGAGGAAACGCAGCGAGATCGGGGCATCTACTGAAGTACACAGCTAAACAAGCTCATCATCATTTTCATCTCTACTGGGTACCCCATCCCTCCATCTATACCCTCACCTGCCTCATTCTTGCGTCCATATCTCCCACTACTAATACCCGATCCCTAACATCAAAATTACTGTGGCACTCACTCTACTCCTCTGCACTCACCTCTCTTCCTCCCTCCTATCTCTATCACGTGCACGAACAGCGATCAATCACCCACCTCTCGTGATCCACTTTCATTCACACCCACATCAGTCTGGAACTCCCTTACTCTCTTCAACATATTCCCACAACTCCATCAGCAGATGTGCCAGCTCATCCTTCACTTACACATTACACTAACCAGGAGCTTTGCTTTTAAGACACCCCCAAAGCAAAGACTGGTGAACGTGGAGAGATGGGCAACTGGTGAGGTGCCTCATCTCTCTCTCGATGGAGACGAATGTGAAAGGCTGTTGTGGTGGCTTAAGGGGAAAGAGTAAACGACAAGGATGGAAGAGGAATGAGCTTGGAAAAGAGAGTTTTGTCCAGAAAGATCAAGAGAGACTGAGTAAAGAATGGCATGAGGTGAGGGTAAACGAAATTAAAGGAGTGAGCGAGGAATGGATGAGATCTGAGGAAGCTGTCCTTACATGTACGAGTGAGTGGCGTGCGGAGGGTTGGGGACATGGGCTTGGGAGAAGGGGAGTAGTGTGTGGTGGTATAAGAGAGTTTATGTTGCTCTTACACGACAAAAGACAGACATATGGGGCCACATTTGCTGTGAAGGAGTGCGACTGGCTATCCTCAGCAGGAGAAGAGAGGACTAGGTAGATAAAGGAGGAGAGATACTGCGAATAGGTATAGTAATAAAGGAGGAATAGGGGATAGACGAAAGTCTCCCTGAGTCTCGATGCAGCTGGGGAGAGGATGGGGTTGGGGGGACGGTATAACAATGTTCTTAATGAGGGGGAGACACTGCGCCCCAGTGACCCGCCACCCATAACACATTATTTACGATGGAACGGGAACCCAACCGTTATATTAAAGCTCCCCTCCCACCACCACCAGGCGCTCCCTAGCCAGGGTGAACCAGGCCCCCACTTCTCTCTTGCGGTTGCTTGATGAAAGGGTAGACGACAACTCCCAAAGCCAACTTATGTAAGACATGGGGCAAGGCTCTTTGCACTGGTAAGATCCCATCACTTAATCTCACATTTTGCTTCATACGTTTTCTATTTTCATCGCATTTGAAGGATTAACTATGTCATTCATCTTGTTACAAGGGTTCTTCACTATCTATAATGAAGGGCTTCTCGCATTCCCCCCCCCCCCCCTCTCTCTCTCTCTCTCTCTCTCTCTCTCTCTCTCTCTCTCTCTCCTTTTGTTCAGCCTTCGCTTGTCAGCTTCGGTGGCGAAGTTTTTCTGTCTTTCGAAGCGATCGTAAGAGTCAACATTACAACTGAGGGCACTTGAAAGCGTATGGGAGAGGTAGAATAGCAGCCACCCCAGGGAAGTACAATCCTCCCTGTCTTAAGAGTGTTCAAGTAATGCCACTGGGCTAGTCACAACTACCTCCTTACATAGGCCTTACATCTATCCTTCTCATGGTTAATGCCATCTACACCCTCAGCCCTATTGCTCCCCATCCCAGTCGTAAATGATCTCTCTCTCTCTCTCTCTCTCTCTCTCTCTCTCTCTCTCTCTCTCTCTCTCTCTCTCTCTCTCCTGACAGCTCTGATCCGCCTCTTTTTCAAAGACACGTTTTCCACCTCCTTAAAAACCTCTCAAACTACATTTCTTTCTTTCCTCTCCAGTGAGGACTTACATTCGTAACATGAACTTTCAAGTTGAAGAAGAAGTAGCGTCGCCTCGTTTGACACCACGGGTTTATTTCTGTCTGTCAGCCAGTCCAGTGCGTTTGTATACTGGATCTCCCATGATGTGTGTGTATGTGTGTCGTATCCTGTGCCGTGGTGGCTGATGTGGTGAGGGCTTGAGGAGTGAGTGAGTGTGAGTGTGTGTGTGTGTGCGTGTGTGTGTCTCGACTGATGGCCGATATCATCTCGGGTACCAGGTCCTGGTATGGTATAGTGGTCCCTCCGTCAGGATGTATAAGTCCCATCTCAACACTCACTTTTGCCACACAGGTACCTGAGGACTCCATTATGAGGTGGCTCACGAGTGTGTCTCTGTAGTGGAAGCAAAGTGGAGGATCGGTCATGCATCACGGTAGGGGGGTGTGGAAGAAGAGTGCCCAGCTCTGCACAAGCCCACATTACCAGCACATGTGTGGCTGAAGACTTCATCTGGTATTTACCAATCAGAAATGACGGGAATTCTTGAACATAACAGTACGATTCCAGGCCTTAACCGCGTTCCGTTAGGGCAAAGAGGATCGAAGAAAAGGTTTTAAACCCTCAACATGTCAGGTCTTACAGGTGTTCTCCTAGACCTCTGTGACGTCTACATCACCAAGCAAGCAAAGGATTCGAACACATGACCCCGGGCTGGAGCGTACAGACCGCGAACCACTACACCACGTGTGTGTGTGTGTGTGTGTGTGTGTGTATGATTGAGGAATATCCCGTACCTAAGGCCTTCAAAGATCCACGTCTTCCTGGAAGCTCACACAATTCCTCACGTCCGACAGTTAAGTTTTATCTCCTGGTTTACGGTTTTGAATCTGCCTCCTGGAGCGCCAATATCATCCTCTGCCTCCTGGAGCGACAATATCATCCTCCGCCGACAAATTCTTTCTTTTTCCTTTTTCTCCTTTTTTTTTTTTTTGATCCCATGTCGTCGTCCTGTGGCCGGTGTGATCATTGGTCCCATAGCCAAGGGTGAAACAATGGGATGTTGAGCCATAATGACCATGCAGACAACATGGCTTCCTCTGCATTCGTACGGAAAGTTATGATCATCGTAGCCCAACCCAAGACTTTCGCTTCTTTCATCCTCCTCCTCCACCCAGATGTAGTAAACCAATTCTAATATTGTATACCAACGTAAACTCACGCACCATAATGTGTGTGTGTGTGTGTGTGTGTGTGTGTGTGTGTGTTATCGTGTAGATGGCGATCGCCAAGATTATCGTGCATATGGCTGTCAAAGGAGGTGGTGGGGAGGGAGAGAGGAGGAGAAGTTATGAGTGATAGACGTAACTTGGCTCGTCTTTCTTACCGCCTCACTAATGGCGCTTCGCACAAGTTCCTCACTCTTCGCACCTGCATCTCAGACATTCCGTTTTTCTGCCAAGAAACAGTAAAAAAAAAAAAAAAAAAAAGAAAACCGGGTTCGTGCAAGATATAGATCTCGGGTGCTTGAGGTACGATACTTTCGCCGTCTGGGGGTTGAGTTTGGGACGATATTTTCGACCCTGAGGTTAACAGAGGTTTGCTTCTGCTCACAGACAGGCACTCGGGTAGTGAAGCAAGTGTACTAAAAACCTTGAATAACACCCTCATGACCCTAAATACAAAGGGAGATTAAGAGGAGAATGGAAAGGATGAGCCATCTGAGTCGTCCCTAGGGTGTTATCGTACCTTCACCGTGGTATTGTCGTACTCAAGAGGTGCGTATCGTCTTTTTCAAATCCCATCGGGTGCGTGAAAGAGAAAACTTTCTCTGACGATCTATTGCCACTGGCCTGACCCGGGTGGTGTGTGCCAACACGAGCTGATACACACACACACACACACACACACACACACACACACACACACACAACACACACACACACACACACATACACACACACACACACACAACACACACACACACACACACACACACACACACACACACATGAGTACCAGCCAAACTACCTACCTATGTGGGAGGTAAAGGGGGGGTGGGTGTGGTAGTAGTAGAGCTGAGACGAGACGGTTAGAGAGAGAGAGAGAGAGAGAGAGAGAGAGAGAGAGAGAGAGAGAGAGAGAGAGAGAGAGAGAGAGAGAGAGAGAGAGAGAGGGAAGTATGTGAGACGACCGCCACTGTCTGCTGCCAAGTTTTTCTTCCACTGCTTTTGTGACTCAATACGTCGGCTACTACTGTGTGCTGTGGCCTCTCTCTCTCTCTCTCTCTCTCTCTCTCTCTCTCTCTCTCTCTCTCTCTCTCTCTCTTCTAATTCTGCCTCATACTCTAGTCTCCCTACATCATACTCTCACTCTACCTCATACTGCATCTCCCTGTATCATATTCTCACCCTACCTCATACTGCATCTCCCTGTATCATACCCTCACTCTACCTCATACTGCGTCTCCCTGTATCATATTCTCACTCTACCTCATACTGCATCTCCCTGTATCATACTCTCACTCTTCCTCATACTGCATCTACCTGTATCATACTCTCACTCTACCTCATACTGCATCTCCCTGTATCATACTCTCACTCTACCACATAACGCATCTCCCTGTATCATACTCTCACTCTACCTCATACTGCGTCTCCCTGTATCATACTCTCACTCTTCCTCATACTGCATCTCCCTGTATCATACTCTCACTCTTCCTCATACTGCATCTACCTGTATCATACTCTCACTCTACCTCATACTGCATCTACCTGTATCATACTCTCACTCTACCTCATACTGCGTCTCCCTGTATCATACTCTCACTCTACCTCATAACGCATCTCCCTGTATCATACTCTCACCCTACCTCATACTGCATCTCCCTGTATCATACTCTCACCCTACCTCATACTGCATCTCCCTGTATCGTACTCTCACTCTTCCTCATACTGCGTCTCCCTGTATCATACTCTCACTCTTCCTCATACTGCATCTCCCTGTATCATACTCTCACTCTACCTCATACTGCATCTCCCTGTATCATACTCTCACTCTTCCTCATACTGCATCTCCCTGTATCGTACTCTCACTCTTCCTCATACTGCATCTCCCTGTATCATACTCTCACTCTTCCTCATACTGCGTCTCCCTGTATCATACTCTCACCCTACCTCATACTGCATCTCCCTGTATCATATTCTCACTCTACCTCATACTACATCTCCCTGTATCATACTCTCACTCTACCTCATACTGCATCTCCCTGTATCATACTCTCACTCTACCTCATACTGCACCTCCCTGTATCATACTCTCACCCTACCTCACTCTGCCTCACACTTAAAGTCATGCTACTCTCCAAGAATAGTTCACACTCGCTGGCTCTTGCCCACACACAAGACTCTCACTCTCCCTCAACTTTGCGTTACCACCGCCACTCTCCCTCATACTCTCCCACACGCCCTCATACATGAGTACCTAAAATCATCCTACGTACCCTCATTTCATCGTCACTCACACTTGGTTATTCTGCTCCACACACTCCCTCGGTCTCCATCACATTAAATCCTTGTTCTCACCGTCCCACACACACACACACACACACACAAACACACACACACACACACACACATACACACACACACATACACACACACACACACACACACACACACACACACACATACGCGCGCACACTCCCAACATTCTCTCTCTCTCTCTCTCTCTCTCTCTCTCTCTCTCTCTCTCTCTCTCTCTCTCTCTCTCTCCCTTCCTCCCTCCCTCCCCCTCTCAGACGCTATCCTAAGCCCGCTCCTCATCAACCAGGAGGTGGTGGATGATCGGCTGTTCCCTACAATCGTCAGTGGGCATCAAATTTCCAGCCATCCACATGCCTGACCCCCCAACCACCCCCCACATCCTCTCCACTCCAGACAGACAGACAGACAGACAGACAGACAGACAGACAGACACAAGACCAACGGAAGTGATCTCGTTACCCATGCTCCTAAGAATTACGTACAGCTGAGTCTGTTGGTCCTAGTTCATGAGTCAATCTTGAGTCCGTGGTCTGTTCATGTCTCATCTTGAGTCAGTGGTCTGTTCATGTCTCATCTTGAGTCAGTGGTCTGTTCATGTCTCATCTTGAGTCAGTGGTCTGTTCATGTCTCATCTTGAGTTAGTGGTCTGTTCATGTCTCATCTTGAGTCAGTGGTCTGTTCATGTCTCATCTTGAGTTAGTGGTCTGTTCATGTCTCATCTTGAGTTAGTGGTCTGTTCATGTCTCATCTTGAGTCAGTGGTCTGTTCATGTCTCATCTTGAGTCAGTGGTCTGGTCATGTCTCATCTTGAGTTAGTGGTCTGTTCATGTCTCATCTTGAGTCAGTGGTCTGTTCATGTCTCATCTTGAGTTAGTGGTCTGTTCATGTCTCATCTTGAGTCAGTGGTCTGTTAATGTCTCATCTTGAGTCAGTGGTCTGGTGATGTCTCATCTTGAGTCAGTGGTCTGTTCATGTCTCATCTTGAGTCAGTGGTCTGGTGATGTCTAATCTTGAGTCAGTGGTCTGTTCATGTCTCATCTTGAGTCAGTGGTCTGTTCATGTCTAATCTTGAGTCACTGGTCTGTTAATGTCTAATCTTGAGTCTGTGGTCTGTTCATGTCTCATCTTGAGTTAGTGGTCTGTTCATGTCTCATCTTGAGTCAGTGGTCTGTTCATGTCTCATCTTGAGTCAGTGGTCTGTTCATGTCTCATCTTGAGTCAGTGGTCTGTTCATGTCTCATCTTGAGTCAGTGGTCTGTTCATGTCTCATCTTGAGTCAGTGGTCTGTTCATGTCTCATCTTGAGTCAGTGGTCTGGTGATGTCTCATCTTGAGTCAGTGGTCTGGTGATGTCTCATCTTGAGTCAGTGGTCTGGTAATGTCTAATCTTGAGTCAGTGGTCTGGTGATGTCTCATCTTGAGTCAGTGGTCTGGTGATGTCTCATCTTGAGTCAGTGGTCTGTTCATGTCTCATCTTGAGTCAGTGGTCTGTTCATGTCTAATCTTGAGTCAGTGGTCTGTTAATGTCTCATCTTGAGTCAGTGGTCTGGTAATGTCTAATCTTGAGTCAGTGGTTTGGTGATGTCTAATCTTGAGTCAGTGGTTTGGTGATGTCTAATCTTGAGTCAGTGGTCTGTTCATGTCTAATCTTGAGTCAGTGGTCTGTTGATGTCACACACAGCAACAGACGTCTTTCCAACCAAGATGGCTCCCGTCTCCCTCTGTATCCTGCACAGTTTGTGGTCGCCGTTTCCCCAATTTCCCCACCAGGGAGGAACTGTTAACTTTTCCCCCGAGAGCAGGGTCGTCCGGGGCGCCACCCGAGGTCTTGATCCAGTTCGGTGGACTGTGTCCTGACGTCTCCTACCGACGGAGAATCGGATCTCCTGCTCAGTTCCTCATTGTGGCGGGTCCAGAGTGACCTGGCCTATATAGTCTTGCAGCTGAAGGCTGGACACGTCTGAGGGGCGCTGCCATCACTTGGTGATCCAATCTCACTGCCTCCGCCACTACCATATCTAATATGCTTTCAGTCAGAGAGGCTGAAAGCAGTGCTACAGACACGTCGAACGAAAAGACTTCACTAGCGATTTCGCTTCAAGTCCACGATCAACATTATTTCCGCCACATCAGTGGCAAGGAAGGGCAATTTGCATTATTCACTCTCTCAATCACCTCTGTGCCTCTCTACTCTGCACCAATCTGTGAGCTTCTTATATCATACACCTTCACAAACAGCCTCGTTTGCTACTGTTTGAATTCTCCTTTTGTGTGCCTTTATATCCTCACTGTTATCCCCTTTTTCTTTTGCTGTTTGGCCAACACACTCGATCATGCACATCGGTGATCTGGACACAGGAGACGAAATTCGCAGCTGAAGCCCAGATACAGAAAGACTGCTTCAGTAATGCAAGTGCATGAAATAAACTGGAGTTGATACGAGATATGGTCAATAGACCTCAATGTAACCAAATGCAACATAATGTATTTTGACGAGAAAAAACAAACAAAAAATAAATTCCATGACATGTATAAAACGCTTAGAAAAGCCCATTTTGAAGCAGAAGAGAAAAAAGACCATAGATTTATAATCAGTAATGCCCTTAAATGTGCAATTTAATACCTAAATGTATAAAGTCAAAACTGTTACACTTCACAGTTAGAATCAAATACACTATAACACATATAGATCTTTAACACGAACAATGCAGAACTGAACAGCTACCCAGTCAAACCTTACTTCAAACAGGGTGATCAAAGATGAAAGGAAACAGAAAGTATGGAAGGAAATAGAACGTATGCAGAGACGAGCAACAAAGCTCATTCCCCTTCTCAGAAGGGAACCTTACTGAGAGAAACAAAGACGCTATACAGCTTAGTCTGAAACAACACAAGACTCCGGGGAGACCTTATACAAGTTACTGAAAGTTACTAATTGATTCTGACAACCTAGTTCTCAACAATTTCTTCACATCAGGCCGAGAAATCTTGAAACGTTCACAAACAACAGTATGAAAGGAAAAGAAAAGTGATGTCATATTATGGAAGGGGAACTTTTCGTTTTCTTTTAGCTACGGGGCACTGCAACAAACTACCACTAGAGGGAAGTCATAGCGGGTGATTTTTATCTTTCAATCACAATTCGACACATATCTTTGATATAATCAAATGTCAATAGATAAATCTATTCCTTAAGGGAGCCACACAAACTTTTAAGTGTATATTTCAACCTCTTTTTCTTCGTTTAAGATCTAAACCCTTTTCCTGTCGTATTTGATTACGTTTTCTTCTTTTTTTCCATTCTCACTTTCCTCTAGAATTTCCACGTCAGTATACTCTCTTCGTACTAAATGGTGCTCCTCAGTTATTTCCTTACCGGCCGCTGTGCCGGAGGTAGCGGTGGGTAGGAAGGTGTCTTCCACTTTACCATCTCGTCTCTAAGTCTATAAATTAGGAGCTTAGGGAACTATTCCTGTCCTCATGGATCAACAGGTCTCCTCCTGTTATCTATCATCCCCAAGTATTCCTGTCTCTGGCCTTCCATGAAGAATGGTCACATCAGTAAGTAAGTTTGTGCAAAAATTTCATTATCAATAGTTTCCATATACTATCTGAAAGGCTCACTCTATACCTGGACACCCTGGACTTTCACAACGTCTCAAACGATATGGCTACATAACTCTTATTTTCTCCCAGTCCCTCCACTGTCTACTTCCCTCCGTCCTAGATTTCGTATATAACTCTGGGAAAAACAACGCACGATTCAATATCCTGGCTGATTTTGCCTCAGACTTTCCGAGGGGATGCCCGGCGTATTATCACCAATGCAACCCTGAAATTCAATTTCTCTTTATCATCTCCCTGTAGCGTCTTATTTTGTCTTCTTTTCTTAGCCTTCCCTCAACCCCAGCTGTACAATCTAGCTGTCCCTGACTCCCTGTATCTCTGTGGCCATTGTCTCTATGCTGAGTACATCAGGAATATGACGCATCGTCTCTGAAAATCACATCGTCATCACAGCCTTCCTTAATCTCCCTGGATTTATTATGTTCCTATAGACGTAGTATCTTCGCCCCGTCTGTTCCCTTACGAGGTCGTGTTCCATCTTGCTGTGAGAGATGGAGGGCTCGCTTGGCTTCCTGATCAATGTTCTTCAGCGCGTTACCAGTCATCCTTGTGCACCTTGCCAGTCTCCAGTAACATCTCTGTCCACTTCAAAAACTGCTCTCTGATGTGCTTCAGGTTCTCCGTCTCTTTAACAGACATACCTCGACAGACTTCAGTAACTTTATCTATGACTACTCTCGCTGTACCTCTACACACTCCAGTAACTTTATCTATGACTACCTTCACTATCTTGTTCAAATCTGTCCTTCTACTGGATGAAGTGGAACCCATTTGCTCCTTAAAGTTCCCCTGTGATATACTCACCTTTTATTCAGGGATTCAGCTACCTCTCCACTCATCCACTTGAGTCAGCCTAGTCATTACTCACAATGTCACTCATGATGTTTCTGATATTTGGAAAAGCTTCCCCCTCCCCTATTTTCCATACATTTTCTTGTTGTTCTTGTACATTTCCTAGTCACTCTACTTATTCCTCTGATTGAACTTACCAGTGTATCGTGGCTCTCTATAAGCACCATGACCCATCGCCACTGGTATGTGTAGGGTGGTCATCCCTCCCTCGTCCCGTATACCTCCTCTGTCATTCCTCCACTTCCCTGTGACACTCCACCCATGTCACCCGGAGTCTCTTCGATGCACCAAGATATCCTATCCACTACGCATCACCAGGAGCCAAGTCCTCCACGCCTTAGCGTCGCGTCCCACCCTGCGCCGCCAATACTGAGTCTTCACATTCTCTCTATCACGATCCACCAAGTCGATTCATGATTCACTGGCGCCCACGAGCGTGAGTCACACCATCCCGACACACAAATAGATCTTGGCCGCTCGATGAATCCTGAAATAATGCCAAAGTACCAATAGCTTGCCCTATAACCAGCTGTGTGTGTGTGTGTTTGTGTGTGTGTGTGTGTGTGTGTGTGTGTGTGTTAGTGCTCTTGGGAATCACCCACGACACGACTACATTGTCTGTCTTATCATAGCCTCTAGCAGGCTTGGAATCTCGATGGCAGTGCTCAAATCACCCCCTACTCTTCTTTTTTTTTACCTACGAAAAACAAATCTGTACGCTCTCACCTCTGTGTTAATCTTTCCTGATTCTATGACCGTATTCCTCCCTCTTCCTTTGGACTTTGTGATTTCGTAGAACTTTTTTAAGCGAGTTCACCAAGCTTGTTCTAGTTCGGGCGTACAGTATGCTGTGAATACTGTGTTGAACAGTTTCACATCCATACACTTAAAGGCGATTCTAATATTTGCCAACAGACAATTTGTTTTCTTAAGAACAACCCTCTTTAAGGTGAAACTTAGGCTACAGGTTAAGCACTTTCTTGACTCACAAGACCAACTTGCGGACGGAGTCCTGTGGCTTATTTCCTGCTAGGTATTATGTCTCACTGTCATCATCCTCTTTACACTTGCTCGAGTGGGATTTCATGATGAACTAAGTATGAGACCAAGTGAGGAGTTATAGTCCAGGACTTCATGTAACTTGATGCCATTCTCATCATTCTCCACATCCCTCATGATGCCTCATAGTCTGTAAACATGAGTCTAGTCCCTTGGGCAAGTCATTTGCATAGATGAGGAAGAACAATGGACCCAGGACCGAGCCTTGTGGCACCTCAACCCATTTCGAGACGAGTCCTCTGATACGCGTCCATTGATCCCTTCCACTGACGTGATTTTTCATCCACTGAAAGACGTCTCCTTATTCCCGCCTGAAGATCAGACATCTTTGCACGCCTCCAGAATGGCACAGTGTCAAATGCTTTCAGCCATTCTAGTGATATACAGTCCTCCTATCCTCCTCGTATGTCTAAATCGGAGCCCAATACTTCACGCAATTCTAAAAGATTTTCTACACACGACATCTTTCCCCCCCCCGTGTTACCGTATGTTCTCTCACTGAGAGAAGATTCTTCGGTGCGAAATCCATCCACTTTCTTTCTGATCATCTTATCCAGTGCCTGACTAACCGCACTCGTCAGAGAAATTAGCCGGTAACTCAGCACAGAATCTCCGTCTCTTACTCTAAAAAAAGATAGAGTGCAGGACAGTTGCCCTTCTACCCCTGCAAGAAATTGATCGATATTCAAGTAGCCTTTGAAGCGTATTTTGGACATTTCCTCGCCACATACAGAGATACTTCATTACCACCGTTGGCATTATATGGGTCTCGGTCTTCTCAGCGCATTCCAGTCCCTCCTTCCTCATCCCATCACGCTGGGGTAGAGGATGCAGATCCCTCTAACGTGAAAACATCCTCGAACTTAATCCTTATTAGCTGCCTCTTAACCGTAATACGTTTGATGAGTTTATGGAAAAGTTTTGGAGTATCGGGGCGACGTTGTCAACAGCAGTCTTTCCAAAGTTCTTCCTCTTCTTCTTCTTCTTCTTCTTCTTCTTCTTCTTCTTCTTCTTCTTCCTCTTCTTCTTCTTCTTCTTCATTTGGATGCACTGGTTCCCTGCGTTCTTGTACCTTTTCAAATGCTGATGGCTGAAGTGTTACCTCCTCCTTTTAATCCCAAAAGCTCTTCGTCATCTTTCATTCAATTATATCCGCTTAGTTCTTGCCTTCCCACTCTACTTGCCGTCTCAGTTCTTGCCTTCCCACTCTACTTGCCGTCTCAGTTCTTGCCTTCCCACTCTACTTGCCGTCTCAGTTCTTGCCTTCCTACTCTACTTGTCGTCTCAGTTCTTGCCTTCCCACTCTACTTGCCGTCTCAGTTCTTGCCTTCCCACCCTACTTGCCGTCGCAGTTCTTGCCTTCCCACCCTACTTGCCGTCTCAGTTCTTGCCTTCCCACTCTACTTGCCGTCTCAGTTCTTGCCTTCCCTCCATACTTGACGCTGAAGGTGTCACCTTTGCCCTACGTCCTTCACCGTTGATAGTCCAACTTTCCTCAGCGCTGTGAATGCTCTGTATACCCCATCCTCACTGTACCGAGGGATGGTGATGTTCTTACTTTAATACGAGAGCATCTATTGCTCGACCAGTGCGTCTTGAGGCATCCACTTTAAAAGCCATCTCGCTCAAAATTGCTCTACACTCAGTGACTTTACTCCTGTTTCATATACCTCCCTCCCCTCACCAAGGAAAAAATATTGTCCCACAACTATATACAAATCTTAGACTATCTGACATCCCTCTGCGAAGTATTGCTCCCTTTCCACCCACACGTTGAAATCCTCTATACAGGGGATTTAAACTCACACCATAAAGAACGATTAGGCTCTACCTGGGATGATCCCAGTGGAGTTGAGGCCCTTTTGTTCTTCCTCTTTTTGATGAGCTGGAACAGATGGTGAAACACCCAACACGAGTCACTTCTATATGGGTACTTGCACCCTCCAACCGCCCCCCATCAAAGCGCCATCTCTGGCACAATGAAGGACTATGAGGTCGTCCATATGCAGGGTCGTACCGTCGACCTCAAGGGTCGTACCGTCGTGCACAAGGGTCGTACCGTCGACCTCAAGGGTCGTACCGTCGACCTCAAGGGTCGTACCGTCGACCTCAAGGGTCGTACCGTCGTGCACAAGGGTCGTACCGTCGTGCACAAGGGTCGTACCGTCGACCTCAAGGGTCGTACCGTCGACCTCAAGGGTCGTACCGTCGACCTCAAGGGTCGTACCGTCGACCTCAAGGGTCGTACCGTCGACCTCAAGGGTCGTACCGTCGTGCACAAGGGTCGTACCGTCGACCTCAAGGGTCGTACCGTCGACCTCAAGGGTCGTACCGTCGTGCACAAGGGTCGTACCGTCGTGCACAAGGGTCGTACCGTCGTGCACAAGGGTCGTACCGTCGTGCACAAGGGTCGTACCGTCGACCTCAAGGGTCGTACCGTCGACCTCAAGGGTCGTACCGTCGACCTCAAGGGTCGTACCGTCGTGCACAAGGGTCGTACCGTCGACCTCAAGGGTCGTACCGTCGTGCACAAGGGTCGTACCGTCGTGCACAAGGGTCGTACCGTCGTGCACAAGGGTCGTACCGTCGACCTCAAGGGTCGTACCGTCGACCTCAAGGGTCGTACCGTCGACCTCAAGGGTCGTACCGTCGTGCACAAGGGTCGTACCGTCGTGCACAAGGGTCGTACCGTCGACCTCAAGGGTCGTACCGTCGTGCACAAGGGTCGTACCGTCGTGCACAAGGGTCGTACCGTCGACCTCAAGGGTCGTACCGTCGACCTCAAGGGTCGTACCGTCGACCTCAAGGGTCGTACCGTCGTGCACAAGGGTCGTACCGTCGTGCACAAGGGTCGTACCGTCGACCTCAAGGGTCGTACCGTCGACCTCAAGGGTCGTACCGTCGTGCACAAGGGTCGTACCGTCGTGCACAAGGGTCGTACCGTCGACCTCAAGGGTCGTACCGTCGACCTCAAGGGTCGTACCGTCGACCTCAAGGGTCGTACCGTCGACCTCAAGGGTCGTACCGTCGACCTCAAGGGTCGTACCGTCGTGCACAAGGGTCGTACCGTCGTGCACAAGGGTCGTACCGTCGTGCACAAGGGTCGTACCGTCGACCTCAAGGGTCGTACCGTCGTGCACAAGGGTCGTACCGTCGTGCACAAGGGTCGTACCGTCGACCTCAAGGGTCGTACCGTCGACCTCAAGGGTCGTACCGTCGACCTCAAGGGTCGTACCGTCGACCTCAAGGGTCGTACCGTCGTGCACAAGGGTCGTACCGTCGTGCACAAGGGTCGTACCGTCGTGCACAAGGGTCGTACCGTCGACCTCAAGGGTCGTACCGTCGACCTCAAGGGTCGTACCGTCGTGCACAAGGGTCGTACCGTCGTGCACAAGGGTCGTACCGTCGACCTCAAGGGTCGTACCGTCGACCTCAAGGGTCGTACCGTCGTGCACAAGGGTCGTACCGTCGACCTCAAGGGTCGTACCGTCGACCTCAAGGGTCGTACCGTCGACCTCAAGGGTCGTACCGTCGACCTCAAGGGTCGTACCGTCGACCTCAAGGGTCGTACCGTCGACCTCAAGGGTCGTACCGTCGACCTCAAGGGTCGTACCGTCGACCTCAAGGGTCGTACCGTCGACCTCAAGGGTCGTACCGTCGACCTCAAGGGTCGTACCGTCGACCTCAAGGGTCGTACCGTCGACCTCAAGGGTCGTACCGTCGACCTCAAGGGTCGTACCGTCGACCTCAAGGGTCGTACCGTCGACCTCAAGGGTCGTACCGTCGACCTCAAGGGTCGTACCGTCGACCTCAAGGGTCGTACCGTCGACCTCAAGGGTCGTACCGTCGACCTCAAGGGTCGTACCGTCGACCTCAAGGGTCGTACCGTCGACCTCAAGGGTCGTACCGTCGACCTCAAGGGTCGTACCGTCGTGCACAAGGGTCGTACCGTCGACCTCAAGGGTCGTACCGTCGACCTCAAGGGTCGTACCGTCGACCTCAAGGGTCGTACCGTCGTGCACAAGGGTCGTACCGTCGACCTCAAGGGTCGTACCGTCGACCTCAAGGGTCGTACCGTCGACCTCAAGGGTCGTACCGTCGACCTCAAGGGTCGTACCGTCGTGCACAAGGGTCGTACCGTCGACCTCAAGGGTCGTACCGTCGTGCACAAGGGTCGTACCGTCGACCTCAAGGGTCGTACCGTCGTGCACAAGGGTCGTACCGTCGACCTCAAGGGTCGTACCGTCGACCTCAAGGGTCGTACCGTCGACCTCAAGGGTCGTACCGTCGACCTCAAGGGTCGTACCGTCGTGCACAAGGGTCGTACCGTCGACCTCAAGGGTCGTACCGTCGTGCACAAGGGTCGTACCGTCGACCTCAAGGGTCGTACCGTCGACCTCAAGGGTCGTACCGTCGACCTCAAGGGTCGTACCGTCGACCTCAAGGGTCGTACCGTCGACCTCAAGGGTCGTACCGTCGTGCACAAGGGTCGTACCGTCGACCTCAAGGGTCGTACCGTCGTGCACAAGGGTCGTACCGTCGTGCACAAGGGTCGTACCGTCGACCTCAAGGGTCGTACCGTCGTGCACAAGGGTCGTACCGTCGTGCACAAGGGTCGTACCGTCGTGCACAAGGGTCGTACCGTCGTGCACAAGGGTCGTACCGTCGACCTCAAGGGTCGTACCGTCGACCTCAAGGGTCGTACCGTCGACCTCAAGGGTCGTACCGTCGACCTCAAGGGTCGTACCGTCGACCTCAAGGGTCGTACCGTCGACCTCAAGGGTCGTACCGTCGACCTCAAGGGTCGTACCGTCGACCTCAAGGGTCGTACCGTCGACCTCAAGGGTCGTACCGTCGACCTCAAGGGTCGTACCGTCGTGCACAAGGGTCGTACCGTCGACCTCAAGGGTCGTACCGTCGACCTCAAGGGTCGTACCGTCGTGCACAAGGGTCGTACCGTCGACCTCAAGGGTCGTACCGTCGTGCACAAGGGTCGTACCGTCGTGCACAAGGGTCGTACCGTCGACCTCAAGGGTCGTACCGTCGTGCACAAGGGTCGTACCGTCGACCTCAAGGGTCGTACCGTCGTGCACAAGGGTCGTACCGTCGTGCACAAGGGTCGTACCGTCGTGCACAAGGGTCGTACCGTCGTGCACAAGGGTCGTACCGTCGACCTCAAGGGTCGTACCGTCGTGCACAAGGGTCGTACCGTCGTGCACAAGGGTCGTACCGTCGACCTCAAGGGTCGTACCGTCGACCTCAAGGGTCGTACCGTCGTGCACAAGGGTCGTACCGTCGTGCACAAGGGTCGTACCGTCGACCTCAAGGGTCGTACCGTCGTGCACAAGGGTCGTACCGTCGACCTCAAGGGTCGTACCGTCGACCTCAAGGGTCGTACCGTCGTGCACAAGGGTCGTACCGTCGTGCACAAGGGTCGTACCGTCGACCTCAAGGGTCGTACCGTCGACCTCAAGGGTCGTACCGTCGACCTCAAGGGTCGTACCGTCGTGCACAAGGGTCGTACCGTCGTGCACAAGGGTCGTACCGTCGACCTCAAGGGTCGTACCGTCGTGCACAAGGGTCGTACCGTCGTGCACAAGGGTCGTACCGTCGACCTCAAGGGTCGTACCGTCGTGCACAAGGGTCGTACCGTCGTGCACAAGGGTCGTACCGTCGACCTCAAGGGTCGTACCGTCGACCTCAAGGGTCGTACCGTCGTGCACAAGGGTCGTACCGTCGACCTCAAGGGTCGTACCGTCGTGCACAAGGGTCGTACCGTCGTGCACAAGGGTCGTACCGTCGTGCACAAGGGTCGTACCGTCGACCTCAAGGGTCGTACCGTCGACCTCAAGGGTCGTACCGTCGTGCACAAGGGTCGTACCGTCGACCTCAAGGGTCGTACCGTCGACCTCAAGGGTCGTACCGTCGACCTCAAGGGTCGTACCGTCGTGCACAAGGGTCGTACCGTCGTGCACAAGGGTCGTACCGTCGTGCACAAGGGTCGTACCGTCGTGCACAAGGGTCGTACCGTCGTGCACAAGGGTCGTACCGTCGTGCACAAGGGTCGTACCGTCGTGCACAAGGGTCGTACCGTCGTGCACAAGGGTCGTACCGTCGTGCACAAGGGTCGTACCGTCGTGCACAAGGGTCGTACCGTCGTGCTCAAGGGTCGTACCGTCGTGCACAAGGGTCGTACCGTCGTGCACAAGGGTCGTACTGTCGTGCACAAGGGTCGTACCGTCGTGCACAAGGGTCGTACTCGTCGTGCACAAGGGTCGTACCGTCGACCTCAAGGGTCGTACCGTCGTGCACAAGGGTCGTACCGTCGACCTCAAGGGTCGTACTGTCGTGCACAAAACACCAAAGGAACACTATGTATGAATACACAGGTCACTATCCTCACCATCATACACTCCTTACTCACTATCCTCACCATCATACACTCCCTACTCACTATCCTCACCATCATACACTCCCTACTCACTATCCTCATCATCAACACCATCACACACTCCCTACTCACTATCCTCACCATCATACACTCCCTACTCACTATCCTCACCATCATACACTCCCTACTCACTATCCTCACCATCATACACTCCCTACTCACTATCCTCACCATCATACACTCCTACTCACTATCCTCACCATCATACACTCCCTACTCACTATCCTCACCATCATACACTCCCTACTCACTATCCTCACCATCATACACTCCCTACTCACTATCCTCACCATCATACACTCCCTACTCACTATCCTCATCATCAACACCATCACACACTCCCTACTCACTATCCTCACCATCATACACTCCCTACTCACTATCCTCACCATCATACACTCCCTACTCACTATCCTCACCATCATACACTCCTTACTCACTATCCTCACCATCACACACTCCCTACTCACTATCCTCACCATCATACACTCCCTACTCACTATCCTCACCATCATACACTCCCTACTCACTATCCTCACCATCATACACTCCCTACTCACTATCCTCACCATCATACACTCCCTACTCACTATCCTCACCATCATACACTCCTTACTCACTATCCTCACCATCATACACTCCCTACTCACTATCCTCACCATCATACACTCCCTACTCACTATCCTCACCATCATACACTCCCTACTCACTATCCTCACCATCATACACTCCCTACTCACTATCCTCACCATCATACACTCCCTACTCACTATCCTCACCATCATACACTCCCTACTCACTATCCTCATCATCAACACCATCACACACTCCCTACTCACTATCCTCACCATCATACACTCCCTACTCACTATCCTCACCATCATACACTCCCTACTCACTATCCTCATCATCAACACCATCATACACTCCCTACTCACTATCCTCACCATCATACACTCCCTACTCACTATCCTCACCATCATACACTCCCTACTCACTATCCTCACCATCAAAACATGGACTACAATTCACACACACACATCCTGGACACAACCATCATTACACCATCAATTATCATCAATACCTTTAGAAAACAACTACATTATCACGAAATCACCATGTTATCACTGCACTAATTACAGTGACATTATCATGAAATCACCATCTTATCACTGCACTAATTACAGTGATATTATCATAAAATCATCTTATCACTGCACTAATTACAGTGACATTATCATGAAATCACCATCTTATCACTGTACTACTTACAGTGACATTATCACTAAATCACCATCTTATCACTGCACTAATTACAGTGACATTATCATGAAATCACCATCTTATCACTGCACTAATTACAGTGACATTATCATGAAATCATCATCTTATCACTGCACTACTTACAGTGACATTATCATGAAATCACTATCTTATCACTGCACTAATTACAGTGACATTATCATGAAATCACCATCTTATCACTGTACTACTTACAGTGACTTTATCACTACGCAAATGACAGTGACATTATCATGAAATCACCATCTTATCACTGTACTACTTACAGTGACATTATCACTACGCAAATGACAGTGACATTATCATGAAATCATCATTATTAGTCACTGTTTTATCCATCACTGTTCATGATGAAGGGAGGCGTCACTGTTCTAATTAATTTCACGACTTTTCAACCAGACGAAGGTGAGCGATGCAGTGCTCTGTGGTACACGAGAGGTCGTCGAACGAGGCTGTTCAAAGGTAACTACCTAGACGATCGTTAGGTTCCAGTTTGGAACACTGTCCTTGTTGTGTGGGCATCACACCCCTACACGTTTTCTTCCCAGCCAACATAAAATTGACCCCAGCAATGATACTCTTGACCCCAGCAATGATACTCTTGACCCCAGCAATGATACTCTTGACCCCAGCAATGATATTCTTGACCCCAGCAATGGTACTCTTGACCCCAGCAATGATACTCTTGACCCCAGCAATGATACTCTTGACCCCAGCAATGATACTCTTGACCCCAGCAATGATACTCTTGACCCCAGCAATGATATTCTTGACCCCAGCAATGGTACTCTTGACCCCAGCAATGGTACTCTTGACCCCAGCAATGATATTCTTGACCCCAGCAATGATACTCTTGACCCCAGCAATGGTACTCTTGACCCCAGCAATGATATTCTTGACCCCAGCAATGGTACTCTTGACCCCAGCAATGATATTCTTGACCCCAGCAATGGTACTCTTGACCCCAGCAATGGTACTCTTGACCCCAGCAATGGTACTCTTGACCCCAGCAATGATACTCTTGACCCCAGCAATGGTACTCTTGACCCCAGCAATGGTACTCTTGACCCCAGCAATGATACTCTTGACCCCAGCAATGATACTCTTGACCCCAGCAATGGTACTCTTGACCCCAGCAATGATACTCTTGACCCCAGCAATTGTACTCATGACCCCAGCAATGGTACTCTTGACCCCAGCAATGATACTCTTGACCCCAGCAATGGTACTCTTGACCCCAGCAATGGTACTCTTGACCCCAGCAATGATACTCTTGACCCCAGCAATTGTACTCATGACCCCAGCAATGGTACTCTTGACCCCAGCAATGATACTCTTGACCCCAGCAATGGTATTCTTGACCCCAGCAATGGTACTCTTGACCCCAGCAATGATACTCTTGACCCCAGCAATGATACTCTTGACCCCAGCAATGGTACTCTTGACCCCAGCAATGGTACTCTTGACCTCAGCAATGATACTCTTGACCCCAGCAATGGTACTCTTGACCCCAGCAATGGTACTCTTGACCCCAGCAATGGTACTCTTGACCCCAGCAATGGTACTCTTGACCCCAGCAATGATACTCTTGACCCCAGCAATAGTACTCTTGACCCCAGCAATGATACTCTTGACCCCAGCAATGGTACTCATGACCCCAGCAATGGTACTCTTGATCCCAGCAATGATACTCTTGACCCCAGCAATGGTATTCTTGACCCCAGAAATTGGTACTCTTGACCCCAGCAATGATACTCTTGACCCCAGCAATGGTACTCTTGACCCCAGCAATTGTACTCATGACCCCAGCAATGGTACTCTTGACCCCAGCAATGATACTCTTGACCCCAGCAATGGTACTCTTGACCCCAGCAATGGTACTCTTGACCCCAGCAATGATACTCTTGACCCCAGCAATGGTACTCTTGACCCCAGCAATGGTACTCTTGACCCCAGCAATGGTATTCTTGACCCCAGCAATGGTACTCTTGACCCCAGCAATGATACTCTTGACCCCAGCAATGATACTCTTGACCCCAGCAATGGTACTCTTGACCCCAGCAATGGTACTCTTGACCCCAGCAATGATACTCTTGACCCCAGCAATGGTACTCTTGACCCCAGCAATGGTACTCTTGACCCCAGCAATGATACTCTTGACCCCAGCAATAGTACTCTTGACCCCAGCAATGGTACTCTTGACCCCAGCAATAGTACTCTTGACCCCAGCAATGGTACTCTTGACCCCAGCAATGATACTCTTGACCCCAGCAATAGTACTCTTGACCCCAGCAATGGTACTCTTGACCCCAGCAATGATACTCTTGACCCCAGCAATGATACTCTTGACCCCAGCAATGGTACTCTTGACCCCAGCAATGGTACTCTTGACCCCAGCAATGATACTCTTGACCCCACCAATGGTACTCTTAACCCCAGCAATGGTACTCTTGACCCCAGCAATTGTACTCCTGACCCCAGCAATGGTACTCTCCAGCAATGCTATTCTTGACCCCTGCAATTATACTCTTGACCCCAGCAATGGTACTCTTGACCCCAGCAATCCTATTCTTGACCCCAGCAATGGTACTCTTGACCCCAGCAATGGTACTCTCCAGCAATGCTATTCTTGACCCCTGCAATTATACTCTTGACCCCAGCAATCCTATTCTTGACCCCAGCAATGGTACTCTTGACCCCAGCAATGGTACTCTCCAGCAATGCTATTCTTGACCCCTGCAATTATACTCTTGACCCCAGCAATGGTACTCTTGACCCCAGCAATCCTATTCTTGACCCCAGCAATGGTACTCTTGACCCCAGCAATGCCATGGCCGTAATTCGTAAGTCATGTTCGTGTCGTAACTTGGGAGACCAGATGGATGCGACATCCCCCCCACGGCGACGGGGGCTGGCTGGACGCACGAAGCAATGGGATTCAGTCCTCCTTTTTTTTTCTCAATACCTTTCCTTCGTCTTATTGAAACCCCCTTGTTATCTATAAGACTGGGATCTTCCCCCACACACCTGAAGAGAGACAAGTCATTCTCAAACGTATTCTCTTCTCCCATAGATACTATATTACCTTCCGTCCCATGTGGAGTCCCTTGGGATATGCCTCTACGCGTCCCGAACGTTATTAAATTGGGATAAAAAAAACAACGTGGGATAGAGTAAGAAAAAAAAAAAAAAAGCATCAACACTGTCTATGTAAACAAACGGAGAACAAAACCAGTGTGTTTATAGAGAAAGCGAGGATGCAACACCCAGTCACCAATCAAAACCCAGGGAATCCATCAGGGTATGATTATGATTGGCCAGATGAGGCGAACCCCCTGCGCTACAGGGGAGCTTCAGGACACACGAGTCCTCAAGCCGCCTAAGAGTGGCCAAAGTTGGCCATTGATCGGCTCGGTGGCACCCGAGAACCCACTCCCGGAATTGAATGCGCTACTGTGAGGGAGTGGGCGACCTTCCAGCCACCGTCATTTGTCTGTATTGTGCCAGTATCAGGGGGAGCTGATGGTGGTGTCCATGGGGCCTCTCTGGACAGCCACTGGCCTCTCTGGACCAAAGGTTTATATTATACGTTCCTCTGGATCATGGTGTCGAGTTGGGGGGGTGGCTGGAGGGAAACATGATACACAGGTTGTATACGCTCGTCTGTTTCCCCTGATCTCTTATGCTCATGTCTCTTATTATTTCCCCCACCCAGCCTCTCTCTTAGGCGGTTTCCCTGATACCTTCCTCCTTTCGAGGCCTCTCTCTCTCTCTCTCTCTCTCTCTCTCTCTCTCTCTCTCTCTCTCTCTCTCTCTCTCTCTCTCAAAAATGGCCATGGTACGCGCCCCACAGCGCCTCGTCCCCCGTACATCGGGAGTTTTCCCATCTTTAAACTTTAACCTCGGAGGGAGGAGAGGAGGAGGAAGGAGGAGGAAGGGGTCAGACTTGCGGAGGAGGAGGAGGTGGAGGAGGAGGTGGAGGAGGGAGGGTTACGCAATGTGGCTTGGCTATTACTTCACCTCCAGACTCGCAAGGTGAGCGCCAGGCAGCGAGGGTGAGGGAAGCGGGCCAGGATGAAAGGACGTGTGGGAGGGGACGTAGAAGTGAGGGAGGGGGAGAGGAAGGAAGATGGGAGGAGGAGGAGGAAGATGGGAGGAGGAGAAGGAGGAGGGAGATGGGAGGGGGAGAGGAAGGAAGATGGGAGGAGGAGCAGGAAGATGGGAGGAGGAGGAGGGAGATGGGGAGAGAAGAGGAAGAGGAAGAAACTCACGGGAGAGGGACGCGAGCTGGGTTTGTTGACTGTGTCATTTGCACACTCAACAAACCTAGATTATATTGAGTTACAGTGCATATATCTACGTGAGCTCAGGTACACAACAAACCTAGATTATATTGAGTCACACTACATAAATCTACCTGAGCTCAGGTACACAGACGAGCTGAGGGCCCTACAGACGAGCTGAGGATCCCAAAGACGAGTGAGGGCCCTACAGGCTAGCTGAGGGCCCCATAGATGTGTTGAGGGCCTCAGAGACGAGCTGAGAGCCCCACAGACGAGATAAGGGCACTACAGATGAGGTGAGGGCCCCACAGAAGAAATGAGGGCCATACAGACAAGCTGAGGGCCCAACAAACGAGCTGAGGGCCCCACAGGTGTGCTGAGGACCCCAGAGACGAGATGGGGGCCCTACAGAGGAGCTGACGGCCCTACATACGAGATGAGGGCCCCACAAACGAGCTGAGGGCCCTACAGACAAGCAGAGGGCCCCATAAACGATCAGGGCCCCACAGACAAGACGAGGACTCCATAGACGAAACAAGGGCCCATAGACGTGCTGAGGGCCCCACAGTGGACACACATACTTACTCTAACACACTAGTCACCATACGCAGACGACACACTCTCTCATCCATGAATCAATCTGAACCAAAAATGAACACCAGACCAACATTAATTCCATCACTGAGAGAGAGAGAGAGAGAGAGAGAGAGAGAGAGAGAGAGAGAGAGAGAGAGAGAGAGAGAGAGAGAGAGAGAAGCCTTGTAAAGAATGTCTTGGTGTAATGTATGGTTGAGGGGGGGGGGGGTGGTTGGGAGGATCGACCTTGTGAGTATGGACTACTAGTGTGTGAAGGAGGGTTAAGCATTTTGTTGCTACGTGGCCGGCTCGTGGTTGCTTAATGGTGTGCATGTACTTGTTCCGTGCACAGTCAAGTAAGGTTGTACTGGAAGGTATTTTTGGTCATATTGTGCAAGGTTTGAGTGTCTGTAATTGCTAGACAGAGACTGGGTGTTCTGATTGCCTCATCTTATGCAATCTGAATTTCTTTTTTTATCTCTGATCTGATACGGTGAATGGTTAGGCAGAGGAGGCGTGGTTTAGGATGGAGCAGATGATCTGTATGCAGAGGTTCCAAAGGAATTCATCTCTGATCTTACAAGGTGGATGGTTAGGCAGAGGAGGCGTGGTTTAGGATGGAGCAGATGATCTGTTTGCAGAGGTTCCAAAGCGATTCTTTTCCTTGCCAAGACCGGTGTCGGTCAGTGTTCTGCGGGAGGAGAGTGTGTATATAGTATTTACGTTGATGTCTGCCGTGTGAGGAGTGTCTGTTGTGTGTGTGTGTGTGTTGCATGCGAAACCTATAATGTCGGGAGTTCTTTTGAGTGGGAGCGGCTGAGCAACCAGCACCATGGGAGCGAGCAAAGATGGATTCCTATCTCGTCAGGGATTATTAAGACCACTGTGGATTTCTGTGGCGAAGCAGATTTTCCCGTAATCATGCAATTTAGTGTTGTATGTTTGTTGTCACTTCGGTGGTGTGTGGGTTTGGGGATGCGAGTGTGAGGACTTCGAAGGTGTGGTCCTCCGCGGGAGGTGATGGGAGATTACTGACGAAGTGACTGAACTGGGATGGAGCGAGAACTGCTCCATAGACAACACCACTGTAGAGTTCGAGGTGCTTCTGGACGCGAAGGCTTTGTGAATGGTTCTGGCCACTTATGAAACTGGCTAATTAGATTTTGTTATATCTGTGGAGGGTCGTGTTCAGCATCTATAGCATTAAGATGTTTAGGGCCACAATATCAAATATTTTTGTTGACATCTGTCAACGCTAGAGAGAGAGGGAGGGAGTTTGTGGTTGGTATGCACTGTGGAGTCACCGGGTATAAGACGGTGTTACCGGTCTCCGCCTGTGATGTCACCTTCGACGAGGCTGAGTCACTGTCGACAGACGGATGGGAGTACAGTCTGGTCGAGTGCTGCGGAGGTGTTCCGTGTTTCCCTGCTCCTGTTTGGAGTGCAGTCTCGAAGCCCCAGAAACACCTCATTAAAGAGACTCCCGAGCTGTATAATGCTAATAATGATAATAATAATAATAATAATAATAATAATAATAATAATAATAATAATAACAATAATAGAGGTAATAAAACTAATAATATAATGATAATAACATTATTAACCACAATCATAATGTAACACAGGACGTTTTACGCAATTAAAACCTGAATGAAAATGGACCATTTTCTAATCAGTGTGATAACTGAACCCAATACATATATTTTTTGGGGGAGGGTCACTGTAGACAGACTTATTCATTTTCGACTTCATTCAATTTATATTTTCCACTTTATGTGTGGCTAAACTTTTACACAGCTCTCACCAGAGCGTATCATTCCGGCCCAGTTCCCCGGAATGATTGGTCAGCGGGATTATAGTGGCCAGCCAATCAACGAATGAGCCTTTGTTTTCTGGGGGATTGGGGGCGGGGCGAGCGAGCCTGAACACGGGGGAACGTCGTGGAATGGACCGTAGTCGTCTGTAAACACTGGGAGAAGTGGGGCTCCTGGACGAGTCTTGTGTACATGGCAGCGATGAATTGAGGGAGAGAGAGAGAGAGAGAGAGAGAGAGAGAGAGAGAGAGAGAGAGAGAGAGAGAGAGAGAGAGAGAGAGAGAGCAGGGCCAACCCACTCCCCAGAAGTCAACCCCTCACCTCCTGTGATCAAAGGCCGTCGAGAGAGACGCAGACTCGCTCGTGTCAACACAAACACAAGAACCACTTCGGACCTTCTCTTCGGACCTCCTCCCCTGTCTACGCTACATACCATATTTTCCCGCCGAAAATGGTAAAAAAAAAAGGGGGAGGGGTGGAGGTGAAGGAGGAAGAAAGGGGGAACGTTGGCGATTTTGATGGAGAAGAAAACGCGAGGTTGTGGGAGCAGCGAGGAAAATGGAGGAGGGGTTGGGGTCTGGGATAAGAGTTTTGCTTAGGGGGTTCCGTACACACTCCAATACCTCGTAATATTCACGTATTAGGGAAGGACACGTACCACGAACCAGAGTTAAGGACAAGGACACGTACCATGAACCAGAGTTAAGGACAAGGACACGTACCATGAACCAGAGTTAAGGACAAGGACACGTACCATGAACCAGAGTTAAGGACAAGGACACGTACCATGAACCAGGGTTAAGGGCAAGACACGTACCATGAACCAGAGTTAAGGACAAGGACACGTACCATGAACCAGAGTTAAGGGCAAGACACGTACCATGAACCAGAGTTAAGGGCAAGACACGTACCATGAACCAGAGTTAAGGACAAGGACACGTACCATGAACCAACAACGAGAACAAGGACACGTACACGAACCAGAGGCAAGAACAAGGGCACGTATCATGAACCAACAACAAAAACAAGGACACATACCATGAACCATCGTTAAGTACAAGGACACGTCCCATGAACCAGCCTCAACCCAGACCAGTCAGCAACCCACTTCACAGAAGGGCCACGTCTGCACAGAAAACGTATGAGGGTCTGAGAAATATCTTGAAAGCCACAGACCAAAGGCTGTGGCCTTCTATGACCCTGGCAGCCGGTCTCTAAACGTTCTCCTCTGTTACCCTCAAACGTTCGTATTTCCATCTGTCGCTAAACGTTCTCCTCTGTTACCCTCAAACGTTCGTATTTCCATCTGTCGCTAAACGTTCTTCTCTGTTACCCTCAAACGTTCGTATTTCCATCTGTCGCTAAACGTTCTTCTCTGTTTCCCTCAAACGTTCGTATCTCCATATGTCGCTAAACGTTCTTCTCTGTTACCCTCAAACGTTCGTATCTCCATCTGTCGCTAAACGTTCTCCTCTGTTACCCTCAAACGTTCGTATCTCCATCTGTCGCTAAACGTTCTCCTCTGTGCTTTATTCAATGTTCTTTCTTCCCGTGTCTTATTGTTCATTATCTTGTTCCTGTTCTGCTGTGTGTGTGTGTGTGTGTGTGTGTGTGTGTGTGTGTGTGTGTGTGTGTGTGAGAGTGTGTGTGTATGTGTGTGAGTGTGTGTGTATGTGTGTGTGTGTGTGTGTGTGTGTGTGTGTGTGTGTGTGTGTGTGTGTGAGAGTGTGTGTGTATGTGTGTGTGTGTGCTGTGACATTCCCTCCCTCTCAAGCTCTCACTTCCCTCTCATCTTCCCACTTCCCACTTCCCTCTCATCGTCTTACCTCCCACTTCCCTCTCATCCTCTTATTTCCCACTTCCCTCTCATCCACCCACTTCCCTCTTATCCTCTTACCTCCCATTTCCCTCTCATCCTTCCACTTCCCACTTCCCTCTCATCCTCCCACTTCACACTCATCCTTCCACTGTCCCGTTCCCCTTTCATTTCACCCACTCTCACCCTCCTGCCTTTCCCTCCCAATCACCCCACTCACCCCCACCCCTCTCACCATCTCTCTCTCTCTCTCTCTCTCTCTCTCTCTCTCTCTCTCTCTCTCCCCCCCGCCCCAGAATTTCCCTCTCGGTCTGTCCTTCCGTTTTCCCCCTCGAAGCAACAGCATGAACCCCAATTTTCCCGTTGAGTTCAACAGGCCGCCTCGACCCCCATCCATTCTCCTGTTATCACGTTTACCCTTGCCCCTCCTGTTATCACGTCTTCCCTTGCCCCTCCCTGTTATCACGTCTTCCCTTGCCCCTCCTGTTATCTCGTCTTCCCTTGCCCCTCCCTGTTATCACGTCTTCCCTTGCCCTTCCTGTTATCATATCTTCTCTCTGCTTCCTTCTGTTATCATTCTCACTCTCTGCTTCCTTGTTATCTTGTTCTTATCTTCTGTTCCCAGCTGTTATCACCTCTCCTCTTGTTCTTTCCTCCTCCTCCTCCTCCTCCTCCTCCTCCTCCTCCTACTGTCTGTGTCTTCTCCGTTCACTGTGCCGCCCGGCACATCAAAATATTACGTGTTCCACAGCGATGTTTTTAACTGTACCACAGTCTAGTATGCAAATGAATTACCACACACACACACACACACACACACACACACACACACACACACGGGCCATCGTGGTGTAGTGGTAGCGGTTTCTCCTAACGGGTTCGAACCTTGGGCGTGGCAATCGCCCCTCACCATTCCCCGAGGGATGACGTATATACAGGTATAGATTCATTCATCAGCAGACATATGGATAAACACAGAGGAAAAATTGTCTCTAGATAACTAAATCATAAAATTTACGTCACTGTAAAGCAAAGACGAAGGAGTAAAACGAAACAAAATGAAAAATGTCAGCGATGCAAGGTACACGCGTTCTGGTGTTGCCGCAGAGACGTCTGGCCATAACCCACAGACAACCCCCCCCAGCAGGAGGCCCTCAGAGGTCCTGACCCCCTTCACCTGCAGCAGAAGCAAGGGCTCCCCCGGGGAACGTAAAACACAAGACGCGCCCGCGCGACCTGCATTCCCAGCGAAGACGTCTTGGGAAACACGAGAGTGAGAGAGAGAGAGAGAGAGAGAGAGAGAGAGAGAGAGAGAGAGAGAGAGAGAGAGAGAGAGAGAGAGAGAGAGAGAGAGAGAGAGAGAGAGATGCAGGAAATGAACCACGACGCTAGGTAAATGAATTACTCCTAATACGAGAACTATAAATGAGAGATGATAGAGGATGTTTTTAGGTGGCATTTATGGATCTGGAGAAAGCGTAATGTGATAAGGTTGACAGAGATGCGATAGGGAAGGTGTTACGTAAATGTGGAGTGTAAGACAAAGTGATGCTGTGAGAAGGTTTAATGTGGAGAATAGGGCATGTGGGAGAAGGTGATTTCCCCCAGTGATGTCATCATCTTTAGTCTACTTCCTGGGCAGAATACTGTGGATAGGTAATGGGAAGAGCCGAGAGCAGCGGGGAAAGTCAACAGAATGATGGAGTTGGGGAGGCTTGGAGAAGGTGAGTCATCCCATTTCTTTAGAAAATCCGTTTACCATCTCATCCACTCCAACCGCCCGCCTTGCCGCACCTCATATCACGCAAGGCTATCACCACCTCTCCTCCTTTCACCAATCCACTTGCCATGACTCTCCTTCGCTTCCCACACCTCCACATCGAAAACCAAGTCTGCCAACCTCTTATCCAACACATCTAAGACTTCTTGGAAAAATTTCTCCATCTCCTCACTTCACTTTTCTCCATGTTCCCACTTCCCCATTTTCTCTCTCCATCAATGTTCCCTTTGAAGAAATACTTTTCAAATTTGGCACAAGTGAGTCTTCCTCTTTCATTTCCTTTCCCGTTCCCATCATAATGGCTATTTGGGCTGAGTTGATGTCCACGCCACGCTGGCTTAACATTTCCGATCTATTTCTTTCCAAGAGAGTGATCTCAATTTCCCTAAATTCGCTTTCCTTCATTCTACGGATATTCATTTTTATGAATTGCATTCGCACTGGCGTGGGCTTAACATGTCAGACTTTGCTGTTTCATAGACTCTACGTCTGTGTCGGATGCAGGGTGTCGTATTCGCTGTTGTAAAACCACGGGGAATATCACGGGGAATATCATGGAATATTCAGACGTTTATATTCGAATGATATTCGAAGATCGCTGTGCAGTGAATATTCTCTACGCTAACAGTGTGATGACGTTTTATTTACTTTACTTCAGTACTAAGTATACGATACATAGCTAAGGTTAGCATTCCTGAATACTAAGTATATGATACATAGCTAAGGTTAGCGTTTCTGACCGTGGCGCATTTACGGGCCCGACCAGGGTAGAGCGTATAGGTTCGAATCCTGGTTTGTGGCAGTGGGTCATACAGTCAACCCAGCTGTTCATCCATCCCACGGAGATGGTCGATAAAATGGGTACGTATATATATATATATATATATATTCTCTTATCCCCTTTGCCTTTGTACAATGGCACTATGCACGCATTCCGCCAATCCTCAGGCACCTCACCATGAATCATACATACATTAAATAACCTTACCAACCAGTCAACAGTACAGTCACCCCCTTTTTTAATAAATTCCACTGCAGTACCATCCAAACCTGCTGCCTTGCCGGCTTTCATCTTCCGCAAAGCTTTCACTACCTCTTCTCTGTTTACCAAATCATTTTCCCTAACCCTCTCACTTTGCACACCACCTCGACCAAAACACCCTATATCTGCCACTCTATCATCAAACACATTCAACAAACCTTCAAAATACTCACTCCATCTCCTTCTCACATCACCACTACTTGTTATCACCTCCCCATTTGCGCCCTTCACTGAAGTTCCCATTTGCTCCCTTATCTTACGCACTTTTTTTACCTCCTTCCAGAACATCTTTTTATTCTCCCTAAAATTTAATGATACTCTCTCACCCCAACTCTCATTTGCCCTTTTTTCACCTCTTGCACCTTTCTCTTGACCTCCTGTCTCTTTCTTTTATACATCTCTCACTCACTTGCATTTTTTCCCTGCAAAAATCGTCCAAATGCCTCTCTCTTCTCTTTCACTAATACTCTTACTTCTTCATCCCACCACTCACTACCCTTTCTAATCAACCCACCTCCCACTCTTCTCATGCCACAAGCATCTTTTGCGCAATCCATCACTGATTCCCTAAATACATCCCATTCCTCCCCCACTCCCCTTACTTCCATTGTTCTCACCTTTTTCCATTCAGTACTCAGTCTCTCCTGGTACTTCCTCACACAGGTCTCCTTCCCAAGCTCACTTACTCTCACCACCCTCTTCACCCCAACATTCACTCTTCTTTTCTGAAAACCCATACAAATCTTCACCTTAGCCTCCACAAGATAATGATCAGACATCCCTCCAGTTGCACCTCTCAGCACATTAACATCCAAAAGTCTCTCTTTCGCACGCCTGTCAATTAACACGTAATCCAATAACGCTCTCTGGCCATCTCTCCTACTTACATAAGTATACTTATGTATATCTCGCTTTTTAAACCAGGTATTCCCAATCATCAGTCCTTTTTCAGCACATAAATCTACAAGCTCTTCACCATTTCCATTTACAACACTGACCACCCCATGTATACCAATTATTATATATATATATATATATATATATATATATATATATATATATATATATATATATATTATCCCTGGGGATAGGGGATTAAGAATACTTCCCACGTATTCCCTGCGTGTCGTAGAAGGCGACTAAAAGGTGAGGGAGCGGGGTGCTGGAAATCCTCCCCTCTCGTTTTGTTTTTTGTTTTTTTAATTTTCCAAAAGAAGGAACAGAGGGGGCCAGGTGAGGATATTCCAAAAAAGGCCCAGTCCTCTGTTCTTAACGCTACCTCGCCAACGCGGGAAATGGCGAATAGTTTAAAAAAAAAAAAAAAAAAATATATATATATATATATATATATATATATATATATATATATATATATATATATATATATATATATATATATATTGAAAGGATCACAATTTTGCACGTGATCAAGATATTCCTATGAGTCCACGGGGAAAAGTAACACGAAAAGTTCTCAAGTGCACTTTCGTGGAATAATCACATCATCAGGGGAGACACACGAGAGAAATACAACAGTCAGTTGATATACAACGAAGAGACGAAGCTAGGACGCCATTTGGTAAGCATGTGATTGTCCAAAACATACAACGAGCGTTCATAAACTTATCATTTTACAAATTTTATCAACAATAAAGTTATCTAATTTGTATACACCATCACTAATATTAAGATGATAATACTTTGTGTATTCAATAATAGAAGATTCAATGGTATTTCTCTTGGTAATAGAGTTAGAGTTAATAACTGAGATGGCGTTACTCCAGTCAATACAATGATCATAGTTTTTAACATAATTAAACAAGGCATTTGATTCTTGTCCCGTTCTTATACTATATTTATGTTGCTTAAGTCTAACAGAAAGATCCTTACCAGTCTGACCAACATACAATTTATCACAGTTTCCACAAGGAACTTTATAGATGCAACCAGAAAATTCTGAAACCAGAAGGATACAGCTCCTGACGAAGAAGAATAGACGAACGCGGAGGCCAAAGGGAACCGTCCTTAAAGAGAATTTGTTCCGACATGCGAGTCCCGACCGTAACACAGACTGGAGAGCCACAAAGATGGGCCACGTTGATGACTTCCAGCGACTGCTGGACGGTCGCTGGTTCCAAGGCAGCTTTTCCCCTATAAGAACACCATCATGAGGAGGAGTCTGGGGCCTCGCACTTCTTATGAACGAAGACTCGCACGTCTGGAACGGCTCAAAATGTCAACAAAGCCATCGGTGATGACGCTAGGGCGAGCACAACGATTCCCGCTGACGGAGGAGCATAAAACCCCCCCAGCCCGCCCGCCCGCCCGCCCGCCGGCCTATCGAAGCTAATATGGCAGGCTGCGTTTGACCGCCTGAGCCAGCGAACTCCTCGCGCTGTGATCGACCAAGCGGACCTACGGAGTGCCTTCGATGCATCGTCTTCATTGTTCCACGGCAAGTGGCAGCAGACGCTCTCAGATATGAAACGGAAGATCACACACACGGTGAGGGAAGGTCAGTGGCCGAAATTCGGGCACTTCGAGTTCGTATGGTCCATAGATACAAGAAGTAGTGGCTTCAGCGAAGTTCACATCGTCAGTCTGACACCGAGAGATCATGTGGCTACCGTGTGGACATGTACAAGTATTGGACGACATGATGGTTTGTCAAAAGCAAGTGGGTGAAAGCCCCGATCATGGCGGACCATCTTATCTTCAGAGGATCCATTAGAAAACTCGTTGCATTTGAGGAAAAAAAAAATAAGTGATGGTCGGACTCTGCGAACTTTGAAGACGAGAGATGTAAAACTAATAAAGATGTTCCTCCAGACACTTACGCTCAGTCGAGTGTTTCATGCCAACACCCATTTCAAAGGCGAGTAAAACTGCATAGTTGGAGACCGTGCTCAAAGGTCTGGCACTCAATCTTCAAGACTAGCAGCACTGACTTCGTTCAGGGCTTAGAGCGGAGGAGGAGCACGCCCAGAGCGAAGGAGGAGGACATATATTTTACTTTGGACTTTGGGAAATACCTGAAGTTATGGTCCACAGCCTACACTCGAAGGATAGATCCTTATTGACCCGACAGTCGTGGACAACAAATACTTCCACTAAAACTGAAAGACAATGATAACTACACGAAGGGAAGGCAATATGAACATCTGCAGACGCAATAGTTTTGAACACATTACCTACGTCCATTACAAGCACTATATAGTACGCTCAGTAGAGAGAGATATACATATATATATATATAGAGTTGTTCAACACAACCCAAAGCCAATAGAAACACTGGATGACTCAACAGATGTATTATAATTGGTCTGGACATATATCTACGAAGTGGGCCAAAGTCTAAGACGCTAGATCGAACCAGGTGTTGTGTCCAGACACACGGGTCTTGCACGAAGCTGACCTGAAGAAACTGAGTGATCAGAGAAAAAAAACACGACACCTTCGTCAGAGACGGAGCTGTGGCTAAGACGCCCTTGTGATCATCGTAAGATACATCTATTTATTCATTCATTCTACTTGATCGCCGTTTCCCGCGCCAGCAAGGTGGCGCCAGGAAACAGGCGAAGAATGGCCCATTAACGCATATACAGATAAACGCCCATACACGCACATGTACATATATCCAATTACATACATACATACATACATACATATACATACACATGCACAGACAGATACATATATACACATGTACATATTCATACATACTTGCCTTCATCGATTCCTGGCGCGATCCCGCCTCACAAGAAACAGCATCGCCATTCCCTGCTTCAGGGAGGTAGCGCCAGGAATAAACACAAAAAAAAGAAAATGTCGATGCTTCGTCTTGTGTACTACAATACGCCAAGATTTCTGTATCTGGCTGTGTAACATGAACCCTCCACAATCAGTGTCCCCAAGTGGGATAGGGATAATGACGGGTCTTAATGAGAGATGCCTATATATACATATATATTCCTATGAGTCACGCGGGAAAAGTAACACGAAAAAGTTCTCAAGTGCACTTTCGTGGAATAATCACTTCAGCAGTGCCCGGAAGGAAAGAAGAGAAGGAGTAGAAGAGAAAAAAGATAGAGAAGAGAGAGAAGGGAGTGTTCGGAGGAAGAAGAAAAAGGAAGGAGAAGAAAAGAAAGAAGAGTAGAATGACGCCATGAAAGACAGAGAAGGGGAGGGGACACACGAGAGAAATAGAACAGTCAGTTGATTTAAACGAAGAGACGAAGCTAGGACGCCATTTGGTAAACATGTGATTGTCCAAAACATACAACGAGCGTTCATAAACTTATCATTTTACAAATTTTATCAACAATAAAGTTATCTAATTTGTATACACCATCACTAATATTAAGATGATAATACTTTGTGTATTCAATAATAGAAGATTCAATGGTATTTCTCTTGGTAATAGAGTTAGAGTTAATAACTGAGATGGCGTTACTCCAGTCAATACAATGATCATAGTTTTTAACATGATTAAACAAGGCATTTGATTCTTGTCCCGTTCTTATACTATATTTATGTTGCTTAAGTCTAACAGAAAGATCCTTACCAGTCTGACCAACATACAATTTATCACAGTTTCCACAAGGAACTTTATAGATGCAACCAGAAAATTCTGAAACCAGAAGGATACAGCTCCTGACGAAGAAGAATAGACGAACGAGGAGGCCAAAGGGAACCGTCCTTAAAGAGAATTTGTTCCGACATGCGAGTCCCGACCGTAACACAGACTGGAGAGCCACAAAGATGGGCCACGTTGATGACTTCCAGCGACTGCTGGACGGTCGCTGGTTCCAAGGCAGCTTTTCCCCTATAAGAACACTATCATGAGGAGGAGTCTGGGGCCTCGCACTTCTTATGAACGAAGACTCGCACGTCTGGAACGGCTCAAAATGTCAACAAAGCCATCGGTGATGACGCTAGGGCGAGCACAACGATTCCCGCTGACGGAGGAGCATAAAACCCCCCAGCCCGCCCGCCCGCCCGCCCGCCGGCCTATCGAAGCTAATATGGCAGGCTGCGTTTGACCGCCTGAGCCAGCGAACTCCTCGCGCTGTGATCGACCAAGCGGACCTACGGAGTGCCTTCGATGCATCGTCTTCATTGTTCCACGGCAAGTGGCAGCAGACGCTCTCAGATATGAAACGGAAGATCACACACACGGTGAGGGAAGGTCAGTGGCCGAAATTCGGGCACTTCGAGTTCGTATGGTCCATAGATACAAGAAGTAGTGGCTTCAGCGAAGTTCACATCGTCAGTCTGACACCGAGAGATCATGTGGCTACCGTGTGGACATGTACAAGTATTGGACGACATGATGGTTTGTCAAAAGCAAGTGGGTGAAAGCCCCGATCATGGCGGACCATCTTATCTTCAGAGGATCCATCAGAAAACTCGTTGCATTTGAGGAAAAAAAAAATAAGTGATGGTCGGATTCTGCGAACTTTGAAGACGAGAGATGTAAAACTAATAAAGATGTTCCTCCAGACACTTACGCTCAGTCGAGTGTTTCATGCCAACACCCATTTCAAAGGCGAGTAAAACTGCATAGTTGGAGACCGTGCTCAAAGGTCTGGCACTCAATCTTCAAGACTAGCAGCACTGACTTCGTTCAGGGCTTAGAGCGGAGGAGGAGCACGCCTAGAGCGAAGGAGGAGGACATATATTTTACTTTGGACTTTGGGAAATACCTGAAGTTATGGTCCACAGCCTACACTCGAAGGATAGATCCTTATTGACCCGACAGTCGTGGACAACAAATACTTCCACTAAAACTGAAAGACAATGATAACTACACGAAGGGAAGGCAATATGAACATCTGCAGACGCAATAGTTTTGAACACATTACCTACGTCCATTACAAGCACTATATAGTACGCTCAGTAGAGAGAGATATACATATATATATATATAGAGTTGTTCAACACAACCCAAAGCCAATAGAAACACTGGATGACTCAACAGATGTATTATAATTGGTCTGGACATATATCTACGAAGTGGGCCAAAGTCTAAGACGCTAGATCGAACCAGGTGTTGTGTCCAGACACATGGGTCTTGCACGAAGCTGACCTGAAGAAACTGAGTGATCAGAGAAAAAAACACGACACCTTCGTCAGAGACGGAGCTGTGGCTAAGACGCCCTTGTGATCATCGTAAGATACATCTATTTATTCATTCATTCTACTTGATCGCCGTTTCCCGCGCCAGCAAGGTGGCGCCAGGAAACAGGCGAAGAATGGCCCATTAACGCATATACAGATAAACGCCCATACACGCACATGTACATATATCCAATTACATACATACATACATACATACATATACATACACATGCACAGACAGATACATATATACACATGTACATATTCATACATACTTGCCTTCATCGATTCCTGGCGCGATCCCGCCTCACAAGAAACAGCATCGCCATTCCCTGCTTCAGGGAGGTAGCGCCAGGAATAAACACAAAAAAAAGAAAATGTCGATGCTTCGTCTTGTGTACTACAATACGCCAAGATTTCTGTATCTGGCTGTGTAACATGAACCCTCCACAATCAGTGTCCCCAAGTGGGATAGGGATAATGACGGGTCTTAATGAGAGATGCCTATATATACATATATATTCCTATGAGTCCACGGGGAAAATAAAACACGATAAGTTCCCAAGTGCACTTTCGTGTAATAATCACATCATCAGTGCACGAAAGTGCACTTGGGAACTTATCGTGTTACATTTTCCCCGTGGACTCATAGGAATATCTTGATCACGCGCAAAATTGTGATCCTTCCCAACATATATATATATATATATATATATATATATATATATATATATATATATATATATATATATGTATATATATATATACATATATATATATATATATACCTCACACACATGAGGGGGGAGCAGCTTGCCTTTTCATGTGTGGCGGGGTGGCGACGGGAATGAATAAAGGCAGACAGTATGAATTATGTACATGTGTATATATGAATATGTTTGTGTGTATATATATGTAAACGTTGAGATGTAAAGGTATGTATATGTGTGTGTGTGGACGTGTGTGTATGTGGGTGGGTTGGGTCATTCTTTCGTCTGTTTCCTTGCGCCATCTCGCTAACGCGGGGGACAGCGACAAAGCAAAATAGATAAATTAAAAAAGAGAGCTTGGGAAGTGAGTCAGTTGTTGTTCGCTGATGATACAGCGCTGGTGGCTGATTCATGTGAGAAACTGCAGAAGCTGGTGACTGAGTTTGGTAAAGTGTGTGGAAGAAGAAAGTTAAGAGTAAATGTGAATAAGAGCAAGGTTATTAGGTACAGTAGGGTTGAGGGTCAAGTCAATTGGGAGGTGAGTTTGAATGGAGAGAGACTGGAGGAAGTGAAGTGTTTTAGATATCTGGGAGTGGATCTGGCAGCGGATGGAACCATGGAAGCGGAAGTGGATCATAGGGTGGGGGAGGGGGCGAAAATTCTGGGGGCCTTGAAGAATGTGTGGAAGTCGAGAGCATTATCTCGGAAAGCAAAAATGGGTATGTTTGAAGGAATAGTGGTTCCAACAATGTCGTATGGTTGCGAGGCGTGGGCTATGGATAGAGTTGTGCGCAGGAGGATGGATGTGCTGGAAATGAGATGTTTGAGGACAATGTGTGGTGTGAGGTGGTTTGATCGAGTGAGTAACGTAAGGGTAAGAGAGATGTGTGGAAATAAAAAGAGCGTGGTTGAGAGAGCAGAAGAGGGTGTTTTGAAGTGGTTTGGGCACATGGAGAGAATGAGTGAGGAAAGATTGACCAAGAGGATATATGTGTCGGAGGTGGAGGGAACGAGGAGAAGAGGGAGACCAAATTGGAGGTGGAAAGATGGAGTGAAGAAGATTTTGTGTGATCGGGGCCTGAACATGCAGGAGGGTGAAAGGAGGGCAAGGAATAGAGTGAATTGGAGCGATGTGGTATACCGGGGTTGACGTGCTGTCAGTGGATTGAATCGTGGCATGTGAAGCGTCTGGGGTAAACCATGGAAAGCTGTGTAGGTATGTATATTTGCGTGTGTGGACGTATGTATATACATGTGTATGGGGGGGGTTGGGCCATTTCTTTCGTCTGTTTCCTTGCGCTACCTCGCAAACGCGGGAGACAGCGACAAAGTATAATAGAAAAAAAAAAAAAAAAAAATTATATATATATATATATATATATATATATATATATATATTCCACTGGATGAGCTCTCTCTCTCTCTCTCTCTCTCTCTCTCTCTCTCTCTATGGTTGGTTAGAGGAGAGGAAGGAGGAGGAGTGTGGGACAGAGGTAAAGGGATGGTCTGAAATGGAACAGGAAGGCGGACCTGTGTGCACACACCACCCGCTCATACGTACGTCAACCGAACCATCGGTCAGGCTCGTACATGCTCCGGTTCAGCAACCACCTCCTCGTCCGTCCATCCACCTGTCAGTTCATCCACCCAGACAACCGACCGTCGCTGGATTATATATATATATATATATATATATATATATATATATATATATATATATATATATATATATATATATATTTTTTTTATACTATTCGCCATCTCCCGCATTAGCGAGGTAGCGCAAAGAGCAGAGGACTGGGCCTTTGAGGGAATATCCTCACCTGGCCCCCTTCTCTGCTTCTTCTTTTGGAAAATTAAAAAAAAAAAAAAATGAGATGGGAGGATTTCCAGCCCCCCGCTCCCTCCCCTTTTAGTCGCCTTCTACGACATGCAGGGAATACGTGGGAAGTATTCTTTCTCCCCTATCCCCAGGGATTATATATATATATATATATATATATATATATATATATATATATATATATATATATATATATATATATATCAAAGTTTTTGACAGCTAGAGACATGACAGCTAGAGACTGAGTGTGAACGAATGTGGCCTTCGTTGTCTTTTCCTAGCGCTACCTCGCACACATGAGGGGGGAGGGGGTTATTTCATGTGTGGCGAGGTGGCGATGGGAATGAATAAAGGCAGACAGTATGAATTATGTACATGTGTATATATGTATATGTCTGTGTGTGTATATATATGTGTACATTGAGATGTATAGGTATGTATATTTGCGTGTGTGGCCGTGTATGTATATACATGTGTATGTGGGAGGTTTGGGCCATTTCTTTCGTCTGTTTCCTTGCGCTTCCTCGCTAACGCGGGAGACAGCGACAAAGCAAAATGAATAAATAAATAAATCAAAGTTTTTATCATTACTTTCTGTAGCCTCGAAACATTTTCCGTGAAATCTGTGTCCACATGTAACAGGAGGTCAAAGCTTATGTATAAACTATATACATGTAGACTGATGCATCTGTATACACAAATATACGTGAAGTATATATATATATATATATATATATATATATATATATATATATATATATATATATATATATATATATATATATATATTCCTATGAGTCCACGGGGAAAGTGAAACACGATAAATTCCCAAGTTCATTTCGTGTAATAATCACATCATCAGGGGAGACACAAGAGAGAAATATAACAGTCAGATGACATATGTCTTTCTTATATCTCCCCTGATGATGCGATTATTACACGAGAGTGCACTTGGGAACTTATCGTGTTTCATTTTTCCCTTGGACTCATAGGGATATACTTGATATATATATATCCTTCAGGACTGTATACTGTAACATCCACACACACACACACACACACAAAACTTGTTCACACCACACGAGTCTCAGCATCAGCTAAAACAAGTGGCTCTGTTTCAGGTGTGTGAGGACGACCTCTGCCAGAAGGCACTGGGATCCACCAAGAACCGTGTGCTTGGCTGCGTCGCGTCGCTGAGTTCGAGGTCGCCAGAGAGAGAGAGAGAGAGATAAGTCATGGGTTGAAAGGAGGCGATTCCACTGTGGGAGA